>NC_142982.1:11870000-12528750 GCF_061535395.1 Colias eurytheme | reverse complement strand
ATGTTTAAACCTAAACGTTTAGTCTATTTTATTGAATAGTAATTACATCCACCTCAATTCAAAATAGTTAAAGGGAAAATATTGAAAATAAAAAGCAAATTGAAGTTAATCCCTTCACGAGAAGTCTGTAAAGACCCATCTTCCCGTTACTTAAAAATATGTCTTAAAATTTAACGAAGAGGAAGAATCTCATTAACGATAAGTCAACCAGTAAAAATTTACTTTTAACCACAGACTAAATTAGAATCATTCAAATTTTTTACCCCCTGAAATATCGTCCCAACAACGCAATGAATTTTTTTACCCTGTGGCAACTTTGTAAGGACGTCGTAAAATATAAGAACAAAGCCTTCGGAACTTGAGGAAATAATAAAAAAGGAGATTTTTGTAAAACATTCTAAAGGTATAAAGTTTCAGGTAAGGCGATTTGTGTCAGATTCGTTTTTGAGAGAGACATTAATAAAATTCTTTTAAACATTTTTGAAAAGGCCTAAAAGTTTTAAGGACGTTGGATTTAATTTCATGGATTTGATTTCACGATTTAGTTCAAATAGATATAAATTTTTTATTGGAAAAGTATTTTTTTTGAGTTATAATTTCACTGGTTATTGAAAATCAGAATGTTCTTTTTAAGAATCATTGTTTGGGTTTTTGTCTTACATTTCATTCATCTTTATTTTCGGTTTATTTCTTAATTTATTATAATACTTTTAAAGTAACTAAGTAAGTATATATTTATTGCAAACGGATTATGTAAAATTTATATATTTTTTTGATGTAAGTGTTTAATACCCTTATAAATGAATTTATAAACTACTAGCTTTCCGCCTGCGGCCTCGCCCGCGTTTTCAAAGAAAATCCCGCATAGTTCCTGTTCTCGTGGGATTTCCGGGATAAAACCTAGCCTATGTTACTCAGTGAAGATGTAGCTTTCTAAAAGAATTTTTGAAATCGGTCCAGTAGTTTATGCGTGAAAACCATACATACATAATTACAAAGCTTTTCGCTTTATAATATTAGTATAGAAAAAACGCGTTTTAAAATCAATATTCTTAGACCAAAATACTTCTTAGTTCATCATCTCACTAAAACTGTAAAGTATATTCAAAGCTGACTTTGCACTTTGAAATAATACTATCGCTAAATCTCTAGATGATTTTACACAAAAATTTCCCATTTTCCAAGACCCAGTAACTCGAAATGGGCATGAAGCAATTTCTTTTCACACAATTCACTATTTTCTATATAATTCCGTAGAATGCTCCCAGAGGTAATGTAATTGCGTTAAATGCGCTTATAATTTTCAATTCAGACTCGTTTCTCATAATTACATCTGAAATTTAATTTAGAAATAAAGGTTTTTTTATTTTATAATTTCGGTGACGCGGTAAATGGGGTTGGATTTTATAAGAGTGTTGTTTAGTTTTTAAACTTTTTTTCTTTTGTGATTTTACTAGACATCCAAAAGTATGTATGTATGTATGTAATATTAACATGGCACATGTTACCATACTCCTCCAAAACAGCTGGACCGATTTTTTATTTTTGGTAGACTAAAATAAGTTTCCAAAATCCATTTTGCATTCTACTTTACTATTTTTTCGCGAAAATAAATAAGCCCTATGCAGTCTTATGCATCAGATTGCTCAAACACATCAGTTAAATTATTATTATGTACTAATAAAATATTAAATTAATTTGCATACAATTGAAACAACAGCTGTATTAGTCATATAGTTTATAACCATAATTACATTGAAGCCCTGTTGTTAGCTCAAAATTATATTATATGGATAGTAATTTCAATAGTCCATAGTATTTAGTACTAGCTTTCCGCCTGCGGCTTCGCCCGCGTTTGCAACGAAAAAATTACCTAGTTTTCGTTCCCGTGCGATTTCCGGGACAAAACTTATCCTATGTGTTCATCCAAGTTACTTTCTATATGTGTGCTAAATTTCATTGTAATCTGTTCAGTAGTATTTGCCTGAAAGAGTACCAAACATACATACACATACATCCATCCTCACAAACTTTCGCATTTATGATATTGGTAGGATAGGATACTACTGCTCTAAATGGTGAAGGAAAACATTGTGAGGAAACCGACATGTTCCACAACATGTGACATCTTCCAACCTGCACCTTACCATTGTACTAGATATTGGCATGATATCTGATGATGATTTAGCCAGTCATCTATACTAATATTATAAAGAGAAGAGTTTGTTTGTTTGTTTGAACGCGCTAATCTCGGAAACTACTGGTCCGATTTGAAAAATTATTTCGGTGTTAGATAGCTCATTTATCGAGGAAGGCTATAGGCTATACAGGGTGTCCCAAAAAGTAGTGATGAACGGAAGCTGGGAGGTAGAGGACCTAGAGAGCTATCCGAATCACCCCCATGTATGTTATGCGATTTTTCGTATTTTCGGAGTTATGACATTTTTTTCAATTTTTCATCTATCGCTGAGTACGATGAGATTTTTATTTATGGTGACGTGACTTATTGCGCTAGATGCTTGATTTTTTTTTGTGTGGTAAGCTGAAAGATAGGCCAATTCAGTATGGTAACATTTACTATCGTTAGATCTTCGAATGGAATAAAAAAAGAATTAAATGCCAAGAAAGATAAAATTACCCAGTATGTTCACAACTTCAAGGGCCCATAAAAAAATAAAATCACATAAAAAAAGTTTTCCATTTGGCTTTTAAAAACTCGCTCTATCTATCAGGTAGCTACCCTAAAAATTTCATTTTATTATTCAGAAGGCTTCAATCGAAAAATTGAAATCTAAATGTGGTAAGTGCAAAAATTTTATTAACATGATGATCATTAAAACCAAATTAAAACCCATAAATAGGTGTTTAATTACCAGAAATTTTTAAAATAACCCCGCTGTTGCTCAATGCAAGTGCGACATCACCGTAAAAAGTTGTCTTTTAAATGTCTGGATGCCCTTTTATCATTTTTAATGGTTTCTTCTGCTACTATGAATTTCCGGGTTATTTCGTCCAAATTGTAGCATTCTCTCAAGTAGCCGAGGTCTTTTTAGTATCCCCATTGAAACAAATCAATGGGGTTTAGGTCGAGGGACCGTGCAGGCCAGGCTTTAAGGCAGGCGTCACCAGCGCATGCGCAGGCTGCAACGACCAATCCATCTTTCAGGGTATCTTTGCCCTTTAGCCTGGCCTCGACGGTCCCCGGACATAAACTCTATTGATTTTTTTCCGTGGGGATACTACAAAGACGAGAGACTGCCACAATTTGAACGAAATAACCTGGAAATTCATAGTAGCAGAAGAAACCATTAAAAATGATAAAAGGGCATTCAGACATTTAAAAGACAACTTTTTACGGTGATGTCGCACTTGCACTGAGCAATAGCGGGGTCATTTTAAAAATTTCTGGTAATTAAACACCTTGTTATTGGTTTTAATTTGTTTTTATTAATCATCATGTTAATTCAATTTTTGCACTTACCTCATTTAGATTTCAATTTTTCGATTGAAGCCTTCTGAATAATAAAATGAAATTTTCAGGGTAGCTACCTGATAGATAGAGCAAGTTTTTAAAAGCCAAATGGAAAACTTTTTTTATGTGATTTTATTTTTTTACGGGCCCTTGAAGTGGAGAACATACTGGGTAATTTTATCTTTCTTGGCATTTTAATTCTTTTTTTTATTCCATTCAAAGATCTAACGATAGTAAATGTTACCATACTGAATTGGCCTATCTTTCAGCTTAGCACACAAAAAAAATCAAGCACCTTCCGCAATAATTGACGTCACCATGAGTGAAAATATCACCGTACTCGGCGATAGGTGAAAAATTGAAAAAAACGTCATAACTCCGAAAATACGAAAAATCGCATAACATACATGGGGGTGATTCGGATAGCCCTTTAGGTCCTCTACCTCCCAGCTTCCGTTCATCACTACTTTTTGGGACACCCTGTATACTATCACGCTACGACCAACAGGAGAGGAGCCACGGGGGTGAAACCGCGTGGAGCGGCTAGTAATTTATAAATGTATCTAAAAATGACTATGCTTTACCAGCTTTCTAAATAATTTATGATTTGGTAAGGAAAAGTATACAGCCTTAGGTTCAAGATATTACTTACATACAGCCTATTCACACTTAGATCAAGAGCCCACGACGGCCAGACTTTCCTTTCTTTCGGAAAGTTGAAAGTTTCTCTGTATATGTCTCCTATACAGATAAGAACGACTAGCGATTATCAAGTCTGGGTTGTGGTTACTTTGGCAGGAAACAGGTAGTAAGGGTGTATAAAATAGTACCTAACTTTCATTATAGTTTAAAAGCTAAATTTTATATATGTTACTTGGGGACCTATAAAAAGATATTACCTTAAGAGCCAGACAGTTTTCATGGTTCTTACATCTAGCCAGACACATTTAAAAAATAACTAACATATCATCAAATTCACATAACTACCTAAAAGCGTAACAAATATGAAATAACCCACTAAAAAATTAGTTAACTACAATTATTAAAAAAATAAAAGTAAAATATATAAGTAATAAAGTTATTACTTATCTTTTACGGGGGCTTATGTTGATGGAATTTCACGTATCTCGATGACACAATAAAAAAGTCATCGGGATACGTGAAATTCCATCAACATAAGTCTAAGTAAAAGATAAGTAATAACTTTATTACTTATATATTATACTTTTATTTTTTTAATAATTGTAGTTAACTAATGTTTTTAGTGGGTTATTTCATATTTGTTACGCTTTTAGGTAGTTATGTGAATTTGATGATATGTTAGTTATTTTTTAAATGTGTCTGGCTAGATGTAAGAACCATGAAAACTGTCTGGCTCTTAAGGTAATATCTTTTTATAGGTCCCCAAGTAACATATATAAAATTTAGCTTTTAAACTATAATGAAAGTTAGGTACAATTTTATACAACCTTACTACCTGTTTCCTGCCAAAGTAACCACAACCCAGACTTGATAATCGCTAGTCATTCTTATCTGTATCGGAGATATATACAGAGAAACTTTCAACTTTCCGAAAGAAAGGAAAGTCTGGCCGTCGTGGGCTCTTAAATTAACTGTATTTGGCTTTACCTGCACACAAAGTCGCATTTTTTCTTTACGGCAAATAAAAACAGCCGACGTTCCAAACTATAAAAAAGGTAGAAGAGAGAATATGATTAAAAAATATTCTCTGTGCAGCTAATTTAAACTGGACATGTAAAACAGAGATTTTATTATTAACAAAAAGGAGAACAAAATCGTTATGAAAAATTGAGCAAGCCACTACTACGTAAATAAACGGAATTCAGAAATTAATTTAAATTATCATCCCTTTGAATTCCACGTTTTACTTATTTCACAAAAACGAGTGAATAACCATGAGTTCTCGATGCAATATTTATATCGAATATGTGAAAATCATTAAAACGGTAAGTACAGAATAAAAAAGTTATAACAGAAACGGGTTTTGTAAAACGGAAATTTTAATAATCCTAAGAAACCATTTTAAGGCGACGATTTTGGTATCTATGAATCTTGCCAAAGAAGTTTCACTTCTGACACGTGTGCCCGGCACACTCGTTCTTTTTTATAAAAAAGCGGGCTAACAAACCAGTGGGTCTCTCGGCAGCGAGCTATCGCTAGCTGGTTATCACCAGCCATCCTGTTAAGGAAGAGGTTACGAGGTTATTTTAAAATGATTCAATTTATACCTTGTTGGAAACATAAACGATATAGGTACTTACATAGTAGGAATAGATTTAAATCGAGTCGAGTTCCCATAGTACTTCGCTCAAAATTAAACTGCATAATACAGGAATATGATTACGTAAAACTCGACCGCCATGAAACCGCTCTGACCACTTCATTGTTAATGCGCTTATGTATTATTTAAATCGCTTTTAAACACGAATTTGTTAACAATTACCTTATTAATTCTTTGGGTTAAAACTTGAGAGGGTTTCTATGTAGTGGAATAGATAAATTAATAATTAATTAAAAGGTAAACAGGAGCATTGCCCACCATAGGATATTATTTTACCTACTATTGTGTTAATCTCAAACCTCAATTTGTATACGTAGTATATTATTATTAGTCTGTGCCTCAATATAAGGTATGAAACTAAAACTATCACCAAAAGCTCATCTGATTTTTGTTTAACTTTAAGACCTCTAAACTATAAAGTGAAAGTGTACATCCATCTATCCTCGCAAGCTTTCGCATTTATAATAATATACTAGCTGTGCTCCGCGGTTTCACCCGCATTTCTCGGCTCCTGTTGGTCTTAGCGTGATGATAATATATAGCCTATAACCTTCCTCGATAAATGGGCTATCTAACACTGAAATATTTTTTCAAATCGGACATCCTGAGATTAGGATTTACTGGTTAAACAAATAAACTTTTCAGCTCATAATATGAGTATAGATTTAGCAGTAAATAGAGACCTGTATAAGTCTTAACACTTATAGAAATTTTTCAGTTTTATATAGGAAAAAGAGTAATAAAGTTACTCTCATGGAACCAAAGAGTTGAGAATACTAGATCCTCTTTTCTCTGTAAGCTGGATTATAGCCTAACCTGAAAATCTCACATCCAATGGGAGTATCGACCAGCTTATGATAATAAATAAGACAAAACGAATTTGAAAACTGATATTATATATTTTTAGAAAACGTATATGTTATTGGAATAGGGACATTTTTCACATCAAGCAATATAATAGTTAAATGTAGTTTGGTATATTTCTCATATTTGTTGCCAAGATAAAATAGATATTTCTAGTTGTGTATAACATTAGATAGACGACCGCGACGCTCCAGTCAGCGTTGTTGATATACTGAAAATAATAAATAAATAAATAATTATATCAGACTTTAAATCCAAAGGTTGTGCTTTTATGTATAGTTGACGGTATATAAATTTTATAATCAATCATGATGGCTTCGTCGAAATGTGTGAGCTTTCACAAGATTATGAACTAAGCATGCTATTCTAGCGTACTTTATAGGATCGATAGCATTAGGTTATTTAACATAATTGTGTGTAGAATGACGTCAACATACAAAAATAACTGATTAGACCTTCTTGTCAAAACAGACACGAATTTATATACTTGAGACTTTGTATAAAAATAGTTTTCAATCCAGCAGCAATATAAAAGTATAGTTACTTCGCCGTCTCTTGTATACTTTGTGATTTACAATTCATGACGCTGATATTTTTCTAGTGTTTTCTCACTTTATAGCCTCGCTTTTGTAAATAAGCTGATGTTGGGAATAATCGCTGGTGAGAGCAAAAAATTGACTCATAAAAATTGCAAAGTATTTTGTTTTTGATACAGCTATTTTATGAAGAAGAACGAAGTGATAAATCGCTTGTAAAAATCTGAAGTACTTTAAAGTATTTGTGTTACTCAGAATAATATCGAAAATATATAGAGGATTAGTAAAGGAAAGAGATGCATTGGTATATATTATATATTATAGGTCTTCGAATTTTACATTGAAATTTCCCAAATAAGTATTTATATACTAAATATCGACACATAATGAAGCCCAGGTTTACAATATACCACAATGTGAACTTTATGTAAAGAATGCACTTCACTACACTGCTAAAACACAATCTTAACCAAACAAAAAATTTCCAATATGCTATTATTAGAAATTACACGCGAGGCCGGGTTAAATATTAGTTTGAATGTAATAAGAATATACTGCGATTCTACACAGCTACCTAATTGATGTAGGTAGTTGATAACAAATCGCAGCAAGTCAAATCGTATTTAAACAACGTCCGAGCCCATAGGCACGATTCATAAGAATGCGCCACGAGTCAAAGGAAAGCGGCACTTTATAGTATTCGACAGCTAACAGGAAACAGTGACAACTAAATTGACAACTATTCATCCACAAAAATATTAAATCAAAAGTTACGTCACTATAATATCAAAGATAGTTGTACTGCTACAGCGCTATAGCCTTTTGAAAACAATTTGATTGATCACACTGATAGAAATATCTTGAAACCCATACAGGCACTAAAAATATTAACATCGTAAATATTTCGCACAAAAGATTCCAAGCGCTCAGCAGAAAATGGAACTAGATTTTAAACTTTATTTATACGTGGCTCTGCCAATGTTTTATGAGACGTAGCTACTTTAGTTAAATATTTCATTAAGCTGGCTTTTAATTTTTGTACTTTTAATAACTGCGTATTAATTTTAACACGTTTTACGACCATGCATTAAATATAATGTAATTTTCTACACGCTCTATTTGAATAGGAATATTTCATCTTTTAAGTAAATAATTTTAAACTGACGATAGTTTTCGATTTCACCTTTCCGTTCCTTTATCTTCATGCGAAGCGATCGATGGAAAACTGATAATCAATAAATAACTATTATTTTATAAATTGTTTAATTATATACCTTCAGGAGGAGGCCTAAAACGGGGAGATTTATAGAAGTTGCGGCTTATAAAGTTATTATAATATGATAAATTATGCAGACACTAATGTATGAGGGAATATTTTAAAGCTTCGCAAGGTCATTGTTAATTAGTAGGCCACACCTGCTTCTATCACACAATATTAGTAATTTTGAGATAGCACGCCTAAATAAGTGGATAAAGAACCATACTTTAAAAGTTGTAGCTCTAATTTATTAATATTTAACTCTATATTATATAACACTGTTCTTATTGCAAGTTTCGTAGTGGCATGTTGTGTTTGGATAAAGCCTTCTTGAATGGGACATTTGGTCTAAATGAATGCAGTAGACAGACTACGGAACGATTGTGTGCGACTGTACTATCTTTTTATATTATGTATCTTTATTCTATCTTTGCAATAAAAAAAAAATCAATCATAGAGCCAAATATTTCCCTTAAAAATCGTTCATTTCAACAACTGTGTCTACCATAACACACATAAGTTTAAATGTAACGCGTGCGTTCAAAATAAACGTTGACAACGCTCCCCAAATTAAAGTTTGCTGAAACAAAAACTTCATAGCAACCAGGCGAGTCAAATTGCCATGAAACGGGCTCATTTCACGGGAACTACGGCGCTTGAAACTTTAAGCGATAATTATAAACAGCGTGCGTGAAATTACGCGGGCCAGGGATGTATGCAGTCGATAAAGTTTGGCGTTCTTTAATAGTAGAGGTCCGTGAGCTTTGCTTTTGGGTGAGAATATACAGGGTGTCCCAAAAAGTAGTGATGAACGGAAGCTGGGAGGTAGAGGACCTAGAGGGCTATCCGAATCACCCCCATGTATGTTATGCGATTTTTCGTATTTTCGGGGTTATGACGCTTTTTTTTCAATTTTTCACCTATCGCCGAGTACGATGATATTTTCACTCATGGTGACGTCAATTATTGCGCTAGATGCTTGATTTTTTTTTGTTTGCTAAGCTGAAAGATAGGCCAATTCAGTATGGTAACCTGTATGTTCACCACTTCAAGGGCCCGTAAAAAAATAAAATCACATAAAAAAAGGTTTCCGTTGGGCTTTAAAAAACTTGCTCTAATTGCTTGCATTTAATTCTTTTTTTTATTCCATTCGAAGATCTAACGATAGTAAATATTACCATACTAAATTGGCCTATCTTTCAGCTTAGCAAACCTGCCTGAAAATCTCCGTGTGAAAATCTATGTGTGAAAATCTCTATGTGAAAATCTCCGTGTGAAAATCTCCGTGTGAAAATCTTCGTGTGAAAATATCGGTGTGAAAATCTATGTGTGTAAATCTTCGTGTGAAAATCTCGGTGTGAAAGTCTATGTGTGTAAATCTCTGTGTGAAAATCTCTGTGTGAAAATCTCTGTGTGAAAATCTGTGTGAAAATCTCTGTGAAAATCTGTGTGAAAATCTCTGTGTGAAAATCTCTGTGTGAAAATCTCTGTGTGAACATCTCTGTGTGAAAATCTCTGTGAAAATCTCTGTGTTAAAATCTCTGTGTGAAAATCTCTGTGTTAACATCTCTGTGTGAAAATCTCTGTGTGAAAATCTCTGTGAAAATATCTGTGTGAAAATCTCTGTGTGAAAATCTCTGTGAAAATATCTGTGTGAAAATCTCTGTGTGAAAATCTCTGTGTGAAAATCTCTGTGTGAAAATCTCTGTGTGAGAATCTGTGCGAAAATCTCTGTGTGAAAATCTGTGCGAAAATCTCTGTGTGAAAATCTCTGTGTGAAAATCTCTGTGTGAAAATCTTTGTGTGAAAATCTCCGTGTGAAAATCTCTGTGAAAATCTGTGTGAAAATCTCTGTGTGAAAATCTCTGTGTGAAAATCTCTGTGTGAAAATCTGTGTGAAAATCTCTGTGTGAAAATCTCTGTGTGAAAATCTCTGTGTGAAAATCTCTGTGTGAAAATCTCTGTGTGAAAATCTCTGTGTGAAAATCTCTGTGTGAAAATCTCTGTGTGAAAATCTCTGTGTGAACATCTCTGTGTGAAAATCTCTGTGTGAAAATCTCTGTGTGAAAATCTGTGTGAGAATCTGTGCGAAAATCTCTGTGTGAAAATCTCTGTGTGAAAATCTGTGCGAAAATCTCTGTGTGAAAATCTCTGTGTGAAAATCTCTATGTGAAAATCTCTGTGAAAATATCTGTGTGAAAATCTCTGTGTGAAAATCTCTGTGTGAAAATCTCTGTGTGAAAATCTCTGTGTGAAAATCTCTGTGTGAACATCTCTGTGTGAAAATCTCTGTGTGAAAATCTCTGTGTGAAAATCTCTGTGTGAGAATCTGTGCGAAAATCTCTGTGTGAAAATCTCTGTGTGAAAATCTCTGTGTGAAAATCTCTGTGTGAGAATCTGTGCGAAAATCTCTGTGTGAAAATCTGTGCGAAAATCTCTGTGTGAAAATCTCTGTGTGAAAATCTCTGTGTGAAAATCTTTGTGTGAAAATCTCCGTGTGAAAATCTCTGTGAAAATCTGTGTGAAAATCTCTGTGTGAAAATCTCTGTGTGAAAATCTCTGTGTGAAAATCTCTGTGTGAAAATCTCTGTGTGAAAATCTCTGTGTGAAAATCTCTGTGTGAAAATCTCTGTGTGAAAATCTCTGTGTGAAAATCTCTGTGTGAAAATCTCTGTGTGAAAATCTCTGTGTGAAAATCTCTGTGTGAAAATCTCTGTGTGAAAATCTCTGTGTGAAAATCTCTGTGTGATAATCTCTGTGTGAAAATCTCTGTGTGAAAATCTCTGTGTGAAAATCTCTGTGTGAAAATCTCTGTGTGAAAATCTCTGTGTGAAAATCTCTGTGTGAAAATCTTAATAAAGAAAATAAGATTTTCAATAAGTGACATTTGGCTTACAGTTGTGCGTAGCAGAGAGTTATATTACGTGATGGTCATATTTTACTAAACTATATGCTTATTTATAATGTCCAAACTCAAGTAGGTATATGAATTTATTCAGAAGTATCGTGAAAGGCTGCATATGGCCTTTCACGATGGCCAGATGTAACGCTATGAAATATCATGTAGCTGTAGGAACGCTTGCAATGATTTTTTTAAAGTATAGCTATACGTCACCCGGGCACGTTTTTTTATGTGATTTTATTTTTTTACGGGCCCTTGAAGTGGTGAACACTGAACATACTGGGTAATTTTATCTTTCTTGGCATTTAATTCTTTTGCACGCCTCATAAGCGAAGCGTTGAGGTGGGTACTACTGTCACTTCGCGCAAAACATCTGATTTTTCAAACTTAAAATGTCTTTATGTATCATACATTGCACTTGTAAGATAATACATACACACACATATTAAGAAAAAACACTATTTTTAACATTCATGATATTTTTGATGTCTTTTTTGTTATTTAAACTAGTTAAAAAACAGTTTAAAAAAGTTCTGTCTTGGACGTCCGTGTGTCTGTATGTGCGGAGGATTTTCTTGTTAACACGATAGCGACCGAAATACTTTACTAATCGAGTCTTTTTTTTCTCTTACGCTTGAGTATGCTCAGGAATAGAACCCTTTCTTTTTTCAGGGTCTGATTCGATGTGGTTTAATTGTTATTAAATAAACAAAAATAATAATTAATAAATAATTATTAAAAAAAATTATGAGGCGTGCACTTTTGGATTTTCCAAATTATTTTTTATTCCAATGATCACAAAAATAATACTTAAACAACCAAATTACATCAAATTTGCTTAATTTTTCCAGAAAATCCATGTTCTCTTCTCTAGCTTCTAGCCAACTTCTAGCTAATGTGAGAATTTTGTCTATGAAAACATACCTAATCTTAAACGATAGGTCACGTGCTGCTAGCAACCCATAAAAAAAACTGCGTCTGCAATTTTATAAGTATTTTTTACGTACTCAGCGAATGCAAAACTGTAACCTCCTTTGAGCTTAGTATACCAACAGTGGGTACGTACGTCGTACACCCTGTATAGTATAGTCGAAAATCAAAATTATGAGAATTATTTTAACTTTAACTATTTATTTTTGAAATTTCAGTTGCAGGTAATACGTGATCGAGAAAACTGTAGCAAATCAATTTAAGACTCCGTTTTGATAAGCTAAATAAGTCGAGTCTTTTAAAGAAAGTCTACTTTCTTTAATGTTTCATTCAGAGAGAAAAAAATCTTTCTCATATTATGGGACTTTCAGATTAAATACCAATTAAATTTTTGCAGTTTATTCCCACCACTAGCAATAATATCGGCGTTGAAATGTGAGCTTTTTCTGACTCAACCATAATATGTGGGTTTTGTTCTCTTTTTAATACGTGTGGAATAAAAAGGTTTTAACTGATGAATGTGAACCTTATAATTATTATCAAGTATCTATCTCTTTATGTCTTATAGCATTAAAGTTTTATGTGTTCTTTGAGATTAACATTTTTGTTCATTGTTTTGATAACAATAATTAATTACTACTAATAATTTACTTAAATTATACAAAAAAATATATTATGTATAATAACGAATGATTATTCTAATTATCTTAATATCATTGTCAATATTCTTTTCACTAAGCTTCACCTATACTCCAGGTATTGCAAAGATCCTGCAATATTCATAAAACGATCAATTTATGAATTTTTACACATTTTTTAAATATGTTACATCACAACACAACACTGTTTAATTTTGCTGATGTATCTATACTATATATATTACTAGCGGCCCACCCCGGCTTCGCCCGTGGTACATATGAAAAATAGATGTTGGCCGATTCTCAGACTTATCCGATATGCACAGAAAATTTCATGAGAATCGGTCCACCCGTTTCGGAGGAGTATGCAGACTAACATTGTGACACGAGAATTTTATATATAAGACAAGACAAGATTATAAAGCTGAAGAGTTTGTTTGTTTGAACGCGCTAATCTCACCAACTACTAGTCTGATTTGAAAAATTATTTCGGTGTTAGATAGCCCATTTATGGAGGAAGGCTATTATATCATCTCGCTAAGACCAACAGGAGCGGTGCTCCGCTTCTGTTGGTCTTAACGTGATGATATTATAATATGCAGGTGAAACCGCGGCACACAGCTAGTATAAATAAATAATCGCCATACTTTTATAAAAAAAAACAAATAAAAAAGGAGTTAATTACGAAACCGCAACTAATCGACTCATTAAATACAAAGTTGGAAGTTAAACAGCTAGGTGTTTAAGATATTGTTTTCGTAATAAAGCCGAGAAGTAGAGTTGAAAGTTTAAATTGCATTTTTTATTCCCAAGGGTCGGAGGTTCGAATAAAATGTAATTTTAAACAAAAATAGGAGTTTTCTATCAGCCAGCGTCGACGATTGGCTCGCGATGGTAGAAGATATAGACGCAGAGCGATTTCAGTATTTATAATTGAAATATAATCCGTTTTTAGTAACTTATTTTTTCATTTTGATAATAGTCGTTCTGCTTGGACTTGATCAATGCGAAATTTAACTGGTTAGAAATTAAAAATAGTTTGGAAAATCCAAAAGTGCACGCCTCATAATTTTTTTTTAATAATTATTTATTAATTATTATTTTTGTTTATTTAATAACAATTAAACCACATCGAATCAGACCCTGAAAAATGAAAGGGTTCTATTCCTGAGCATACTCAAGCGTAAGAGAACAAAATAACCATGAAAATGACACCCATGACGAAAATATGTAAAATTTTCGTCGGCGCCATCTTGGATTTTAGTTTTGACCTCATATTGGTTAACAGCTACCCCAATAACCATGAAAATGACACCCATGACGAAAATGTGTAAAATTTTCGTCGGCGCCATCTTGAATTTTAATTTTGACCTCATATTGTTTAATAGCTACCCCAAAAACCATGAAAATGACACCCATGACGAAAAGATGTAAATTTTTTGTCGGCGCCATCTTGGATTTTAGTTTTGACCTCATATTCGTTAATAGCTACCCCAAAAACCATGAAAATGACACCCATGACGAAAAGATTTCAAATTTTCGTCGGCGCCATCTTGGATTTTAGTTTTGACCTCATATTGGTTAATAGCTACCCCAAAAACCACCCACATTTGCAAATGTGTTTGCTACTTAGGAAAAGTTCAGATTTAAAGATATAAGTAGGTAATGTGACGAATTTAATTTATTTCATTCCGACTGTTTCTCGGAATAACATACATTTACTAAGAATTGCATACAATGCCGGTTTTAATATATTATTGCCGGTAACATAATATTATGTATGATAATAATTCTTAAAAAAGTATTTTATACATTTCTTAAAAAGCTTCGATATTGTATACAATAATACAATTCATATTCAAATTGTTGTAAAATAGTCACACTTTTTTAAGTTGGTTGAATACACTAAAATACTTATAAGGATCGTACCTACTAATAAAAGTAACAAAATGAATTTTTAAAGTTCCCAGTAATCTTCTGGAATCAATTTCAATAAAAATATAAAAATTCACTTCAAAAAAAAAAAAAAAAAACATCCGAGTTTTTTTTTGTTTATTTAATAACAATTAAACCACATCGAATCAGACCCTGAAAAATGAAAGGGTTCTATTCCTGAGCATACTCAAGCGTAAGAGAAAAAAAAAGACTCGATTAGTAAAGTATTTCGGTCGCTATCGTGTTAACAAGAAAAAGGATCCGCACATACAGACACACGGACGTCCAAGACAGAACTTTTTTAAACTGTTTTTTAACTAGTTTAAATAACAAAAATGACATCAAAAATATCATGAACGTTAAAAATAGTGTTTTTTCTTAATATGTGTGTGTATGTATTATCTTACAAGTGCAATGTATGATACATAAAGACATTTTAAGTTTGAAAAATCAGATGTTTTGCGCGAAGCGACAGTAGTACCCACCTCAACGCTTCGCTTATGAGGCGTGCAAAAACATTATTTTTATCTTTTAACACACGAATCCTCTACATAGAGTGCTATTCTTTAAGTAAGGAAAAGTCATAATTTTTCTAGAAATACCAGTCGGTATCTGTAAAAAATTAATAGTATTCTGTAATAAACCCAGATAGAGTTTTTCACAACAGTAACAGTTAAGAACAATCTCCCTACATACTTACAATTTTTTTTTTTAAATCTCTCCAAACCTATACTTTGCGCCTCGATCGAGCAAATAGGGCGAAATAAAATTACTGTATACAACGTAAGCGGTTTATGAGTTTTCTATTTAGCCGTGCTTCAGATCTCCAATTGAATTTTTTGCCACCTGAAACATTCGTTTTTACGGCCTTTGTTATTTTATAACCGACAATATTCACCTGACTTTTCTATTACGTGTTTGCGGCTTTGAACAAACTGTTTATAGAATTACAGTTATTTATATTTATTTGTGTAGCAATATTGGGTTCAAATTATTTTATTACACAAAATGTGGTATAGATTTTAACGAGCCTGTTTTATTATGTCAATCCATTCTATAATATTATAAATGCGAAAGTAACTCTGTATGTCTGTCTGTTACTTAATCACGCCTAAACTACTGAACCAATTTTCATGAAATTTAGTATGGAGATATTTTGATACCCGAGAAAAGACATAGGCTACTTTTTATCCCGGGAAAATGATGCAGTCCCGAAAATCCCGCGGGAACGGGAACTATGCGGGTTTTTCTTTGACTGCGCGGGCGAAGCCGCGGGCGGAAACCTAGTAAAACTATAATCTGTTAGACAAGGTTATGTAATTCGGATTTAAGACCAACTAAGAAAGCAATTTATGTGTTTAATTATACCTCCCTATAGCACAATAAATTGACACATTGACAGATAATTTAAAGATGGCAAAAACTTATCGACGCATTAAAAATTATATAAGTAGGTATTTATGTACTGTCTTTAAAATTTAGTCTGCATCTTTTAAAATGCACCGTTTTTGATAGACATAGCACTACACAATTTATACTATACCTACCATATATAACTACTAGGTTTCCGCCCGCGCAGTCAAAGAAAAACCCGCATAGTTCCCGTTCCCGTGGGTAATCCGGGATTGCGTCATTTTCTCAGGATAAAAAGTAGCCTATGTCTTTTCTCGGGTATCAAAATCTCTCCATACCAAATTTCATGAAAATTGGTTTAGTAGTTTAGGCGTGATTGAGTAACAGACAGACAGACAGAGTTACTTTCGCATTTATAATATTAAGTATGGATTAAATTTATGGTTTTTAATTTTAAATCACTTGAATTGTAAACTATTTAATGAAGAGCAATGTCCAAAAATTCTAACACTCACTTCGAAAACCAAAATTGTTATGTTTTCATTTTATTAATTCGAAAACAGCGGTCGAATAGCTAACCGGTTTATTGTTTCGGGTGCAATGTGGATGCAAACTGAACTATATTGTTATGCAAATAGAATCTATAATCAGGTGTTGTGGGAAATGACAGGATACCAATTTGGCTCGACTCGGTTTAGTTGGCGACGTGAAAATTAGTTCAAGCGCTGAAGCGATTTAGAATTCCCTTTGCTGGTGTATTTTTTGATGTAGTTATGTTATAGGAAACATTAATAAAAAAAAAAATAAATATTAGCATCTTCAAATATAACATTACAATATTGCTCTGCCTTCTGAACTAGGTAATTATCTGTATCTCAGAAGGCAGTGCCTTCCCTTACAAATTCCATATATTATTACATTATATTAATGTATGCTTTTAACAATTATTAAGATGATTATTTAGTATTATTGATGACTTGAGATTTTTATTTTTTTTAAATGAGGGCTTTTTAATGATTTAATGTTATTAAGATTACTAGAATAGACTTGCAATGGACTTACAATATTTAACGATTTAGAAATCATTTTAAATACCGTACTAAGGCATATAAATAAAAATTTCACAGGATCTGATTGAATCAATAGATTATTATTAATTCATAGCAATATCCGTATTAGTTCTATTATACAGGGTGTTTATTTTAAAATTAGCTGCGCTTCGCAGCTTCACCCGCTCCGTTCCGCTCCTATTGGTCTTAGAGTAATAATATTATATAGCCTATAACGTTCCTCGATAAATGGGCTATCTAACACCGAAATAATTTTTCGAATCGGACCAGTAGTTCCTGAGAGTAGCGCGTTCAAACAAACTCTTCAGCTTTATAATATTAAGTATAGATTTGTTTTATATTATTTAAATAATTTTGTTATTCCAATTATCACAGCCGACCCCACTAGTCCCGACATTATCAAAGTTTTCTGACGTTTCGATAACATTTAACATCGTTATATTAGATTTTGTTTCGAACAAAACTAATATTGGAAACTGTTTAGTGGAAGGAATTGTATTGTCAAATTAACTTTGAGATAAGGGTTATTGTGTGTTTCAGTTTGGATCGGACCGCCTCCTTGGTACAGTGGTTGACGCGTGACCGTAGCACCGAGGGGTCCTGGGTTCGATTCCCGGTGGAGACGAAGAAAAAAGAATCGATATCGATTTTCTTTAGGGACAAGTAGGTGATCAGCCTTCTGTATCCTGCCAGACCGAGACATTTTTTTCTTCGTCTCCACCGGGAATCGAACCCAGGCCCTCGGTTTTACGCTCACGCATCAACCACTGTACCAAGGAGGCAGTCAGATACATACATAATTGCATACTTTAAATCTAAATACATAAAGGAAATATTCTCTCCACCTCAGAATTCATTAATTAAATCGCAAGTGTGAAATGACGAATATAACAACTATTTCGTTATCGAAACCTTCATGACAGAACAAGGGTTAAAGGTAGTATAAAATCAATCACAAGAAAATCATACTTATTACCTACACATTAAAGAAGAAAATTGTTTGAATTATTCCGTGAATAGATGTGATACGCAATTAACATCCTGTCATGGAAATTTGGCTCTTAATATAAGTGGAATAGAGTAGATATTAACTTTATCCTTTGGATATTAGAAGGTGAGAGGTATGATTAATTTTCATCTATTTGCTGTGACGTTTCGATCCCTCGTTTGGGAAACTTGAAAATATGTTCAAAGTTTATTGATATATTATATAAGAAAATAATATACATGCGGTGTAAAGTAATTAATATGTTGAAGCTCAAGTTTATACACTTATTACACTAGCGGTGACGAGCGGTTTTACTCGCAATGAACACGCGGGAAAACGCAATTACTTCTATAAATATCATCTATAATATTATCATCTATCATCCAAATCTGTTCATTGGATTTCACGTGAAAAAGGAACAAACATACATACATACAGTAACCAGCCTCACAAACATTCACGTTCTTGCATAGTAAGTTCATATTATACCTATGATAACCGCATTCTATAATTAGAAGAGACAACTCACAAATGAGCATAACATTTATAATGTCGTCTCTTAGACTATCAACAAGGAAATCTCTTAGACTACAGTATACAGGACGTTTTATTTCACGGTGCGAGCGCAACTAATTTCGCGGTGCGCGTTAAAAGTGCATTTACACGATCCTCATTTTACGCGCGGCGACGCGACGCTAGGGTTGTCAGCTTGAATATTAATTATCAAGGGGAGAAAAGATTTCCCGCCCAAGTCTTGGAAATTTATAATTTTCCTTATTTGAAGAAGTTTATTTGAATGTTTTTGACTTTGATGATAGCCTTTAATGGAATGAATAAAATGCATGTTGATGATATTTATCGACGAACGACAAACATGCTGTAAGTAAAAAAATAAATTTATTTCATTGACAATCAATGTACCTATATCGCATACTGCATCTTTTGATGATAATATTACTGATTGACTTATCTATTTTTCTGACATATTTGTAGTATACCTGTTATAAGTTTTCATCAATATTAAAATTTATTAATTAAATGTTACAACCCTAGGTCAAGCTCGTTCGTTTAACGACGGCCGTGATCATTCTGCGCTTTGGAGTTACTTGTTTGCTTTCACATTTAACTCGGTTACATATTGTCACTCAACTATGTAGTTCAATCTTGTAGGTGGGGTGGTTGTGTGAGGGTTGTCAAAATTACTTTTGCCAAATACGCAAGAATTCAAAATGGGAAATGGAGAAAATTCTTTTTTACTCTACTACAAACGATAAAATACGACAGTTTGTTATGATAGAAGTAGCGTGCTCAAGTTAGTTTATGTGTGTGGAAAAAATTCTGCCTCGTGATCGAATTTTATCTATCCTTTAAAACTTAGATCTTTAAAAATTTAAATAAATAAAGTTTTCACAGATATATTTATTTTCTTAACTTGGTTTCTTAAAATAAACACGAGCGATATGACTCAAAGGGACTTATGGTTCTGCATACACTGATTATTAAGAAATACAACAACAAAACCACTTCGAACTTAGTACACCAACGGTGGAACACCCTGTATACTACATAGAATTTAACTTAAATAATGTAGGCTTTCATCCGAATACCTGAACAAATTGACTAAAACTCGTTCAAACCAATCTTCTTGCAATACGAACGCCATTAAAGAAATAACCATAAAAGTTCCTTATTAACTCGAACAGTATCATTATAATACGACATAATTAAGTCGGTATATCCCAATTTTCCGGTCGTATTACCCGGTACATTAATATGCTAATTTGTTTTGTACGGGTTATCATTTAGTATTAGCGGAAACATTGATGAGATTTTCTGTGACGGGACCTTTTTGAGATCGTTATGTGGCCCTCGGGAAGTATTGTGATGTGATTATTTTGTGATTTTTTGGGTATTTTTTATGGAATGTTTGAATAAATGGTGTAATAATTTTTTGTGATACATTATTTAATATGTTTTAAAATAATTGTTTACATAACACGTTTCATAATGAGTGATCAAATTGTCAGAAATTGATAAATTTTAATTAGACCAACCGAAAGTACCAAATATAAAGTACAAAAAAATTATCAAAATCGGTTCACCCAGTCGAAAATTCTCAAGTTTGAGCAAACATGAGGAAAATGCAAAAAAAAATTAACGCCACTCAATACAATTTGAAATGAGAGAAGAAAGTGTATTTTAAATTAAATTTCAAATGGTTTTTCTATCGTATTCAACGACAATGTAACGTTCAAGGAATTGTATAGAAATAGAGCTTTTACAGACATTTCTATTGCGCCATGTTTTCCTCGAAGCAGTAAAGAACTAAGTTTAATTCTGGACCAGGGACAGTATTATTGCTTATTGACTGTTCCTAGAAATAGCATATGTCTAGATTCGATTAGTGAACAAAAGTGTATATTTAAAAATAATTATATTACCTGTCGAGCCAGATATTTAATAATTATGTACTTATAATTTTTAAATAAATGTAGCAGTTGCAGGCATGAGCTTGTATTCAAAAATTAGGACAATTAAATTGTTTTATCTATGTTTATGTTTTGAACTTTATTACTGTGAGCGTGGTTACTAGTATTAGTGCTATAAAAATGGCAATAATCAGTTAAAAGTAGATATAAAACTTCATTTCTTGATACCCATAACTATAACGACTAAAAGAGCAATGGAATCGAATTTAAAGAAAATCTCCAAGTATCAAAAGCACATTGAAATCGAGAAGATAAAGACACTGATCGATTTAAGAACCTCAACAGAAGACATTTGATCAATGCCAGCTCCTTAACCTTAAAAATGTTCATCCAGTTACGACAAACCATTTGTTTTACTAATTAATTATCTCAAGCCCTTCAAGCAGAAACACTGCATTCGACGTTTCTTTGTTCCGTATCGATTCGATTCAATTATATTGTAACAACTGTTGTCATTATTTATCTTAGCGGAATCATTAGTGCTGATTTTTCGCGCTCCAGTTTTTTTATTCAAATAATCGTGTCATCGTTTTTTGTTTTTAATCTCTCGATGTTTAGATGATTCTGTTTGTTAATGATTACAAGGGAGTCAAAGACTATAAGTAGTATTATTTAAGACGTCGAATCGTGCATAAAATTCTGACGAGTACTTGCAATCATTATCTATTTCTATATTTTTATTGTACTTACTGTCAGTGATTGTTATGGTATAATATTTTGCTAAAAAAAAAGCAGTTTTTGGACCTTAGTTTTACAGTAGAATTCACAAAACGAAAACTTTTACAATATAAGCGAATGCTTAAAAGGCATATAAATGACGCAAACAGAAATTCAATACGCCATAGTGGTAGTTTTTTTACATTTTTGAGCCCAAAACTTTGGTTAAAAATGAAACAGAATAAATATTTTTTTGAAATAAATTCAGATTTTCCAAACGAAACAGATGGTCCATTCCCAGATACGGCTAAAAATGTCAATAACGTTTTGTTTGGATTAAAATCTAGTTTTATTTTGTTATCTAACGAAGATACGTATAGTCCGGATTTATCGAAATGTTTAAATATCCATGGATTTGAAAATTAATTAATTTTTTTAGACTCATCATTTGGTTAAATTTATGAATCAATTCTGGTACATTTGTATTCTTATAATTTGATTTATAATTACGCAATACTCAGTCTCCAAATTGCTGTTATGAACGTAACATAGGTAATATCATGAAATTGTATATTTTCTATTTCATACAAATAATGTTCTCAACTGCATTTAATAAGAAAACGATCACCCGATTTATCTAACAAATAACCTCTGCACAATAATCCGGGAATAAATATCGACAGAGCGGCGTGGAAATTGCAACATCCCCGATATAATTCAGGATTATTTTGACAAGAAGTCAGCGGCAGTTGGAGCGTCTCGATCGAGTTCCGCTCGCAAACATCCGTAAGGTTCTATACGAAAATGTTAGGCTGTTTGTACATGAGGATGGTTTTATAATTATTAAAATAATTGTTAAAATAAATTGATAACACAATACGTTACGATACAATTTTGTTGCAATTAATGGTTGGGAACTAGTTATAACATAGGGAAATTGAAACGAATTGAGAAATGAATCAGAAACTTTTCGATTACGAGGCTGTTTTCTTCATTCGTTTTCAGCGTGTCATCTCTTGGTCTTTCACTATTATTCAGCATATGGCAGGAATTCAGTCAGTTTTAAGATATATATTAGAATATAGCTCATAGATATAACTAAAATATAGCAAAGAAAAAAAGGTTAGATAAGTTTATGTACATGTTTCAGTTAGTATTTAAAGAAGTACTTTAATGATAGTAATATACAATTATTATAACAACCTAAAATTATTGGCTAGTACTATAGGAATAACAGATTACAACCGGCAAGACAATATTGTAGTTGGGATTTTGAAATCTGATAAAACTTGTACAAATTTCATAAGCCGTCATACCTAATCTCTTGTTGGAGCCTAAACGTTTATAAAAACCGTATCTTTTATTGTTTTGAATTTCCTGAGTAAAATTCATACATTGGCTTGAATATTCATTCAATTAGATTATGCGTGCATTAGCATATTGGAGTATAAACTATATATCAGGAAGTAATAGATTAAGATTATGATTCAGTATCTCATTACATTGTGCTGATAATTTTGTTTACATTACAGGTATCAGGGCTATCTATGAAGACCTAAGCCATAATCTACTACACTGGTCACGTGCGGGTCTGAAGATATCGTTATACTTGTATCTTAGTTTCATGATGTTGTTTTCCTCACAAATAAGTGTAAACCTACCATCTAAATTTATATTTTTTTCAGGTGCTAGGTATAACAGAGTCAGTCATTCAGTCAGTATAAGTCGACAGATTAATCACGGGTTTGGTATAAATTCTAACAAAAACAAGTATTTTTTAATTTGATTCTGCGTTTAATCGCTTCGTTCACAAAAACCCTAACCAGACTTTTGTTGTTGACATATTTTCGAACAATTTTATGTCAATAGAACATGTTTAGTCGTGTTTTGGTTAAACCGAGCTCCGATTGCTGCTTTGTATTTGAAATTGGGTTACTCCTATGATATGTAATAAATAATATTGTTTTCCTTGTCGTTTATAGGTAAATAAAATGCGTGCGGTTTTGCAGTGGCTTCCTATAATTAGAATTTAAATAGGGTAATTTGTAACATGTTATAAACATCTACTTATTAAGATTGTGTGTGATTGGTTGTTGATGTTGCTCTTTCTCCCGTCGCTGCTAATGTGAAAATATTCAATCCAATAACTGATAATTATGTCAACAAAAAGTCTTGTGTCACTTTTTGCGGTACGTAGCATGTATTTCACTTCCTTGATAGAATATTTTTACGTATTCAAGGCAAAAGCTATTTACGTGGCCGTCTGGAATATTTGGTTCTAAATAGGCTTAGAAATTACGCTAGAGCGGCATTTAATTTCTAAATATCCTTTCGTAAAACACATTCGCAAGTAAAACAAAACACATCTCACGCTACAAGCTTATACGTATCTACAGAATTACTTGAGTCGATAATTAGGACCGTTTTCAAAGGCTCCCTTTAAAGTTTTCTCAATAAAAGAGTTTCGTAGTTTTTTCCAGTTTCTCAACTAGTTGGAGGTTCACTTTGGAAAGCCTTTGAAGTGCCGGCAATTTGTTCCGGATATGTTAAAAAAGTAATTAGGGAGTTGCGAGTTGCCATGTTAAGGTATAAAGGGTTAGGCCACGGTTTAGGAAGGGTTGAATTTTTCAAACGCGTCTGTGAATTTGTTTTTATGGAGTTTAGCGTTGTTTGTGTGTTTTAAATGATGTTGAGTTGCATTTTATATTATAGTGTCTTAGGGCTCTTTGAAAAAAAAAATTAATTCAGCTTCAGTAGATGGACTAATTATTATTAGATAACTAGCTTCCGCCCGCGGCTTCACCCGCGTGGTGTTTTTTCGCAATAAAAGGTAGCCTATGTTCTTTCTCAGGGTTTAAAGATTGTCTGTGTCAAATTTAATCAAAATCGGTTGAGAAGTTTAAGCGGGAAAGCGTAACAGACAGACAGACAGAGTTACTTTCGCATTTATAATATTAGTAGGGATATCTATATCCATATTTAATACAAGGATTACTAATATATGTTGTATCAATTTTATATAATTGGAATTATTTCACCATAAATATAACATGACAATTATTTAAAAAGATAGTACGTACTTACTGGATTTATGAAAATGTTATTCAGTATCTACGACTGTTAAGTTTATTTTTGTAATATATTTTTATAATAATTGAATATTTGTGCAAGAGAACGAATCTATTTCTACGAATCAAGTTCCAAGTAAAACGAATTTAATGTTTCTGCAAAAAGTGTTGTGTCAAATTTCTCTGAAATCAAGTGTATATTCAAATATTCTGTATATATTTTTTTAGAAACGAAATTTTACGACTTTGTTTGCTAAACTAATAACAAAATAATAAGAAATAGCTTAGCACAAGCTTATTCAAGCTTTTATAATTGTTGTCATTGATAAAGTGTTCGTATACCTAATACTACTGAGGTATTATCATAATGTTCCAAATAACAATTTTGAATATGAATTATTGAACACAAGAAATTTCTTCGTCACCAACAAAGGTATGAAAACCATAATCCATCCAAAAGGACAAACCGTGCATATAATTGCTAACACGAATGCCAATACAGTTGATTGCGATACAAAGCACAAAGTACAGGTAAACAATTTTGTCCAACTACAAAGGGTTTGCATTTTACACCGGAATTCTGGCTGCATAGCTGGCGTTTGTTTTCGAAAAACGTCACGGTTAGGTTAGATAAATAACAAAATATAAAACGTAGAATACAAAAATAGTTTTAGTAACTGTAGGATATTTAAAAACTGGAATCAAAAGAAGAACTGGAGGAGAAGAATACAAATAAAGTCGGAGATGTGTTCACAGAGAAAATTAAAATTATATCTACTTGATAAAACTCATAGTTTTAACAATTTGAAGATAAAAACTGATGAAATTATTGTATTGCCACCGATCCTTGATAAGTGTACAAAGTTTGAATTAAATCTGACAGTTTTAAGTGGGTCAAAATCGAGTTTTAAGGAGTCGGTTACATACAAACTTGTCTGTTGCATACAAACGAACATGTGAAGCTAATAAAATCGTATTAGAACTCTCAATATCCAGCTGTGGGTATATTTCAACAAATCGTCAACATCAAGGTTATTATTTATTCTCAAAACAAAGAGCATACATTTTAATGGTGCACACGATATACCATCTATTTTTACCTGCATCTACAGTCGATTGAGCAATCGATTACCGCTCTAGCGAGTCGCTTGACGATGCATTTTACCTCTTACCAATGTTTGCCATTTTTACCTCGATAGTTTAAGTGCTTCGAATTCAAAGTGAGTTAACGAATTTCGATGCACATTTTTGATATATTTTAACGGTTATACACGTGATAAGTGTTTGCGTTTTATTGAAGTTGATTTTTTTCGTATTCGGAGTATTTGAATATTGAATTTAAAAGCTCCGTTTTAAGATGTGGATCAAATATAAAATCGCAATCACTTATAGAGAATATTCTGACGAAGCATTGTAGGTCACAAACAACAATCTAAACCATTTATGAATCTACATTATTTCACACAAAAATTGCTCAATATTGACAGAGCTATTCAGTAGGAATTCAATCATTCATTTCTATGATAAATAAAAGAAATAATATGCTATAAAATGTATCACAAAAATAGTTAGGAATACTTGGAAATGTTAAATAACATATTATATTAATTTCTTTGTTCTGGTCAGTCCAATTACAATGTTATTGAAACTAGTGATAATAAGTGACCCTTAATACAATACGGGCTCTGATATAACAAAAATATATTCTGCGTTTTCACTATGAATATTTTGAAGTACTATGTATTAATACTTGATTAGTACTGTAAATGTTGTAGATGTGAATAATCATCTGATAACTTAATAAAAATATGAATTTATAATCTGGTAGTATATATATCTATATATTATAAATGGTAAAGCCTGTGGTGGTTATGATCCTCAATCTCGTCAAAAATGCTGAATGGATTTTGATGAAATATAGTACTACTGGATTAGCTAGATAAGTTTTTACTGATCGATATATTTTTTTATCGAATAATAAAACAATCTTTTATATTTTTTGAGGTATATGTTATCACTAAATGCTTTTTTAAGCTATTGCATAGCTTCTATCACGGGCCTTGAGCGCGGGGACCGAATCGAGAAATTCCGTAACGAAAATACATCACGCTCCCCACTCCGACGGGCTCGGAGGTGTGGCTTGAAGGAATGCTATCAGCTATGCAATAGCTTTACCGCGGCAGTCCCCGAGTGCCACACGTCTTTTTTTTTATTATGTCACAAAATAATCAGTAGTAGTGGACACCACAATGTTCTGGGGAATAACAGCTTAGAATTCAACGTAACGCCAATATAATGTGACGTCATAGGCATGTGAGGGTATTTCAGCTAGAAGTAGCAATTTGTATATTATATAAACGGATAAAATAGGTACTTAATTTCAATAGGATAATGGTGGAAAGGATGATTTTAGAATTTCTGATATAAAATACTTACAAGTATGTATTTCAATATTTTGTGCTTACAAAACCTCAGCAAAACATTTTAAATCATTTAGGGCTTTTAAATAATTTGTTCATGAGCTATCTGATTTCAAAAGTTCTATTAAATTCGGCTAAGTCATTTTGGAGATCAGCTTGCACATACAAATACAACAATACCTCCACTTTTTATTTTATATAATATAATTAATTAAAGCATATTGTAAAGCTTGATATATTATTAACTTATATTACGTTTGTTATAAAAAATACCAACTAATTAAAAATGAATTTTATGTCTTTTTGTCGAAATCCTAACTTTTAATTTATTTATTTATTTATTTATTAGACACACCGATAATGACTCAATTAATACAATTTACAGAAATACATTAATAATTATTTCATAAACTGAGTTGGCCATAAAGCAGGCGTATACAACAATTATTAAAAAAAATGTCTTAAAATTTTTCAGTTTTAAAAGTCTAAAAATACATAATCAAATTTATCATCCATTGACGAAAAAAATAAATATAAAACATAAAATTCATCACATAATTAAAAATTTATCAAGAATACATCAAATTAATACTACAATGATAACATGATTAAAATTTTGTAATTTTAAACATCCATGAAATAAAAAATATATAAAATTCAATTAAAACATGGCAACTTGTAAACATCGTTCGGGAAACTGCGAAAAGACATACAAAACAAATAAACACGATTTATTTCTATTGCGATCAAGGGAACGAATGTGTTAAATCGAACGCTTATTGGGTTTCGGGAATTAGCAATAAAACGACTTTGTATAAGTTATGAGCTGAAGCGATTTTAAGCTATTGCATAGCTTTTATCTCAGACCGAGCGCGGCGACCGAATGTAAAAATTCCGTAACGAAAAACCTAACACCCCCTACTTCAACCAGCACAGCAAAGCGATGCTATGCAATAACTTTACCGCGGCAGTCCTCGAGTGCCACACGTATTGTTTTATCATTTCTTTTATAGATTAAATCTCATCATTGATTGCTTTTAAATCCGTCACTTGATTAGATATAATCAACTGTATTAAACTATAATTAGTATGATAATATTATGATGATAATGGTAAGTATGTATAACGAATGTAGTTCTTTTGAGTCTGTTTCATGAAGTTTTTCGGTTCATATACATTTTGTATTTTTACATGTCTGAAACTGAATAAATATGTGAAAATTTGTTTTTAGAAACCATGAAAAATGAAATGAAAAAATACTTTATTGCATTGAAAATACATAAATACATATAACAAAGACAAGACTACAGAAACGGCAAAGGGCGGCCTTATCGCTAGGTAGCGATCTCTACCAGGCAACCCAAATATCAAACCATGTATATTTAGTAGTTATTTAATTTTAGATTATATAATTTCAGAAGTTGGATCAATAATATTGCAGCTTTATTTCATCGCGGTAGGTATAGTAAAACCACGTAAAACGCACGTATTCGAATGATATATTCAAATATATGAGATTTTGTCTTACTTTGTTTTGAATAAAAAATCTAATAGAAATATTATTTGAAGATGTTAGCTTGACGTGGTCACTCTGTATGAGCACTGTATGGACTTTAGAGTGCTTAAGATAATAATCACAGAACACGTGTAGTAAAGAAATAGATTATGAAATAATATTCCGCTTTGCGCTTTTGGCTCGTGCCGCTTAAGTCACTTGAGCAGAAAGGTGCTCACGGCGGTTTCAATTAGCAGCCCGGTGTGGACTGCACTTGGAACATAATTTAAAATAAGAACCATTTTACTTCTAGAACCTTCTTTCATAACATATAGAGCGGAATGCTCTTGATCTTAACGTATTTTTATCTTTTAAATGACCTCAATAGTGGCTATATTGATAACCTCTTTTATTCTATATTAATCCGCATTCAGAAATATTCTATAAAAAGTAATGAAAAAGTATCTATGAAATAGAAAAAAATGACACGTTTTAAAGCTGTTTAATTCATTTTTTCTCATTTGTTAGAGAGTGGTTTAATTTACGTCGTATGAAAACATGGACAGTATTATTGTTGAAATTAATCTCTATTATTAACAATACAACAAACGTAACAATACTAAACCCTGCTTTAAACCCGTTAAACTAATAAAGCACTTTGTCAACTTTCGGTTCAATGAAAATTAAATGAAACGTCACATTTTCCAAACCACGCTTGCCATAAAATGAGTGTGGTGACCGATAAAAAAATAATTAGCCGCGTAACAACTACGCTTCCCCGTCATGGGCACTCGCCGAAAAGTTTTTGTTCGTTAAAAAAGGATTTAAACCGTTTTATTCCGAAATGCCGGAACTTTTAATCTGATTATTGGAATTTTATATAAAAACTCTTTGCGTAGTTTCACGTTTAATTATACGTGTGGGGAGTAATTTGTTGGTGCAAGTGGAAGGTTCTTGTTATTTAATATCTGTATATTTTTCCTGAATTCACTTGAAAAAAAAATAAAAAAATATCGTTAAATTCGGTGTCAAACTGAAGAATTCAGAAATATATAGACGGTAAAAAAAATTGTATTATAACCTTAAAATTTTAAAAACTCATCCTCTCTTTTACATTAAGTACATCATTTAATATGGTCTTTCAAACAGACGGTTCAATTTTGTTTATTTGTATAGACATGTGATAGTTTATAATATTAGATGTGTCACCTAACCGCTGTCATATTGACAAATTCAATAATTTCACGGCGATTGCTTCGCCTATTGAAAATCAGGGTCGGATTTGATAATTAAAATATATAAAAAAATATATAGATAATATAAATAACAAAATAAACACTTTATGTCGATTTTGCATAATCTAAATCGAAAAACGACTACTACATTTTATCAGCTAGGTTCCTAACTTCGAAATTTATTCGTTAATCTAAATTAATTGTGTGACTAAATTTTATAACTATGTATACATAATGTAGTTGAGCTACAAACACTGGTGTTTTATTAAAAGAACTGCACTGAATAATATTACAGTAAATTTAAACGTATGAAAATAATGTATGTAACATATTATTGTGTTATATTATTGTACGATAACTAAATCTAGGCTATAGCTATTCCTAGAAACCCTTTGAATTAGTACTAATTTGCGTGTAACGTTGTTATTCACGACCTTAGTAACGTAATGTGTGATTATTTTAGGGCCCTAAGGCAGGGCTTCTATTCATAATTCAATCTTAGCACGAACACAAATTATAATCTAGAATAACGTTTTAAATCTTAAATTTTAACATTATAAGGGATAGAGTGTTTAATTGTTATGTTATTTTACGATTTAAGGTTTGCCTGTTATGTATTTTTTTCATTGTATGTTTCTGTAATAAAACTGATCTGCTTAAATAGATGACATTGATGATTACACCTCCCTATTTCTCATTCTCGATTTCGATCACGTTTAACACACAAAGACCACCTTTTGAGTGGAAATATTTTCGTATAGGTATATTAATATTTTTTTGAAAACTTCTTTATCGGGGTTGGACAATAATTTAGTGTAACATTTTTGCGTTACGCCGTACGCGTGACATTTTTGCGTTACGCCGTACGCGTGACATATTTGCGTTACGCCATACTCGTGACATTTTTAAGGTCATAAAGAAGTTTCACTTCTTACGTGTGTACTCTAGTACACGCATACATTTTTTTTTTATTTTCCATAGATTACTGAACTAATATGAACATCTAGTCCACAAATCCACTTCACATAAATCACAAAATTAATATTTTCGGGGCCCCAAAAACTGTATTCTGTACAGTCCGGCCCTGGCAACGGATAAGGCCCTGGCTAATGGATTGGAAACATGCGTTCTGTTAAGACAGGTGCTAGTTCTTGTCTCTATTCACAGCTAGAAACATCTGGATGTATAGATGTATAGCTTGTTCTAGTGTATGGTTAATGATAATCGGTGTAGACTGATACATGTGTTATAAATCAAGTGTGAACATTATAACGTTTATACGATGATGTATAATATGTATTTAACTAATGTATATTTTAAAGTTGGTTGAAGAAATAATACGCAGAACTGAAAATACTTGCTACACTTAACTTGTAAAGAAGAAAAAAATGTATACAAATACAAAGCAATTATACAAATAACTTCAACGACATTTAAATTTTAGAGAAGAAGGAATAATTTAATTCTACTTTATGCAAAACCACGCTATCAACACTAATATTAATTTATAAAGATAAAATACTGAATCGATTTGACGGTCTGTGTACACGCGTACATTTTGGCCTAGAATGATTCACAGTTTACTCGTGTACATAAAAAACAAATCATAAACTGAATCCAGTATTTAAATAGAGCACTATATACACTTGTTAAGCGAAAAGCCAATTAACACACCTCTATCAATAAAACGAATTCAAAACAGAAAACGCAAACTCAAGGCAACTTTTAGGGTTCCGAGCCTCAAAAGAAAAAAACGGAACCCTTATAGGATCACTTTGTTGTGAAGTCTGTCCATCAATACCCTTTTTTACAGGAACTCGTGGAGGTTTCGAGCTGAAATTTATATTGAATACTCAAGTCTACGGTCCCTCGAAGCTGTAAAAATCAAACGCATAAGTCAACGCAATCAAATACAGCCGTTTATGCTGAAAATTTTTCGTAAATTTCGACATTCGCAAGGGAATCAAAACCTACAGGGTACTTCCTGAAATTTGAAACGAAGCAAAGTTGTATGGCACAGATGCAGGAATAGTTGTGAAAAGTATAAATTTACAGTTACAACATAATATAATAATTATCAATTAAACTTTTTGTAATCAGACCGAATTTTTGTTTTGTTTTTCTTTAAAAAATTGTACTTGTATTTATAAGGAGGAACGCTGGCTCTTGAGACACAGAGTTACTCTAGTTCAAGAGTCAGCGTACATATTTTTGTAAGTTTATGTTTTTGGCAAAATAAAGATTTTTTTTATTTATATTTATTTATTTAATTTATTCAAAGAAAAACAAAGGTCCACTTGTTAGTTAGAATATCTTTATATCTATATAAAAAATAATAATTTTATACGGAACCGTCTATGCACGAGTCCGACTCGTACTTCGGGTTTTATTTCATCCGGCCTTCGTTTCAATCAATATATCATTAAGTGAAGGTTAAAGGCTAATCATGTTATATGGGGCATATGCAATTTATGGCATACACATGACAGCCTTCTGTGAATAGAAGATTAATCATTAGATTGGTAATAAAACGCGTCTTTATTTGGCTCCCGATTTTTGCGATGCCAAATTGTGAGAGAAATAGATTATTTCGATTATTTTAGACATAGGTATTTCCAATTTTGATCAATTTGAAGCTGCTTGTAGGGTGTAATGGGGATGAAGACGTGCCATATTACGTGTGTACAGGTAGGTTTTAGTCACGTTTAAAAAAATATAAATAATATTCATAAAAAATACTGAATGTATTCAGAACGAGAGTGTATTATTTATAATAATAATCTGTATTTGCTTTCTTTGTATATTTTACAGTTTTATTATTTTTTTTCTCTCGCCAATGTAACAACTAACAAGTGTTAAATTGGGTAGACATTATTCTCTTGAAATAATTTCCTTATACACTCCGGAGACACAAAACGAACCTAAATAAAACTTCGTATATTAAAATTAGATCATAATATATTAAGTTCATCTTACAACTGTTCCAAGCATTCCAAGAAATAAACATGACAATAACAAAGCATGCACCAACTTTCTATACGAAAAATGTGCATATTCTCCTCGAGAATAATTTCAACACAAAATCCCTTAGCAAGTGCAAAGCGATGGCTCATTAACGCTGTGTTTGCAAAACTCCGAATTAATTACGGTTTTGTCTCATTAAGCACGGTTCGATCCAGCCAAGTTATTTATGACCTGCGAATATTATTTCAATGATGTAATTAGTAAATCAAATCTGGAAGTTGATATTCAATTTTGTTTAATTTTTCTATAAATGCTAGTGAAAGAAAATAAATACTCTATTTATAAAATTTGCAAGTTTTAATTGATACTAGCAGAGCCTGCGCTTCGCGGTTGCACCCGCGTGGCTCCGCTCCCGTTAGCCGTAGTGTAAAAATATAGCCTATAGCCTTCCTCGATAAATGCGCTATCTAACCACATGAGTAGAAAGATCTAACACCGAAAGAATTCTTCAAATCGGATCAGTTGTTCCTGAGATTAACGCGTTCAAACAAACAAACAAACTCTTCAGCTTTATAATGTTATAATACATAGTATCTAGATTACATTGGTAGATATTACGTATTTACTCGCAGTATTTAGATACAAATAAAATACAACATGATATAAGTATTTAGTTCTTAGACATTCCAGTTCATAATATAAGCAAAAAAAGCGTGTGTGCTGAGCATACGTGTCAGAAGTGAAAATTCTTTGACAAGATTCAAAGATACCAAAATCATCGCCTTACTCCATGACGTGTCGGTATTGCCTAGACGCAACGCTTTTTTTTTCACTTCAAAAGCAATAGAATATACCCATATCTCATTTTCATCTATTAGCTTAAATAATTACGTCAAAAGAAATAACATAAATTGCGGTGATGACACCGATATCATTCAAAGTTCTGTCGAAGGAATTATCGGCCCTTTGTCCACGTAAATTAGTTTTGTCGTAGAACAAAGAAATGGTGACTCGTCTGTCTTTAGCTTATTTCTGATTTGTCATGGTTAAGCGTAAAACGGTGCTTTATAATTTAGAGGCATTGTTATAGGGCAATGTTAATATTTTTTATAAATTGAACAAGGTTTCAAGCTGAAACTTATATCAATACTTAAGTCTTCTGTCCCTTGAATCGGTAAAAAAATAAACTTCTAAGCCAACGCAATCAAAACCTACACCAGTTTGTGTTACAAATTTTCGACATACGCCAGGGAATCAAAACCTACAGGGTACTTCCCGTGAACCCAGAATCATTAAATTTGTCACAAACGAACGTCTTTAATACAGATGAAGGAAAAAGTGTTAAAGAATAAATTTTAAGTTACAACTTACAACATATTATAAAAAAACAGGTTTGTCCAGAACCCTCGGTGCGCGAGTCCAACTCGCTTTTGGCCGGATTTTTACACCCCCATGATAGTATCATCCAAGTGCCGAGTTCGTATTACTAAACATAGCAAGTGACACAACACCCTTGCTTGAGTATCTCCTCTGTACCCGAATCACGTCTCAACAGTTTGTTGACAATGCACTGGCCCATCACTCGGGACCGGCTATTCAATAAGGGAGCAAACTTCGCAAATGTGAACACGATACATTTGTCTCGACGCTCGTTGATTGCTTTTGGTGATTGAACCGCTGTATTTTTGGCTTGTGTTTTGAGCACTGAATGAGATGAACAGTCGATAAAACGAATTAATAAAACGCCTGTTTTAACTCAGTTATTACGATAGTACATAATATTAGTAAATCTTTTCTTATTACAATAATATATTGTTATTTTTATAAGATTTCTATTCAAACAAAGTTTTAATAGGAGAAAAAAAACTCATTTCTTATTTTGTTCTGAATCATTCAAACCCTTAGATCATAAAGTAATGATCTAAGTTCAAACCACTCTAAAATAATAAAAATAACAACATAAATGTTACCAAAAACGGCATTATTCTACATCAACTTTAACGAACAACACGTTCCAAACCAAACAAATACCTATATACAAGCTCATGTAATATTTAAAAGCCAAAGCAATGGTACGTAAATACGTCTAATACATCACCATCACCCATAATCACTTTAAAACACCAGAACCCGCATTTAAAGGGGCATACATTCAAAATTACGGGAAATATAAGGGAAATATAAATAGCTGACAAAAGGGAATTTAGGGACGTACACGGTTTCTCTTCACAATAGGTACACGTTTGTAAAAAATTATGTGGTCGTCGTTACCGAGGAAGTGATTTGGCAAGGTTTGGGCACGTGCAAATATAATTTTGTCTCTTATTTGATTTTATCGGGGTCGGATTATTGTACGTATGGTATGGCTGTGTGATGGAATTTGTATATGATGTTTAGATATAATGTTTTATGTTGAGTATTAATAATAATTACTAATCTACACTAATATTTTCAGAGTTTGTTTGAACGCGCTAATCTCAGTAACTGCTGGGCCGATTTAAAAAATTCTTTCAGTGTTAGATAGCCTGTTTATCGAGAAAGGCTATAGGATATAATATATCATCACGCTAAGACCAACAGGAGCGAAGCAATGCGGGTTAAACCGTGGCGCACACACTAAGGTGTAGCTGTTATAAACACAAAAAAACACGCACGCAAATAATTTCACGAGTTTACTCATGAAATCACACTGTTACTCTGTACCTAATTGACAACATAATTATTATTAACTAGCGGTCCGCCCCGGCTTCGCCCGTGGTACATGTTTACGTTTTCTCTACATAAGAACCATCCTCGTACTTCAAGGAATATAATAAAAAAATAATTATCGAAATCGGTTCAGCCGTTCTCGAGTTATGCGCTTACCAACACATTTTGCGATTCATTTTTATATATAAGATTAATTTCAATTTTACTTTCCTATCCTGTTGTAATTTATTTATTTATCAGTTCATTAATCATTATACGTAACGCCACCGTTATATTTTATACATATAAGATTATACCATAGAGCACGTTAATACGTTTTCTACACTCGAAGGATCAATTTCAAAATGTCTTCTAATTTTAATTTTATACGACACTAATAAAAAATTATTCTTACTTATAGATGTAAAAAGTCAAAACATTATCAAATAATCATAATTATTATCCATATGAATAATTAAATGGCAGCTATGTGAATGTTTAACTAATGAGTATTGAACTGTGTTAAAGAGAGTCCCAGAGTATTCGCGGAACGAAATTAATATAGGATGAGCAAAATTGTGTTATACGGACGTGGAGAGTGGGTGACTTAACGGATTTAAATGGGACATTTTAACGGATTTAAAACATGATTTATTTCCATCAATAGTTAATATGAAGTAGGTATGTTTGCATTCAGTATGTTTGTTCAGTTGAACCAATTTTTCTGATGTTGAGCAGTACAACGTCTTATTTAATTGAAAAAAATTTTATTGGATATTTAGTTTTATAACATTTAATTGAAAAATTTTAAAGAATATCGATCACGAGGCGGGATTCGAACCCGCGTCTTTCGCCATGCACACGTACGCTTTACTATACTCTATACTCACCCCGAACTGGCAATAATACTTACTTCGAACCTAGTACAATTCACTGCTGGTATGCCATGTTTAATCATCAACAATATTTTTGACAAAATGTTGGTATAAAATGTATTAAAAGTTCAAGGAAACATATCTTTATGTAGTACGAACAATCTCTATTCATGGCGGGAACACTAAAATACTACCAGAAGAAAACTGCATTTTAAAATCTAGATTTGTATATATTTAAAGCTTATTTGTATATAAGCTTGTCGTTCTCAATGCCCGTGTGTCCATGTTTATCAAAGATAATATAATTACTGTAGTCTATTGAAATCAAATATATGCAATTGTACGTCAAATCAATATGTGCTCTATGATCTAGTGCTAAGCGTCAATTTCGAGTGGCATTCCGTTCCGATATCAATACCTTGATTGCATAGTGACTCTGGGAATTTAATTAATGAATTTAATACGCATAATTTAAAATTCAGCACACAAATGTCTAAAATGACGTTCGGAGTATTATTCTCTACAAATTCTCTTTGAATTTTAAGTCATTGTATATTCAAACGTGATTTTGAAAAACAACGTCATATTGTCATAAAAAAGTCAAGTTTAATTACACCACATATAACTTAAGAACGGCTGAATCGTTTTTGATTGATTGGATTTGTATCTGTTTGGATACAGACAATAAGTATGTAACATTCTATTTTACAAATATTCTTAAAATTATCTAGAGTAGTAGAGCTAGAGTAACTGTAGCATTATAATTAAAAGTATGATGCAAATTATATTTTATCACTAGCTTCCGCCCGCGACTCCGTCCGCGCGGATGTCGGTCTTCGCGTGGATGGTTTATTACTCCATTTTGAGTAACTCTGACAATAACATCTTATAAATATCTATTGGACCCAAATACGGCTAGGCTAATAATACCCAACGTGTGTTCGCGGTTCTACAGAACAACGTCTATGGATAAAACTGAAAAATTAAGATTATTTTTTTTCTACGTATTTTTCCAGGATAAAAAGTATCCTATTTTACGCCCAGGATAATAAGGTATAATTATACAAAGTTTCATCGAAATCGAACCGTTAGTTTTCACGTGATGTCTTCACATACAGACAGACAGACAGACAGACAGACAGACAAAAAATTTTTTAATCAAATATTTGGGTTTGGTATCGATCCAGTAACACCCCCTGCTATTTATTTTTTCAATATTTTCAATGTACAGAATTGACCCTTCTACAGATTTATCATAATAAAAATAATATATATATATTATGTATAAGTAGATTAAATTGTCCAAAACTGTTATAACATCGTGACCTTCCCAGTGGAGTAACAATAATATGAAGCATTACCCTTATGTAAGAAGAAAAGATAAAGTTTAATATAAGTGTCAGAGTCAGATATTCGTACAAAGGAAAAAAATATCAATAAGAACGCTATTTATAAACTATATTCCCTGTGAAATATGTTGTATACTTCCTATAATATAATCTGTTTGATCATTCTTTCTTTTAAAAATAAATAATTTTAAGTTCTATTCTAAAAAAAGCGTGTATGCCAAGCACACGTGTCAGAAGTGAAACTTCTTTGGCAAGATTCAAAGATACCAAAATCATCGCCTTACTCTTGTCGGGTTGTCGTGACGATATTGCCTTGAAATTTTACTCTCAATCTCAACGCGCCTAAAGAAGTTTCACTTCAAAAATAAAGTATTTATTACTATACATAGCTACCGAAGTTAAAACGGAGTTTAAACCATTCCGCAAATTAACCGTCGGTCAAACACTGAAATGCCTGATAACTTCATAACCGTGTTAATTGTTAAAATTGTGATCACATTGCGCAGATAGTATTGAGCTTATAGATTGTTTGGACAATGTTGTAATACTGGCAACGTAATGTATTTATGCCACAGAATACTATACAAGTATTTATAATATGTATTTAGGAGCATTAAGCTATGTAGCAGAAGATTAATGAAGACTTAATCAATGTAGTTTTAAATGTTAATCATCCAGTAAATTTATACCGTATCGTACTTAATTTCAAAGTTGTATTTTTAAAGACGTTTAATAGATCTTCTAAATTATAATGCATTGTTTTATTTTAATGAGGAATGCTAGTTTTCCGTTCATAGCTCTGCTTGTTTAACGTTTAATTTATGATATTTTAATAATTTCGCGTTTAAGCAGTAAAATTCAGTAAATCTCTGCAGTAAAATAAGTAAAATAACGTGTTGTGCTCTAAAATCTATATCACCTAGTAAAAGTCTTTTTAGAATCATTTTGGATTTGGAATAGGATAGACGGAAGAATTGGAAAGGTTACATCTGTGTTAATACCTATAGATCAACATAGTAACTTGATAAATCAAATCCCCTATAATTAATCACCGTCACTCTTTTCTACATTAGTAACACGCACATCCCTCAAGAAAATTATGAATATAAAATTGATACGTTAGATTAAACGAATAAACATTAAAATCTAGATACTGAATATAAAATTGCTAAGTTATATTAAACGAGTAAACATTGAATTAAATTCAAAACCGTTCAAAAAACACCCATTACGCTAACACATTGAGTCGAAAGGGTATGCTAATCTGAACTGAGCATACCAGTTCGGAATATAATATTAGCTCTTTCAGGTCACAGTTCAAGATGAACTTCTGTGTGAGATTACACACTTATGATGTAGTCTTGTCACGAATATTTGGTGTACTAAATTGATGTGAATGTAGGAATATTATGGAACTTTCTGCCCGCGTAATAAAAGGACATTCCGATGGAGATCACATTTTTCACCACGGTAAAGTAGTCTATGTCTCTGCCTATAATTGTAACTATATCCAGACGTAAATAAGTATCACAAAATTGTCCCGATGCGACGTGAATGAAAGATAAACAAATGCTCTTTGTATTTCGTCTCGGTTTCGACCGAAAAGACGTTTTATATTAAGTTTTAAAATTTTATAGTACGTTATATTTTTATCAATTAACACAGACACTAATAAAAAAAACCACATCATTAAAATCCGTACAGTCGTTCTTGAGTTATAATAATGTACACGACTTTTTATATAAATACTAGCCGTGCTCTGCGGTTTTACCCGATTTTTTTATTTTTACATTGCTCCGCTGCTCTAGTCCTAGTGTGATGACATACCCTTCTTCGATAAATGGACTATTTACCAGACAGGCCGAACAGCGAAATAATTTTTCAAATCAGTTGATTAGCGTGTTCAATCAAACAAACAAACAAAAGCTCATCACATCAGCTTTATAATGTTAGTTTTAGATGTAAATATAAGTATAGGATATAAATCTATATCTATACTCTATAGCTCGGCTTTAAAAATGTTCACTTTATTGGATCTTTCGATGTAACATTGTGTAGGAAGCTATGAATAAGTAATAGTTGTTGGTTGTTCCGTTGTATCGAGTCGTACGTTTTATTTGTTGGAATTGTTCCCTTTAATTGGAATGTACAATTTTTTTTATTGGAACGAATATATCAGTGTATAGGTCTTTATGTTAGACTTGTTTGATATAGGGCGGTGTCTTCTATTGAGACTTAATTATTATATTGTTTTTTGTATATTGATGTAATATTTGTTACGTACTGAGAAATTATATTATCTACACTGCACAAACAGCTTGAATTATGACAATGGGAACAATTTTAGCTTGCTAAGCCTCATAGTGTCATATTATTTTCAATTTTCCATGCTAAATAAACAATTTTCAAATCTATTAGTGACATATTATAATTTTCTAAGCTAAATAAACAATTTTCAATTCTATTAGTGACATATTTTAATTTTCTAAGCTAAATTTTCAATTCTATCCTAAATAATAAGTCTTTAATTACTCAGCTCCTTATAGCTTGTATAACAGCTCTTTGACAAACAACAATTTGCTCACAGCACAGGTTCCACACGTTTCATAACGACCAAAAACAATAATTACTCCATTGTACTTCATATTCCCAATGATAAGCGCAAAAAGATCGATATATAAGCATTTGATAAGGGTTGAGGTCCAAGCAGCCGCAGACCCTCTTTTTGCAAGGAACAGCCGGTCAGACTATCTTGGGTCAATTAATTTATTCTGGGACCAAGATTAATGGAATGAACATGCAAATTGCGTCAAATTTTAATACTATTAGTATCAAATTAGATGACGCCTATTGGATATTAAATAAGTTTATTAATGATGACGGGAAGTTTCGGAAAATTTCGAAGATGATATTGGCAGGGTTGGTTTTTAAAATTTTACTTGACAAGTATGGTTAACAGTTTTGAATTCTTGTTCAAGAAAACACTATATAATATTTTTTGCTTACTTCTCATTCTCAGGTCTCATGTCTCCTTCACATTCCTATGCTCATATAACGACATCTATATAAAACATCTGTGTTCCCTGATGAGTACAATTTGGAGGTCTTCAAGAGGAGTAAGTGAACAGGTACATTCTAGGGAAGAGCGCTCCATCTTAGGCCACATCTCAGCTTACCATCAGGCGAGATTGTGGCCAAGCGCTCCCCTATTATACAATAAAAAAAAAATCCATCCCAAAAAGTATACCTTTTTATGTTGGACATAAATAGATATTTGTAATTATTACTGATCAATATGGGCGGCATTCGTTATAATCAGATTATAGCCATTATCTTGATTGTTGGATTAAAAAGAAAGTCTACATTAATTCACACTTATTTGTAATACAATACGTTTAAGAGCTCAAAGGAAAAATTCAAATTAAATGGTGGATTTAATAGAGGATCGCTATTGAGAAGCACAAGGCTATTTTATGATTATATTTTTTATGTAAACAAAGTGTTGGATAAAGATGTTAAGCCTGTATCTTTGTAAACACTATTTTACCTATATCTTGTCTGACATAATATTTATTATATTGTTTCGGATCCAATGCAAATAAATTAGGTATCTACACGTCCTACGATATTGTAATACTGTGTCCTACGTATATTATGTTCACATATCGCATTACGAAAAATGTAAATATAAAGCTTTTAATAATAATATTTACATACTTCGTGTTACAGATTATTGTTTCCAGTATAAACAGCAACATAAAAACCTCTAAATTCCCTTGACGCCTAGAAAATATGCTAATAATTTTATGATATTCAAACTTTGCTCATAAAATGTAAATCAAAAAAGCTCTTGAAATTTAGGAGCCTAAAGACATAAAATTGTGACGAAATAAATTAACGCCTATACAAAGATTAGCGATATTAATCTTAAGTTCGATTAATAATTACGTTCTTTGTACAGTCGATCAACTGTTGAAGAAAATACAAACTTCAGTACTGCCTTAAACAGATGAGAAATGTGTTAAGAATTGAGCTCTCGATTTCATGTTTAAAGTTTCTTAAAAGTTATTCAGAGTTTAATGAGATTTTTAAAGACTGAAAAAGGCGAACTCAGTAGGATACCATTTGGAAAGTTATAACTGGATTACGTTGAGACGAGGGCACATTTGAAGGTACTTTGTGTAAGAGTTATGAAGAAATACTCTGGAGATGTGAACTGAACATGTCTTAAGGAATATAGTTCTTATTTCCTCGTAAAAGAGAAACTTTTAAGCTTTAAATTTTCTTGCAGGAAAGCTTAAAGCATTTATCTGTTGCAGGTTTTCCTCTAAATGAAATCATTGCTTTAAAGAACTACTTTAGTATGCTATTTTGAATTATTATGCTATGATTATAAATTAGGAGGCCTTATACCACCGCGCTTGTAAATAAAAAACACTTGGTATATCAATTTTGCTGCTACATAGGGCGTTAAAATTACATCGAAAAATTAAATATGTAACAAAAAATATCTTCAAAGAACTTAACCATTATTTAACATTCACTAGTCTAAAAAGACTTCCTCCGAAAATTAGGTTAACCCTGACCCCTGGAAATACAATCAACGTCTACAATTTCAAAGAATCATCAAAAATTGCTTCACAATTTTCCAGGAATACTCAGAAATAATTTTCTCCATACGAATGCGTTTGTTTACGATCTGAACAAAAACTCATAACATTTTCGGGAGAAGTTAAGCCGAAATCACGGAATCGATATGAGCAAAAAAAGCCCGCCAAAAATTTTCTAACCCGGGAACTGACGTCATAAATCACAATGCCCGTTATTAAAAATAAGCCTCCGTAATCTATAGTAAGTAATAAATTTCGGTCCGCGTGTTTGTTTGTTTAAATTGATTTATATAGTTGATAATGTACTTGCGTTATGCGGGTTGTAAATCATTTTGGGCATTTATGGCGTATGAAACTAAAAGATTGGGGAGATAATGGATTTTACATAGTTTTTCGCGCCGCTTTTAATGTTTTAGTTACCTATACGCTTTATTAAGTATTTTGATGTTAAAAAATATATTTTTTTCACAGTTTTTACTAAGCTTACTGCCTTAGCCATAGATTTTATTTCTAAATTCATATGTATGCTTTACGGTTACTTTTCACAGCGTGTTACTTCACTAGTATTTTTAAATTTAAATCAAATATATTTTGGTGTTGACTCTATTATTCTTAATTCCTCATTCAAATTCTAAAGTATTTCCCCAAGCAACGCCGCGGAACAACACATACTGTGCGCTATTACATTAATATGCAAATGTGACGTCACATGCATCAATCAATTTCATGTGCCGTTTAGGTTATAATGAATGTTTGTTTAGTTTTATGGCTTTCGCGATATTGTCGGATGTTTGATCTATTGGTTTATTTTTATTAATTTTACTAAAAATATTATGGGAACTGTTTTTGGCACTTCGAGAAACGAAAATTCGTTTAGAAATCATAAAAAATAATAAAATGTGATAAGTAATAAACTTATTTAAATATAGGCTTCGGTCTTAACTACTGTTATAACCGAAAACTTCAAGTTTCAATATTAACCACGCCCGATCTTGAATGTAAATCATCCCTTTGCGAGCTACGATGTTGCAGACATACAAACAACTATTTTTATTTTGTACAACAAAAAAATAAAATGAACTGGAGTAAAATAATGAAAAAAAAATATTCAAGATGATATTTTCTAAACTTATTTTTGCAAGGTCATGGCATGGCATGTCATGGTCATGATTTTGAAACTTTGAATCTTGCCAAAGAAGATGCTCGGCATATAGCTCTGTTTTTAATTATTAGATAACCCATTAAATAATTGTAAAACATAATCATGATACCTACATACGTGCGTTATTAATTCCAAGTATAATTTATGGAACCTGCGGGTAGTCGAGACAGGATAATTTACAACACGTCGACACAACGTGTTATCGCTTAGGGATACTTAATTAATATGTATAAGAATACTGTTTGCTCGTACGATGTACGTATGTATAGGTTTTACGTGACTGTTGTTTAGCGGTTAATTTATGTGTTAGATAAGTTTTGATAGAATTTATGGGGGGTGTGGTTTTGAATATTTGAAGTGAAACTTCTTTAGGCGCGTTGAGAGTAAAATTTCAAGCTCGCGTCATGGCAATACCGTCATGTCATGGAGTGAGGCAACGATTTTGGTACCTATCTTTGAATCATGCCAAAGAAGTTTCTCTTCTGACACGTCTGCTTGGTACACACACTCTTTTTTATTATTTTAAGATAAGTAATAAAAGTTTTAATAAAGGAGAGTTTAATATAAAATATAATAGACGAAGTAAAATTAGTGTAGAGAAACAAATATAGTTTTGTTAGAACAGACCTGTATCGTCCAAATTTTATCAGAAACTATACAGCCAACAAATACCGTTTTGACGAGTTCGATAAAATTTCAAAATTCCATTATAAATATTTTCTTATAATTTGGAAGGTGTAATAAAGATAAAATGGAGGTATTCCGTGACAAGGGCGCTTGAACCAATAAAACATCAAAGGAAATAGGATTCTGCTTCAAAATGAGTTCTATCGTATATTTAATTTTTTATTCTCCTGTCATACACGCGATTTCATAGACACAAGCTATTGTGCGATTATCAACTCTATACCCATAAACTAAGGTTCATTATTGAATGGTAGCAAAATACACTTTTTCTTTGTAAATGTTAGGTGTTGTAATATGACTACATTGAGATAAAGTTTGAAAACAATTAAGGCTTTATAAGTGACTTTGCTTACAGAGACTAACTTTAATATAATATATAAATCAGTAAAATGAAACAAATATGGATGTATACAACTTTTACCTTTATTATTTACCTGATTACTTTTAAACTGGAAGAGTCATTATTCATATTTAATAAGGGCAAAAATAAAAACAATACTTAATTAAAATATAAGTTCTGTGACTGCGAAGTGCGAACGTGCGTACAAAAAAGGATTACAATACATGGTTTCTTATCTACTAAATATTTTTTTGTGATCATGACTTACAACATCTTAAAGTTTCAGTCAATTCGTACATCATTCTAGCAAAGTGCCGTAATTCTCGAAGAACGTATAAAACTTCAAATATCTCAACCCGACATGTCAAGCTAACAAAGGGCAATCACAGTTTACATGTAAATAACTCGGGAACTGTGGGCACCGCCGTCGAATACCAAGTTCGTCATTTATATCTTCTGGAAGGTTCTCGAATTCTCGCGAACAATTGTGACGTACTGACGGGACGGGATTGACAATTTTATTAAACACTAGCAGTCCGCCCCGGCTTCGCCCGTGGTACATATTTACGTTTTCTCTACATAAAAACCATCCTCGTACTTCAATGAATATAATAAAAAAAGAATTATCGAAATCGGTCCAGCCGTTCTCGAGTTATGCGCTTACCAACACATTTTGCGATTCATTTTTATATATTACTAGCAGTCCGCCCCGGCTCCGCCCGTGGTACATATTTACGTTTTCTCTGCGTAAAAACCATCCTCGTACTTCAAGGAATATAATAAAAAAAGAATTAATGAAATCGGTTCAGCCGTTCTCAAGTTATGCGCTTACCAACACATTTTGGGATTCATTTTTATATTATAGACTAGCGGTCCGCCCCGGCTTCGCCCGTGGTACATATTTACGTTTTCTCTACATAAAAACCATCCTCGTACTTCAAGGAATATAATAAAAAAAGAATTATCGAAATCGGTTCAGCTGTTCTCGAGTTATGCGCTTACCAACACATTTTGCGATTCATTTTTATATATAAGACTAGCGGTCCGCCCCGGCTTCGCCCGTGGTACATGTTTACGTTTTCTCTACATAAGAACCATCCTCGTACTTCAAGGAATATAATAAAAAAAGAATTATCGAAATCGGTTCAGCCGTTCTCGAGTTATGCGCTTACCAACACATTTTGCGATTCATTTTTATATATAAGATAAGAAGACTAGCAACGCATTCTGGCTTCGCACGCATACATCCTTTTGAATCACCTTTTAGCCATTAAAATAATGAAGATACCCAAGATCTATTTTTAAGAACAGACAAACAGCGAAAGCGAACTTTATTCAAACAATGTAATGATTAATTATGTTATAGAGATAAATATTGCAACCTTAATTTTATTATTCAATTTTGAATTAGACGAACATTTCTGTGCCTCCAGTGAATAAGGGAGTAAGACGAGTTATTCCCTTTGGTTTTTATTGCACCATTGGATTCAGCTCGTCAAAATACACAACATATCAAAAGGTCATATCTCTAGCTGCGTCCTAACCCATTTTTTCGAATGACCCAAACGGTATAAGTAGGGTGTGATTAACGGTATAAGTTACCTTATCCATCATTTTAGGCAATCGCAAAGGAACTATTCGTCTCGAGTCAAAAGTACCCACGAACACAAAGACGTATGTGTAGTTATACTTTTTGAATAAAGACTTAATTCATTTTGTTCCATCAGTCCTAACACTATTTTAGTATAAACGCATTTGTGTCATTTTTCTAACATGAGCATAAAGGAACAACTCTTTTAGTGTCATTGGTTCAAGTGACGACATGAGGCAGTTTGGCATTAATGCCGTGTTGCTATTGGTCTATTAATTGAATACTGCACGGAAACAACACACACTATTCCTTATTATTTTTAAAACGTTTTTTCAATAAATCTGCAACAACAAATCTTTATATTTTTAAAAAAAGGTATTTATCAGTTAACTTGGGATACTAATATATTTCTATGGAAATTAACTATTTTTTGCAATAGATATTAAAAATACAGTTAACACATTAAGTGCATTTAATGATATTATACTCTTTGTTTATATAAATACAGAACGATAATTGAATCATCTAAAAAAAGCCAACAAAAATGTTAAACTTATATTTTCTTCTTATAATTGGGTAAGTTTTTAAAAAATAACTCGTTTTTAATCTTTTTTTAAAAAAATTATCTAACTGCAATAATCAAGACAATAATACTATAGTCTATAATAGTCGCATAAAAAAAAAGTATTTATAACCAGTCTTGACAATTATGAATATTGTTTTCTCCGCATATAGCGTTTTAGCCACTGTGCTTTGGTAATTTGCCTTTTTTTATAGGAAAAAAATCCGCAATATCGATACTTCTTTGGTCCTGCATTTTCGTAAACATTTTATGGATACTCTGGTACCACATATTTTGAAAAAATTGGGCTATTGTCACGTAGAGTCTCTTCAAAGTGCGTGCCACAAGTCGTATTTGCATCCAAGGCACCTTCAAATCTGTGCTTAATTTTTTCATAAAATCTTTGCGGCTCATTGTATTTTCTTTATTTATCTACATTATTTTGATATTATATGATATAGAAATTGTTAAAATTCTATATCATGCCGTAAAATATCGCCACTGACCACCTATAACTTTTCCTGTATTAACTGAACATACAGGAATATGGTTTTCGGGCTTCTCTTATCTCTTTATAGTGCTTGTATCCTCAATGTATACCACCATGACATTGTGGCGTTGCCACTTTTATTATCTTTATTTTATTATCTGTGGCGTTCTGAAACGGAACGCACTTGATCGAATTTTAAATTGATTCGACGATTAATTTTCACTAGGACAATAGTCAATACGCAAAACGCAATACGCAGTTGATACGTATTTAATACCAATACTCAATGATTGTCTCCTGCTAACCTGTACAGACTAGACTCATTGTGGTGACTGGTGAAACATTGTATAGCATTAACAACATAGTACTGTATTATTGAAAGATCGATTAATGGTTTATTTTACAATCTACGACTTTCATTATACATGGGTAACAAAACCCCATAACATATTCGGTTTTACTCCGGACAACATCTTCAGCCACCCAATCCCTTTGCTTGAAGTCCAAATCCAGCGGAGGACAATAATCGTCATTTACTAAAATTGAAGGTTTTTCGTCCTAGTATAAAAGTTGTCTGGATCCCATTTTATACTCAATCTATAGTATAATACTATAGATATCATGTGAAACGTGACTTGGAAAAAAATTATTCAAATAAATCACAAAATAAAAATTTGAAACAATTTTAAAAGTTACGAAAAGCCCAATTATACGTCAAAATGACGCACAACATCCTCTTAACAACCAAATCTCGAGGGCTAATAAGTTGGTTCTGGATTTTGCAGCGATTCGATGGTAAATATAGAAGAGTTCATACGTCAAATTTACGTAGATTGGACTTCTAGGGTTAAATGCATAAATACCTAAATGTTGTTTTGTTTTTATTATCTAATAACGATAAAAAAAACCCGTTGATTTCATTCGTTTTTCAAGCTACGTGCATAGTTTTTCCACTAAAATGCCTCAATTGAGTCATAAAGTACACAAATTTCAAGCATAATAAGTCACATCATTTCTATAAAACCAAAACTGGCAATAATATAAGTCGTGTTGTGCGATTATGAACATAGTGCATAAGGGCATAAGTCGTTATATTGCAAAGAGTAAAAAAAAAATTATGTGAATACATTGAGCTATTCCATGAAGTACTCGTTCATAAGGCCACAACTACAAAAAAACACGAAAAAAGTATATTTATGGGGTTGTTACAATATGTGTTCATATGTAAAAATATAGTCTAACATCATATCTTACACATTTTGAATTAATAAAGATTTAGTATTGATATATAGTTTTTTGTCTCTCCTGAAAAGTGCTGTTTTTGAGTTATTCCCTTATTCACTGGAGGCACAGATTTGCCAAACCCCACAAGTAACAGACATACAAACATTTTAATAGTAGGTAAATAACTATTAAGTTCTAGTACGATAATCAATAATTCTTCGTATCTCAATAAATTAATATCCTGTAATTTCTTAATAATAATATAATGAAGAAGGAATGTCCTGACAATGTCATATTTAATTTAATGAAGGTAGGAGCAATATCGGCTACACGTGTATCGATTAATAATTTCTCTTAGTATATAAATTAATGAAAAAAGCCATTTCATTTAAATAAAAAAGAGCATGTGTGCCGAGCACACGTGTCAGAAGTGAAACTTCCTTGGCAAGATTCAAATATAACAAAATCGTCGCCTCATTCCATGACGTGATGGTATTGACATGACGCAACCTTGAAATTTCTCAACGCGCCTACAGAAGTTTCACTTCAATATAACGATCAAAATTTAATAAATAAGATCCCAGTTTATCACTACTGAAGAATCTTTACTTTACTTTACGCATTTCTACTCGTCGATTTTAGCTATAAAATGATTTCTAATCTACAAACAGGTTAACTTGTTCAGCTCCCAACTGCATGTTAATAGTTCAGCAACTTGCAGGAATCCGAATAATTAACCCCAAGGTTTGAACAGTCCCAAAAACCGCCAAGTTTTAATGTCACCGTTTTTGTTGACAAGTTTCCTATCAATTTGGTATTTCCGAATCTAGCAGAATGTCCCCACTTTTCCATTAAGAAAAACTTTCTCTTTGAGATAGCGATAAATTTCATTCTTGCAACATTTGAAGAAAGTAATAATACTGATATTGAATGTAGAGCCCCGAAGTGAGGCAATTTATTTAAGTCAATGTAAGTCTTAGATTATTCCAGAAACCTTGTATATTTCTGCGAATTATTATTACGCTCGTAATATATTTTGAAGAGGAGCGTATTTTTTGTTATATAAAGTAACAAGTTAAGGAGTAACTAACCGAGAAGGAATATATTAAATTCTTATATGGTAGTCTAGTTCAAAACTTGGTACACTCAAATGTGGATTTTATTTAAAAAATGCGAAGGTCTATTCTGATGGAATACTACAATCCATACTAATATTATAAATGCGAAAGTAAATGAATGAAGTAAATCTGTCTGCCTGTCTGTTACTCAATCACGCCTTAACTACTGAACCAATTTGCATGAAATTTGGTATAGAGATATTTTGATACCCGAGAAAGGACATAGGATAGGTTTTATCCCGGAAATCCTACGGGAACGGGTTTTTCTTTGAAAACGCGGGCGAAGCCGCGGGCGGAAAGCTAGTAGGTATCTATACTAATATTATAAATGCGAAAGTAACTCTGTCTGTCTGTCTGTTACTCAATCACGCCTTAACTACTGAACCAATTTTCATGAAATTTGGTATGGAGATATTTTGATACCCGAGAAAGGACATAGGCTACTTTTTGTCCCGGGAAAATGACGCGATCCCGGAAATCCCACGGGAACGAGAACTATGCGGGGTTTTCTTTGAATGCGCGGGCGAAGCCGCGGGCAGAAACCTAGTTATCTATAAGAACAAATATCTACAAAATGTGATATTACAATTCTCATAAAATAGCTTCAACCCATTTCTTTGATTGTATTTGAATTGTCTGGTACTCATGTTACGCCATAGTTTACAGATTTGATTAATTTCATTGGTTTTTAGGTTTGATTGGGTCCTTCTTTTGACAATAACAAACATTAAAATTTGCGACATCGGCTTAGCTGTTCACGCGTGATACCGTGACCAAGGGAAATGAAATACGAATTCGTTTTATATATTTTAATTGAATATAAAGATATTTCCCAATTAAAATGAATTGCTGAGATAACATTAATTTGTTGTACATTTCAATATTCACACAAAGTTTTCAGTACAATACTAAAGATAAATCTCTAAAAAAAGACATTCACAAGTAACAGTTCTAACTTAGCGCTTACAAAAAACTCGAGTGCGTCCTGAAGTCTAGTTTTAGCGACTTTTCCGAGTTCCCAGGAATCCTTGAGTACTTGAAGAGGCAGAATTAGCGCATAACGCATAATAAGCCCAACTACTAGTCCGATAGTTCCAGTACTTTTGAAGTTACAAAGGAATCTGTGCTACGTTTTTGTGTAGGATAGAAGGAATTTCATTCTAACATTTTTTGTTATCTATCTCTTTGTTTAGTTTTTTATTGTTTTGATAGAATATATTATGTTGGTTGGGTTATTGACTTGGACGAAAAGAGTATTGTCAATAAAATATCTACTTTTAAAAGTGCCTAGATAATATAAAGCGATTAAAGATAACTAAAATAGAAGAAATATAAAATCTCTATATTATATAAAAATGAATCCCTATGTGGCGTTGCCACTTTTATTATCTATATTTTATTATCTGTGGCGTTCCGAAACGGAACGCACTTGACCGAATATCAAATAGATTCGACGGTTAATTTTCACTAGTTAATACGCAATACGCAGTTGATACGTAGTTAATATCAAGACTCTGTCTCCTGTTAACCTGTATATACTAGACTTATTGTGGTGAAACATTGTATAGCATTAACAACATTTTGTAATAGTGAAAGATCGATTAAAAGTTTAATCTACAATCTACGACTTTCATTTTTACATGCATGGGTAACAAAACCCCATACCTATTTCCCTTTGTCACGGCATCACGCGTGAACGGGTGGACCAATTTTGATAATTATTTCTTTATAATATTCTTTGAAATACGAGGATGGTTTGGTTCTTATGGAGAGAAAACGTAACAGTACCACTGGCGATGCGGACCGATAGTCACTTATAATAATGGGATGAAAAACTATTCGATCAAAGGTAAACTAAAACAGCCTAATCTAATAAATAAATCAAATTAAACAAGAAACAATTTTGTTAATATTTTACTTGACTAAAGTTATATAACTATTTCGCTACAGCCATATTATTCTAATTTCAGCCTCACATCGAATATAAGGGCAAAGTCACCCATTCAAGTGTTACGTAAATAAGACCAGAGCTTCTTATTTGACTAGCCATTAAGGGCTTTATATTGCTACTAAAATTGTAAACGACCATTTCTCCATATTCTATTCCATTGCTCCTCTAGTAAAAACAAAATTGTTAAGAGCATCTGAATTTACTGTTCAACGCGCAATGGATATGACGCAAGGGAAAGTTACCTGCAAATTGGATGCTCGCTCGTACGCTTTCAAATATCACACAGTCACGATATTACCATGTTTTTGCAAGAATCAATGTGTGAAAAAGTCGGGAAGGTTGTAACTTTGGCAATGCTTTTACGATGTCTGAATAGCATTATGATAAACAGGCGATCCGCCAGTCGTTTTTACTTTTTAAAGTTTAAGGTTCAAAATCGAATATCTTTCCATCAATTTGACGGTTAGGGGTCGCATTTGACGCCAAAAAAGCAACATCAATTTTTTCAAGTCATTACCTGTCTTTTCAAAAAGGGAGGTTATGTTTTTCGTAAATGGTATAATCGTATTGTATAGGTCTTAAATATCTACAATATAATTTGAAATTGCCTTTCTTTCTTGACATTATTTTAAGGAAACAGTTGTTTTTTCTCTATTTATACAATCCATACATTTCTCGCTACTATAAGAATATAATTTACCTTTTAGCAAACAACATCAATTAAAGAAAACAGCGAAGACATTTATTTCAAAGACAAAATAAACAAATGAAAGAAAAACAAAGTACATTCAGATCTCAGAATCAAAGAAATACATTAGGAGTTCGCAACGGGTGTAAGCTACCCAACACCCTTTTAGAACATATCGTAAGGGCTTTTTGTAGAAGCTATGCTTTTTCTTATGTACATATTTTCATTTTTGTGTTAAAATAACGCAGTCAAGTTATGTTAAATAGGACGTGTATTTGAATGCGTTAATCTCAGAAACCACTGGCTTGATTTGAAAATATTTTTAAGTGTTAGATAGCCCATATAACAATGAAGCTGTATAATTTACATAATCACGCTAAGACTAATAGGATTGGAGAAATGCAGATAAAACAGTGGACAGAGTAAATTTCGTATAAACCCAAAAACTACCTATGCAATTTTTTTATCTTTTACCAATAGAAACCTTAATAATTATTCTGAGTGAGATAGGCTTTATTTTCTGTGTTTACCCGCGATTAGGGTATGCAGAACCGAGTCCGGTTCCAAGTTTCTGAAACCCGGTTCCAAATCGAGCTCAGAACCGGGTAGAACCGGGTTACCCGGTTCTTTTATAATACCTCGGAAAAAAATACGAAATTAAACAAAAGTAAGTGTAAAAGTACCTGATGGGCCTTTTATTTTACGCGGCTTGTGTCTTATTTTATTAAATTAATACGGAAACAAAATTTCAATGCTTCTCTTTATTTATCAGTCTTATAAAAGTACCTTGTTATCATAATATCACATATAAACTGAAAAACCTATTTTATTTAAACCTTATTCATTAACTGCAAACTGTAAAGCAAAAAACCGGCTTAGTGCGAGTCGGACTCGCGCTCCAAGGGCTCCGAACCATGCGAATGTCGAAATTTGCGAAAATTTTCAGCATTTACGGCTATATCTTTTGACTTAAGTATTCGATATAAATTTCAGCTTGATACCAAAAACAAAAACATGACTGGATCATTATATGAAACAGTAAAATCAACAGCTTTTCAAATTCACGACAAATCTAATAAAAATATTTCTGTAGCCTAATTTTTGTCATTTCGAACCTCAAGAGGTTGGACTAAAAATGAACAGGACCAAGACCAAAATAACGATCAGAATGACCATCGATAACGAAGATATACAATATGTCCAAGAATACATATATCTCGGACAAGTACTCTCCTTCCAGGCAAGACAAGATCGCGAAATCACAAGGCGAATAGAAAATGCTTGGAGAAGTTTTTGGTCCATGAAGGAATTTTTTAAAGGTGCTCTCCGTATCAACATCAAAAGGAAGTTTATGTACATTTGTATTCTTCCTATCTTGACTTATGGTGCGTAAACTTGGTCGCTGACAAAGCTGTCCAAACTGAAGATCTGTCAAAAGGCAATGGAGCGAAGTATACTGGGTGTTAAATTAACAGATCGTGTTCGAAACACCGAGCTGCGCTCCAAAACTAAAATTGCCGATGTAGTGCAAAAAGCCGCTTCGTTGAAATGGAGTTGGGCAGGGCACATACGTCGCATGCCGGACGAACTGTGGGCCAAGATAACCACTTTGTGGAGCCCAGGAACAGATAGAAGACGTCGCGGCAGGCCCAAGAAGAGATGGCGAGATGAACTTGACCAATTTAAAAATGACTGGTTTTCATTAGGACAAGACCGCGATTTGTGGAAACGACTTGGAGAGGCCTTTGCTCAGCATTGGAACACGACAGGCTGGTACAATACAAAAAAAATACAACCATAGGAAACTTATAGCATCTGTTAGACAACCAATCAGAGCCACGCTTGAGGCGTGACACGAAAATTCGCGATGCACGTGAGTCTGACGTTGCCGGATAGAATAAATTTGTTAAAGTAATGCAGCAAAATATAAATAATACTTTATATTTTAATATTTTGGTCGGAACCGGGAGAACCGGGTTTCATATTATTCAGACCCGGTTCTCAAGATCCTCAAAAAACCCGGGTTTACCCGGGTTTTTCGGAACCGGGTAAACCCGGGTGCATGCCCTACCCGCGATACTTTCAAATCTAACTTCCAATTAATTAAGAGTTAACAAACAACTAGGTTGAAATCCTTCAGAGAACGATTTTTACGCACGATCCAAAAGGTACCTACATAACTCGTAATGAATTCGACGTAACAAAAAAGTTTTTCCCACATCGCGTAACGGTGAATTTACATCAAACGAACATAGAGCTAGAGGTAGAGCAAGAGCATTATTTCGTGATATTTTAGTGTACAAACGAAAACTCGTATTCAATGTTGTTCAGTATTAAAGTGAAACTTTTATTACATCGTCTCAAACTTTTTGGTCTGTGTAGCGCATGTCGCGTGTATCGCGGACGCACTAAGAACAACGAAAGAATGCTCTACGCCTGTTTACACTAAAAAAATTGACATAGTGAGGTTAGAATGAGAATTCACTCGTTTGATGTAAATGCACCCGTAACATAGAAAAGTATTTAACATCAACATGCTTATACATGTACGTGGAATTTACATAAAGGTTTCACGGTGTGAAAGTGGAATAATAATGAGAGCGGTTTATTCGGAAAATTTAATAAAGTCTTCGCTTTTATTTCTCCAATTAATGAGTATAGCTAGGTTTCTTGGATTGTATTTGCGCTGTTGTTAGCGTCTGTATAGAAATAGTATTGTTACAGAAAAATTAGATATAGAATTGTACAGGAACAGGAGAAGAAATATTTTTTCTTAGTATAAAATAAATTATTGTTATGCTCTTCAATTTTTTTTGACCAACTTTCAGTGCTATTGGAATATCCCACATAATAACGATGAAATTCCTTTTCAATTGTATCTTAATAAATAGCGATATTATATGAATGCTTCGTGGGTAAATTAGTGAAAAATAAAATAAAATGCATCTGTCTACACTCTACAGGCATTTTTACCTATATCGTTTCCTAAGAATAAAATATGACAATGTGTAAGCTCTTTTCCTAAAATCCAGTTTAATGTATTTCTTTCGTATACGCTTCATATCAAATATCGATTCAGTAGTTAGTTAAGTAGTTTTTGAACATGCTCGCTCACAATATTAATAATTTGGAAATTAAAGACTTTAAGATTTAAGATTAACGGATTTTAAACGCGATTTATTCATTATATTGTTTTCCCGACATTTCGAACACTTTACAGCGAGCGTGGTCACGGGGAGACTGTAAAGTTTTCGAAACGTCGGGAAAATAATATAATGAATAAATCGCGTTTAATATAATAATAATAAGTGTTTAATTTCTAAATGTATACCTAATACTCGCGTAAAATCAAACACTAGATGTTTCTGACTTAATCTTCTTTCCAGGTTTTCATATTTCTGGGTTATTTACATGAAATATATTCTTCCACATTAAAAAATCAACATATTACCCAAACCAAATATTAACCAACTAATACCATTACATTCGGAACTAAGAATCTTTCATGACAGTAATCCAATAGACATTGACGAGGGTGCTAATTCCGTCCTTATCTTGTCGGTTATACAAGACAAGGATAGATATATATTTGTTAATTCTATTAACACTAATAGGGACCTGTGACGTCATACTTGACCCCAGAGGGAATTTGTTTACGTGTAAATTTGTTCTAGAATCATCCAATATGTCGTTAAATGTAGGTGAACGTTTTTTCTTTACGTGAACGCGATACAATGCGTATTGAGCAGTCTTTTGTAGATACTGCTTTCCGAATCGGTGATAAATGTTAAAAATATATTATGATGATTCAAAAGTGCTTCTATAAGAAGTCTAATTGAATAAATAAATGTTTGAGTTTGAGTTTTGCGCGTCACACACGGTGAAGATACTATAATATTTTATATTACAGTATCTTAAGGTGTCCGGTATCAGCGTTCTGACCATCATTTTTCTTTTTGTCATTGCGTACTAAGACCCCTGTAGAACCGCCATCCTGTTACAAATGACCCGAAATTTTGTGTCAGTGTTTCGGGTCATTTGTAACAGGATAATAATATTTTATATTAGAGAATCTTAATATAAAATATTATAGTATCTTCACCGTGTGTGACGCGCTTAATTGTTATTTCAAATAGACTTAAATAATAATAAATAATAACAATTAATGAATATGTAAGAAATTTTTTTATCTAGCTGAGATATAAAATATCGTAACATTTTATAAAACTACATTCACACCAATTCTAGAGTATTTCAGTAGATAATAATTGAAATAAACAAACAGAAAAATAAATTGTGTTTTACAATTATATGTGTGTTATAATAATAGCCCACTTTCTAAGTTCATTTGCAATTAAGACGCAAAATTAATATTCGGTGTCTAGTTTATTGTGTAGGCGTAAATATTTTTACTCTTCCATTAGATAAATAGAATACAATTGCTAAATGAATCAGATAATTATTATCCTGTATGATTATAATATCAATTGCTTGGCTACTCTCGTAATCTCTGCCGCGTGGGCTGAATATTACCCATACTAATATCCTACTTGTATTATGACAAAGTTTGTGAGTATGGCTGTTTGTTACTCCTTCACGAAAACTACTGGACAGATTTTGATGAAACTTTACAGTAGTATAAAATATAATTATTTAGATTAAAACATGCGCTATATAAATACGAGGGTGAAAACTTTTGGACTGATTAAAAACACTCTTACACCAACTACAGTACCTATTCTTAAGCGACATAGAAAGAAAGAACGAAAGAATGTTTCTTTCGTTCTGTTCTGTGTTTCGTTGTAATCTATATTTTATTAGTTTAGAAGCCGAGACGAGCAGCTTGACGGAATACAGCAGTATAAAATATGAAAACTACAATAAAAATAAACCCGGTTCAATTCAGGTAAAAAGTTATATCGATGAAACATAAACAGAGGCAATTTTAGTGCGATGTTTAAAATTTGATTTTACCTTTATATCCTAATAAAATTGCACTCAATAATTGAAAATATTCAAAATTCGGATTGGCTCTGATAGCAATTTGGCTTTTATCTGGCCGCTAAAAGCTTCATGCATAACTTATTCAGAATATATTAGTATTTTTATATAAATAACTGACTACCTACTACAGTTAGAGCTAGATAAATGTGAATTATATATTATTTGTTTCATATTTTTCGTTTCACAACGTGTGAGCAAAGGAAAATAGAAAGTAAAACGTTAAAATTCACAACTTTTATAGCCATAAGTTATCATAGCGCGTATAGTCTTACATTATATATTACTAGCTTTCCGCCCGCGGCTTCGCCCGCGTTTTCAGAGACAAACCCGTAGTTACCGTTTTTCCGGGATAAAAAGTAGCCTATGTCATTCTCAGCCCTTCAGTTACCTTACATACATTATTTCATTGTAATCGGTTCTGTAATATTTGCGTGAAACAATAACAAACATCCATTCGTCCATCCGTCCATCCGATATAAACTATCGTATTTATAATACCTACTAGCTTCCGCCCGCGGCTTCGCCCGCGTGGTGTTTTGATAAAAGGTAGCTTATATCCTTTCTCAGGGTCTAAAGATTGTCTGTGCCAAATTTCATCAAAATCGGTTGAGAGGTTTAGCGGGAAAGCGTAACAGACAGACAGAGTTACTTTCGCATTTATAATATTAGTAGAGATTAGTAGGAATATAGATCATAGTATCTTCTTAATAAGTATTTTATCTGGGGGCACGGTAGTGCCCCCGCCAAGACGAGCCAAGCGACTACGCGCACGGGCACTACCTACCTTTTCTCGAAGCGCTTCGACGTTTTTTTGAACCCTCATAACTTGGGTTTGGATTATGCTAGATCAACAAAATTTTCGGGATATATTGTCAATAGCGGACTTATTGAACATATTAAGTTTTAATTACATTAGCTTTTATACTTCAGATTTTATTTATATCTAAAAAACGCTAATTTCGTCACTGACTCACTGATGATCATCAAAATTCTTAAGGTATTTCCTAATGCCCTAGAAAGCTGAAATTTTGTATGTAAGCTAGTATTAGCACACAAACAACAAAAAAATTATAAAACTTGTAACTTTCATCCCCCAACCCCTTAAACTAGGGGATGGGAGTTTGTATGAGACCTGTAATTTTAAATTAAATTTTGATGACGCTAGAGGTCTAATCTAATAATCTAAAACTTGGTTCCCCTAGATATATATATATGTATAGGTACTACTTGTTAAAAAAAAATTTAAAAATTTAATCGACATATATTGATGAGACATATACTTCAGATCAGATCATATAAATATGAATGAATAGAAGTGTTGCGAACGTCTCCTGCCTCTTACGTCCACACAGTAGCTAAAAATAAAAAATAAAATTGTTACAAACAACTTACAAAAAGAAATGAAATCCCACCAAAAACATTTTCATGTAAAATGCTGCCAAGACGAGTCCATATGACTCGCACTGTCAAAAAGTTATCAGATCTCATGTAGAGCCAAGCTTCTAACACTACACGCCCTAACTCTACAAGGCCTAACTTCACAAACTCTACACCTTAGTCAAAATATGTGGCTTGGCCGTTCGTTACTACAAGAACTATTGTATAACACAAAAGTAATGAACAGTGAATTAATTTTTCACCTTACGCCGATGTGAATGTAGCGAAATGGCCAGGCCACATATTTTGACTAAGGTGTAGAGTTTGTGAAGTTAGGCCTTGTAGAGTTAGGGCGTGTAGTGTTAGAAGCTTGGCTCTACATGAGATCTGATAACTTTTTGACAGTGCGAGTCATATGGACTCGTCTTGGTAACATTTTACATGAAAATGTTTTTGGTGGGATTAGATTATTTCACTTCAATAAAGTCATACTAAAGAAAGCTTGAAATATTTATAAAGATCAAAGTTGTTCATATTTTTAGTTGAAGGTTACAGGAAAATAATAAATAAAACAATTTTATTTAATTCATTAAGTCTTTAATTTGTCGTAGTTTTATACATTTCTATAGATTAACGGTTATTTCAAACCAGATTACATGAAAAATAACATTTATGTAATGAATATTATGAAAAGTGAAATCCTTTTAAATAAAAACATTAGAAAAAATAACGGAGTAATATAAATAATTTCAGAGAAAAATCTTAAATGGAAATTCATTGGGAAAGAGATTTTATTTATAGCCACTTCAGTAAGGGAAGCCTTGCATTGCAAGGAAAGATGAATGTCAAGTTTTGAATCTTAATTAAATATAAATTATCAGTTACTTCTTAAAAAACAATCACTGCTCAATATAACCTTTGTATTCTTATCTTACTGCGACGAACAAAATAGCGTTTACTGCCTCGGTGCGTCACTTCTCGAAATAGTGATTATGTGCAAATAATAGATATCTGTAAATAAAACCTCTGCATACCTTTAAATTTAAGTCAAAGTCTTACCATATAATTATGGAACAAATACTAGGCGAGTCCTCACAGAGCGAGCAGCCTCGCGAAGCAATTGCTGCGCGAAGCTCGGTCAAGACGTGGCTCGGCCGAGGAAAATAACTCCACATACAATCTGACATTTGTTTCACTCTATTTCCCTTAGTAAATGGTAAATATACAAATAGGTTGTATATTTTACCATTACCATGTGATTACGTAGTAACTATTAAATAATCTGTGGTATTATGGTCCTGTGAAACCAAAACATTGGTCTCATCCTAGGATCAAACCTGATCAAATCTAGATTGTTTTGGCTGTTCTAATATCGCATTATTTTATCAAGCGATACATTATTAATTTGAATAGATTTGTCCACTATCTCTGTTGTTTATTGTTTATTAGAGCCAGACGAATTGCAGCTATTAATTCAGGAATTGGAACAGCAGCGAAATATTAGGTATTATCCAGTATGTGGTAGGTAGTTTTATTAGGTAATGGCGGATCAGCGATCGCTAATTATAATTATTTATATTTCTGCTATTACTCTCAAATGTCGTTAAATTACTTATACCTCAATTTTGTAGAGCGGGGAGTTGAATTTTATTTATAGCTTTTATCGTCTATTTTAATTTTAATACTAGATTGTTTGTAAATTGATTCAGTGTCGTTTTATTGTATCTCTTAATTATGAAAGTATAATGCTCCAAAAATAATGTTACAGAAACTGGATATCATTAATTAAATCTATATACTAATATTATAAAGCTGAAGAGTTTGTTTGTTTATTTGTTTGAACGCGCTAATCTCGGGAACTACTGGTTCGATTTGAAAAAATCTTTCGGTGCTATATAGCCCATTTATCGAGGAAGGCTATAGGCTACACATCATCTCGCTAAGACCAACAGGAGCGGAGCACTGTGGGTACAACCGCGGAGCACAGCTAGTATTTAATATCTTTGCAATAATCGTCCATAATTTTTTCGTTGCCCTTATTGTCATAAGTTCAGCAACTGCTGTCTAACACTTATTCTTACACATGTGTTTATAAGCAAACTAAAATTTTATACAAGGCAGACAAATGCAATTGCAATAGTTCTGTAAAACTTGATAAATAAAAAGAGAAATCAGTTGACAAATGCGATATTATTTGTCCTATTGACCAAGTACGAAATGTCCGTATATGTAATATGTCGGGGCTTCTTCAAAGGTTTATCGTTAGAGTCAATGGACCGATTCAAGATTTGTATCCCAATACTAACTTGAAGTAAAAATGAGCTCGATATAAATGAATATGAATCTATTTTGGGACTTTGGTATATTACAGATTTGTTTGGATTCAAACTTTCGTTTTTCCATTGCCCCGATAAATTCACTTTCTATTGATAAAAATAAAGGTAAATATGACCAATGTTTTCCTGTTTTTTGAGCTTTTAATTCGTTTATTGAATAGGTTTCTTTTAGTCCTTTTGAATTCATTGTTTATACATCAATAAAATACTCTTGGTAATGAAAAATAACGTTTTACTGAGAAAATGAATTTTTAATTTTTAAATCACTATCTGTATCTACGTTTATTCACATTTAGATTTTAAATTGTTTATTAAGGATTCATTTCATAAAGAAATAACGGGAACAATTTAATTTAATAAAACTGCATCCACTTTATATAAACGCACTCAAATAAAAATGTGTGCGTGTACTAGTGTACACACGTAAGAAGTGAAACTTCTTTATGACCTTATTTTTAAAAAAAATAATTTACTATATTATGTAACTTTACAGAAATACGTCGAATCACGCGTGGTAGGGATAAGAAAAAGATAACGCGTAACCGCGTAACGGAAAAATGTCACGCGTAACGAAAAAATGTTACACTAAATTTTTTTCCAACCCCGATATAGAAGTTTCACTTCAATAACTTCCTCCTTATTGGAGTTCATTCATTCTTGTTTTCACTTTTATTATATTCCTTTAATACATCCGATCTCAAACGTTCTACAAAATTAGTTATTTACTTTTTAAAGCCCCACAAAACGTTAACATTAATTAAAATTTCCAAGTTTCCTAAACTAATTGTGTTAAGTTTGTTCTTGTTTCTTGCTCAGCACATTATCTAGTTTGTTAGTTTGTTACCAACTCGCCAGATTATGGCCGCAAATACAAAGATAAATTTACTTGTATTGTATTGATATTCTATTTCGTAACAATATTAATTACACTGAGATTGAACTTTGTAATTATTAAGGGATGTAGGGTTTGCTTAGTAAAGTTAACAGTACTAGGTTTTAGTTTATCGACGTCTTAAAATATAATATAGTTGTTTAAATTACTATGTGTTTTGACAAAATTGGGGTACTAAAATTAATAATAAATAAATATTTATATAATAATCAAATCTCTGATCAGATTAAGACATAAATTTTCAGTTACGCTTTAGTTAACTTTTAAATAATTATCTTGTATTTCATAATATAATATTACTTATATTCGGTAGATAAATATTAAATATTATACTTATCTATATTTTATATCTCAAAAAGTTGTGAAGTATTTTATTATCGAACATCCTGCGCCTGAAATAAGACTTGGAATGAAAGTTATAGCATCACATATACAGGGGCGTAGCTACCGCCGTATCTGCCGTATCAATTATACGGGGCCCCCGCGCCAAGGGGGCCCCCAATGTGCGCTTTTGTGAGAAATCTTTACTTCCTAAGGGCCCCCAAACAAACTTTTATACGGGGTCCCGCCAAGGCACGCTACGATTCTGCACATATAGCAAAAGTTTCAAACTAGAACAATATTTTTATGATACAGAAATATTTCTTTCGGGAACTATGCAGTAACATATAAGATTGTGAGTAATATTATTATTTCAATCGAAATATATTTAGATCAAATATCATAATGTCATCGGAATTCAAATTCTAGGTTAAAAGAAAAAAATTACGAGTGCTGTCCATTTAAAAACACATATTCAGTTTTTATCTGATGAAAGGCTGATTTAAATAAAAAAACCACGTGTGGCACTCGGGGACTGCCGCGGTAAAGCTATAGCATGCTATTCCTTCGAGCCACACCTCCGAGCCCGTCGGAGTGGGGAGCGTGAAGTTTTTCGTTACGCAATTATTGGATTCGGTCCCCGCGCTCAAGGCCCGCGATAGAAGCTATGCAATAGCTTAAAAAAAACTCCGACCATTAAATTAATTAGTCATAACTTTTGATGATACTGGTTACCTAGGAACAGCTTCTAATAAATATCAAATATACAATACCCAATAGTGGTAGGTATAGATCTAAAACCTCAAGCGCTAAGGAAGGGTTTGCTGTAACCACCAACTCACTCGCAACAAGGTAACGAAGTTCAATTTGACGAACTAATTTATAGAATTTAACTATACCAAATTTGATACAAATCGGTCCAGAACTCAATAGTTTAGTTCGTGAAAAGAGTGTTACTTTTTCATTTTCATTATTAATAGGAAATTATAATAATAGATGTTATAATTTTTAACATCAACTCTACCATTCAGATTCTAAAAAAAGTACCATTGAGTAGAATTTCCTTTGATACAAAAAAAGTACTTAATGGAGATAACTCTGATGATGATGTACCTACGAGCATAAAAAATGCAATGATGAACCGTCATCGTTTTAGGAAGCATCAGTTAAAAATAGTTCATAGCTATGTGCTATTATTAGCATTGTGTCGACACGGAATACAGAATTGATAGCAAAGTGTACGAGAACGGAATACAAAACGGGTCTACACCGGTTTAATAAATAATTACCTGAACAGAAACTACCGTATTTTCAACATTATGTGGAAACCGAATACTAAATTATTCTTGGGATCTAAACACAACGCTTTATCCAGTTCTCAGACTTATATTGTGTCTAAACGGGTTCAGTTTAAGAAATGGCGTCGAGTTGGATATTAATTTGAAAGCATCGAATTTAAATCAGCCATCTTCATGGGTTAATGAATTTGGTTAGAGAAGTTTGAAACAAAACAATATGGTAATTATAAATGTTTATTTGTGTTAATTTACATAAATCACCCATACTACATGAATCCAGGGAAATATAAACTGTATAACATTGAGTTGACTGTTGTAGATAAAAATGTATTTGCTAAAAAATTAGTTATATAATCATACTAAATTACATAAAGATTTGTGTTCATATTGCTTTTTCTTGTGGAGCCATGTTTAAGTAAATTGACAGCTTTAAGTGTCTCCCAAGGGTATGTTTTAGGTCACAATGTTTTCAATACATATACTAACGTAACAAAATTTAGAAGAAGAGAAGTAGAAGTTTCAAGTTGTTACTAAAAGGGTGACTAAGTTATTGAAATTTTATAAAATGAGAACAAACATACATGGAAGAAAACATTAAAATTTTAATCAGGGACATATATTAAACGAATTTTTCTGGTGTCAAGTACTATTCAGTCAGTAAAGGGTTAATTTGATACAAGATAAACATTGGTAACATGATCATTACAACCTGTTATTCCGTTTCTAATTCTATATACATATTTACACAAACTATTGGTCCGTCTATGTTAAAATAATTAAAACTAATTATCTCATTCCTGGTATATAATTTCAAACAGAAACCAATTCGATCGTTAACTTGATTGACATTAAAGTAGAACATTATAAAGCATTAAATAAATTTTACATGCAATGTTCAAATTATTTTTAACTCTATCATGGCAAAAAAAGTTCTTTAAAAAAGAAAATTTAGTGGTAAATTTGGTTATTTAAAAGGGCTTTAATTCTTAATCTTTCATCTAACATCATCTGTAAATAACTCCTCACAATTCATTACTTAGTAATTGGTTTGTTTAAAAATTTCGTGATCAACATTCTATACATTAAACTCATTCTTGAGCAAATCATACATTTTATTCCTTTCACTAAACTTTATCCAATCTTCGACATCATAATTTATTTACTACTCGAGTTACATTGCTTACCTTGGATATGGCTTAGCCGAATATTTACAATATTTTACACTTACACTATATACAAAAAATGTACATCGATGTCAATGTTTATTTAACATTGTTCAATACCACAACTCAATATCGTATCTATCAATAAGAGTATCACTATCTTATTATTAAACACTTCACTGTTAATATCGCTTTCTAAAAACGAGTCTTTAAATCTTTTAGTGCGGTCACTTACGAATTCGTTTTTCCGCAATTATGATAATAATAACACTACATTTCCTATTAATTTATAATCACGAACGTTCACGGTTTAGACACCTCTATCGAAAGACGTCGTAACATTATTGCGTATACAGTATCAGTTATTGTTCATTGAAAACTGACGATCACTATATTTCCTAAACCAAGTTCACTGTTCATAGTCTTTACACCTTCTAAAAGAGCGTGATTATTAGATATAATCCGACACGCCCTGCAGAAGGTCCGGCTGGAGTCACACGATCTCGTCGTGATGCCGCATGTCACTGCAGCTGCCGGTTCGCTGCAGTCAAGCTCGCTGACGTCACACCCGCAGCTCCTCCATGGTCACATTCGACTTTGCGTTCAATTGCGTGTTCTTCTTTGTCAACGTATTCGTATTTATCATTTGCATCTGATGCGATAGGAGAGGCTGATTCTCCTGCAATTGCCCACTAGCTAATGTATTTATATTAGTCTTCCCTATTTTAGGAGGTGGTGGAGCGCGTGGCAAAGTGGCCATTCCAGATACGTTATTGCTGGGGAGATCAGCAAATTCTGGAGGAGGCAGTTGGTGATGATGCGTATGATGATGACTAAGAATAGTAGCTGGATCGTTTTTTAAACTTGTTTGGAAAGATAGTGCGCTTTCTAAATCACCACAAATGTTGTTCGGCATTTGTCCGTTTTCTACGCGTTTCTTCAAATGTGCGTTCGTGTGGTCGCCTTGACCGTTCATTCTGGTTTTATCTCTTTGGTAGTATACACCAGCAAAAATTAGCACGTTAAGAATAAGAAGGGAACAGCCAATTGCTATTGTTACGCTCAATGCTGTGGAATATGCTGCGAAGCCGTCTTCTGGTGGAGATGTACTATGTGTATCAGATTTATGTACTTCAGATACTGAAGTACTTTGAGTAACAGCATTGCCAATCACATTAAAATTCATTGGGGCAGTGACATTCAAAAGTGACAATAGTGGAACCTTTGTAGCTGAATCAGGTAAGATCATTTCAGTAGCTTTCTTGAAAGACGGCGTGAAAGTCTTTATTGTGGGTTGAAGGGACGAATCTTCATGCTCGATTTGGTGATGAGATGGCGGTACATCATCACCGCCTGGACGGTGTAAATCTGGGATCAGATTCAACCAGAATGACAATCTGTGAACAAAGAAACAGCTTTATAATCCTGCTTTATAAAGATGATGTTTGGAGATGTCTTTAACACAATTACCTACAATACAAATATTTTTTTAGTATAAATCACGATAACAGTGTGGATATAAGATTGTACATTAGGTATCTATTACTAAAAATCCTTCAACGTGATATTAACAACATTGCAAAATTTTAGATAATTTCACGTTATTTAAATTCAAAGCTTTAACTCCTTACCTATGCGCTCTGTAGTGATTCTTCAGTTTAAACTTCAGGTCAATATTCAGGTACCGTTTATGAACCTCTTCATACGCGGTCCACTCAAAATTCTTCATTCGTATTCTGTCTTGTCTACCGTCACGAATGGGGTCACTTTCTTGGGCTTCATTAGGATTCCTGATACAAGAATACAAATTTTAATTATTTAAACAATATCAGTAGGCTCATATTTTTTCGTAAAACTTTAACTAATAACCGGGACTGATTATTCACATATTTTTTTAAAGTACGAAAGGACAATGAATAATAATATGGCGTAATGTGTGTTTTTTTTTTAATTTGAATAAATAATACCAAAATATTAATATTAATTTGCTCTCGAGTGTATTATTGCCAACAAAACTTTCCCATTAGCAAATACTCCTTAGAAACCCTAAAATCTAATCTAAATTCGTCGTTTAAGTTGTCGACTAAAATATCACATTTCCGTAGATTACACATTTCGTCGTGTTTACCCTCGGGAAAGTCATTCGCGTTTAGTTTATATTTAGCCCTGGAGTCCCATTTGCCCCAGAGTCGCTTACAACGTGGTCTGTGTCCCCCAGGCTATCTACAAATTGGAGGTACACAGAAATTTCAACCGTATTATGCAAATGTTTAGAGTCGAAATTTGGTGATGATGTAAGTATCTAAATCAACCAAGTATTGAAACTTTGTTTCTCAAATAATTTGAATGGAAAGTTCAGATCAGGCTGTGTTATTAGCTGTGTTTTACCTGAAAATAAAACACATATTAAATACTTACCTATATTTGAAGCTTACTTCATTGAGAAGGTACCTAGCTTTTTCCGCCTATTTTTCCCTCTCTTTCCGTTGTATATATGCTATCTCTCTCGCACACCTCTCCACCAGGTGGCGGGGCGCACGATAATGTCGGGCGCTGGATGTTTTTCATTGAGTCGAAATCCACAACAGGTGGACGTTAAGTGTAAGCTTCAAATATAGGTAAGTATTTAATATGTGTTTTATTTTCAGGTAAAACACAGCTATTAAACACTTGACCGTAATTTGAAGCTTACTTCATTGAGACCTGTTTGTTACCCACCTGGTGTACAATATATGGACGCCAATGTGAATTTGAATACATAAGTAATTACTTATTTCTTTATTTGAAAGAGTAAGGTGTGCAGATAGTATACCTACCAATAAATCACACAAATTTTTATATTATATAATATATTAACAATCCCAGATGAAAAGTTAATCAAATAAGAACCAAAAAGTTAATCATAATGATTAAAAGTATTAGAACTTATGAGATTGGTTCAAGCGTACCTTAGTTAACCTTTTGGGCTTGAAAAGTTAAAGTTACTACAATTTTCACTATCTTTAGCGTAAATCTGCGAAAGCGCCAGTAACGACTTTCAATTACGCATTTAGATGTTACTTACAAAATGAAGCAACAGCTGATCCCGACGAGGCAAAAATACCTCAAACTCAAACCTTTATTTATTCAATTAGAACTCTGTAGAAGCACAATTGAATCATCTTTACATAGAATTACCACCTGTCTCAACTCACACAGTTTTAACCCAACCTGCTACAAGCGGACAAGAAGAGAACTTGGTCCTTACTTTTGGGGTCAGAAATATTAATTATTATTAATTTAAAAGGTCACCCCTTGAATAAGGCAATAAAATATCAAAACAGGTAAACGGTTTTAATTATAATACAGATTTTTAACATCAAACCAAACCGTGCGGTATCTATTAATGTTTAGAGCCAACGCCACCAATCATAATCTAAACATGGCTAGTACTTTCAGTACAATGCATGAATTATTTATTTAAAACTGATAGGTCATAAACTCTGTACTGGAAACAAATATACTGAACTTAACTCTTAAGAGACTAAAATGATAAGGAGCTTATCTGTGTCCCAAAACTGCAATTACTACAGCCAAGTACGTTACTTTTCATCAATTCGGTTTTAAGATATAATTATGATTTACATAAGAACTTATATACCGAAAGCCTCGGGACTACATAACGTGACTTATCTTCTTATATATAAAAATGAATCGCAAAATGTGTTGGTAAGCGCATAACTCGAGAACGGCTGAACCGATTTCGATAATTCTTTTATTATATTCCTTGAAGTACGAGGATGGTTTTTATGTAGAGAAAACGTAAGTACCACGAGCGAAGCCGGGGCGGACCGCTAGTTTATAATAATAGTGTTTGTGCACAACACTAGGCAGTCAACAGCTATATGAACGTCAGATAGGAAAAGAGCCAAATTTATCCAGTCAGTAACAAAGGATTTTAACTATAGTTACTTTATTCTAATTCAACCAACTACTACTAGCTACTCCGTATGTCTTTTGGATAGACGGAGGCAAATAGGATTTTTATTCCAACTATATCATTTGATATTTTGAAAATGTACTCCACATTTTCATACCGTCAGAGTCATTTTGCAGATTATAGTGGTGCAGCACTGAACACTGTCTATTAGGTGGCTGATGCTGCTGACCGGGCCTTCAGTTCCGCTTTCCAGAATACCTTCACCCTTCTAGGTGTTACTACTACTGAAATAGCGGTACTCTATCGCGTCGTTCAGGTCTCTAACTGACTAGGATTTCTCATATTATCGTAACAACCCTCGCTCGTTCTAACGAGGATAAATTATCGCCAAGGAATTCTGCTGCAGGATAATGGCAAGAGAGATTATAAGCTTAACTATGCAATATTATGTTAAGGAATATGGTGGGTTTTGAATACTATCGTCGTCTGAAAGTATCTCCTTTCGATTAACTGCATTAAGGATGCAGATCTGATCCCATCTTTGTTCCGTAGGAATGCTACGACAGTCTAAACGTTACACTGAACAAAGAAAATTGCCCTGAATATAGTCGGTTGTTCCAACATCCGTAATATGGCTAGCCTAAGGTTAGTTATCCCTTGATTGTAACTGCTACCAATGGAGGCATTGCTCTTGTGTTGTCCACAGTTGTGCGAGTGCAAAAATGAAGAACTGAGCTCGTGGGGAGCTATGTCGAATGAATCTGTGTTAAGATTATGACAGTATAGGACAGTTAGCTGTGGATGCGAAGACAGGACATTACTTTATTCATCCGTAAACACGCGAGGCAGCCACGGACAGCGATATAGCAAGAACTAAACTAGCAAAGTTTAGTTCGCTTACCAGACTTTGTCATGTTTTAAATGCAGTATATCCTCTGAATAGCATTGCATTTATGACTATTGATAAACTTAATTCACCCGTAAACACGAGAAGCAGGCACGGATAGCGATATAGCAAGAACTAAACCAGCAAAGTTTAGTTCGCTTACCAGACTTATATTTTAAAAGCCGTATAGCCTGTACATTTCATTTATTGCCCCCCCCCCCCCCCTCAAAGCAAAGAAATGAGAAGTCATTTGGCAGAGCTTTCTCGTTAAGGGTAGGGGTTCCAAGTAATATCTAATAATAAGAGGCTTTTGTTTGGAAAGATTGACTTTCCGTTATTTATCCTCTATCCTATGTAACTCAACAGTCAGTATTCTCAGCATTCGTTGAGTACTTAAACGTTTTACGTTAATAGTTGTATATAACTTTATTATACAATATAATAATCTTGGTGGGATGACAAAAAACTTGTCTAACAAACGATTATCCTAATCCCTCAGCGATTTATTGTTTGAGCCCCGAAGAAAAATCTCATGGGTGCAATAATGAGGTCAAATGGGTTGAAAAACGAGTCAAATAAATTGCCTACAAGACCGGGCAACTAAAATAGGCCTATGAGAGGTCAACTATACGTAATCAATCGTCATTTGTTACATTCAATCGCTTTGCGATTAAAAAATCTCTTCCGATGTTTGTATATGTAAATTGGTCGGCTAGTGCCATTTAATTACGATACCAAACATACCGTTGACACAAGGCTTGGTGACAATCCTCGAAACCACCGCCACAAATCATCTGCGAGATGATATTTGATCCGACTCGCCTTCCTTTGTTGTGATTAGGCTTTGCATTGGTAAATACAATTTGTTCAATTCCAATTTCCATAATTGGTAAACCAATGGTGGTTTCCTGATTCCTGAAGCGTAAACTTTTAGGATACGAAGTATCAATTTCATGCGCCCATTATTTGACGTATCTAACCTTTATTGTATTTATTAGGTCATTTACTATACTGCCCACTGTGAAGTAGATTTCAAAACCTTTTTCTACCTACCTTAGAAGAGTGAAGATCCGATACGGTCATATCCAAAACTTCTTTCGTGGGTCCTCGTTGACAAAAGCAAATATCTATGATCATTTTAATGATCAATCCTTTGTATATTTGCACCAATCGCCATTAAAGCCCCGCGAGGGCTGATATATATTTGCACCATTTCCCCGTGGGGACGGTTGTTATCAAAGCCCCGCGAAGGCTGATATATATTTGCACCATGTCTCCGTGAGGTACTGTTGTAATCAAAGCCCCGCGAGGGCTGATATATATTTGCACCATTTCTCCATGAGGGACGGTTGTAATCAAAGCCCCGCGAGGGCTGATATATATTCGCACCATCTTTTCCGTGAGGGACGATTGTAATCAAAGCCCCGCGAGGGCCGATATATATTTGCACCATTTCCCTGCGAGCGACAGCTGCGCGAGGGATGTTTGTAACTAGAAATAAGTAGGGCCTGCCAAAAAATGCTTAAGAGACACCCTGCGAGGGTGAATTTGACCTGGCTAACCCCTGCGAGGAGTAGTGGCCACATTTATGTATTCTGCTTCGAGCAAGAATACACCTTAGTGCTAATATAAAATAGCAGTAAATAATCATTTAAATAATATAGCAATTAACAAGGTCCTTTAACTTATTTTCCAATGTTAGCGACATTTAATAAATTCATAATTCAAATCAATTCACTAAATTTTAAAATGAACTTCGATTCATATTTATTTTTGTTCATGCAATCGATGTAACATTTAGTTGCTTTATATCCGTTAACATTCCTTACGAACGCAACCATACCGTCGTAGGACGTTATATTTAATTGCACAAAATAATCTCCACTCACCCGCAATTTTTTACTTTTTGTCAAGGTGTACAAGTTTATAATATTATTCTAAAACGTTAGAAGTGAATTGTAAATCCTTTGAAATAAGTGTATCTAAATCTAATTTATATTAAGATATCTCGATAATTATTATACGATAACCCTTTCAGCACAAGTTCAGTAAACCAAAGAATTTAATTGTAAAATTTTGGTACTTACTCGTTTTAACAAAAAAGTTGCATCATTTGAACATAGGAAACGTAATTTTCAATCAAATTAGCCGTGTGTAATATGTCTATTTTCACATAAAAACGGATCAGAATAATACTCATAAAAGGACACGTATAGACTACGGATAGTTTTGAATGTGTGGAACATTCATGGTACGTATCTACTATACATGAGCGAATTCCATCATTATTCAGTTGAGCGGTAACTCCCGTACGATTTATAAAATAAAATCACAACATGTTCTGACATGTCGTGACTTCTTGGAGCTGACTCATCTCGTTCGATAATTTTTAGTAATAAACTATGATAGGAATTCCGAACCGTTCCTAGCGATAACGACAATGTAATAAAGTCGTAGCAATGGATTGTATGCCTGTAAAGCTTTGAGTTGGCTCATATCCATACTAAGTATTAATTGTAATTTTTCCACGAAAAATTCACTTGTACCCTTGTAATAAAAACACATTATTAAAAATGAAATAAAATATTAAAAATATCTATATACAAGAGAGGGTATTTGATATATCTAGTAATATCAAATAATCACAAAAGTAATATTAACGATTCGAGTAAAGCCGAACGGTAACACCGTTAAAATAGCTTTACTCACAGTATTAAAAATTCAAATATTAATTAGTACATATTGCATAATGAAATATTTCAAAAGAAAAGTTACTATTTCAAGTAAAATGTAACGGTTGTATCGTTAATTTTAAATATCTTTATTCATGCTATTAAGTATTTAAGCATATTGAAAAATAAACTATTGCTGAAGGATTCATTAAAAAACCTCAGCATTTTAAATAAAGTCCAACGATTATACCGTTGACTTTAAAGATTTTTACTCATTTTTAAGTAAAATATTATTAGAATAGATGTAAAAATAACTCACTGTACCGATCCGACGGGATACACTTTTTAACACTTTTAGCACTTGCTTTAAGCAATACTTAATACTTAATAGCACCAAGGTTGTAGTCTTGTAGACAACCTTCTCGCGGCGGAAGCTAGACGCCAATGAAAAACATCCAGCGCCCGACATTATCGTGCGCCCCGCCACCTGGTGGAGAGGTGTGCGAGAGAGATAGCATATATACAACGGAAAGAGAGGGAAAAATAGGCGGAAAAAGCTAGGTACCTTCTCAATGAAGTAAGCTTCAAATTACGGTCAAGTGTTTAATAACAGTGAATAACGATATAAAGTAGTTTTCTAATTGTTAAAAAAATATCATCCAATTTCTTATTTTTGGTATGAAAAGAAGTTTAAAAAAAATCCTTTACATTTATCTAAAATCAAAATATAGGAAATAATACGTCAAGGTGGTACATATATTATACGTCTCTTTACAAAAAAGTATGTCTTGTAGTACAAATAAAAAATAATGATTTACACAATCGACAAAATAAACATTTCAACACATAAACAACTATTATTCATGATTTCCTTGTTATAGAAACTAATAATATTCCAATTACTAAGTACAACTAAAGCTATGCAGAACTCACCCAGTCTTAGCGAAGTTGCCCCAGTACAGCATGACGGATTCGGAAAGTGCTACCTCAGCTTTCGTGTAATTGGTTGGAAAGTGCGCCAGGCCTCCCACTAGGGGTGCCCCGAAGATGTATGGGAGATCCTCCCCGTGGATGCAGCCTTGACGCTGTTAGAGAAAAATCATTTTATCTACAATATTATACAGTGAAACAGATTTCTAAACTGATGGTGAATTTATTTATTTTAGGATCTTTAAAAGGAAATCTAGTAAATCTAGTTTATTATAAAATGTTTGAGTTTTTGTTTCGTCGTCGCCCAAAAATATAGAGCGTAGGTATGTTAATCAGAAGGATGTAGCTATGCAATAGTGCAGATACTTATAAAATTGGGCGAATTTTTTTTTCTGTTAAATCGTAAAAACATACTTCATTATTCGACAATCAAAACTTCTTCTTTAAGTATTAGTTTACAAAAGTACATTTCTATATTATATTGTTTTTTTTTTCAGTGCTTCTATAGGAATAATGTTTATTGATTTATTCCTTCCTTATTTCCTTCGGGTTTATTTTTATTCAAAGTACAGTTACTACGATTACAATATGTCCGCCGAGACCAAGTTTATTACTAGTTCGAATGTCTACAAATTACTCTGTTTTGTTCGTAAAGTTTTATGTATTTATTTATTATTCACACGGCTCTGTACCTTAATAATTTATATGAATTTAGTAGTCTGGTCTGCCATTTGTGCATTGTATTGTAATTTCCGTGAAGTACTTGTGTAATTTTAGAAAAAAAAATCGTTCAATATATTATAAAAAGAGACGTAATTTAAGGAAAATAAGTAAATGTTGAATAATATTATTAATAGCATTTCTTTGAAATTTTAAGAACATAGTAACTAGTAGATATCAAATAATTAATTCATAATATAGCAGCGTATGTTCATCAGGGATACCGGATAATGTATGATTCTAATAAGAATATTTTAGGGTTCCGTACCGAAACGGTAAAACGGGACCCTATTACTGAGACTTCTGTCTGTCTGTCTGTCTGTTTCCAGGCTGAATCTCATAAGCCGTGATAGCTAGTTTTAAATATCTTTCCTCTCTATAATAGCAGTGTAGATAAGTAATGGCGTAGATGTAGATGTAAACATAGATGAGATCTAGATAGAAAAGATAAAACTGGCTATCATACTTCAATAAACGAACTCAGAAGTTGGTCAGTCAAATAATTATCTTCGCCAGATCTCGTAATGAAGTTACGCAGACGTTTAGCTTGGACAAATTTAATTTGCTTCTAATTTAACAAGGTAAGTATCAAGTTTCAGTTTTATGAATTGTTACTCTTTTAGTTTCATTTATATTCATGTTTTATTTAATTAGGAAAATTAAAGTCAGGTTATGTTACGTTTTAGTCTTTCAGCTGAGTATTTTTCTGTATTAATTCTTATTTCATATGCTTTTTATATTATTTTATATGCTATGTTTATGTTATTTACCGAGCTTGAATATAACTCCGTTTTGGATGTACAATTTTTTAATACTTGCTACCTTATTAACCTTTATGTGCATGTATTAAACATATTTGACTGGCCGGTCGGTTTGGTTGGTAGTGACACTGCCTTCCAAGCCACTGGTCGTGGGTTCGATTCCCACCCGAGGAAAATATTTGTGTGATGAACATAGAAGTTTGCTCTGTGTCTGGGTTTTAATTATCTAAATAAGTATTTATTTAACATTATATATGTATTTTTATCAGCCATCTGGTTTCTATAACATAAAACTTAGTATGGGATCAGATCGTGCCGTGTGTGAAAATGGTCCCGAAATATTTATTTATTTATATACAAATTCTACAATACAAACATCATTGAATTTGATTATTCGCATATTTGTGTATAAACACTTGAGAATCTATTCATATTTGATCATCAAACAAGTTTCGTTCTAATAAAATATCTTCTGCTAACAATAATATCAAACAACTCACAAAGTGAATGGGATAAACAATTTCGCAGATACCTTTTCAAAACGAACATTCTATTTAGATACTAGAGACCGCCCGCGACTTCGTCCACGTGGAAACCCTATCAATCCCGTGGAAATTCCGGAATATGTAGCCTATGTTCCATTCTGTTCTTCAGTGCTACCTACATACCAAATTTCATTGTAATCGTTTCAGTAGTAGACTAGAGTAGATAATTTTTGAAACAAAAAAAATCGCAGTCGGATGAAACCCATAAGAAAGGAAAAGAAGTGTGCCTGATTTAGTAAAAGCTCATTATCACACTGTTTGTATGCATTTCCTGAGAACATTTACTATGGTGGTGTTTATTTTTTTTTACACCATATGAAAGTAGAGATTTCAATGAATAAAAGGCACACCAAGTTTTTGAAAAAAGCTGATATTTTGACGGGTGACTTTTCGATTGAAAATTAGGTTGTTTTTTTGGTATTAATTCAAAATAAGGCGAAAAAATAAATATTTTCAATCAAATAAATTACAGTGTATTTGGGACATAATAAAGTAAGTTTCCACCAAATTTCGTAGAAAAAAAATAAATTTTGAAGTAGATAGAAATAAAAGACCAAAAACTTGGTTTTTTGAATTTTTCGCCTAAATTTTTAGGTTATGTGAAAAAATTGTGAATACAAAAGTTGTAGAACTTTTAATTACCTACAACTTTGCCATTGAACTTTTTTCTATAGGACTTGTAGTTTTGTCGGAAATCGAGAGAAAACATTTTTTTCTCTTAAAAGCTCCCCCCTCCCGCTTCCCGAACTCGGATTGACCGTAATTTATTTTTCCTTACATTTTTATCATATTCCCCTCCTTTTCTAATGGGTTTCATCCGACTGCGATTTTTTTTATCTTTTCATTATTTTCAAAGGCTTCTACCCCAGTCTATAGATAGTATTTGTGTGAAAGAGTAACAAACATCCATTTGTATATACTCACAAATTTGCACATTTACAATAGGTTATGAAAAATATTTAATCCGATTCTCAGACCTACAATACACACAAAATTTTATTACAATCGGTCAAGCCGTTTCGGGGGAGTTTAAATACAAACACCGCGACACGAGAATTTTATATATTAAATCTATGAACATTATTGAAATATGATGTTTTCAATGCTCCGACTCGCACCATTCAAGTAAATCTTGAGAATCTTGAGAAATCATTTCGTTCGAACGTTTCTCGACATTTTCTGAGTATGTCGCTTTTGTAAATATAATTCAGATGCTTGAATTTAATGAGTGGAAGCCGTATTGAAGGAATTTATTTAAATGCACTCTAGAATCTGAGGATTGTTTAATAGAATTCCGCTTAGTGCATATTGCGTATCGACGAAGTCACGGATAATATTATATAAATTAGTTTTTTTTTAATGTGAAACTGCTTTAGGCGTGTTGAGAATAAAATTTTTAGGTCGCATCATTGCAATAAAACGTCATGAAGTAAGGCGACGATTTTGGTATCTTTGAATCTTGCAAAAAAAATTCACTTCTGACACGTGTGCTCGGCACACACGCTTTTTTTTGTATCGTTTTCATTTGATTTGTGTGAGGAGGTTCACCGAGTTTCGGTTTGATAGAAGTTTCTTAGATATAGCATTGCTCAATGGATAAGTATTAAATTTCACCACGAAAAAAGATAAAGCTAGAAATTATATAAAAATAAATCGTACTACACAAGAATATAGTCTGAATTCAAAAACTTGACAAAGTATCGTATCTAGATGTGATATAGGTCTTGGTTCACTTACAAACTTTATATAAGAAAGAAACACTAGAAAAATTATATAAAAAAAACCTCTTACATTTAACAATAACTACGAAATAACAAAACAATCATTACAATCACTATCGACCGGAAACCTTGAAAACATTCTATCACAACTTTATTCCCGTAGCGAATAAAATGTCAATATTTTCCCGAACATATTCTTGTGGAATGGATTTATGCCAGGAACTCGGAACGCAGAATGCATCTTTGCCAATTGGCAGTTGGAACACAGCCCCGAGGTAGTCGCTAAGTGAAAATCGATTTTTCAAAATACCAAACTATAATGGCTTTTTCAGATAGAAAGCGTTTTAGCGCGCGTCAGAACGCTAACCTGACGGCGAGGTAAGTCGCCAAATTGTAATACAACACACTAATGGTTCTATCAGATGTAACGCGTACTTATAGCACGTAAGATAGTTGGTGCTTTGTTTGACTGAATATTGGCTGTGTCAAAAATAACGCGACCTAAGCGCGCGTCAACGCGCTCAATTGACACCACGCTATATCACTGAGCTGTATAGTATGCTCTATGGGCTATGCGCTAAGGGCTTTGTCAGCAGAACGCGTACTTATAGCGCGACAGAGTATTGTCGCTCTGTTTGACGGCATATTTCCGCGTAATACAACACAATTCGACGTCATAGCACGGTGTTGGGTTGGCGCACTTACGAGCCCAAAGAACGCGTTTTATCTGACAGCTTACAACAAAGAGAAGGACTTTTTCCTACAGAACGCCTTTCAGCGTGCGTTAGAGCGTTGTCGTTCTGTTTCACATGAAATTATCGCATTATACGGCGTCAGGTTAACATAGATGCGCGATAAAAACGCGTTCTATTTGACAAAGCCACAAATTCTTCAGTATTCCTCAAAATAGATTTTTACTCGATGTCTCTTTGGAAGTTTGCGTTTTATATATTATTTCCTTTGTACAATATTGAGTATCCTCTGGGAAATAAGATAAATACTTCGTCATTTACGTGGAAATACTTAAATGAATGTTTTTTCTTGTATTTCGTTTGTAGGAAGTAGACGCTTTGATCAGTCGGCCGATACAAACAAAATTGTAAAGATGAGTAATTGCATTAAGGTATTATAATATGCGCATGTTTAGATACAAGTTTTATGAATACTTTATTGGAACGAAGTTCCGTGTCGCGCGTTGTGAAAGGCTAGACGGAAAAAATGCTTACGAAAAGTAGTCACGACACTTTTTCTAACATTTACGACCCTTTTTAAACCTTCGTAATTTTTATATTAATAAAGTTGTCGTGATAAAAATTCTTGACAAGAAAGTTCAATAGTAACACAATACGTGTACCGTTTTAGAAACATGATTCCATGATATTTTCTCGATAGAAAAAAATACAAAGTTTTCATTGTTATTTTTTTTTTTAAATCTCTGTCATCTTCAAAATAACAAACGTAAAGTTACGACTTTTTGGATATTAACTATAAAATATACAACCTATACGTGTACCGAGTTAGAATTTTGAAATATGCGATGGTTTTGAAATAAACAAGAAATACTTGAAATTAGCGCGCGAACAGCCAATCTAGCGTGAGCCGCCCTGTACGTTCCTACCCCGATCGCTGCACGAGCCAGTATCGAAAGGAACTTCGTTCCATCCGGGTGTCCCTTGACACCTCTCATGTTTTTTTATCATAAAAATTATGTTTATGACTTTAGACTTCATAAAGCTAGTTAGCGAAGATAAAATTTATACCTAGTGTCGATATAACGTGCGCATGGTCATAAAAGTTATAAGATATGCAGTTACTTGAATTTTTGAAGTTATATTTTAATCACGGTTTAGTTCTTATTTTTTATAATACACACGTGTAGACTACAAAATATAAAGCATTGTTTTTCTGGCAATAAAATAGTCTTTATGGAACTCTAAAGTCTAAACCAAATCCTTATGAGATATTTTAAAATTATAGTAATGTTTATTTTTTTTTTAACACATTTATTGGTGCCACATTTTTTAAGCATTGATTACTATACAAATGTGCCAATAATCTAGTATACTTCGATTATCTTGGAAGCAGCAATATCTTGCCATCAGCCATTCTTTCATAATAACTAATTGTAAAGTCTTCCCATCAACAATGAGTTAATTACCAACCTCTCATTAGTTCACAATTGGCAAACGACGTAACTTTTCACTTATTAATCATCAGCCAGCGGTCGTTGAGCTATAGAAATCGAAAAAATATATATCGAATCGAAATCGAGAAATTCCGTAACGAAAAGACCTCACGCTCCCCACTCCGACGGGCTCGGAGGTGTGGCTTGAAGGCATGCTATGCAATAGCTTACCGCGGCAGTCCCCGTCTTTTTTTTATTTTTAAGTCTGTGTATGTGTGTTGAATTAAATGTCCTTTCTTTCTTTCTTCTTCTTTCAAAGTAGCTGTGTGAAAAAGATGCGCAGCTCTAGCTAGGTATGTGATGTATCGGTAGTAGGCTCTGTTCTGCACATAGCTCTGCCACTCGTGACCATCCATTACACGCATTAATATCACACTTACCTAGCAGGCAACCTCCCATAGTATTATGAAAAAGAGAGTGTGTGCCGAGCACACGTGTCAGAAGTGAAACTTCTGTGGCACGATTCAAAGATACCAAAATCGTCGCCCTACTCCAAGACGTGACAGTATTGTCATGACGCGACCTTGAAATTTTACTCAACACGCGTAAAGAAGTATCAATTCAAAACATAATATCTTAATTTAATCAGTTTCCAACATTCCACCAATACGATTGGCGGATATCAAACGCATAGCACATCTCTGATGGAAAAACACCCTTAGCCTAAATCGACGAGGTCTAGTTAAGCTGGTGAACTCTAATTACGCTATGAAATGAAGACGCTCGATCGCGTTCTGCAGCAAATTGGTGGGCTGCTATCAGAGGCTCGATAACTTTGTTAGAGTTAACTGTTACAAGTACTGAATAGGGCTGTCAGATGGTAGTTTTGGGAGTAAATAGAATTTGAAGTTGATTGATGTATTGTTTCGTAAACATTGTATCAAAATGTTAGACCACATATCTTTAAAAATTATCAAGATGCGTTTAATATTTGCTATTAAAAATAGACATAGTTGACTAATATGTAAAGATCGTGGTATGAAAATTAAAACTTGGGAATATTAATTATTTACCTAGATGTTTAAACGAATCTCTTTCTTACGTTATGATTCGATGTATAGCAAATTCAACTCAATTCAAGCTAGCTAGCAATTCAATTCTTTGCACCATAACGAAAAGCATAAACATATAATAGTTGTGCTTTTTAATTAATATATCATGGTTCCAAGCGAAGTTTCTGGAAATTTCTCACATCTGGTAACCGAGTCTGAACCAATTAATTGAAACTTTAAACGATGACGTACGTGTGCACTTTGCAGAGGTTTTTCTGGGGATAATAATGGCTGCAAGTTTAGCTTTTTAGCTCAGTTGATCAAGTGTAGTTCAGTGTTGTTTTTGTAGACTAGTTCTTATAGAAATAGCAGTTGAATAAGATTTGAAATCCATACTTCCATACTAATATTATAAATGCGAAAGTAAATCTGTCTGCCTGTCTGTCTGTTACGCTTTCTCGCTTAAACCTCTCAACCGATTTTGATGAAATTTGCCACAGACCATCTTTAGACCCTGAGAAAGAACATAGGCTACCTTTTATCAAAACACCAGGCGAAGCCGCTGGCGGAAGCTAGTACTTTAAATAATTGTTATAAAAGTAAGCACAATAAAAATAAATAAAAGAAACATCAAAAGTAATCACTTTACACTGTGCGATTACTGCAATTACACTCCATTTACATTTCACCGGATTAAATATTACAATTTAATGCAATTACCCTGTTAAGAGAAATTATAGTCCCTTTTAAATAGTGTCAAAAGCTCGTTACGTATTTATGTTGTAATCTTACTCTTGGTTTAATTTTTAAGCGGGGTAATAGTTTCATTTTGAACTAACAATACGCCATTTTGTAAATTATATAATTAAGGTTTGATGATTATTTCCTAAGATTATTTCTATATTAAAATGACGTCATTTCGGGTTCGATCCCCGGTCAGGGCAAATATTTGTGTGATGAACTCAATTATTTGTTCTTAGGTCTGGGTGTTATTATCTATATAATATGTATTTATTAAATATTATATTTATCGTCGCCTAGTACCCACAACACAAGCCTTAATTGAGCTTACTGTGGGACTAGGTCGATTTGTGTAATAATGTCCTATAATATTTATTTATATTTATTTATTTATTTATTTATTTATTTAATTAGAAGATTGTAGGTTGCGTTTCTAGAAATAATCTCTTGGACTGCAGAAATGATTTTGAAGATTTTTTCAATACACATACTATATTTATATTTGTATACAGGGTGTAATCGTTAAGTGTGCACAGGCGATTTTTCCGTAAGTATTACAGATAACAAAAAACTTTAAACTGATATCGAAAGTACTTAACCTAATGAGTAAAATGGCCGGAATAAATTTTTAAGAATAAATCGAGAAATATCAAAAAAATTATCTTTAAACCCTCCCATACATTAAGTATGAAATATGAATATCCCATATAGTTACATTTAATATGAAAGATTTTAGCTTTCTTTTTCTTTTTTTGGTTTTCTGCTTTAATTACTTCGCAAATTTGAAGTGACATTTTCCACGTTTTTCCGGACATTTTCACGCATTTTCCGGATATTTTCCGGGCATTTTCACGCATTTTCCGGATATTTTCCAGACATTTCCACGCATTTTCCGTACATTTTCACGCATTTTCCGGGTATTTTCCAGATATTTACCAGGCATTTTCCGGACATTTCCCTGACATAGCCTGTAAATGTCTGGAAAATGTCTGAAAAATCCCCGGGAAATAACCGGAAAATGCCTGGGAAATGTCTGGAAAATATCCGGAAAATGCGTGGAAATTCCCTGAAAATAACCGGAAAATGCCTGGGAAATGTCTGGAAAATATCCGGAAAATGCGTGAAAATGCCCGGAAAATATCCGGAAAATGCGTGAAAATGTCCGGAAAAACGTGGAAAATGTCACTTCAAATTTGCGAAGTAATTAAAGCAGAAAACCAAAAAAAGAAAAAGAAAGCTAAAATCTTTCATATTAAATGTAACTATATGGGATATTCATATTTCATACTTAATGTATGGGAGGGTTTAAAGATAATTTTTTTGATATTTCTCGATTTATTTTTAAAAATTTATTACCGCCATTTTACTCATTAGGTTAAGTACTTTCGATATCAGTTTAAAGTTTTTTGTTATCTGTAATACTTACGGAAAAATCGCCTGTGCACACTTAACGATTACACCCTGTATAATTTACTTAGAAATAAGGTAGATAGGTTATTTCTAAGTGGCTTTATTTTATATTAAGGTCAACCCAGAAAAAAGAAGAACGCGTGGCCTTTAACTGTTATTTTTTATACAGAAGAAAATTTCGACCCCTTTTTATTCGAAAGAATTAGAATCGTCTGCAAAAAAACCTCTATATATACGACACAAGCCGCGAGAACCATACAAATATTAAACCTTATATATAAATTTCTCTTACATTCACAATATCTGCATCATACAATTTCATTGAATCACTTTAAATAAACTCAAGAACTTTATAATATTTATTTGAAAATGCAAATAATACATTCTTATATGAAAATAACTTGAAATGAAAGTACGTCAAATGAATGCGCATTTTTATTGTAGCGTTATTTCAAATATAGCATAATAAAGCTGTTTTTAACGATTATTATGCTTGAAGAAGTGAAATGGAGCTATTGGTGTTATAATAAGAGCGAGTGAAACAAAACTTTATTATTTCATACTTGAAAATTATTTCGGTTAAATGATTGTATTTGCACATGGTATGAATTAAATGAGATGGTAAATTAATAAAGATTTAGTTAATCTACTAACATACCACTTTATCTATTTTAAAAGTAGCCTGACTAATATAATATTAATATTAAATACAGACAGACAGGCGACTAATTTAGTAATTAATTACTTTGTTTTTATATTTTACCTGGGTACTAATAATTATACAATAAAAAAACTGTTATTTTGAAATTAAAAATAAACGGTTCTATTTATACAGATTGAACAAAAAACTATGTACCTATTTAATGAAGTATTTTTAAAGTTCAAATTTTATTCAGACAGTACTGTACATAAGAAAGCAGATAGCTCGTAAAGAAACTGTGTCAGATAGTATATGAATACAGTAATTGCTTCTTCTATGTTCTATTTCAGTATCAAAGAAATTCTAAAGAAAAAAAAACGGAAACGCCTTGAGAATATTACTGCGTAGAAAGGTAAGTCACGTGGAACGCTGCAATTTCTCAATTGATTTTTATTTATTTTATCTAGATGTTTTTCTTAAAACGAAAAGATGATTTTAATTAGGTTGAGTGAAATGAATTTTTAATACGGTTAAAAATATTTTTTGGAGTCTAGGGTAAATTAGAAGTCATGGAAGACTTAGATGAAATATAAGTTTAAATATTTATGGACGTGGCTTAAACAATTATTGGTTTTTAATAATCAACATAACATATTCTATTATTTCACACAATTATATTTACTTAAAGAACAAGAAGCAACATTGCGGACAATGGAAGTTTGTAGCAATAGAAACGATATTTCGCATTGAATTTAAATATAATTTACTTGTGTTAATCGATCTACAAAAAGATAACTCTATTTCTAGCTAAGCCTTGTTTCAAGTATTAACAACATAATATTAACGGTACATATTATAATAAATGTAAAAAAAAGACGTGTGGCACTCGGGGACTGCCGCGGTAAAGCTATTGCATACTATGCCTTCAAGCCACACCTCCACGCCCGTCGGAGTGGGAAGCGTGAGGTTTTTCGTTATGCAATTTCTGGATTCGGTCCCCGCGCTCAAGGCCCGCGATAGAAGCTATGCAATAGCTTAAAAATTGTCTGTATACAAAAAAATCGATAATATCTAGAAACGTAAAGAAATTTCTCAATATTCAGCAGCTAATACCATACTATAGACTTACCTGTGGATAATCTCCATTCTTCGTTTGATAGTCAAACACGTACAAATAAGAGTTTCTTCGTAATGCCGAATGTGTATCGGCTGTTAACACTATAGGCGCGACCACCTGGGCGTCACTTAGCGCTTCTAGTGTCTCGTCTCTGTTAAAAAAATAATTTATTTATAACAGTGCATTTACATCAAACGAACATAGAGCTAGAGCAAGATCATTGATCTTTTAACACAGAATACTTAATAGTACCAAAAATTTTAGTGTAAACGAAAACTCGTATGTAATGTTGTTCGGTATTAGAACATTGCATAGAATCTTTTCGAACGCACTAAGAACAATGAAATAATGCTCTACGCCTGTTTATACTAAAATAATTTGACATAGTGGGGTTAGAAGTAGCATTCGCTCGTTTGATGTAAATGCAATGTTAAAAGTAGCTTATTATAATATTATAAAACAGTGGAGGGTAAAGCTTTTATCTGAATATGTACTAACAATGATTATGCTGAAATATCATTACATTTTATCAAATTAAAAGTGTTAAAACTAGACAAAAGCTTTTGAAGTGAAACTAGGCGCGTTGAGAGTAAAATTTAAAGTTCGCGTCATGGCAATACCGTCACGTCATGGAGTTAAACTTTGAATCTTGCCGAAGAAGTTTCACTTCTGACACATATGCTCGACACACATGCTTTTTTATGAAAGTGTTGAAATTAAACAAAAGCTTATTTTTATTTTTCGAATATTTTTTCGACATTTTTAAATAATATATTCATAGTAGGCACGCGTTGTAATTAACGGAATTGTTTAATATATTTGGGGAATGTATGCCGGCTTTACCAAAAAACTGAGTCATATTTTACATAATTATTAACATTACATTTAAAAACAAGGGAAGCAGGTTTATTGAAGCAAGGTAACTCATCAAATTTTTCATATTGACAGACAAGCTTATAGCTCAAGGAAATCATTAATTATTATACATAATATAATATCACCTTAAAAACTTAAAAATAAATTTGTGTTACGCCACTTATAAACATAACATAAGAACGGCAAAGATAATTTTTGGTTTGTTTATTTAATAGTCTCCGCTTGAATTAGAAATGTAAAAAAAAACTTGATTGAATTAAAAAATGAATACAGTACAATTTTAAATGCGGCTCTATCTTCCTAGCTAAGAAAATCCTGTGCTCCTTCCCAGAGAACATTCCAGAAAGCAATTCAGAATTAGGATAATAACTTTCCAAACTAGGTAGGTTTAATAACGACCATATAAAATAAATTTACCTGATATTAACTGGATGCTGTACCGGTTTCTCCCAGTCCGTATACTCATTGATAATGGTGGCCAGGATTTCTGACAAGTGGTAGCTGTAGGTGTTCCTCACGAAGGCTTTGAGGATCTTGGATCGTCTATCGGCTTCTATACCGAAGAGAATATCGTCTCCACTGAACGCGAAGTATGCTTCTGCTTTTGTTACTCCGAGCATCAGGTCGTATCTAGAGAAAAGTATACATACTATTATGGGGTATTTTTTCGACTATATTTTGAACTGCAATAATCTGGAGGTAAATTTGACTTTTATTCAAGTGAGATGAGTGATTGAGTTGACTGCAAAACTTTTGACGTGAATTTTTTCATATTAAGAAAAGACGAGATAAGAACTCACCTTATTAACCGACTTCAAAAAAAAGGAGGAGGTTATCAATTCGGCCGGTATGTTTGTTTTTTTTTTTTTTTTTTTTTTATGTATGTACACCGATTACTCCGTGGTTTCTGAACCGATTTACGTGATTCTTTTTTTGTTCGATGCGGGATGGTGTCGAATTGGTCCCATAAAAATTTTATTCGGATAGGCCCAGTAGTTTTTATTTTATGAGCATTTTTGTCTGTATTTGTAAATGTTGCAAGTGCAAGTTTGAAGTCGGTTGTTTTTAACGCAGTTATTGACTTGTTTTATCGTCTCTATAACATGCTAATTTTATCTTATTTCATGGTTCTAATTCTCAATGATTATACTTTTTGTCATGAGAGAAAAATCTCTATTACACATTTTACAAAAAATACAAAATTGAAACTATTCAAAAAGTTTGAATAAACTCTCTAAACACAATATAGAAGTACAAATTCAAAACTGTTAACAATGTTGTACCAACGAACTTTAATTGTTGCCTAACGAATAAACATCAACATCAACATCCAAATAAATTATAATTGGGGATATCCAAACAGTAAATGTATATCTTCGGAATAGCTCCAGGAGTATTTAATTTAAACTTTTTGAAAGGAAATCTCAGCCTTGCCTAAGTATCCAATGTCCAAGATTTTCAAAGATTTCTTTCATGGAATAGCGTTTGACCCCGATTGAAATGGACGAATGCTATGTAAGTTTCAACGCTAATTAAAGTTTTAAAAGTAGTTGTAATACAAAAGGTACACTATTATGAAAAGAGCAGAAACAATTGAATACTGGGTAATTATTATCGTAAATAAATTACAAGGTTTAAAATAAATATGAGTTTTAAACCTGTTATGTACTGTGTATACACGCTTTAACTATTAGAGGATGCATGGGGCCACCCAAGAAGGACTTGCACCTGTTAGCAATTGCGACATCGCGCACACCTGCGATTCCAGAGAGTGTTGCGGCAATCATCGCCACCGCGACGCTGTAGCTGCTCCGCCGTGGACGACGAGCACTCTTTGTTCCAACATCGAACGGGAGGGACATAGTTTAAGTTAGGAATAATTTATCATGTAATTTTTTTACAATAAATTATTAATAAGTAAATTTCGGTTTTTTTTGCGCCTTCGCGGGTCGGTCAATATAATTGGCGCAGTCTTGTGGATAATCCTAGAGAGCCGTCTCTCGGAACGCGAAACTACAAGCATCGAGTATCGCTATTCCATCGGAGGGACGACGACGGGGATCCAGAACCTACACCGTTGGCCGCCGCAACGCGAAGGGTATCCGAACATTGATACTGCAAGAAAGGCCGAAATTTAAATCCTGTAAGTACACTAATTCTCTTAGTGACTTGCCACTCCTAGATTGTAAGTTTTCCTAGATTACCCATTCACGGGAACCGAGGAACTGTAGTGCGTAGGCTTAAAATATATTAATTCATCGCGAATTAATTTTAGAATTTTACAAAATCAATTTGTAAAATTCAAATATAGATTAATAAGTTTAAATATTAATTCATTACGAATTAATTTTCGAATTTTATAAAATCAATTGTAAAATTCAAATATAAATCTATATTTCGTTGATAAAAGACTAATAAGTTCAAATATTAATTAATTATGAATTGAATTTCGAATTTTACCATTTAATTCATTTATAATTTAAATTTAAATATATTAAGTAAAGATTATTAAGTTTTTTTTTATCTAACGAAGTTAATAAATTTAATTAAATTTAGTATATTCCTAAAGGTAGTACAGATATTTAAAATGTCAGATTTGGATAAAATTTTTAATGCACTTAGACTTTTGCCAGAGTTTGATAGTAATGTTAAATAAATTACACAAATTTTATGGCAAAGAGCAAATCCTTCAAGTTAATTATAGAGAATATTTAGAAATATAGTTATAGTTTTTACGTTCCCGGTTGTCCTTCATACTACCTTTAAATTATTTAAATTATCCATAGTTCCCAATAAAGATAGTAAAGTCCTAATTCCACCCTATCCTTTTGTGGCAATTCACGACGAGGATTACATGGAGGCAGAATGCCCGAAGTCTGGCCTAGAGTATCTATGTGAGGACAAGCTGAACCATCATAGATCCAAAAATGAGTGCCTACATCAAAGCCTATTACTACGAGTGTTCATGATCATAATCATAATCAAAAAGAAGAAATAGAACATCAATCGGCGGAGTGTGAAATTTCAGCGATATTAACGAGCCTTGCCCGCCAATAATCGCTGAACTTCAGGAGGGAGGTGTTATGTACTGTGTATACACGCTTTAACTATTAGAGGATGCATGGGGCCACCCAAGAAGGACTTGCACCTGTTAGCAATTGCGACATCGCGCACACCTGCGATTCCAGAGAGTGTTGCGGCAATCATCGCCACCGCGACGCTGTAGCTGCTCCGCCGTGGACGACGAGCACTCTTTGTTCCAACATCGAACGGGAGGGACATAGTTTAAGTTAGGAATAATTTATCATGTAATTTTTTTACAATAAATTATTAATAAGTAAATTTCGGTTTTTTTTGCGCCTTCGCGGGTCGGTCAATATAATTAACCCCATAATAATACTTGTAGAGTAAATTACAAGCTGTGAAATAATTATGAACTTTAAACCACTCATGTGTATAGTAACTGGAAGGTAAACTACAGTATAAAAATAAATTATTTTCGTTTTTCTATTCAATAATAATGTAAAAATGTACGTGATACTTTACTATTCTCGAACGATCCTTTAAACGATTTATAAACTTAATATACTTTCATACTTGTACCAATCGCTAACAAGTTAATTAACGCTCAAATTGATGCCTTAAATGCTTCCTGCCCTGTTAATAAATTTAATCTTTAAAAGCTCACTTCTATAGAGCATAAGGCAGGGTTACATGAAGCATTTTATAAGTTTAAGATTACGAAATTGTTTCTAATCGTTACAGAAGTTTATAAGGCAGCGTTTATTCAAGTTAAACCTTAAATTTAAAATAGTTACGCAAAAAGTTTCGTTCCAGTTCAAACTTGAACTGTTATAATTGACTTTTTTATGTAAACGTTTTTGGATAATAATTATTTTCCACTAATTAGGAATGACACTACTACAGAAAAGGATCTGCAAAAAATTCACGATACTCTTTTCAAATATACTTTCTCCATAAAACAAATTCATTATTAATTAATTGATTTTATTATATTGTGCTGCCAATAAAATACAAACAACCAAAACTTGTACTAAAAGAACATACAGCAAAGACGACGCCTTACACTTATAAATGATCTAACAGTGAATCTTATGTGCCTTCATAATTTCCACACTTTCCCTACTTTACAGTAACTATTGCACGCCTCATAAGCGAAGCGTTGAGGTGGGTACTACTGTCACTTCGCGCAAAACATCTGTTTAAATCTTATTTGGATAGCCTTACTTGGTAAGCTGATTGACAGCGCTCTCCCGCATCAGGACAGCATTGATGATGTTAACAGCAGTTGCTGGCTTGCCGTTTAGAGCTCGAGTCAACTGCCAGTCATACCCTGATTCTGGATTGGCCATCATGTCCCCTGTGTCTGTGGAATTGGTATTGTTATTATTGGTTTGTTTAGTTTGGTAGCAAATATTGTTTTATTTTTAGGTTTTAGGTTTAACGTTTAAATATTGTGTAAACATTGTTTTTTCGACAGCTTAGTAAAGGTTTCAGAAATCTATTTTGATGCAATATTATTCAAATAGCTGCGCCCCGCGGTTTCACCCGCATTGCTCTGCTCCTGTTGGTGTTAGTGTGATTATATATAGCCTATAACCTTCCTCGATAAATGGGCTATCTAACACCGAAACAATTTTTCAAATCGGACCAGTAGTTCCTGAGATTAGCGCATTCAAACAAACAAACAAACTCAAGCTTTATAATATTTGTATTGGAAATCATATGCTTTCAATTTAGCGTAGACTTTTCTTCGTCTAATGTCTTTATAAGCATCGCTAATCGAAAATTGTTCGAGAACTTTACCGTGTGTGGAATGTTCACGTAGTGAGGTGGTTGATTTCTAACCATTTAATTAATGTTCAGTCACAATTTATTGTCAACGCGTTTCTAGAAATGGTATAGGTTACTGTCCAATTGATATCTAATCCAATAGATAACTACGATTAAGATACTCGGGAAGTAATGGTAAGTTTAAAATAAAACATATAATATCTTCTTTGTAGTCATTAGAAAAACAATCGAAAGGGTTTTAGGAAAACAGAGATATCAATCAGTACTTGAAAAACACAATTTTTACCTCTAACAGTTTTATAACGCAGATATTTTATGTAGTAAAGTGAACAACTCCATTTTACCTATATCGTATTCCCAATGCTAGTTAAGTCTAGTTTATCCAATGACTCTATTATACTAGTAGACGCGGCATACGCCAACATCATTGCACTAAAAACAGCGTAATTAATACATACCTACTTACTAACGCATTATCACCAATACAGTTGTTCTCTCTTTCACTCTCACGCACGAGACATAATACATGTCTCACTCATGTACTTCGTAATAACAACTACCGATTAAAATATAAAAAAGAACGTCCAGCCACGACGCTGAATGGTGCGTGACTAAGTGAAACTCGGGCACTTAGCTGAGTTTTTTCTTGCCAAAATAGAGAGCGGGTAACGTATCTAGCTTTTTTATATATCATAGAGTTTATCCTTCCGAATTAAATCTCAAAGTCTTCAGAGCACTATACAAAATTCGTGGTCTAATTAGAAAAGGAAATTTATTTATGACGCTAGAATGAACTCGAACACGATTATTTAATTAAAAATTCCATCAGAAAATTTAAGCTACTTTCAACTTTGTGTAGTCGGATTGTATGATTTAAATTAGTGAATTTATAATGTGCACGCCTTTATAGTGGAAGCGGTAATAATAGTTGCTTTTTCATTTGCTTTGTCGTTTAAACACTTAATTTGTTTGTTTAATGAGATAGATTTATATTACAAACTAGCTCTGCCCTGCGGTTTTACCCTCAGTGCTCAACTAGTGTTGGACTTAGCATGATGATATGTAGCCCATAGCTTTCCTCGATGAATGGGCTATCTATAACCAAAAGAATTCTTCAAATCAGATCTTCCTGAGTTTAGCGCGTTCAAACAAACAATATTAATAATAATAATTCTCTTCGGCTTTATAATATTAGTATAGATGATATCGCACTAGCATGGAAGTAGATACCGTGTTTTTTGAAGGAAAATATTGTTTACGCTTTGGCTATGCCAACTGCTGAGTAATTTGTAAAAAAATTACACATTTTAGTTAGTAGAATCAAAATCATGTCCCAAAATCTGACCACACGAAAACATAAGCTAATCGTCATAAAATCGATTAATCAATGTTAGTGAACTTAGCAGATCATTTTTAGCAGATCAAAAAAAAATGTGAGTTCTTATCGCGTGCAGTTGAGTTCTACAGTTCCTGATACTTTTTAGAAATAGTTCTGGCGTTTTTACCTTAAAAAACGACATTTGAAAAAATGATCTGCCAACTTCCCGTAGCAGATCATTTTTAGCAGATCAAAAAAAAAAAGGAGTTCTTATCGCGTGCAGTTGAGTTCTACAGTTCCTGATACTTTTTAGAAATACTCGCGTAAAATGAAACACTAGAAAATTTATTTATGTCATAATTCATCACGCCGTAGCACCATGCCGTAGCATCATGCCGTAGCATCATGCCGTAGCACTATGCCGTAGCATCACGCCGTAGCATCACGCCGTAGTATCATGCCGTAGCATCATGCCGTAGCACTATGTCGTAACATAATGCCGTAGCATCATGCCGTAGCATCATGCCGTAGCATCACGCCGTAGCATCATGCCGTAGCATCATGCCGTAGCATCATGCCGTAGCATCACACCGTAGCATCACGCCGTAGCATCACAGCGTAGCATCACGCCGTAACACATGCCGTAGCATTACGCCGTAGCATCACAGCGTAGCATCACGCCGTAGCATCACGTCGTAGCATCACGTCGTAGCATCACGTCGTAGCATTACGTCTTAGCATCACGTTAAGCCAGGTCGGGTTTTTTCAAATGTCGTTTGTTAAGGTAAAAACGCCAGAACTCTTTCTAAAAAGTATCAGGAACTGTAGAACTCAACTGCACGCGATAAGAACTCACATTTTTTTCTGCTAAAAATGATCTGCTAAGTTCACTAACATGATTAATCATCCATTTTATTCACACTAATAATAAGCTATATTCACGCATAATTCAATGCTATCAAAGCAACTACATTAGGCAAAAGCCAGCGATTGAACACAAATAATTTTGTCTCATTCAACAATCGATGGTCACTTTAATTAAACAACAATAGAAACCGCAGTGCTTAATGATCGGAAATGCGGTCAACAAATTATGTTTATCGAGTTGTTTATTAGTACTGTCGGAATTATAAATAGGTATTTCTTTTTTAAATATCATTGGCTATTTGCTATTTTTGTTTAAAAATAGACGATGATTTTAAACCTCAACCAACAGTATAAGGTAAATGTTCTACTGGAAAAATTATGTGAACATACTATAAGAACTAATCATCTGAACGTATCAATTTAAAAAGAATCACACGCTTATAAAATTTTACCTAACGGTGAATTTACGTCGGGCGAACATAGAGCTAGAGATAGAGCAAGAGCATTCTTTCGTGATTTTTTAGGGTAAACTAAATCTCGTATTCAGTGTTGTTCAGTATTAGAACAATGCATAGAATCCTTTCGAACGTACTAAGAAAAAACGAAAGAATGCTCTACGCCTGCCCCCCTAGTCAAGTGGCTTTCTGTTAGCGTAGCGTTCAATAGAATAGACTACGAATGTATGAGATTGACGTAGGCTGTAGATAAACGTATCTACAGCTTACGTCAATCTCATACATTCGTAGTCTATTCTATTGAACGCTACGCTAACAGAAAACCACTTTACTAGGGGGGCTGTTTACACTAAAATAATTTGACATAGTGAGGTTAGAATGAGCATTCGCTCGTTTGATGTAAATGCACCGTTGAAAAGTGGTTAAAATCTTTGCCGCAAAATTACAGTGATAGACATTTTCATACAAATAGTAGGTAGCAAAAGAATTCCACATATTTTATTCGTAAAAATTAGTAATAAACATCAATCCATGCTCAAAAAGTTTTACCTTGATAATATTCGTAGGTACCACGATAATCTGTTTCAATATGATTAAAATAGATATAATAAATAAATGACTGATGATATTTTAATATGATTCCATTAATTATGAAGTTAACTGAATGCGAGGTTAATTTTACAACAGATATCTATTATAATTAACTGCTGTCGGATACACGTTTAAAATGGTAGCTGTATAAAATTTAATTCTCTTTTTTTGACACATTTTTATAAATAATTTTACAAAATACAAACAGATTTTTTATTAAGGTATATTTTTCTATTGCTACGCCCCAATTTAATTAGTTAGACTGAGAATAAAGCTTAAAAAAAGTTATAATGAGTAAACTCATGAATGTAAAGCGAGTCAATATTATACTCATACAGAAATAATTTTAATCCATGTCACAAATGAGTTTACTCTCCCATACATTACTATTCAAATAGCATATTAACTACTGAAAACAAACATACAATACGCAACCGTAATCAACAACAAAGAAAAGTTACACATTTGAACAAGTAATTGCCTTTGATATTGCGAAAAACAACGAAATTAGAAATCAAAGGGATTCAACATGCTCAGCTAAAAACGAGGAGACACAAGATGAGAAAACTTTGTGGTACAATTTAATAACGGCGAACGCGACATAGTATAAATAGAGAAGTATGTTATCTTCGAACAATGGTACCTACATCGCGTTTTTATGTACACGGAGCGCTTGGCCATATTATCCCCGTTCATGTACGTACGCACGCACACAACACCACTCGGTTCCTACTCTGGGACTGGTCTCGTAAGGGCCACATCATTGCTGTGAGCGGTCGGTTTTTGTTTATACAATTAATTAAAATATCAATGAGACAAGTGACAACCCTGCGCCTCACAAGTTTAGGTACCGTGCGCTCCTAAACGCCGGGAGTTGGCCTACTTCTCTCTTTATACTATGAACGCGGGTAGACAAGTAAGGAATTTTGCGGACAATTCGTAAATCTACAACTATCAACTTCAGGCTTGGCACCGGAGCGAGAAATGAAGGCAGATTGTGGAATAGTTATTTACCGAAATGTTAGTTTGCGTAATGTTACAACTGACAGCTCTTTAATATCACCGGCTTTTTCATTATCTCCCGCTCCGTATTATAAAGTTCTAAGAATTGGGTACGAATTTTGTTGTTCAGCTAAGGAACAAGTAATTTAACGGTTTGATGTAAAACTATTGAATATGTATTTGACACTTTCCAATACAGAGTTTTGCTTAAGATTTGCAAAGTTATTTCGGAACAACTCAGACAAATGTGTAAATTATAACGACAGTTGTGTTCATTGTGTTTTTATTAACTGCTACATTAAAATATTTTAATGTTTTTTTGATATTGTAATTGCTCTGCGGTAAACATAAGATACTATGTGAAATACAAAATACGTTTTCAAATGATTGAAAATGGTATTGAATACCAACCCAAAACTTATAAGTAATTGATTAAATGGCTACAACGTCATCTATACCTTCGAATGTAAACTATTTAAGCTATCAAATTCGTGCCAACATTTCAACTTGCAATATCTAAGTTTCATATTAAATCCAACGCTATCTATAAATGTAATTGAATTGCTGCTAACTTGTAAACTCTCCGATCAATACCAACTTTATCGCTACTCTTGACGAGTTGAATTCCTTCACAACTCCAAGCTCAGAGTCGTGTCGGCAAAATACTTTTATGTACCAGCAATTTGTCTCAATTGTTTGACAAGTTTTATTCCCAACGTAAGGTCTTCATTTGGGACAATAGCTATTGCCGTAAAAAAGGTATTTTGATTGGCACTTCCAATGATTGCATTTTACTGTGCAGTTTTTTCTATGGATTTTTATGACAACTCTTTATTGCTTGTTTTAGAGGTCATAAAGGGACTGTTTTATGTCAGATACTTACAGATTTTATTTTCGGACTTATGCTATCATTATTTTACAATATTATTACATATCTGCTACGATTATAAATATTAGAGTAAGCGTTTTAGTTTTAAGTGTACTAAACAATGTGAAGAAGACGGTTATTATTACTGGAAAACCGCCGGTCTATCGCTTGGTTGGTACTATTTCTCAAAAGCATTATAGTCGATCGATAGCAATAGTTATCAATGCTATTCATCATCAATTTATGTCGTTGTCTAAATCATTAAATTAAAAAAAAAATATTGTTCTATTCAAGTTTATCACATCTATTCTCTCTCAGACAGTTCTCTCCGACATCTCAATCCTAAATTTAACTGATCCCACCTCAAAAACGTAGCATGTAATCATAAATCACTATCCGACCGCAGCTTCTTAAAAGACAATCCAGCGTAATCCTCAGAAAGTTCTGGAACTTAACCGAATTATCTCACTTTATACTCCCGTCACGTGTTGTCCGTCCTACACTTGTGAATTTCACAAACTTCCATCCTAAGACGTTGTTTCTTGATACTTTTACTGATATTACTTTTTGCAGCTATGTACATGCTGTGCCGAATTTGTTATTTCGTCGTCTTTGTTAAGATGGTAGATAATTGAATTCTTCTTAAGACACGTATAGTTTGACAGCAATTTTGGGAAAAAATATGCTGAAATTTCTAACGAATTTTTCTATGTTAGATACGTATAGTTTGACAGCAATTTTGGGAAAGATTGTCTTGGAATTCTCATCAATATTTTTTAACAGGATTAAAACCTTTCGAGTTTTGAAGAGAGACTGTAATAAAAGCGCATTAAAGTGCTGATGAAAACAATTCTTCTCTAGTGATTGGATAAAAAAGGAACAGCCGATATATTGGAACTGTAACACAGATGGCGTGGAGATGGAGCGAGCCAATCACGAACGTTGCACTTTTCATTACGTCGCGATGAAATCATCAATTGGATCTCGTAGCTATTACTTTGTTAAAATGAGCTGTGTATTGCTAGTATGAGATTATATTGCAAAGCATGTATCTAAACTTTCGGACAATAAATGCTGTAAATAGTTAAACTCTTTCATTTTTACACGCTTTATATTAGCTTCACCTGTATGTTCGTAACCGACTTCTTTGGGCGCGATTTTGACCCACTTTAAACGGCCAGATTTCGTTCAAACTTTGTAGATTTAATGAGGACCGATGACAATACACTAATTTGATACAATAATAATTAAATAATAATTAATACACTAATTTAATACACTATTTTTTAGTTCGGCTTTCTATAAAAAGCGTGTTTTTTAGTTTTTTTAAACTATTATTATTTTAACATCTACTCTGATATTATAAAGCTGAAGAGTTTGTTTGTTTGACCGCGCTAATCTCGGGAACTACTGGTCCGATTTGAAAAATTCTTTCGGTTTTAGATAGCCTATTTACCTAGGAAGGCTATAGGCTATATATCATCACGCTAAGACCAATAGGAGCGGAGCAATGTGGGCGAAACTAGTGCTTTATATTTTAAAGATGACTTGGTTTTGGTTTATATATTCAAAAGACTTGCAGCACGATTTAATAAATGTTAAAGCGTTCCTCTAATCATTTCCGCAAGTTATAAAATAGTAACTGGCGTAGAAATACTGACAATTGTATTAACTCTTTTATAATTTCCAATTAGAAAGCAAAAAGGAAATGGAAATATATTATCTATTTCCTCATTCTTAATAGAATTTTTTCAAGTAAAAGCTTTCTCTTAGAATGTCGAATATACATACTTGGATTTTACGAGATTTGTCAGCAGGTTTCGACGTTTTACGATTATTCGGAAATATCATCAGTGTAAGGGGGAGTTTTGGGGTAAAAGATAAGATATGAGATTGGGATAAAGAGATATATTTATTTTAACTGTAATGGGATGAGATGGTGAAGCTCCGCCCGGTACGGAGTCCGAATGCGAACTGAACTGTGTGTTAAAACTTAAAATAATAATTAATACAATATAATAAAATATGCACCATCGACGCATTGCATTCATACATGTACCTATTGTCTGTACGATTAGGTAATCGTACATGTTCCCGGGGGAGAAAAAGGTGAAGGTTAGTAACTTGATGAAAGATGAACTTAAAACTAACAAGGTGATATTACAATTTAGTGTCTATTTACTAAATGATTGTGTTAGTTATGATTACAAGATGAAGATACAATAATTATAAGATTAAGATACATTTGTTCTTTACGATAGGGTTACAAGATTATGTTACAATTGTTTTTAATAATAGCGTTACAGAGATTCACTTAAGTTGGGAAGCGAAAACACTCGAAAGATTGGCGACGAGGCTTGGTCATGTTTATTTACGCGCACATCACACTCACTAACACTTATCACATAATCACTTTTCACTGGGGTTGGGGGTGGCCGGGCGGGGACCGCGACACTGGTCGCAGCCTCCACCGCCGGCTCTGCTGAAGCTCGTTGACGAAGCAATTGTTTCCAAAACGTTATTATTTCCACAAACAACCAGTTAATTTGGAGATCGATATTATATTTGTAAGATGATTTATTGGAGCAATTTCTATTGCCACAAACTCGGAAGTGGTACCTATTTATATTGCTCGACAGCTTTTTATGAGAAAAGACTTGAAAATCTTTAGTTTTAATAGTACAACCCTCCATAACGCTTAACAAACCCGCTTTTGTTTTAGCAACGTAGCCTACTCTGTCGATTAAACCACATATCAAATGAATCACTAATAAATTAAATGTTCTTATAATATTCCATTTCGCCGAACTCGTGCGCACGCTGTAATATTATAGCTTCGCATTGTGTTTAAATGTTCTCTTATCATGGTACATATTATTTTGAGATATGAATTCTATGTTTTCGAGGTTTTAATTTCTTCCTTATCATAGTCGGTAGATTCATTAATAGTATCTATATTTGTAGATAACAGTGATAGCTTAACAATAGATCGTTTCATAGTAAGATAGTAAGATAATTATTTAATCATCACATTATTTTATAATGTAATCTCATCTTGTAAAGGGATCAAAGATTTTCGATATTTCGGACAAAAATTGTCGCTTTGTAGGATTTGAGATCAATTCCGCCGTAAGCCCGTACTTAAATTGGCGCAATCTAAAAATTAGGGTTTGAAGGTCTTGTTGCATATTAGGCGCTCTATACATGAGATCATTAAAGGTTAATAATTCATTTAACGTTTTCGAGGATGCTTCGAACACAACTCGCAAGGCTGTAGTTGATGACTCCGCGCGTAAGGTGCGCGGTAGGTGGCCACTGGGCCTTAAGTCGGCGTGCGACACACAGGGTATCATATGTCCGTGTTCTTTGTATTCCAATATGAATAGCTTATACTCGCATGCTAATTGAGGTTGTTTCATTTATTTGTTTTCTGATTACATAAATTAGGCGATACATTTAAGATTTTGATGCACCTAATTTTTCTTCGAAATTTTCTTTTAAAGGTCTTCCTGAGATAGATTTAAAGTAAGATTTAGAGTAAGGTTCATCCTTCATTTCCCATAACTACTGGATGTTGCTATTTAAGTTAAGATTACATTGATATATTCATTTTTACGGTGTATTTTTTAAAGTTGAGATTTGTGAGCACTGATCTAAAAGCGCTCTCGTGTTAAGGTGAGATCCATCTGATACCTTGATAATTGCAGTAGCGGGTAATAGGTATTTCGCTGGGGTCACATGGAAGGGATACTAATGTGTTCATATTTTCTTGTTGCTGGCGTAAAGGTTTCGAATGAGCCCCGTGTAACCTTGAACGTGAGGCTTCCGGTGTCATATTCTGTGACGCGAAACATTCATGTAAAAGGGTATTATGATTTTTATTACATTGCTTACACAATATCTGTGAAAAGCATTTCATTCCTTTGTGGTAATGTAGGCAGTTGAGGCAAAGTTTCATGTTTTCAACCGTTTTTCTTCGCTCATAAGGATGCATTTGTAATAACGTCGGACATGTATAAAGGCGATGTTCGCTGGAATTGCATATCGGACACCGCTTGCGTTTTACATTTGTTATATTATTGGAATAAGTTACTTGCGAAATAGCATGATTTGTATAATATGGGTTATTAATACTCTGTTTAAATTTATTATTATAACTTTTAGAAAAGGATGATTGATTATTATAGTTTCTTAAATGTGTATGCTGATTTGATGGTTGATTAAATGCTTTTGTAGTGTAGCTTTCCTGCTTTTTTCGTGAGGTCTCTAGCGTCATAAACTTGATTTCTAAATACTGTAAAAAGTCTTGCAATACAGGTATCTCTCTGGGCGACTTTAAGGATTGCATATAATCATTGTATGTCTCTGGGTCTAACTTCTGAGATAATATACAAACAAGAAAAGGGTCCCAAGATGACACATTAATTCCAAGGTTTTCAATTGCATTAATGCTCTCATATGTAACATCATGAATCCGTTTAATATGTTGATACGACTGATATTGAATATTAGGGATATTTAAGAGATTATTAAGATGAGATGTAAAGATTAATCGCTTATTATCGTAACGATGACTGAGGATATTCCAAGATGTGAGATAATTGTCGGAGCTGATTTGGAGATGTTGTATCATTTTTTCAGGCTCGCCCTTAACTTTACTCTTAAGAAACTGTAACTTTTGTGCATTAGATAGTGACGGATTATTGTGAATAGTTTCCGTAAATAGATCTTTAAATGAAACCCATTGCATGTAATTTCCTTCGAATGTAGGCAGCTCTACTTTTGGGGTTGATTTTTCTATATGAGATAGAGAATACATCTTTTTATTAATATCTGTTTTTAACTTATAGTAATGTTTTTCATAATTAGTAAATTGTTCTTCATATTCTGTGTTCGTTCCGCTCAATTCGTTTTCTAATTCCCAATGCAAGGTATCAATTGCCGACCAGCGGATTTGCAAGGACTTTAGGATATCCTCAAATTCCCACTTTTCCGATATAAGATCAAGATTTATGTTTGAAACAGTTCGCAAAAAAGCCTTAAAATTAGTTGTTTGTTTTTTCATAAGCTCTTCCGTTTTATTCATATTAGAGATATTGTTGGGAGGTTTTTCATGAGAGGTTGACGGGGTTTGAAAGGTTGGAGGTTGTAATTCAGGGTTTTCTAAAGATTTATAATTTTGCAAGGCTGTCTTTATGTTATTGTATTTTTTCTTAATTTGATCATATCTATTGAATGCAAAATACTCATGAGAGTGATCGTTAAAAGATAGAAGTATCATATGGTTGTTGTGGAAGTCTACAAAATATTGTTCTAGCGTTTCTAGTCTTCGTCGTATATAATCGGAAGTCTTTCGCTCCGCTCCATCCTTTTTAAAGTTTATATGTAGCTTATCCAATGCATCTATTAATTGCTCTTGGGTAGCTAAAATATCCTCCATCGACATGTTTGAAAATAAGAGATAAAATAAGAAACCTTACTTGGTTAGCTTCAAGTTACGCTTACGTCGCGCCGAGATGTGAATTATTCCGTCGATGTGTAGAGATGCGATGCCTTTCCAGGGCACCAATGTTGAGATATGAAGATGTGTGGTGCCTTCCTAAAGCACCGAGGTTGAGGTGTGGTGTCCCCCCAAGACACCAGGGTAGAGATGTGGAGATATGTGTGGTGCCTTCCAAAAGCACCGAGGTTGAGGTGTGGTGTCTCCCCAAGACACCAGGGTAGAGATGTGGAGATATGTGTGGTGCCTTTCAAAAGCACCGAGGTCGCGATGTGATCACGGAAACCAGAACCACGCACACAAACACAGCACAAACTTTATGCACACTTTTTGTCCCGGTCCCGCAATTCACCGTTTGCTCGAAGGACCAATGTAAGGGGGAGTTTTGGGGTAAAAGATAAGATATGAGATTGGGATAAAGAGATATATTTATTTTAACTGTAATGGGATGAGATGGTGAAGCTCCGCCCGGTACGGAGTCCGAATGCGAACTGAACTGTGTGTTAAAACTTAAAATAATAATTAATACAATATAATAAAATATGCACCATCGACGCATTGCATTCATACATGTACCTATTGTCTGTACGATTAGGTAATCGTACAATCAGACAAAATTATTCTGCCGTCGTAGAATTTTCAACATAATTTTATTTATTTAAAAATTTAAGTATGTGGACCCTTTTTATTCTTGCTTCAATATTGTTCCTTTTACAGAAGATAACATTATATATATTTTAGTAATAAAATATACGAACTTTATACATTTCAATCACAGGATATCTAATAATAAAATAATAAACTATATTATATTTTCTAAATGTAGAACAAGATGGTCGTGTTCAACGGAAATGCTCTTCTTGGAACTTTGCCGGTATATAAACGTTTTTAATGATACCGTTTCTATTAACTATAAATAATAACTATTAAAAATGTATTATATCCAATTTATATAATTAGTTCTTCTCTCTCTACCTTGTAAAGCTAGTTTCTAGTTTATGTTATACTAGTGGTCCGCCCCGGCTTCGCCCGTGGTACATATTTCGCAATAAAAGGTAGCCTATGTCCTTTCTCGGGTATCAAAATATCTCCATACCAAATTTCATGCAAATTGGTTCAGTAGTTTAGGCGTGATTGAGTAACAGACAGACAGACAGAGTTACTTTCGCATTTAAAATATTAGTATGGACTAGCTGTGCCCCTTCCGTTTTATGCGCATTGCTCCGCCCCTAGTAGTCTTAGTGTGATGATATAATATTATAGCTTATAACCTTCCTCGAAAAATGGGCTATCTAATACTGAAATATTCTTTCAAATTAGACTCGTAGTTCCTGAGATTTGCACGTTCAACCAAACGAACTCTTCAACTTTCAAAGAAAGAAATATCCATTTATTATTAAAGTATAGAAAACAACTATTTACCTATAACAACACCATCGACGCTTGGCCCAAATGCATAAGAGAAGTCAGGTGCCTTAACTGGTGCTGACAGCAAAGTTTCTAGTGGACGCTCTCGAAGACATCTTAGTAATGCGGGCGGAGTTAAATCTGTAAGAAAAAATATTGTTAGTGATAAAGATGCCACAACAGATGCTACTATTTTTTTCAATCTTCTTAGCAGTATACTAGTTGCTTGTATACGAAAGAAATTGATTTGATTAGTATGAAAGTACAAAAATTGTTTAGGTTGATTTTATAAGCAAGACAGTACGTAATTTTACATGTATGGTGTTTTCTAAAGCTACTCAAGATAGTATTCTTTGTATAAATAAATAGGAGATGTTGGAAAGTACAATGAGTTCATATTAATCTTATCCCTAACTAGCCTTCCGCCCGCGGCTTCGCCCGCGTTTTCAAAGAAAAACCCGCAATGTTCCCGTTCCCGTGGGATTTCCGGGATAAAACCTATCCTTAAAATCCTTTCTTAGGGGACGCCTACGTTATGACACCTACCTGCATGCCAAATCTTAGCCCGATACGTCCAGTGGTTTGGGCTGTGCGTTGATAGATCACTATATCAGTCACCTTTGAGTTTTATATATATAGATGAATCAATAAGATCCTATGTTCATTTAATTATTGATTCATGCGATTATAATACTTATCGTTCTCTCAACAAAGTTCAAATTACCTGGTGAACAATTCGCATGAGTAGCAACAATAGCTGCGTATTTATTCGGATCTGCTACTAACGACCAGGGACTTAGACCTGATCCAGACATGAGGATTGCTCTGTGAAAGAGGAGACCTGGAACAAAAGAGATAATTTTAATACTAGTACAAGTTTATATCTAGACACGCGGCAGCGTGTCAAGCCAAGTTCAAGCGAAGAGAACTGGCGAGCAGCGGCCGTGTGTATATTTACACGAACCATTTCGAGCCACTTTTCACCCCCTTATAACTCGAAAACTATTTAAGTTAAATAAACCAAATTTGGTACATATCAAGAGGACCTCGAGATAAACAAGAACCTTAAATTTCATAAATATAGATTAAACAGTTGCGTAGATATTAATGTCCAAAAATCGCAATTTTTAAGACTGACTGACTTATAGACATATACAAAACCTAACCCACTTCCAGATGACCTAGAAAGTTCAAATTTTGTAATCAACTAGGTAATAGTGAGTGTACAAAGGAAAAAATCAGAAAATACTGAATTTATCTGTATTTAATTTTTTTTTCAATGACATTAATTTTGTTTGTATGGAAAAATGGAAAAGTTTATAAAAATAGAAAATATTATATTCACCATAATAGTGTTAAAATATAGATCAAAACTAATCAGTGGCAGAAAAAAAAATTGAAATCCATCAATAAATGACTGAGATATAGATTATTGAAGTTTACATATTTTAGCGCGAAACATCTGTGGATTCGATGCGCCTCTGACATCACACTCACTCGCGCTAGTATCGCTAGGGCAGATTACTTCGATTGCATGATTTCTTTATTCAAAACTGTTATTAAACGTAAAATAAAAGAAAATTGTAATAAAAATATTGCTCATACAGTTAAAAATAATATATAATTTTACATATTCACATTTATTTATTCTTTATTAATTATGAGTGTTTAGTTTAGTTTTAATTTCAGTACAATGGAAGAAGGCTTCGTCGAAGGTCGAAATGATTTAATTTGCGTAATATTAAAATTATAATAAGTGAAACTTCTTAGGCGCGTTGAGAGTAAAATTTCAAGATCGCGTCATGACAATACCGTCACGTCATGGAGTAAGGCGACGATTCTTCTACGACGATCTTTGCATCTTGCCAAAGAAGTTTTACTTCTGACACGTGTGCTCGGCACACACGCTTTTTTCAAACTTTGCCCTTTTTATCTGGAACGGCTGGACCGATTTTGATAGGACTTGCAGTTTGCACTGAAAGATAGTAGATGTAACCAAGTAAGAATCTAGATACTAAACTTAGGCAATAGCCTGAACAGTTATACAAAAGTTTTTAAATAATATATTTTTATTGTTAATTAATACCTATTCTTCATCTTGACGTGTGTAAGATTGATTAATGCAATATAATTATTAACAAGTGTATTATTCAAATTCAAATTCAAACATTCATTTATTCAATTAGACTACTATTTAGTAGCACTTTCGAATCGTCATTACATAGTATTTTAACATTTACCACCGATTCGGAAAGCAGTATCTATGGAGAAGAATCGGCAAGAAACTCCATAGTTGCTCTTTTAAAATAATGTCAATAAATTTACATAATATGTAACTTATATCTAACTAAGTACATAATATGCCAAAGAACTGTCCTGTGGTTTTTACGCGACAACCCTCCATGGGTCTTTATCGTCCATATATTCCTGAATACTGTAGTACGCTCTCTGAACTAGTACATTTTTTATGTAAGTTTTAAATTTAGAACTACTAAACTCTTTAATATTGTGAGGAATTCTATTGTATAAGCGTATACCTTGACCCATAAATGAATTTTTAACTTTGGCTAATCGAAAAAATGGCATTTCAATTCTATTCCTGTTCCTTGTGCCATAATTTGCCTTTTGCTTGTGCCATATTGTCTATCTCCTACTCTTGTGTGTAAGTCAGAGCTTTTGTGTACATGCAAAATATTATTAAATATATACTGTGATGGTACAGTAAGGATACCAGTATTCTTAAAATGATCTCTTAGTGAGTCCCGAGCACGTAAATTATATATAGAGCGAACGAAAACGCAAGAAAAAATAAAAAAAAATCGTTTATAAAAAGTATTAAATACATAAATTAAATCAAATTTGCAAAGTAATTTTCTGTACAAAAAGTAATGATATCCCAACAAAAACATAAATGTAAAAATTGGAGCCAAGTTCAACCGTCGACTTGCCGAAAAAAGAATTGAGATCTAAATGTGTGCCAAGTTCTGTAGACAGTCCAGAAATTTATTTACTAAGATGTATAAAATTCTTAGGTGAACTGAAAACTCAATTGTTTTATTTTCCCTTATAGAACAATGTTTATTCAAAATATGATTTTTTTTTAATTTTAATAAAAGAATTATTTACACATAGCAAACAACTAATGACCTACTGAACCTCATAATTTGACTTGGCTAGTTTTTACAAGTTTCTAAAATAATAACGTTCAATATCAGCAATTTGAGAAGATATTATATAGATAAACAGTACCTAAAAACTAGCCTGGTTAAATTATGAGGTTCAGTAGGTCATTAGTTGTTTGCTATGTGTAAATAATTCTTTTATTAAAATTAAAAAAAATCATATTTTGAATAAACATTGTTCTATAAGGGAAAATAAAACAATTGAGTTTTCAGTTCACCTAAGAATTTTATACATCTTAGTAAATAAATTTCTGGACTGTCTACAGAACTTGGCACACATTTAGATCTCAATTCTTTTTTCGGCAAGTCGACGGTTGAACTTGGCTCCAATTTTTACATTTATGTTTTTGTTGGGATTACGATTTTCCTTATATCTATCTATACAGTCTAGTGTATTATTTGTATTTTCTTGCTTTCAATTCTTTTGTAAATGTTATTTCATATAAAATTATTATGGCCCTGATGAAATCAAAGTAATTAAATACTGATGATTTTGTATTTTAAGTTCCTTGACTTATCTACTAAATCATTTTGTACAGTCTATAAATCTTGTTGATTGTGATCGAATTCTTTCTATTCTTTATAAATTTATAAGTCTATAAATCTTCTACAAGCACCTTATCATACCTATCATTCATAGGTTTCGTTTTTTCTTTGACATAAAATCTTACAAGATCAAGAAATTGCGACAGATTTTGATAATTTTCTTCATATTCTAGACCTAAATTCCATATCCACATTTGCTAGGGTTAAAAGTACAAGAGTGCCTTTCAGAGCGGATTTCCTTTACCCGCTTACAGGCGTCGTGCCTTGAATTTTTGTTGCAAAATCTGAAGTAAAGTTTCAATACTTGTCGAGAAATCTTTTAAAATTCTTTCTTAGTGAATATTGTGAGTGTCTCAAAAGTGTTCTATTGTTTGAGATGCACGTGGTTAAAGTAGGCCAATGATCTGTATTCGTCTATAGACTATGTCTAATTCTTTTTAAAAGGTTTGTGTCATTTCTTTTGAAGGTGTATTTCTTTCGTTATAATGAAATCGTTTTTATGATTTCAGTTAATTATTGTTAGAATATACGATAAGATTAAGAAATATCGAATTCCATTATTTTTGGAAGGCGAAATTTTTTATAGGCCAATAAATAGTATGTCATATCTATACGTACTTATGTTATATTATTTTTATTATACTTAGATTTTGAACTAACGTCAAAATTAATCAACAATATCTGTAAAGATAATGTAATTAATTACAATAATCCATTACAGGGAATCACGCATCACTGAAAACTGGTTTACATTAAATGATTAAAAAATTTGCAATCTGCCGACGCAAATCAGATTACTGAGTTTATTCAAATTATACATGTAATGAACGAACGGTTTCCTGCTGCGGTTTAACCGCTAGATGAAAAAATCGTATGTCTATATTAAAATACAACAAATAATCATGTAAGAGTTAGTAGCAGCAGTAGTATAAAATTAAGTAATTTAGCATCCCAAGATGGAAAAACTGTTTTTTGCATGCTTGCTGAATTTCATCATCATCATCATCAGCCCATATATGTATGTTCCCACTGCAGGGACACGGGCCTCCTATGAGGGTACAGGCCATAATCCACCACGCTGGCCAAGTGCGGGTTGGCGGATGACACCATATCGTCGAACTTTTGATTCTTCGACATGTCGGTTTCCTCACGATGTTTTCCTTCACCGTTCGAGCAGTGGTGATGTTACAACATGCGAAGATAAATTGAAAAATCAATTTATTTCCTGCGCGCTCGCCCGGTCTCGAACCCCGGACTTATCGATTCGAAGTCCGAGGTCTCACCACTGAGCCACCACTGCTAATTTGCTTGCTGAATTTGCTTCACCTGTATTGTTTGTATGCTACTATTTTTGTATGTAACCCACTTTGAACAGATATATTTAATTCAAACTTTGTACATTTATCAACATCGCATCGGTGACAATGTTCATGAGATTATCTTACGAAGCATGTTTTTATTTTGTTTAAGTTTTTTTAATAATAATTCCAATTACAATAAGGTCATAAAATAGATGCTAATATAGATCGGTAAGTTCTTTTTCATAATTACGCTCTCTCTACGTATTGTGATGGTAAAGATGTTATTGTTTCCGTATTACAATGGAACAAATCTGCTATCTATTGTATGTTTCATTATGATACGTGCAGTGGAACGCGGGTGAGTTGGAAGCTCAAATTTCAACTATTAAATGATCCTTGTCAATGTTACTTTTCAGTCTATTTAAAGGCATTGATTTTAGTTGTATATTTAAGTGAGGACCTTGTCCTTTTCTGGGTTATGGGATAGATGCACTTTGTATAAGCTTCACTGATTATTTCTTGCTACCTTCTTTCTTGAGGTATTCATTTTATGGTATTCTCTATTTGGATTTAACGTTCTATTTATCTTGTATTTTAAAATAGATTTTCATGTTGTATCCAACATGTTGAATTCCATTATTAATTTCTTTTACAACCTGGTTTTCTTTGTGTCTAAAAATACAGTTGTAAAAGCTCTGCTCGTTGATTTCATACCTTATTCAAAGATTTATTTTCATATTGTCAATGAATTCATATCCGTCAATCGCGGGTGGGATTGGCAGCGTTGCGATGAGGTTCGTTTTATTCAGAATTGTTCGATTTAAAATTCTGTATGCATTACGTAAACTACAATCTGCCTATTTTGGTTCGAATGTTATTGTTGTTAGATTGATAGAGTTGAGTAGGAAGTATATATTGAAGATTTATTGGTTTGGTCATAGAAAAAAGGTGTCATTTGTCATAAGTTTTCCAAAAATAATGTGTTTTGTTTGTAGTGTTATAGCTCGTGACCTCGTGATTCAATGTAGGTACTTGTGGTTTTTAAAATCGAGTTTTTTCGAGATGTAGGTATTTTATATTTTATAATCTGCTTTTCAAGTTATATTGTCTCCAAAGGAAACCGAATTTCTGAAAATATAATAATAAAGAAACAGAATTATTTATTTAATAACATCAGTTGCGACTACAGGACACGACACGACACTCGCATTAATTTTCATATAAAACTTATATACTTATATGCACTTCAATACTCGATAAATCTTTAGCCAACTATTTCTCACTTGAAAACAAACAGAACTATGTGCCGACCGTGAAACCGCAAGAAGCACCCCTTCACGCCATGCGGTCATTGATTTGTGAGAATGCTTAGATACACGTTGTTTGAATATAGGGAAAACGACAAAAAAAATACTACTTTACTTACTGAAGTCTTGTGAAGTAGCGATCGACTTCATTAAAAAAAATGTTTTAAAAAAGAGCGTGTGTGCCGAGCATACTTTTCAGAATTGGAACTTCTTTGGCAGGGTTCAAAAACTCAAGGCGCGTTGAGAGTAAAATTTCAAGGTGGCGTCATGGCAATACAGTCACGTAATGGAGTATGGCGATTTTGGTATCTTTGAAAGTAGCCAAGTAGTTCCACTTCTGACACGTATGCTGGGCACGCACGCTCTTTTTTTATTTATCTCACACACGTAGTCCTGAGATAAACACGTTCAACCAAATAAACAAACAAGCTCTTCAGCTTTATAATAATTTTAATATAGATAAGACGTGTACATGAACGAAGTCGCAGGCAAAAAGCTAGTAACTTATATAAGGAATTCAGAGCAGTAGCTTGTTTGTAAGACTTATTTACATTAAGTTCAAGTAAGCTTATAAGTTTAGATAACTTAGTAACTTGCTTGTTATTCGGATTTATTATATTTCAATCGATAGGGTTTTGTTTGAGTTAAGTGTTTGGGATATTATCTATTGTAAAACAAGAGAAGTAAAAAGTTTTATGCTTTTAATATTCAGGGTAGAAAATAGAAAATATGTGCTAGAGTCTGTAGACATTTTGTTTTAAAGAAAATAACTTGAAATTTATCGTTTATGAATGTATCCACATATAGTAAACTAGCGGTCCGCCCCGGCTTCGCCCGTGGTACATATTTACGTTTTCTCTACATAAAAACCATCCTCGTACTTCAAGGAATATAATAAAAAAAGAATTATCGAAATCAGTTCAGCCGTTCTCGAGTTATGCGCTTACCAACACATTTTGGGATTCATTTTTATACATATGAAGACTAGCGGTCCACCCCGGCTTCGCCCGTGGTACATAATATTTACGTTTTCTCTACATAAGAACCATCCTCGTACTTCAAGGAATATAATAAAAAAAGAATTATCGAAATCGGTTCAGCCGTTCTCGAGTTATGCGCTTACCAACACATTTGCGATTCATTTTTATATATAAGAAGATGAAGCAAAGGAAATCAGTTAAATTTTAAATAGTTAAAATAACAATTTGACGAATAAACGGTATGAAGAAGTGAATATTGAGATTATAAATGTCTAGAATATAGCATACTGTTAAATTTTATGTAGGTACCTAGAGTAGATAAAAAATCTCGATGCCATTATACATCTATACTAATATTATAAAGCTGAAGAGTTTGTTTCTTTGAACGTACTAATCTCGGAAACTACTAGTCCGATTTGAAAAATTCTTTCAGTGTTATATAGCCCATTTATTGAGGCAGGCTATAGGCTATATTATATCTTCTCGCTAAGACCAACCGAAGCGGAGCACTGCGGGTAAAACCGCGGAGCACAGCTTGTACAGTGTATAGGTAGGTAGCTTTTATTTTTGAAATTTTGTGAGCACATACGGGTAGGTATAGAACGCTAACTGATAAGAGTAATAGACTACAGGCCCGTGTTGAAAAAATTATGGGTCATTTGACCCACCAGGTGACCTATCTAGAACGATATAAGAGCATAAAATAATAAGATTCAGCACTATGACGTCACTTGTAAGCTGTCCACCTGAGTGCAGATGAGAATTCGAAGGTTCAGGTAGAGATTTTCTCCCCTTGTCTCCATGATTTTTGTACGGCGTTGCGGAATAATTGATTAAAAGTAGTATAGAAATAGTATGACACAGATGCCGTACAAAATCAAATGACCAAATTTACCCCGGCAAATATCGAAAAATAAAAATAAATTCCGACTTTGTGGACCACCATTTTTGTACGGCATCTGTGTCATACTATTTCTATACTGCTTTTAAGCCATTATTCCGCAACGCCGTACAAAAATCATGGAGACAAGGGGAGAAAATCTCTACCTGAACTTTCGAATTCTCATCTGCATTCAGGTGGACAGCTTACGAGTGACGTCATAGTGCTGAATCTTATTATTTTATGCTCTTATATCATTCTAGATAGGTCAGGTGGTGGGTCAAATGACCCATAATTTTTTCAACATGGGCCTGTAGTCTATAAGGCAGAACAACGACAGCTAGTAATCATTATAACATGGAAGGTAGAAACTCGCATCCTTTAAAAGCATTCCCGATACAATTATTGCACTACAAATTCTTTGTACGATGCCTTCAAATTTACAATTCAGTTCGCAAATTAAGACGAGATGGAATTGTGCGAACTAGAGATATCAAGTTTTGCAATTGCTTATGTTTTAACTTTTTATTCTTCGTTTTGTGTAGTTTTCATTTGTATTATTACGAAGTTAAAAGGTTAATGCTATTTTAAATGTGTTTCTGTATATCTACTATAGTGACTATAAATAATATTAAAAGTTAACTAAATTAATGTGAAAAGCAAAATTCTTGATTTGATTAGTCCAAAGTTAAAGAACTATCTAAAAGGCTTCTCGGAAATTGTTCTAGAATATTTAAGACATATTAAAGTCGCGTTTATTTGGTATTTTTCCGAAAGAAATAATTGGATTATGGAAAAATAAATCAATTATATTTCTCGCCCTCGCAGAAAATCTATTACAAGTTAGTGTCATTATAAATAATTGTTGTTTACTTTGCAATTTATATAATTTGTTTACGATTTTATTATTGCTTATTAACTGAAGTCGATGTATTTAAAGAAATAGGTACGTTTAACTGTGAAAATAATGTTCTCCACAAAATCTACAGAGATTCATGTAAACATAATAGAACACAAAATTAGTAAACGATGAAACTTTAACTATATGTCGATCGTCTCTAGCATAGGTATATTCCTAGACGAGGCGAACGTCGCGGTCGTCTAAATTGTTTTCAATTTATGAATACTCTATCTAAATAACCTAATTTTCTTATAACTTAGTGTTACCATGAGGCTGTTCTTATATAATATGTAGCCTGTGCACTAAAATTCCAGTAAAATAAATCAAAGTTGGTGATTATAATTTGACCATAAACAATCCGCTAGTAAACCCAAAAAGAATCAACACAACCATAAACATTTGCATATTAATACACACAATAAAACCTACAAACGACCAAGAACACGATAGTCAAAAGAAATTGAATATTCATGTTTCGATTCCGTTGTTATGAAAATGAATGACTGAAAAAACAGCAATTGGCTTGTATCAACGCTCAAGCTATTTATATTGGTATACATGTTCCAATATTGTTTCTTTTGATGAACTTTCATTGCGGCTTATATTGCATATTGCTGTCAAATAATTATCGAAAAATTAAGTGAAAATCAGTGATTAAAACTGGGTATTAAAAATGTTATAAGAGCATTTTTTACGTATTGATGTATGAAACGTATCAAAATGAATAATTAATATTTACAAGGGTTTGTGAATTAAATGTTTTCAGATAATATGTACTTCGCACAATTCCATAGTATCATCAAACCTAAGTAGAACTAGGAAAGGAGACAACTTGAAATGCGTTTATTATTTATTGTGAAATATGAAACATCTATATATATATATAAAACTCAAAGGTGACCGATATAGTGATCTATCAACGCACAGCTCAAACCGCTGGACGTATCGGGCTGAAATTTGGCATGCAGGTAGATGTCATAACGTAGGCGTCCCCTAAGAAAGGATTTCAGAAAATTCATCCCCTAAAGGGGTAAAATAGGGGATAGAAGTTTGTATGAAACTTTTTATGCGCGAGCGAAGCCGCGGGCAAAAGCTAGTTTTATATATAAACATTATAAACACAAACATACAAAATAAATACTCCTAAAAGTATTCACATAAACTTTAAACATTCGAGTTGCATCCACCAAAAGATACTAGCTAAATAAATAAATAAAATAAATATTTCGGGACTATATTCACACACGGCCCGATCTGATCCCATACTAAGCTTTCGCTGTTATGGAAACCAGATGGCTGATAAACATACATATAAAATTTTAAATAAATACTTATATAGATAATTAACACCCAGACACAGAGCAAACATCTATGTTCATCACACAAATATTTGCCCCGGGTGGGAATCGAACCCACGACTAGTGGCTTGGAAGGCAGGGTTACTAGCAAACAAGCCAACCGGCCAGTCAGAACGTAAATTTAGAACTATTACTATTAATAACCACCAGAAGTCTCTCAAAATATAACTATATCTACAATTACGTCTACGTGTTTGTTCATCGGACGATACATAACGCAAAGTTAAGAGGGATCGCGTAAACGTAACCAAAACAAACATTCGGAGTCACGTTAATAAGCTAAAGGATAAATGTGGGATCATATTTACAAACACTAACAACGCCCTGTTTACTTGGGTTTGTGTGTAAATAACTGAGAGTGCACGATCAATATCCCGCTGATATTATATGTCCGTGTGTCTGTCTGGATACATCGACATTTTGAAAGATATAACCGATTATTAGAACAACTATCGAGTAAAAGATGACATATAAATTTATAAAGCATTTGAATGCCATAAAACCAAAAATATCAAATTCAAATACAATACATACAATCATACTGGTGAAGATAATAAAGTGCGTTAAAAAGAGCTCATTATCTATATCTCAGGCTTACATAAGTACCTAATACCTAAACACAAAAAAATATCGAAATGCATTATAGAAGAAATATTTTTGTTATTAACTCTGATGATCTTTCATTTAATGATGTAAATATGGCTCATAATATCGATTTTGTCTCCTCTAAGAATAACTTGATGTCTGAAAAGTTTTATAAATCTAATTATATTAAAAAAAAACTCATATTCTAACTTGAAACTTCGCTATTCACGTGAGCTTTTAAAAGCGATTATGAATAGAACTTTTTTCGTAAAATGCTTTAATTACATGAGTTTGGAAAGTCGTAAATTGTAATTTTATAAATATTCACGTTAATTAGGTTTCAAATTTTATTTGAATAAAATAAATATTTTCACATATTATATGACATCACTTGACTCAATTAGAGATAATTTTTTAAATAACAGAAAAAATAGATTACGACTAGCAACGACTAGCGAATAGCAACGCCTGATATTTAGGCCACCCGTAATTCCAAATTTAGAGATATATAAATAGTAAATTTAAAAGTTTCTTATTTATAAAGCGAAGAGTATAAAACAAAAAAAATACCGAATTAAATTAATAATGAAAACTTGAAATTAATATGAACAAAAGCCTCTAAAAATCAATGATTTTAGAGGATTTATTCTTTCATTTAAAATTTCACAACAACAAATCCTTAAAACACAACGGCCATTATAAAAAGGAGAACTATCATCAAAAACCCCGGCAAGCTTGTTTTGGCATCTCGAAAGTTCGCAAGCACTCTAAAATTCGGAATATCCTTGACTCAGCTGTACTTCAGCTATATAACGTTTTAGCAAAGACAGCTTAAAACCTGACCCGGTTTAGAATTTACGCGTAACCTAAGTAAATGTTAAATTAATATTCGGGATATATAATATTTTTTTTTAATTATTCGAGAAATTTTTGGAAAGTGGAATGCACGCGCTTGGTAATTCAGTTATTTTAAAATTCGTGTGTTTGTGTCTCGAAAGACATTACAGTCGAATTAAGAATGATATTATATGTAGGTATATAAATATATCGTAACACAACAAGGATAAGGAAAATTAAAGGTGAATATTTTAAAGTCTTTTTTTGTAAAATTTGAATCAAGGAAGAGGTTTATTTCATGAATTATGATTCTATTTTAGGTTCATTACTTTCGTTTTTACTACATTAGAAATCATATTATGTACCTAATTTATGCAGTAACGTGATTTTAGTTGCTCTAAAACGATAGATATTATCTCATATCATCAAATACTTGAAAGTCAGAAAGCTGTCAGATAACACTCCTTTATTTAAACCCGACAGTCCTGCAAATAATTCCCACGGTATTATATATTTGACCTATTTGACTATTCGACAAAATGATACTCTTCACTTGAAGTAACGTTCACAGTTGGCTTATTTCTATTGAGATTAGTTTATAGTTATGTGAATAAAGAGACTTAGAGCTCTAACAGACGAACGGCAAGTTGTGAACAGCAGAAGCTACTTCAGCTGTCGCCACGCAGTTTGACGTTGACGGCAAACTGCAAGCGTTTGACGTTTGGCGTTTGGTATCCGTCGACATATTAACTGCTGCCGACGATGTGGCGTCGGCTAAAGTAGCCTCTGTCGTCTTATGTGGAATCCAATTCAGCCCCCGTACCATGATGTCTTAAAGCAGTATTATTTCCAGCATGGACAAATGACAGTGTGAAAGCTATGCTAATAGTTTTCATAAGATAATAAAATGCACTATTTTATAATGTTATCTTACGAAAATTATTAAGAGACGTTAATTTCACTACTATCATAGTGAGCAACGCTCTTTCTATATGAAAAACAAACTCAGATGTCATAAAATGTTGTAGATACCTTTTATAACACGATGAACTATCCTCTTATAACCTTCTTTCTCTGTCATCAAATCTTATTACAAAATATTTTAAGCAACCGTCTCTGTAATAATTAACTCTATCAATCAGACATCAATTTTCTCAGATAATGACTGAACGGTTGGCTTGGTTGGTAGTGGCCCTGCCTTCCAAGCCAGAGGTCGTGGGTTCGATTCGTACCCAGGGCAAATATTTGTGTGATGAACATAGATGTTTGTTCTGTGTCTGGTAGATAACTATCTATCTAAGTATTTATTTAAAATAATTATAATATATTGTGTTTATCAGCCATTCGGTTTCCATAACACAAGCGAAAGCTTAGTATTGGATCAGATCGTGCCGTGTGTGAAAATTGACAACATTTCATTTTTTATAAGGCCATGAAAGAAAAAAACCGTTTCTTTATTTTGCTCTTGCGATTACAGAAAAAAAATTATTTAATTTTTTTATCGCATATTGTAAGAGAAATTAAATAAAAACGATAAATGTGATGATGACGTCATACATACGGAGGAATAAAAATGCGCCTTAGCCTAATTTAAAAAAAAGTTAAAAAAAAAACTATCACTGACATTTACAGGTTAAGGCATGTGTCAAATTTCATATTAATGTCATTTTTGTGAATTATTCATGTAAACAAACTTTTAAATCGTGTTATTGTGTTTTGGTTTTCTAATTTAATCTCATTAGCGTGATGTTTGTTTGATTGGAGTTGGACCAATTCATTTATATTATACAAATAGTGCCTATAGTGTTCATAATTTTCTTGAAATAAAAGACTTTGTTTACTTACTAAAAGTTGTATTTATTTAACACTTTCCAACGTATTTGGGATAGTATATTTGTTTCCCAGAAATTTTCAGCACCCCTTAACAAATCCTGCATAAAGTCATCATCATCAGTACTTGTGAATAAGTTTCTTTTGTTTAAAATTTGGATCAGCAAATAACAAATAACAATATTTACAAAACTTGACGAATCAAAGTGACAAATGTGCCAAAATGTCAACTGTCAAGATTTTTTTTTAATTTAAACTAGGTATGTGGCAAAGGAAAAAATGTATTCCTCCGTATGTATGACGTCATTTGGCGCTTACGACATTTTAGAATGAGATGATTTTAAAACTCAAAAAGATGAATGAAAACTTCCATATTTAGAAAAAGCAAAAAATACGTGTATCATAATTTTTGATCTAGTTTTCATTAAAATAAAAAAATAAGTAGCTTAAAATTTTGAAATGTTGTCAATTGTCCTGAAATATTTATTTATTATTCAGGTATTAATTACTGCAATATCTTACCTTCTGGCACAGCTAAAGAAGTCAACAAGAAGTGGACACATGCTGCCCCTGTTCCATGGCCCATCAGGGTCACATTAGTGGGGTCTCCTCCGAAGACAGCCACGTTCTCCTTGATCCAGTGGAGGGCAGCTATCTGGTCCATGATCCCGTAGTTCGCTGGGGACCGCGGGAAGTCGTCTGAACGGGGGTTGAGGAAACCTGGAAAGAAGTAGCATTGTGAAAATGGTAGAACATGCACACACATTAAAGAAGGAGTATCTAGTTGGACATATGGTGTTACATACACGCACACATGTACGAAAGAAGTATTTGTGGTATTGATGAGAATGGTGTGTAAAACACACGCACATATAAGTGAAGTTGAACAAATCGTGTTACACACACAGAGACACATAATTGTGCAATGAAATATCGTTAAGAGATTGGTATATTTATTTGTTAGATAGTGTATATTTTATTTTGAAGGATTAAGAATTTGATTGTCTTATAATTATGTATATGAAAATAACCCTATAGTTAAATATAAGATAAAAATAATTTGGAAAATCCAAAAGTGCACGCCTCATAATTTTTTTTTAATAAATATTTATTAATTATTATTTTTGTTTATTTAATAACAATTTAACCACATCGAATCAGACCCTGAAAAATGAAAGGGTTCTATTCCTGAGCATACTCAAGCGTAAGAGAAAAAAAAAGACTCGATTAGTAAAGTATTTCGGTCGCTATCGTGTTAACAAGAAAAAGGATCCGCACATACAGACACACGGACGTCCAAGACAGAACTTTTTTAAACTGTTTTTTAACTAGTTTAAATAACAAAAATGACATCAAAAATATCATGAACGTTAAAAATAGTGTTTTTTCTTAATATGTGTGTGTATGTATTATCTTACAAGTGCAATGTATGATACATAAAGACATTTTAAGTTTGAAAAATCAGATGTTTTGCGCGAAGTGACAGTACTAGTACCCACCTCAACGCTTCGCTTATGAGGCGTGCAAAAGACGGGTTGCACTCCGGGAGTGCCGGCAGAAGTGAAAACTTGATTATACGTTGAGCATGTTTGATATCCATCCGTCTTACGCTTTTTCGATCAGGCCACGTGTTCTGACGCGAGTTTAAGATTTTATACCCAACGCCGCTAAAGAAGTTTTCACTTCAAAAAATATTTTCCTTGTATAACAATTATCAAAGTTCTTTACCCTCAGCTACACATTATAATTTATTTCATCACCTCTATGTTTTAATACGAAATAGTTAATTAGGTACATTTCGCGTGAAATTAAATTTCTAATAATATATTTGATGCTAGTCTAGACTTTGTGAACTTTCAGTGCCATTCTATAAATACATTTATAACGTTCATCATTTTATAATATACTAATTACATCAAAACTTTGGATCTTAAAATAGGATTTGTTTATTTTAAAAAGGTTTTCGGTTATAAGCGCGAAAACGACAGATCCAATTATAATAATGTATTAATATTTTTAGAACTGATTTATCTCTTACTAGCTGTGCCACGCGGTTTCACCCGCACTGCTCCGCTCCTGTTGGTCTTAGCGTGATATAATATAGCCTATAGCCTTCCTCGATAAATGAGCTATCTAACACCGAAAGAATTTTTCAAATCGGTTCCCGAGATTAGCACGTTCAAACAAACAAACAAACTCTTCAGTATATTATAAGTATAGATTATAAGTATAGATAGAAGAATCAAATACATTGCATTCAGGTCACGGGTAAAGACAAACCATTAAGAGTACCTTGGAAAGATTTAAATTTCCGCCGGATTGCGCTTTACGATAATATTTATGGCTATCTCTTTAATGCTTGATAAAGAAGAAAAATATTTAGATGCGGTAGAAGCGCAATTGTTTTATTTCTGATGTAATTATAGTTTGTATCTTTTGTCAACGCTTTTCGCTGTTATTTAAGGTAAGTGAAAATAATAATAATACAAATGTATAATAAAAAATAATGTTGTGTGGTTTTATGAAACCACGGTAAAAGTGAAACTGTTCGAACGGTTCCGAACACTGCTTTGTGTAGCGCATGTCGCGATACAGTAGGTATACCTACTCGGCAGCCGCGATACACGCGACATGCGCTACACAGACCAAAAAGTTTGAGACGATGTAATAAAAGTTTCACTTTAATTATTATTTCACAATGTTTAAGTACGCTTATTAGAATGACTAAGTATTATTATTATTTTATTTATATAAGTTTATATTGAGTAGTTTTTAGTACATCTAGAATAAGTGCTCATCTAATATGTAGGTATAGAAGAGATTTAAATAATGTTGTACATTGAATATGTTTCATCATGAAATGGATCTTACCGGTTCACCAAAACCGCAGAGAAGATTGGTACTAAATTGTTGTAGCATGTTGTGGTTTATGCTTATCAACCGATTTCAAAATAATCTATACTAATATTATAAAGCTGAAGAGTTTGTTTGTTTGTTTGAACGCGCTAATCTCGGGAACTACTGGTCCGATTTGAAAAATTCTTTCGGTGTTAGATTGCTCATTTATCGAGGAAGGCTATAGGCTATATACCATCACGCTACGACCAACAGGAGTGGAGCCACGGGGGTGAAACCGCGCGGAGCGGCTAGTCAGAAATATAGTTAAAACTAAAAGCACACGGTTTAATGATTGAATCAAGTAAAATGTAGAAAAAAGTAAAATGTATAGGATAACAAGATAATTATATTAATTAACAACTATCCGAGTAGAGTCAGTAAAATACAAATTCACCTATCCATACTAATATTATAAATGCGAAAGTAACTCTGTCTGTTACTCAATCACGCCTAAACTACTGAACCAATTTGCATGAAATTTGGTATGGAGATATTTTGATACCTGAGAAAGAACATAGGCTACCTTTTATTGCGAAATATGTACCACGGGCGAAGCCGGGGCGGACCTCTAGTTAATATTATATTGCATTAAGAAATACATTCTCAATTGCCTTAAAAGTGAAAAAACGTAATGTGACTTAAGGAATATAAAAGATCTTCACCAAAATGTTTGCTATTATTGTACCCTTTTTTCACGAGGTAATACATCCATTATTCTCAATCAGAATTCTGTCAATCACATTAGCATTCTCATGTATAAATATAGCTTTTTCTTAAAATAAACTCCATCATTTTAAGAACAGTTACTTATAATGTAAAACCTCTAGGAAGGTATAAATATAGTATATACCTTTTCCCAAAATAAGCTTCCACCAATTTTAACAATAGTTACCTACACAATATTTTAGGTCTCCTAGGTTTTCTTGAGGTATTATATTATTATCAAAATAGGTCTTGAAAGGTCTAAAGTTTCACAATATTTATTATAGCTTATGAAATTCCTCCTTTCAGGTGAATTAATAAAAAGCTCACGCAAGGACACTAAAATATTTCGTCCGCACGAATACCTGAAATTTCTTAGTCTACCCACAAATTTTGTCAGCTATGCGAAGTTTTAGATAACATAAGCCATGTCAAAGGGATGCCTGACTCCGTATTCTTTGAGATACAAGTTAATTTTATGGTGAAATTGTATTACATTTTGAAGTTTTACTCAAAAAGGTCGTCTCTAGACGCTATATAATATTTAACGTAAACGTTTAATATGCCTTTGTACACTTAGTTTTTGCAAAGCACTTTTCATTTTTCATTGGAACAAAATTCAATTGAATATCTTAGATAATTTTAGGGCCGATTTTTCAATCCTTGGTTAAAACTTATCCGTCCAATAAAGTATTACACGATAATATTAAATTGTCACGTAAACTGTCAAATACGGGCAATTAGAATACGTTTTTAAAATGTGTAGTGTGTGTAGTTTTATACATTATTCGACGAATAAGTTTTAACCAAGGATTGAAAAATTAGCCCTTACAGTGATAAAAAATTAACAAACGATCATATAAGCTCTGCCAATCCAAGCCTATCTCTGTATTGCATATGAAAATCGACTATATAAGATACTATATATCAAATCACAGTTCGAAAATAAATATTTTAGAACTAAACAATTCTTAAATAGAAGTCTAAACAATACGAAAAAAAGAATCTCATTTTCAACAAAATCGCTTTCAATATTTGCACACTTTTTATAAAAGTAAATAAATGGTAACAGATTAAGGGTGCACTCACACACATCAGTCACCGTCAAGTCACCGATGACTGATCGGTGACGGTTTGTGTACGTATCCACAAACACCAGTCACCGTCATGTTGTCCGTCAGTCACGTCGCCGGTTTGACTGAATCATTGAACACATACATCAGGTTAGTCAGTGATTAGACGTGTGTCACGCTAGAGAACATGTAGCAATTATTGACGGTAGCACGACGCTGACTGAACTGAGACGTGACGGCACCGGGTGAGTGGGGATAAAAGTATGATACATGTATGGAAAGATTATTTGACGTGCCTGACCGGTGACGTCACTGATAGATTTCGTGCCGGCGACTGTCGTGTGGGAACAGAGTCATACTAGAACTATTGATACATATTTTTTTTTAATCCTGTCCGGTGACGTGCCGTGACGGTGACTGATGTGTGTGAGTGCACCCTAAACAGTTAACTGTTCTGGACTAATTTATATCATGTCATAATTTTATTAATGAAATTATTGAGAAGGTTCGAGCGGAAATATTCAATTACTTGCCGGGAATAAATACAAATTCAGTGAGGAAATTGCGCCGACAACTTTGTGCAAATTAATATTCATGCTTCGATTGAAAACAATTTCAGTATTGTAATACGCTGATCGAATGGACGCTTTGTTAATTCCGCCATGACAGTTATTTAGGCTTAATATTAGAAAAGACAAAGAAAATATTCGATTTAGAACAGAAAAAGGCAAAGATAATATTCGATTCAAAATTGGGTATTTCTCTAATCAACGCATTTTTTAGTGTTTTGGTTAACAATGGTTGGATAATCTTATTAAATTAAATGTTTTGCTAACTATGAGGAACACTTAATTAAACATTATTATATTACTAGATTTAATAAGTTGTTATAAGGTGTATATATACTAATGATAAATAGCTATTGTATATTGTTTCTTTGTATGTCTGAACGGGCTAATCTCGAGAACTATAACTGGTCTGATTAAAATTTATTTCAGTGTTAGATAGCTAATTTATGGACGAAGGCTGTATATATAATAACGCTAAGACCAATAGGAGCGGATCAATACGGGTAAAACCGCGGGGCACATTTTGTACGAGATATTTATAAATAAGGATTTCTAGATTTAAGGTATTTGAATATCTCTTTGAGATTAAGTTTTAATCGTTCAAAGAATGAATTAGCGTAAACATCGTCTGTTTTAATTGTGTTTAGTAAAATGTTTCAAAGATATTTGTGAAAGCGAGGAAACAAAGAGCAATTTTCTTAGGAATATACAATAATCGGTATTATTAACATAATGTTATGAGAGAATAGACATAAATAAAATGTGTTATGGTTGAGTCAACCAAAATATTATGCCAATTTGTTTTTTCTTGTAATAAAAATAAAGAAAATTGTTTTGATATTATGTTGAAATGTACATAAATCGTGGAGCTTCGAAAGCAGCTGTGATTGATATTTCACAATAATTTACCCATATTGGTTTGATTGATCGCATATCGGTCCTATCCATCCTATAATAATACTGATTTGAAAATTAAATATGTGAAATAAATAATAAGCAACCAAAAATAGTATTCATTTATGCTGATTAAAAATCCTGGAATAATTTAACAAAATATAATTTCTCATTATAAATGAGCACAATAATAAAAAAAATACCCATGAAGTGGACAACACTTTTATAAATAATATAAATAATTTAACTTGTATATCCATTCTTCATAAGTCTCTCTATATTATATTTAATTATTTAATTGTGCTATGACCAGTTAATATTAAAAAATAAAAAAAAAACATTTCACAATATTCCTACATAATGTGACCTTTGAATTTACTATATTCTGCTGAGTGCAAAACTCGGCGCCTCTCAACAAGTATCTCTTTGATTTAAGTACTTGTACACAGCCTACTTGAATAAAAAGCGTTTTAAATTTTTTAAATTTTAAATCAAACATAAGATTCCACCTTTTTAGGGTTCCGTATTAAAAAACGAGATCCTATTTCTGTGCCTTTGCTGTCTGATCCGTGATAGACGGGCAGTTGAAGTTTTAGATTAAAGATCTATCATTCTATCATCTGTTGTAACCTAAAACAACAAATATTTAAAAAATAGAGCTTAAGCAACGTTTGGCACGGTCATAAATTGCATGCGTGACCAATTTCTCAGTCGCTTATTTGTACGGAACCCATAGTAGTGAATCCGACTCGCACTTGATTCTTTTCATACTACTTTTTCCAAGGCTTACCATATAACTTTCTAATACATATTCATTTGTTTGTTGAACCGTTCTGACGTGTGATGCAATATGCAGATCAGTAAGGTATGTAAGTTATGCTTGAACATGTTTAATGCTGAATTTTCTTACTTTTTGTGCTTTTATCAATATATTTTGATGTATAGCTTTAGCGTGGAAAGACTGTGATTGTATTATGCGAGTGAAAACTGTATTACATATCTGTTATAACTTATGTCTAAAGAAAAACAAAATTCAGTTTAAATAGAAATATATTACTTTATTTTAATTTGTCAATTCAGAGCAAAATAATGTTTATAAAATATAATAAGAGGATGTAGAATGAGATTTTAGTTTTATTATAATGAGAAATTAAAAATGATAAGCCAAATTGTTATGCAAATTGCTAAGCACATAAAATTTAACAAAATTATCACTTATAATACCACAAGAGCTTCAAAATTATCGGGTATTTTCCGATAGGTTCGTTGCAAACAAATGAAGGAGTCAAGTTTTTAGTCAAGGTTAAAAAATCACGAGCGCGAAGCGCGAGTGATTTTTCCTGAAAAACTTGACGACTTTATTTGTTTGCAGGGAACCTTGAGGGAAATGCCAGATAATTTTGAAGCTCGTGTGGTATTCGGGAGATTATTTTTCCGTCCCAAAAGTCGGCCAATAATTTCACAATTGAATTGAACCTGTCAGTTTGACGTCAACGACCAGAGAAAATTTTCAAAAAATTATCAGTATAATACCACAGAATATAATACCATGTAGGTTGTACCACGTGACGTCGAATGGTGCAATTCTATTGGTCGATATTTGGGTCGGAAAAATAATCTATATAAATTGAAATACGTTGACAACTTTTATATTTCAAACTCAAACATTTATTTATTCAATTAGACTTCTTCCAGAAGCACTTCTGAAACGTCATAACACATCACATAACAACCATTTACCACCGATTCAGAAAGCAGTATCTTTGGAGCAGAACCGACAAGAAACTCATTTGTTTCAAAGTACGTAAATACGGCAAAATCTTCGGGAAACGAAACAAAAAAAGATGAATACACACAAAAACATTCCATTCATGTTAAGGGCCACTTAAGACGTGTTAAATTCAATGTCTACGTTTTTGGAATTAGCTATCGTGTTTACTGCCAATTTAGTTTCGACTTTAAGTGCCGTTGGAGCTTTGGATACTAAATTGTTAGAATTACAAAATGTTAATTCCTGTTTGATCGTGACTCTGATGATTTTAAGGGACGACTTATCGGGCGTTAGTTATAATGGAGTAATGCCGCGTTTAATTATTATTTTTGTGTTTTCAATTTCTTGCAACGAAGTAGTGTCCCTTTTAATTTGTTCTCTCAATCTCTCTACTGTGTCGATTGATCCTTCCATTGCATTATAAAAGAAATGTTTTGTGGTTGAAAAAATATGCGCGTCTGTGTAGTCTCAACCAGAATAATTATCGTGGTCAGAATTCGTTCATAAATAATTTATATATAATTAATAGATATATTATTAAGCATCAGATTATATTTGAAAGTTTCTAAAAAGTCGGATGAAAAAGTTAGAAAACAATACAAAAGGAAAATAATCTCCGTTTTCATATTATTGTCAACTCATCTGCAAATAATTGCTATGAACAATAAATATCTATATTATTTTGCAGTGGGTGTAACTTTCTATCAGGCGACGCGTCTGTTTGCCTTCTTCGATCGAGGATAACATGAGCGATGTCTGAAAATTCTCAGTTCTTTAACTATTATTTATTTTATAGTATCAAATTATAAACCATGATGTAGAATCAGATATAAATTGAGTTCAGTTTTGCTTCAGATTTGTAATGAAATTCTTTCTATATTTTCCTTTTTCTTACTTTTATTATTTACCAACGGTTTGTTGTACAATTACTTTGATTGTGACACTTTTAAATTGAATCTAGCCAACTACATAGAAAAGTAATACAATAATTAAAATACAATCTAAATGTTATATTATGTAGATAGTCGTATTATTTAATTTATAAGGAATATTGTTTTCACGATTATGATGATTGTAAAATTAGGTTTTCTCGTTATCTCATTGCTAACTCCATTAACAATAATTATTTCTATCTAAAATATTTCTAGACGATTCTACAAATCTAATTGTAAGTGCCATAACTTATTCACAATAAGGCTATCTTTAATTACGCTAGAGATTACTTTGAAAGTCGGTGAAGTTTTTAAAAGTTATCAGAAATATTGTTTTTGGAGACAATGTTGAATCTCAGACATTTCTAATTTATAATTTAAAAGTTTGATTCAATTATTTTGTTTCATATTTTATACTTTCACATTATATTAGGACGTAAAGATACAAGCATCATTGTATTTTGTTTATTATGAATCACAATATATTTAATTTAACTGTAACCTGTGTTAATACAATATTAGTTTAGACTATCAAATCTGATAAGAATTTACAATACACACTTTTTCCCTAAAAAAAAAACAATATTAGATAAACATTCAAAGTACAGATGAATATTCCCCATGCTTGTATGTTTTTAAATTATATATTTTACAAGGTTTTGCTCTACATTCCAACTCCACCATGATTACTTCACGTATTTCAATAGAAAAACTTCCAATCACACAGCCCGTCAGTATTTACAAAAACCGATGATTACAGAAATAAAGACAGTCATTCGAGGGTTATGGGTTCGAATCACGCGATACAGTGATTAAATAAATAAATAGTAGGAAAGATTTGCAAACGCTATCGGTGCCAAATCTGTTTGTATTGGGGTATTAGGAAATCGATCAAGGAATGCTTTTGTTGGTTGTATTAATGTGCAAGGTTTGATTTCATGTGTAATATAAAAACAAAGAAATATGTTGGAGAGCGGTTTATATAGCAGATTACTATCATGTTACTTCCGAATAATTTTAGTACAATCTATAATTTTTTGGTTAGCTGATTTATCGAGCATCAACAACAACAGTTCAATTAATTTAGCAATAAAAATAAATAACATAAGATTTTGATTTTTATTGCCCATTTAAACGAACCTGTATAATATTCAAACCTAAACATCATGACCCTAATAATTAATACCTCATCACGCTGTGAATATGATAAAACCATCTATATTAGGTACTCTTTATTTTTTTATGATATTAGAGAGCAAACGCCTTACTTGGTGGCAACTGAGGTTATGGGTGTTGCCTACAAGAAAAGGAAAAGGCACAGAAACTAGAATACAATGAACTACTTAGAACTTACCCAATATCCCCAACCTATAGTTTATCGTCACAACCACGAGGCCAGCGTACGACGCGAGCACGGTGCCATCGTACGGGTTCCCAGAGCTCCACTCATAGCTCTCTCCGTGGACGAAGACCAACACTGGGTACCTGGCCACTGCGTCCCGTACTCCTGCTGAAGAAGAAGGTATATCATCATCATCGGTTATCATTGGAAGGTAAATTAGTATCATGACTTGATCATCATCAGTCCAAATCTGTCCACACTACAATGACAAACAAGGTTTTCTCTTAAACTTACTAGGAGGTACTGCTCCGTATTTTGTAATATAGAAACGAAATAAACTATTTTTTTTTTATTATAATATGAAAGTTTTTGGCCAAATTTTGTTCCCACTGTAAGGAAACAAGCATACGACGGTCAGGTCATAATCCAGAGGCAGTTATAATGTTTTAAACTAGTTGGTTATTAGACAATAGACAGGTCGGTTTTTTTTTTTTTTGGTAATAGGGAAGCGCTTGACCACAATCTCGCCTGATGTTAAGCTGAGATGTGGTCTAAGATGGAACGCGCTTCCCTAGAAGGTACCTGTTCACTCTACGCTTGAAGACCCCCATATTGTACTCGTCGGGGAACACAGACTCAGGAAGCATGTTCCAGTCCCTCGCGGTTTGGATAAAGAATGTGGAACCGAACCGCTTAGTCCGGGTACATGGAACGTCCACCATATGGCGATGCCTAGAATCTGTGCGCCTCGACGATCGATGGACGAACGGGGATGGCGGAACGAGATCGTGCAGTTCCGCAGCGCACTCTCCAAAGTGTATCCGATAGAAGACCGATAAGCTGGCCACTCTGCGGCGGTGACCGAGGCTCTGGAGCTTTTTGCCTACTAGGTCATCGTCGTTAATGAGCCTCTTGGCACGCCTCTCTATCGCCTCAAGCGCCTCCAGCTGGTACTTGGCGGAACCGTCCCAAAGGTGAGAGCAGTATTCCATGCACGATCGGACTTGTGCTTGATAAAGGTTGAGCAACTGTCCCGGGCTGAAATACTGTCTCACCTTCGCCAGAATTCCAAGCTTTTTTGAGGCTACTTGGGCTTTTGAATCTATGAAGGAACCAAAGTTCAGAGTAGGCGTTAAGGTGATACCAAGAAGCTCGAGGTGGTTAGTTATCGGCACGGATACACCCTGGAAAGTCGGAGTCAGGTGGAATGGACTCCGTTTAGCGGAGAATAGACACGCCTGGGTCTTGGACGCATTAAACTTGACCAGATTGGCATCGCCCCAGTCGGAGACCGCCTGCAAGGACAAGTTCATGCGATCAACCATCGCCTCCTTCTTGTCTTCTTTACTGGTCTGGAATTGCCGAGGATAGTATGGAGTTGAATTGATAAATGGATTAAATTTTTGCACACTCGTCTAGTCTCGAACCTACAATTTTTCGGAGGTCTAATCCACTGAGCCAATAGTGCATCTTTTAAAATTTAAATAAATAAATCGAAAAAATAAACGATAAATTTCTTATATGCCTCCTTATCATTAAAACAAAGTAAAGTTGAAGCCCACCTCACTGATTATTTTATTTCAAAATGAATTCCTTCATACTTAAACAATTAATTATTATTAATATGGTAAATTAATCGCTAATAGGAGTTTAATCAAGCACAAACAGGTATCATATAGCATCAATTGATCGAAGGAGTGATTTACATGTGGAATTCTGAGTAACAAGCCGAGTAATGAATATGCTGAGGATTATAATCAAATTATCAATTAGCCAGATATCTATTAAATACACACGTTTGTAGATGGCTCAAGGTTTAATATACATGTGAATTATATGTATAAGGATATTTTTAAAGATGTAGATTATTAGTCCTCCAGGCGTACGTTGAAAATCCAATCCTATCCTATCCTATCATACCTACTAATATTATAAATGCGAAAGTTTGTGAGGATGGATGTGTATGTGTAAGTTTGTTACTCTTTCACGTAAATACTGCTGAACCGATTACAATAAAATTTAGCACACATGTATAGGGTAACTGGGATTAACACATAGGATAGATTTTATACCGGAAATCCCACGGGAACGGGAACTATGCGGGTTTTTCTTTGAAAACGCGGGTGAAGCCGCGGGCGGTAAGCTAGTTGGTTATAATATTACTTCAGTTGTTTTTTTTTCGCTTACGATAGTTGAATCATGTTATCATGTTGAAATTGATATTTTTGGTTTTATGGCATTCAAATGCCATTTTTTTATAAATTTATATTCATGTTATCATATTTTATCGTTTTTGAGCACAGAATGTTGTGTTGGTATCTGCACCTTTTTTCTTTTTTAATTTTATACCAGAATCGTTAATACTTTCTGTGTTTATTTGTAGGTACTAAAAGTGTTATTTCATTGTATCCGTACAGTGTGAAATAAAGTCTTTTTTGTTTATTTATTTAAGGCTTTGTAGCACCAGATTTGGGAGTAGGTATTTCTATATGTAGGTATGTATACACACTCCCACATAAGCATACGCTCACACACACACACACACGAACACAATACATAAATATTAGTCTCAGTGAATTTACAAGTTCTAATATTTAGCATAGCACTCTACTACAACATAAATTAAGTGTATATTTATAAAAAGTTATATTTAAGTGTATATTTATAAAAAGTTCACTAAACTCACAGAAAAATATAAACCGGCGTGCAAATACTAAAAATATAATTTATTCATCCACTGGTTTTACTTTGCTTCATTTGGGGTAGGAATAGCCTTGGAGCAAAATGAAACGTTATCTTATATATAAAAATGAATCGCAAAATGTGTTGGTAAGCGCATAACTCGAGAACGGCTGAACCGATTTCGATAATTCTTTTTTTATTATATTCCTTGAAGTACGAGGATGGTTCTTATGTAGAGAAAACGTAAATATTATGTACCACGGGCGAAGCCGGGGCGGACCGCTAGTTCTAAATAAAATCCAGGCACCTTGAGACGGTTGTTTCTTTACTTACTATTTTGTAAAAGGTTTTAGGTATTAGTGACACATACAGAAATCCTGAGACCTCTCAAAAAGGTTTATCAAGTTTTTAGTTCAATTAAAACTTACATTACGAATAGGATTATGGAGAAAATTTATGGAGAATTTTGACATTAACAACTTTCGTCTTATGTACTTTTCGCTGAAATTTCCCGCTGTCGATAAAATCCATAAAATCTTATATTTTCCGAATAAGTATCAAATCATACATGGGATCGATGGGAACTTTTGGCATATTATTATTTGTTATGATATACCGCACATAATCAATATACATATATAATCATTTTATAAGTTTTCATTCTCCCTAAAGCTCTCCAACCACAGACATACATGTCTGTGTCTCCAACCTATGACGTCATTTTAAAATGTCTAAATATTTCATGAAATATCCTTAATTAATCCTTTAGGCTAGTTGGAACACACAACTTTAGATGCTCCTATAACAAATATTCATTTCATTCGATTAGGCGTATTGGTATTATCGAGATCTTTTATAGCCTATATACTGCCTCCATAACTTAACTATCCAACACAAAAATAACTTTCAATGATTACCTTTTACTTCACAGAAATAGCTCGTCCAAACATAACCAAACAAATTCCATAAGTATTGTATACTTACATCAAATACAAAAATCAAACAGCAAAGATACAAAAATAAATTCGACCCAACATTGTCAATTCTATTGAGGTTTTGCCGCCTTCACATAGTAGTAAATTGTAAGGAAAGGTTGATTCGTGTATTGTAGTAATATGTCTACCTCACTCACGTCTGTGAAAAGCCCTTGCGACGTATCATGAACCCAAAATATATATTGTAATATATAATGGGATAATTTGTATTCTATTTAGCCGTAATTTGGTTTTGGATTATAAATGGCTTCAATCAGCTGATATCCAATTTAACCTGATTTGGTGCTTCGCGTGCTTTTATGGATTATTTGAAAATAATTTGCTGTTGTTTGTGACTGATTTTAATGGGTGTTTTTTGCGGACAAACTATTTTATTCAAACATATAAAGTAAAGGCTCCTGAAAAACAGTTCTTACTATCTTAGGAGCCTGGGTCGCTCTTATTTGTAAAATGTTTTAAGTGGAATAAATGATTTATTTATTTATTTATTTAAAGGAAGAAGTTAGCAAAAATCTTTACAACATCGCCTATATTATGCTAGTGTAAAATCAGTCAGAATAAATTCAAACTCAAACTCAAGCCAAGTTTTCATGGTAGACAGAAAGACAAACATATTTTATTATTTTGATTCACACATTGTATGATGTTATGTTATGGATACCATTATTAGTTATTATTTATTAATATAAATACAATGATCTTTTCCCGGTAAGAGCAAGTTTCTAAACTGATTTTTACAACAAAGGTACCAAATTGTTTGTTCCATTTATTATTAAACCAATATTAAGCAAAAGCGTAATAAATACCTAGGTTTTTTGGCTGATTAATAATTTTGAAATACCGATAAAACACATGCCTCATTAATCCTACAACTTTCGACATATTGTGATTATAAATTGTTTAACCATTCGTACCTTTACTGCGTATAAAATTATAATATTAAAATTGTTTCCCGGATTTAAAATAATAATATCATGTACTTATACACAATTAATAAGATAATTTATGATTGGTAAAATAATTTCAAAAATCGATTGGTCTACTATTAATTATTCTTTTAAGCTATTGCATAGCTTCTTTCGCGGGCCTTGAGCGCGGAGACCGAATCCAGAAATTCCGTAACGAAAAAACCTCACGCTCCCCACTCCGACGGGCACGGAGGTGTGGCTTGAAGGCATAGCATGCAATAGCTTTACCGCGGCAGTCCCCGAGTGCCACACGTCTTTTTTTATTATTTTCTCGTCTCGCCAAGAGATCTTTTGCTCGTTACTTTTGAGTACCTACAGTACAGTGATTACCTATAAGAGATTACCTACTAATAGAAATTGAATTGAAAATGTTGTATGATTTCCTGTTACCTTTTTTTTAATATAGTCTGTTGTACAAACAGGAAGTGAAGAGCAGAACGTGTTAAATAAAAGTTTTTTAGTTTCCGTTCAATAAACAAAAAAAAAAACTAATCTTGCCTGTCAAATATTTGTTTATATTATGAAAATAACAATGAGAAACACACATCCAACATCAAACAGGATTTATTATTACCCATGCGGTTCACTTACGAATCCTAAAGAAAAATAAAACGCGGGATTGCGGGCGAGCGACGCCATTTTGTAAATGGGGACTTTAATGAAATGGCGTCCCGTGGCCATCACTCTTAGTACGTGGACACTTACCATAGTATAAAGAGAACAGTTATCTTCGAACAAAGGTACATCACGCTGTTGTATGTACGCGGAGCGCTTGGCTACGTATTCGTTCATATACGCACGAAATCTTGACGCACGCACACAATGCTGCTCGGTTCCTTATCATGGACCGTTCTCGTAAGGTCCACGCCATTGCTGTGAGCGGTCGTTGTTTGTTTATACAATTATTTAACATATCAATGTGACACGTGACAACCCTGCACCTGGTGAGTTTAGGTACCGTGCGCTCCTAAACGCCGGCAGTCGGCCTACTTTTCTCTCTATACTATGGTTGGTACGTGGACACTTAATGAAGAACAATCTTTAATAGAGTAACACATCGAATTTGTAAAAACGTTTTATAGATTACTAGGTTTCCGCCCGCGGCTTCGCCCGCGCAGTCAAAGAAAAACCCGCATAGATCCCGTTCCCGTGGGATTTCCGGGATTGCGTCATTTTCCAGGTATAAAAAGTAGCCTATGTCCTTTCTCGGGTATCAAAATATCTCCATACCAAATTTCATGAAAATTGGTTCAGTAGTTTAGGCATGATTGAGTAACAGACAGACAGACAGAGTTACTTTCGCATTTATAATATTAGTAGATATGGATTTTCCACAGTTTGAGTTTTTGATCTGCATTCTAGTCTTTCATGCTACCATATCGAGATCTTCATCGTGTAAAACTGCTAAATTAGCTTGACCATAAAATACTTTCTAAAACATATTTGTCCCTGGTAAAAGGACAAAATGGGGAAATCTAATATAATTTATAGATACTTAAAAGATACCGCGGATCAAAAGTGAATAATGACACCATACGAGGGATTTTATTTCACATAAAATCTAAAGGCCTTACAAATTGCCACCTTCGCTGCGTTAAAAATATTCTTCAACATGAAAAATACTTCAATTTGAATATTTTCAAGTCATTACGTTTTCGTTTGAAGTTCTTGTTTGAAATTTCCTACCGTATTTTTCAACCGACTTCAAAAAAGGAGGTTTTCAATTCGACTGTTTACTTCAGGCTTATTGCTACTGAACTTTCTTTTCGGTCACTTTGATGGCTTTTTTACATTTTGTAAGCTAGTAAGTAGTTACCTTTCGTTTGGTTTCATTGAAATGTTGTCCAGTTCTGCCCATTTGAAGATTATTAGTTTGATGTTATGATATATAATTACATTCTAATTTTTATAATTACATTATAAAGAAATATCATATGACTTCTAGCACTTTCGTACCTCAAATACTACGAGGTTACTATTCAAGTTAATCATTTGAGTGAATGTGGTGACTTCTATGGCGAGAACTTGGCCCTGTATGGGCCATTTTCCACTCTAATGCCTTACGTGAGTTTAGATTTTGATGTTTCTCTAGATTAGATTATTATTAGGTCAATAAATTGATATGCAAACTTAAGTAGAGACGGAGTTGTTCTAATTTTCTAGAACAAGATTTCCGCTTCGCCTGTTTTGTAGAAAACTTAACTGTATTATATTAAAACCTTACTCAAGAACCACTCTATCTATTAAAAAATCACATCAAACTCCGTTGCGCAGTTTTAAAATTCTAAGCATACATAGAGACGATTGTCTTATTCTAAGTAACCAAAACAAAAGGTAGGAACATCAAACACTCAATCGTAAGGAAAATGAATTGTTTTAAAATACAGGAAGAGATTTTATTTCATAGCTGTCCGTCCATCAGCTTAAAGTCAATAAGAAACAAAGGATGGAATATTTTGCGTTTTATTATTTTTATTTCTCCATTGATTATTATATATTGATATATTAATAAAGAAAAGTTTGAAATATCGCAGTTTTCAATTCATTTGCTCAGTTTAACCAATGAATCGTTAACACGATGCTACTTTTAACATAAAACAGTCTGTCTTGTTGTTAAATTTTTCTGTGTCGGTACTATTATTATCCCATTAACATATATTATATAAATGATCAACATAAAACAGCTGAATTGATTCTGATTAAATTGGATATAGAGAAAGATTACAGTTGAAAAATAAATAAATAAATAAGGTATATTAAAGTAAAGAGCAATACATATGCGACGAAAAATAATATTTTTCAAAATTCAACCCCAAAAAGTGTTTAAACGGGCATTGAAATTAATTCTAATAATATAATCATTAATATAATAATTAGTTCTAATAAACAGACCCACTTAAATTTTACTAATTTAATTTTACACAACTTATTCTCAGTTATTTCGTAGTAATAAAAACAATAATTATCGCTACAACAACGAAACACTCAAATATTAATTTGCACATTCAAAACAACCATCGAAAATCAAATTAAATTCGCACAACTTCGATATTGAAAATACTCAGTTAGAAATTTGATAAACAAATAAATTAAACAACACAATAGAATGGGCACTCGACGGAACCTAAAAACAACACTGAACTTTGATTACGCTCTCAAAACTAATAACTAATATGTTGAGAGTGGCCCTTGAGTTTGTAATCTATACTAATATTATAAAGCTGAAGAGTTTGTTTGTTTGTTTGAACACGCTAATCTCAGGAACTACTGATCCGATTTGAAAAATTCTTTCAGTGTTAGATAGCCCATTCATCGAGGAAGGCTGTAGGCTATATATCATCACGCTAAGATCAACAAGAGCGGAGCAATGCGGGTAAAACCGCGGGGATTAGCTAGTATCTATTATTTTTATTATCAGAAACTAATCGGCAATAAAAGAGACAAGAAGGCAATATGGTTGATCTAATACGTTAAATGACCATTGTGTTTTTCGTTAGCTTTGGATAATAAATTCTTTATTTGGTGCTTATGTAAGAGCTTATTCGAGGGTGAGAATATTATTCTTAGAATACTATTCTTTTAAGAAAAAGAAGAATTCATTCTGCTTTAAGAAGATAGAATAGGTGTTTAAAAGAAGGTATAACAAATGAATAAACTAAGTAGTTGAAAGCGTTGAATTTATAAATAAACACCTAAACTTGAATCATTTTAAATCTATTTATAGAAAAAAAATTGAAAAAAAATAATCTAGTAGGTACGTACCTACCTATATGTACTTGTATACCTATACAAGTACATACTCGGTAGGTACTCCAAAGTACGGAAAATCATACAGATTTAATTTCATTCATACAAACACACACACACAATGACTTTAACGACGTATCTACTTAATCCCATAAAGCGCTTTACGCTACATTGCGTGACAAAGAAATAAACATACATACATACATACATACATACCTATACTTATTACTTTTTGTGTTATTCCTAATGGCATTTGTATTTCCTCTTAGTGTGTTTTTGTGTATCCATAACACATCTGTAATCTGTATACATATACGTATAAAATGAATGTTTGTCTGTATGTCCTTAAAAAAATCGTAAACCATGCATTTGATCATTGATGATCTTCATCAAAGTGTTATGCATCGACCTACAAAGGTTTCAGAGTTGGTATTATTTATCTGCAACAGGACAGGCGGAGCCGAGTTGCACAGCTAGTTGTTATATATAATATATGCACTTTAGAAACTAATAAGATTTTACTTCCACTAAAACTTTTATAACACAAAACATATTCTACACAAAAATAAATGCACACCAACTTTTACAAAGTGAACATTTTAACGCAGTATTTTAAAAGAAGCTGTTTATTTTTGTAACTTGATGAAATCCTGAGCACATAAAAGGAAGTAGGTCATTTTGTAAATTAAAAAATCTCAGACTTTTTTCATTTGAGGGAAATTTGTGCAAACATAATTGTTTTTACGTCTAATGCTCATAAAATTTTAATTCGTTTCTTGTTGATGACAGGCACACGGCCCGCACACCCCCCTGGGCCCTGACACTTTTAAACTCGATACAAATAAAAATGGAAAATAAAATAAAATAAATAAGTATAATATTTATGAAGTGAAACTTCTTCAAGTACGTTGAGAGTAAAATTTCAAGTTCGCGTCATGGCAATATCGTCACGTTATGGAGTAAGGCGACGAATTTGGTAATTTTGAATCTTGCCAAAAAACTTTTACTTATGACACGTGTGCTCGGCACACACGCTCTTTTTTATTACCAATTTTTTTTTCAGCCTATTCTAGCAACCACGTTTTCCACCACGTCATTCGTCATTCCAAAAAGCAAATCCGTTAGAAGTGAAAGTTATCATGTCTTACATTGTTAAACAAAAGTTTTTGTCATTATCTTAAACTCTAGAACGAATACATCAGGAAGAATAAACCCGCGCTTATCTGGGTGATGGATAGGGATACATCAGCCTTTCCTTCGTATATTTTAAAGTAAAATAACAAAAAGTTTGAAACCCTGTTGCGGATAAGAATTACTATTTGTTAGAATTAAGTTTGTGGTTAAATGTATACGATGTTGATATATCTAAGAATCTTGGATTATTTAGGGATTTGATAATATTAGTGCGGTTTTATGTGATGTTTTAACAATAAAAATCACATCAGACATGCTTAGAAAATTGTTAATCACCATAACTGAGTAAGTAAGTATTTCATACTCATAGAAATAAACAGACTTTCTTTCGCTTAATTATTTTTAATAGATTTCGTTCCATTGCAATATAATACTATATAATATTTGAGGTTATAAAAATCTGCTTATTTGTATTTTTCTAGTCCACATAACAGCCCATGTCTATCTTTAATCATCATAACCTATCTATCACCAAATGCAATAGTGGTTGTTTATAACAAAATCAAAATAAATCCAGCAATTTGGATCAAACGAACAAACTTTGTCATTCACAACATCACACCATTCGCAATGATTGAATACTGAAAAGCGATCAAAGCGACAATTGCTGATTTACAACCCGGCTAGTTTGTGATGGACTTTTGATAATTCCACAGCGCAGGTGATCAGTCAGAGCGACATGAAATAAATACAGTGGTAGGTATGCAAATGCAATGGCGGTTGTTTATAACCCTTCGTTGAACTGTATTTCTGATTCGATTTTCGTTATAGAACGTTCTATTCACAGATAACATATGGTTCTATTGGTACCCAATAGAGAGAAATAGTGTTTGTGGTTATTTTTACACTTTTGAAGGTGTTTGTAATGAAATAATGAATTTGTATGTATTTTTAAATTAGCACCAATACGAAGTAGCCTCTATTATAAAATATATTGAATCAAAATAATAATAATCTGAACTCGTTAAACTTAAAATATTGACGTATTGAATCAAAATAAAAATAACATAATTAGTTGGACAAAAAAAATAGTTTAGAGTTTAGACGATAAAGAGGAAGCATTTATGTATTGTAAGTTGTAATATTATTATCACACGAAAACTATAGGAACGAGTTCAAAAATTATTTCATCCATACATAAAATTCTTTATATCTTTTAAACCATATAAAAGACTAGCTTTTCGCCCGCGTCTTCGCCCGCGTTTTCAAAGGAAAACCCTCATAGTTCCCGTTCCCGTGGGATTTCCGGGATAAAACCTATACTATGTGTTAATCCAAGTTACCCTCTATATGTGTGCTAAATTTCATTGTAATCGGTTCAGTAGTTTATGCGTGAAAACCATACATACATACATACAAACCTTTCCTCTTTATAATATTAGTAAAGATATCGAGATGTTCTCCCATGCATAAACCACTAAACACATAAGAGTTATCGATATTATGACCTAGAATATGCTATAGCCTACTTTCCACCACGTGGATCGCACGAGCATACGAACATTTCCAGCTATAATTGAAAACCTACTTATTAGGCTTAGCATAAAATACACAAGTTTACTATTTTTCATCATTTAACTCGTACTCGTTTTATTTAATTTCATTTTATCACGGAATTAATATTTTAAATTGGCAAGTACTCACTTGGTTAAATAAAGTAATGTTTTATCAAAACTAGCTTTCCGCCCGCGGCTTCGTCCGCTTTGTCTAAAACATAATAAATTATATACTAAAACCTTCCTCTTGAATCACTCTATCTATTAAAAAAACTGCATCAAAATCCGTTGCGTAGTTTTAAAGATTTAAGCATACATAGGGACATAGGGACAGAGAAAGCGACTTTGTTTTATTCTATGTAGTGATGATATGCATCATAAAAATGTGTGTAAATAAATAAAACACACACATATTTTAACAATAATTCTTCATCTATCCCTCTATATAGGTCTTCAAATTATAATTTTATCTCTTTCATTACACAAACAACATCACATCTCGTATTCAACGTTAAATTCACCAAATACATCATACCATAAAGATTAAACGTTTCAACGTATCCCCTGTTCCTATACTAACCATAAGCAATATTAATTCCAGAGTGGAAAAAAGACAGCGCTATATAGGTTGTATAGCGCCATCACTGTCCCACACTGGAAATAATATTGCTTAGATATGGTTACCCTCTAGGAAGCATCTCATTAAGATTGCTTTTGTTCCCCTAATCACGTGATGTGGGAATGAAATGAGATACGGTTAAAAATAATCTTTATTTATTTCAGTATGCGACAATCAATTAGGCGTTTACATAGAAACAAATACAATGTAGAGTCATGGGGAATCTAATTACGTTAAATATTTTTGTTTATAAATTAGTAAGATTTATTTTCAAATGACATACTACTAAAAATTGATTAAATATTTAAAATTTTAATACTTCTTAGGAGCCTATAGTTTTGCATACGCTGAGTACGTAAAAAAATCTTTTTTTTGACGTAATTTTGTTGTTTAAGGGCCGATTTTTCAATGCTTGGATAAAACTTATCCGTCCAATAAAGTATTATAGACTACAAGCCCGCATAGGAAAAAAATATGGGTCAAATGAACCACCAGAGGACATATCTAGAACGATAGAAGAGCAAAAAATAATAAGATTCATCACTATGCCGTCACTTGTAAGCTGTCCAACTGAGTGCAGATGAGAATTGAAAAGTACAGGTAGACTCGGTAAATTTTGGTCATATATTTTTGTACGGCATTCTTAACCATCGATAGATCCATTAAAAATAATAAGAAACCACTCAGTGCCGTACAAAAATGGTGGTCCACCAAGTCGGAATTTTTATTTAATTTCCGAGAGTTATCGGGGGTAAATTTGGTCATTTGACCATGTACGGTATCTGTGTCATACTATTGCTATACTGATTTTAATCCATTATTCCGCAACGCCGTACAAAAATCATGGGGACAAGGGGAAAAAATCGAGAGTTGCAATCCCCTCTCTTTCCCCACTCCAGGGGGTCATTTGACACAACACGAAATAAATTTATTTTTAAAGTATTTTATGCATAGATAATATTTTTTCATGTGCCGTACATTTTCGTTGGTTCAAAGGGGAAAAATCTGAAAAAGAAAAAAATCCATATAACGAAATGTTTGCTTTATATTTTGATAATAAAATATAAATATACATTAATATTAAGAAGCTCGAGGTGGTTAATTATCACCTTGGAAAGTCGGAGTCAGGTGGAATGGACTCCGTTAAATTAATGAACTAATAAAAAAGCTATGAACGAAAAGATGTGAATTATATGCAATCAGCCCATGAATACAGGTAAAGTCACAAGCAAATGCTAGTAATATATACATATTCAAAATGTACAAGTAAAGCGCTTTCAAATGATACCAAACACGGCATATTTATCTTAACTTTATTTTTTTACTCTGTATGTTTTGTCCGCTAGAGGGCGCCACATTAGATTTTGTGAAACCCCATATAGCCTTTAGCTAGCTGGTCGCTGGTTATCCAGTGAACAATTCAGACGCTTCTAATGATATGTCATTTGTCGAATTCTGTTAAGTAGTTTAGAAGTTACGAGGGAATAGATGAACATACATACATGACCTGTCAAAACCATAACTCTCCTTTTGCTTTGCCGTAGTTGGGTAAAAATATGTTAATGCCGTACTGTATCAAATGGCCATAAAGCACCCTTAAAATTGTAGCTTTCGTCGCTTTCATCAGCCTAAAAGATGTGGTCTGCACAAAAATGTACGGCATCGTTTTCTCCTAATTTATCTATGTTAATACTATTTAAAACAACGAATAAAGTGTAGAAAACTATTATATTTCATTAATCTACGATGTTTAAACTTTAACAAAATTTCCGGTTTTGCATTTCTCTATAACTTTTTTTAGAACGGTTTCTTTTGAACGGCAATACTATACAACAATTGAATTTTACAATATCATGTTAAAAAAAAAGTTCTCGTACAGGGTCAAATGACCTTACAGCTCTTTATATCAAGAATTCGATGAAATTTCTTATTATTTTATGCTCTTCTATCGTTCTAGATATGTCCCCTGGTGGTTCATTTGACCCATATTTTTTTCCTATGCGGGCTTGTAGTCTATTACACGATAATATTAAAATGTCACATCAACAGCTGTCAAATACGGGCAATTAGAATACGTTTTTAAAATGGTAGTTTTATACATTATTCGACGAATAAGTTTTAACCAAGGATTGAAAAATCAGCCCTAAGTATTATTTACGTGATCAGTGAATGTAAAACTACAAGTCCCTTCGCGCTTAGTATATCAATAGTGGGACACCCTGTATATAGCTTAAAGTTTATTTTTCGTTTCTATATTATCAGGATATTAAGTGCTCGAATTAAAAACACACTGTCTCAGTTATCCTTAAAACAAAATTAAAAATCTTTGTTTATTTCTTACAGCGTGTAAGTATCTCTTAAAAGCTTAGACACTAAAACAAGTACGTTAGACCATAAACAGATAAAGAAACACTAAGAATGAGGTACAAACAATGTATTTCGTAGTTAATCACTAAAAACTAACAAGCGAGACGGTACTAATGAAAAAGATAAGACTGCAGTCTAGACGAGCGAACGGCTAGTCAAATAAAATCAGACCTTTGTTATACTGTTTTATATTATAATGTAAATTTTGAAATGTCTGGAGATGACGTTGGTTTTGTTGTAAATTATGTTTTGAAAGGGCTTGATAAACATTCATTATTTATAGAATTAATGACGCACGTGTCTTTGTCCACGTGAATGGGAATAATTAAAAATAGGTAATTATTTTTCCAGAATAAAAGTACCTACCTAGCTTGTTACTTATAAAGGCTACTGAAACTACCATGGAATAAGTCCAGCCGTTTTGGTCGCTAGAACAAACGGAAGGAAGAAACAAAGGACTAGGCAAACATTAAAAGGAATTGTGTTTTGATGTCGATTCGGCATCAATTTATAGGCTTTTGAAAGTCACTATTGTGTTACAAAAAAAGTTAATGTGTGATATTAATTCATACTAAGTTGATATTTTATGTAAAACAACAAAGCACTGAAACCATGGAATAGATATAAATAAATCGTTAAATTGTATTAAAGAGTTCAATAAACTCTAAACATTCCCAGCACATTCAATTCTACCTGAAAGGCACAAACGGTTCGTAAAACTATCCATCGGCAAGAGAAACAAAAACACGAGCTCAGCAAATAAGTTGGTGTCTTGCAAACACGAAGTCTAAAGGTATATATTACAGTGCACACGTAACAAAAGGCGGACGGTTTTAGACGCAATATCCGAACGTGCTCTTTTTACTCTCTGCCTGTGTTTGCAATTTTGACGGTGTTCTGATGGGATCTGATGTTAGGTGTAATTTTCGGCTTGATACGGGGTTAGATCGAATTGTAAATTATTAAAATAGGTCTTTTATATGCGTAAGTCTGTCTGCTTTTTTGTTGTGATATTCAAGCCTAGGCCGATAAACATTGATTGTTTTTGCGTTCTATAAAGAACGCTTTCAACACCAATTGCAATTTAAATATGGGGATTTCATTATTTAAATGCTAGAATATTAAAAATACGTTACGGTTCAAATGAAACCAGATTTAGTGAATTGAGAAAGAGTCTTAATTCAAACAAAGCATAATAAATGAGACATTCCAATGTTCACCTTATTAACAGAAATGCAACGTCTAAATTAGGGAGAATAAAAACGAGGAAGTAACTCAAACCCAGCGACTCATTTGAGTCTAAAGCTTTAATTGGGTGTCTATAAATTATAGGGACGCTCCATTCACTTCCAAATCCGACCCGAAAAAACTCCGTCCTTGTTACGGCCGAATAAATGTGATTCCACAAGGACAAAAGTCTCAAAATTATATCTTTCGGACGCCTTTCCAAATTAAAAATTAGGTTCGTAATAATACCTATTGAAACTTTTGTGTCTCTGACCTATTTTGCGATATTTCTAAGGGAATTAGGTGAGACAATTGCGATATTTGAAATCTGTGCTTTAGTTATGAAACTTAATTTTAATAAAAGACAAGGCTATGAATTTTAGTTTTACTTTCATAACTGACAGCATATAAAGTCAGAGTAAACAATAGCTATAAAACTACGAGTTATTAAGCTGAAATGAGTAAAATATTTTCCTATTACTACGTAGCTCTGCGAAATAGATGATATTTATTTTAATGGACACCGTACAAAAGGCACGTAGACCAATGAACCATTTATAATATTCCTATTAATATTCAGAACGGTTTTAAAGATACCGCAACATTAATTTTAATATTATCGAAAGCACAAATTACCTATAACTGGCTTTAGAACTGGTTTTACACCAATAAAGGTAGTCTATATGATATTCCTGACTATATCTGTGTCAAATTTAGTCGAAATCTGTTCAGTTGTTTTTGTATAAAAGTTTACAAAATCCAACCATTTTTTAAGCTTAGTTATTATATAACATAAAATAATATTAAAGTTACCTTGCGCTGGTGCGTAGATATTTAAATACAGGCAGTCTTCAGACTGATTAGTCAGGAACGGCAATATCCTCTTCAAATACTCGAGTCTGCCCTTGGATATTCTCTTCAGAACTGCCGTTTCATTCCGAATATCTGGCAGAACTTGCGGGCAAACCGGGCTAAACTCTTCTGCTATTTTGACACCAGACCATTGTGCACCAGACACTGGCGGCATGAATCTCAGAGAGCCAACTGGTGGAGACGCGTAAGGAACACCTCGAAACACTTCGACTGGTTCTAGAAACCTCGATTCTGGTGTCACTATGAAGCCTCTGATGTCACCGTACTTTGTCCTAACCACTCTAGAGCTTATGAACGGTTGCGTCTTCTCTTCCATCGTGTCACCTCTCACTCGGGACGTCAGTACGGGGAGCGATACGAAGTGCACAAGGATCAGTATTAGCATTTTGTTCTCCACCAGTTCTGCTTGATGCTATAAGTATACCATTTTTGTGTCCCGCTCTGCGTCTAATGGGTAATCTGTAACAATAAATGTATATTATGGTTATTTTACTCCTTTAAATCTGCTCAAGTGTAAGTAAGTAGTAGATTGTAGAATATTTAGATACGAATATTCTAACTCAGTCGTTTCTTTTGAATCTATCATTTCCTTCGTGTTATATCAACGTTAACGCAGAACTTTTATGCTTTAAAGTAGGTACCGTTCACCAAGAACAACGTACAGAAATCGATGCGATCATTAAAATAATCTATTAAACCGTTAGAAAACGCCACCCAAGACTTCGAAAGGCCCGTTCAGCAATCCTGAAGTTGAAGGGTGCATGATAAATGATGCATTACGCTGCATTATCATACCGAACTGAGCAATGAGGCATGAATTACATGCAGATCTTAGGGATGATTGCGCACTTTGGCTCAACGGATTAGAGAAATATTCTGAACCTAGTTAGACGTAAGTACCTGGCATTTTATAATGACTCTAGAGTTCTGGTGGAATTTGAAGTTTATGATAGATACGTATAACGAGGCTACTAATAGTAAGATAAGACTGTTGTAGAGATGAGAGCTTCCTAAATCCTAATAGATAATGCTTTAATAGTCAAAACTAGTCAAGCTTGACTGAGATAGAAGCGTTATTATTGATTGAAAGAGCTTCATTGGAATTCTATTATTCGCGTTATTTATTTTCGCTGTGAAATTTTTTAATTGTCATTTATCTATCACAAATTAATTGGAAATACTATTCTATTGTTAGTATCATGTTACCACAAATTAAAATACATATTTAATAGTAAATTGTTAGCTAAAAAGTATTTTCGATTTTACAGACGACGCGACCATATCAATTCCTTTAAACTCCAGCAATTGAAGTCCATAAAATCAAACAATTTGTTAGATTTTTCACATCAGAACCCATTTTCCAAGCTCATCCTAACGATAATGATCGCCAGACCACCATTAATACGATTCGCTTTGGCTATCTAATAAAATGGACGAAGTTATAGAACGTATATCTTGTGATAAGCATTGCTAGCATGCTATGGAAATATTTATAGACGATTTCATGGAGGTTTGGGTAACTTTGTATTTTATGTGGGTGAAAGAAGTAAAATATAGAGATGTAGGTATGTTACATTTAAATAAACATAATATGAAGTATCATATTACATGTGCAATGTATATAGAGGTTATAAGTTGGACATAACTTCAATAAAAATATTAGAAAAACAACAAATAGTAGCCCTAAAAATGAATCTGTTTTGTCATAGGGTTTGCCAAGTGCCGATACTGTCATAATAACAACAAACTATAGTATAGCGAGGTAAACCGTATTTTGTACTATGCTAAATAGTTTTATTTTAATTCATTATATTCAAAAACCTTATAAAGGAAACATATTTTTCTGTTCATGGAAAAAGTAAACATTACACTCATAAGTTACAAGTGACACTATTTGTTTTCGCATAAATTACCCACATAATAATAAGTTACATGTTAATATTATGTTATTTAATCTCTAATCTGGCTAATAACAATAAAGTTAAATCCAAGGAATGTTATGTCTTAAGATAAGCATTGTTCCATCGACGTTCCGAGTTATTGGCGCAATATATTCGAGCCAGATAAACATACGTCCTCGTAAAATGTCCCTACAAGAGAATCGCGTTTTGCGAATCGGAATAAAGCTATGTTTATAATAGTAGCGGAAAGCGTTAGCGTGATACAAATATTATTGACTATTTTTCAAGATTGTAAACTATCGAAAAACTGAGATTAAAATTCTAGAAATTATTATAATACAAAGTATCGAAGACAGATCAGTCAGTATAAAACATTATTTTGCGTTAGATTACATACTAGTGTTGTTGGTCTAGTTGGTCTTATTATGGTAAATAGAGTTAGAAAATTCTAACTCTATCTATAAATATATAGCGGTAAATAGTGCTGATAATGGTTTTAGCAAATGTCAGGTTCTTACTACCACATTTCTATTAAAAGAAACTTCAAGGTATGGACAGAATATTTAATATATGATTTCCTAAAACTTTTATGGAGAAATTCATAAACCACCCCAAAATAATTCAATGTAAAATAAGATGTGGCAATAAAATATGCAGAAATCAAAATTCTTAAGAGAAATATTAACCCAATTAAGTTTTTTCCATACCATAGAATCATTCAAAAGAGAAAAGAGATCATTCAAAATCCGCCGAATATTCTAAGCCGCTATATCCTTATGTACGTGAACTAGGCCTCACGTCAAGATACGCTTTTGTGGATATTTATAGAGCAATGAGACGCGGGTTGACGTGATTATCTTCAAACAAAGGCTGGCTTGATTTTGAAAATTTTATGATTTAGCTTCTTTTGTTGAGAAAATTCGAAGTGCTTTGAAATATTATTGACAGACCGTATTATGAAGATTATATTATGAAGTTTATCAACTGTTTTAATGCATGTTCACAGTGCTTTTTAGTTCATATTATACTTAAAATCGGTATGTCTATGGAACTAATATAAAAAAAAACATATTAAATTAAAACCGTCATTATCTACGAAATAACTGAAAAATCAACTCAAAGCATTTGCTGCTAAAGCAGAACGCATGCAAGCAAAGACTGAGTCAAATAGCTGGTATTTTATATGCATACTAGCTGCGCTTCGCGGTTTCACCCGCGTGGCTCCAATCCTGTTGGTCTTAGCGTAAGGCGTAGCGTCGTAGGGGCTATCTAACACCGAAATATTTTTTCAAATCGGACCTGGTTCCTGAGATTAGCGCGTTCCAACAAACAAACAAACTCTTCAGCTTTATAATTTTAGTATAGATATGCTATTTAAATAATATCCAGGTAGCCTTATTCGTCTATAGTCTCATGCATTTTAACTTTGGACTGTAAAAATATATCTTTCAGTTCACTCATAAAAATTAAAGACTGCAGTGTAAAACGTATGATTAATAGTTATTTACAGATACTTCGAACTGCGAAATTGGTAGAGTGTTTTGATGTTTATACAACGAACGGAATAAATTGGGTTTTAAACCTGTTATAAAGTTGTTTTTGTGTCACGTACTCCCATACATTACAGTCGTCTGTGGATCAATGTTTCTTATGATTTATTCATCTGTATAAATTGTGGTAATTATTTCGAATGAAAGGAACGTAAGACTGCGTAAATAAAGGTTCTTTTGTATTTTATTTTTTAATACATTTATTTTAATTAACAGACAATAAATTGAACAGACTCATAGAATATGTACCTTACAAATCTTTGGGGAAGGCCTATGTCCTGCAGTGGACGTCCTGAAAGGTGGGAACGTAAGGTACCTTACAGACTAACATACATATTTTAATAATTTATTACTAAATCTAAGAACCAACTATGATTCCGCAAAAGAGTGTACGAACAACTTTATGATTTCGTTGTTCAAAGTTATGATACACCTAATGAATTATAGTCTGCGAACGAAAATCTGCGAGGAACTCGAGAAATTATTATTAAAAACTGCTATAAATAAAAAAGTTCCGAACTCAAATAAAAGTATGAGAGGGATCATAAAACTGAAGTTTATGAGTAACGGCATAATAGTCAAAATGCAACCGAAAAGTTAGTAACAAAAATTACATGATAACTTTGTATTTGATCACTCGTACCGTATTTTAAGTACGGTCAGCAATGTTGACATATTGTGGTGTCGCTAAATTAAGGGTGGGTTATTTTTGGCGTAATTTATGCCTTTCGGTTCATATTTTTTGTGTGTGTCTATGCGTATTACACATTTATTACATTTCTAATATTATGTAACAAATTAACAGGTATACCTATAGGTAGTATTTTAGTATAAAGTCGTTATTTATCAATTTCGTAAATTCAATAGCCTCAATGATTTAGTAGCAGTAGGTTATATTGTATCATTTTGCGAAATTTTAATAAAAAAATAGTTTTGCAAAATTGCGAAATTTTGCGAAATTTTAATAAAAAAATAGTTTTGCAAAATTGCGAAATTTTGCGAAATTTTAATAAAAACATTATCAGTGAGACTTAATTTATACTAATAAATTGGTAATAATTCACAAAATAAATAGGTTTAGATAATACAAAAACCTTACAATTAATTCCCTTATTCATGACATTTTCAATACATTTTGCTACTAATATATTTTCGTTGTTGACGTTACAAGTTGATAGCTATCCCATTCTGAACTACGGAAGTTTTATTTATTGTGACATTTAGCATGTTTACAATGTTAGCATTTCTGTTTTGTATTGTACAGAGTGATTTACAAGCGGTATGTATTTGCGGGTCATGCTAAAATACATTGTATAATAAATAAATACATTCATGTTGGTTTGAAAATATCTGTAATAGGTAAATAGATAAATATTTCAGGCCTTTTTCCCACACGGCACGATCTGATCCCATACTGAGCTTGTTTATTTATTTATTTAAATTGGCTGATAAACATACATATAAAATTATAAATATATACCAATAGGTATTATAAAGATAATCAACACCCAGACACAGAGAAAATATCGATGTTCAACGCACAAATATTTGCTCTGGGTGGTAATAGAACTCAGGACCTCTGGCTTCGAAAGCAAGGTCGCTACCAACTAAGCCAACCAGTCAGTCAAGTGTATTTTATAGTTTTAACAATCGAATTTTCATGTTGAATCTTGAAATAAATAAGTCAACAAAATATTATGAAATTCGAATATTATGTATTCAAATTTCAACTAGTCTTATATAAGCGAATTTAAATAATTAAAATACGTAAATAAAAATCCTCACTTTCTAGTTTCTAATAAAATATTTTAACACTATTGATAATATTTTGTGATAGTTCTCATATCCTGTAAAATTATTTGCAATACTTTTGATAATACGAAGAAGTAACTTCTGAATGAACGCTGTCGAAGATGTTTTCGAGAAATATACAAAAAGCAAATGGTACATGATTTAAGTGGATTAATAAACGACAATCGAAGTATATTGAGATCAATTTTGTTACAATGAAACGAATAAAGTACAATTAACTTTGAAGAAGCGAAAAAATAAAGAAGAATGTTTATGAAAAAAAAATGTTCAAGTTTTACAATATGTACGGGATAATAATTATTATCACGTATCGCAACTATTAAAAGGATTTTTTCGCATTTTGTCAATATTTTTCATTGATGCTCTGATTTTATAGCTTCCTCTATAAATGGACTATCAAATACAGAAAAAAATTTCCTTATTCGAACAAGTAGTTTCTGAGATTAGATTTTTTAAACAAACGATGACTATTTAGCTTTATAATAAAGTGTTGCTTTGCGTTTAACTTAAAAAAAACTTTAGAACCAATACATGCATCTAAAATAGCCTTCATACATATACATCTATTAAAACTAAAGCAAACCCGGGTAAAACGCACGCATAGCGATGTCAAAAGGGCTCTTATGCCACACTGAATAATATTTACCGCTACACTGACTCCAAGAGCGGTCTCTCTGGTAGTTACTTTAAAATAAAGCGTGTGTTTTTACTCAATTTATATGCTCCACTCAGTTTCTGTGTGAACGGGAAACGAGTTGAATATAAATATAAAAAATAACTTAGTGTGGAAACAGTTTATTAAATAAGTAGGTTTTTGGCCACGACTTCAAAATGGTAAGTAGTCTACTGTCAAAGAATATGTTGGGTCTAGCCGATCGCTACGACTCTTCACTAATCCAGATAAAAATATCTTATCTTTTTCAGTAGGAATATAATGATGAAAGAATTGTATAAGTCGTTGAAAAAATTATGCTATTACTAGCTGTGCCGTGCGGTATCACGCACGGACGAACCCGGGTGCAAAATCAAGTATATTTTAGCTAAAGTGTTATTCTGTTACCTACATAACCTTTATTCCTGTCAAATTTCATCCAAATCCGTCGAGTAGTTTTTACGTGTAATAAACAGCCATACATATATCCAGTGCTTCTATCTTCGCATAAATAAACAAACAAAATTTATTTCGTCTATTTACAATATTAGCAAGAAAAATTGTTGTAAAAACGAATTCAATATATTTTTCGACTATTTGGAACATTCGGCTAGCTTTTTGATGACTTCAAGAAATGTGACTGCAAAGTTTTTGTAACGAAAGTTGTTCATATCTTTTTGAAGCTATTTATGTTACAGACAAATTAAACACAATAAAGAATAATTATTAATATCGAATACTCTATGTTTTTATGCTTGTGGTTTGTTACGAGTTACTTTTTAAAAGTTCAATAGTTGAAATTGAATATTTTTAGCACAAAATTTTTACTAAATGAGATGTTAGTGAACTTAGCAGATCATTTTTAGCAGATCAAAAAAAAAATGTGAGTTCTTATCGCGTGCAGTTGAGTTCTACAGTTCCTGATACTTTTTAGAAATAGTTCTGGCGTTTTTACCTTAAAAAACGACATTTGAAAAAATGATCTGCCAACTTCCCGTAGCAGATCATTTTTAGCAGATCAAAAAAAAAATGTGAGTTCTTATCGCGTGCAGTTGAGTTCTACAGTTCCTGATACTTTTTAGAAATAGTTCTGGCGTTTTTACCTTAAAAAACGACATTTGAAAAAATGATCTGCCAACTTCCCGTAGTAGATAATTTTTAGCAGATAAAAAAAAATGTGAGTTCTTATCGCGTGCAGTTGAGTTCTACAGTTCCTGATACTTTTTAGAAATAGTTCTGGTTTTTTACCTTAAAAAACGACATTTGAAAAAATTTATCTGCCAACTTCCCGTAGCAGATCATTTTTAGCAGATAAAAAAAAATGTGAGTTCTTATCGCGTGCAGTTGAGTTCTACAGTTCCTGATACTTTTTAGAAATAGTTCTGGTTTTTTACCTTAAAAAACGACATTTGAAAAAATTTATCTGCCAACTTCCCGTAGCAGATCATTTTTAGCAGATCAAAAAAAAATGTGAGTTCTTATCGCGTGCAGTTGAGTTCTACAGTTCCTGATACTTTTTAGAAATACTCGCGTAAAATGAAACACTAGAAAATTTATTTATGTCATATTTCATCACGCCGTAGCACCATGCCGTAGCAGCATGCCGTAGCATCATGCCGTAGCTTCATGCCGTAGCATCATGCCGTAGCATCATGCCGTAGCATCATGCCGTAGCATCATACCGAAGCATCACGCCGTAGCATTACGCCGTAGCATCACGCCGTAGCATCACGCCGTAGCATCACGCCGTAGCATCACGCCGTAGCATCATGCCGTAGCATCATGCCGTAGCATCACGCCGTAGCATCATGCCGTAGCATCACATAGTAGCATCACACCGTAGCATCACGCCGTAGCATCACACCGTAGCATCACGCCGTAGCATCACAACGTAGCATCACGCCGTAACACATGCCGTAGCATTACGCCGTAGCATTACGCCGTAGCATCACAGCGTAGCATCACGCCGTAGCATCACGTCGTAGCATCACGTCGTAGCATTACGTCTTAGCATCACGTTAAGCCGGGTCCAGGTCGGGTTTTTTCAAATGTCGTTTGTTAAGGGAAAAACGCCAGAACTATTTCTAAAAAGTATCAGGAACTGTAGAACTCAACTGCACGCGATAAGAACTCACATTTTTTTTTGATCTGCTAAAAATGATCTGCTACGGGAAGTTGGCAGATCATTTTTTCAAATGTCGTTTTTTAAGGTAAAAACGCCAGAACTATTTCTAAAAAGTATCAGGAAATGTAGAACTCAACTGCACGCGATAAGAACTCACATTTTTTTTTTGATCAGCTAAAAATGATCTGCTAAGTTCACTAACATCTAAATGAGTGATAATAAATAACGTTGGATATGATTATTAGTAGTAAACCAATACAAATAAAAATCAGGAATAATTTTCAAAATATACTACATTGAATCCTCAACCAAAACTCCGCAAATACCTACCAAAAACTATTCATAAATACGTATCTCCGAAAAGAAATTTAAAGTCAATACAAAATCCCGAAGCCCAGTCGAGCGTCATATCTTTGACATACTTCTCTATATAGCGTGAAAGTCTCCGAATAATTCGGGAACTTTCCTTTGATAGTCGTAAAATACTGATATCGCCAATAAATCGGATATGGGCTTTGATCAGTCGCGTCGTGGGCGTTATATTGAATATCGTTTTTGATGTTTCGAATTTGTGTGTGATTGTTCATTAGGTTATTGGATTAACGTCTGCTAAGTTGCACCTTCTTACTTGAGCTATAACAAATATGTTAAAATAACGCTTAGAGAAAATATTATGAGTTGCACTACACTACAACATTTCTATATAAATTCCAATCAACAATCAGACTAATTGGAAATACATACCGAACACCATTCGTTAAAATATAGAATCCCTTAAGAATGTAGTTATCTTCAAAGATAATCCAGAAGAAATAAGCAAAACCATACAGACCACAGTTGTGTCTATATAACCAGACGGAGGCTTTTAAATTACAGCATGTATTGTCCATTTGAAGGAAGTGGGTCGACTTGGCAGGAAATTGCAGCCGCGACCGCGTGACCTCTCAACCACGCTCGCAAATGAGAGCGTTTTTACTATGTTTGTATAATTGTTAAGTTCAGTTTATTATTTGATATCTTGTTATTATTTCACTACCATGTTGAGTAGAAGACTAAGTAAGAAGTATGCGGGTTGTCCTTTGACCACGCAAAGGAAAACCCGCATACTTCCCGTTCCAGGATTTTCGGGATCAAAACTATCCTATGTGTTAAACCCAGTTGCCATCTATGTGTGTGCTAAATTTCATGAAAATCATTTCAGCAAATTAAAGACAATTAAGTATAAAAAAAATCCGTTAAAATGTCTTTAAATTCTAAATCTTGCTAATTGTTATCTGTATGTACCTCGTTTTAAGAATTCAACTCCGTTCAACTAGAATTCCTTTAGAGCGCTTTTGAATCGTCAAAATATATAATTTAATAATTGCCTAAGGTTGGGAAGTTTCTACAAAGAGCCGAGAAGAAACTCAGTAGTTGCTCTTTTTAAAATTATGTCAATCTTACACTGAATTCCTCTTTCATGTATAAACAATTTTCTTTTATAAGATAATTAAACTACTCCTATCTAGAAAATAACTGCATTTTTGTTGAATAACTGTATTTTTCCAATATTTTCATGTAGGTTCGTATCTGGATATTTGAACATAAACATTAATATTTACGTGAATATATCGCAGTAATAATACACGGAAAATTGTGAGGTATAAAATTAATTAAGGTTACCTATAATGAGGGGTCACAGCGACATACATACGAGTACATTTAGCTCCAATTAGGTTTTGCTTGTGTTTATGGGTAACACGTGATAATATTTTCTACTGATCTTTTCGTTTGTAATATGATACTCGTAAATATCACTACATAGTATAAAACAAAGTCGCTTTCTCTGTCCCTATGTCCCTTTGTATATGCTTAAATCTTTAAAACTACGCAACGGATTTTGATGCAGTTTTTTTTTAATAGATAAAGTGATTCAAGATGAAGGTTTTAGTATATAATTTATTAGGTTTTAGACAAAGCGGGTGAAGCCGCGGGCGGTAAGCTAGTCTATATATAAAAATGAATCCCTATTTCCCCTGGTCACACGTGAACGGGTTTCTATAATATTATTTTTTTATAATATATTCCTTGAAGTACGAGGATGGTTGGAGAAAACGTAAATATGTACTACGGGAGAAGCCGGGGCGGATCGCTAGTTATTATTAATTAACATAAAACCCGACTGCTAATTTATGCAGCTTATGTTGCTACCATACTCTGATGATTATATCAAATTCCGTCCAGTAGTTTGGGCTGTAGAAGGGCTGTAGGGCGTGCCAAAGAAATCCATACTAATATTATAAATGCGAAAGTAACTCTGTCTGTCTGTCTGTTACTCAATCACGCCTTAACTATGAACCAATTTGCATGAAATAGAGATATTTTGATACCCGAGAAAGGACATAGGCCACTTTTTATTGCGAAATAATATGTACAATAATATTATGTAGTAGTTAATAATATCAAATCTTTTTTATTTCTTACTTTTCCGTTTTTGAAGTCGGTTGTTTTTAACGCAGTTATTTTTATTTAATACTTTTTAGTGTATTTTTCAACACGAATCAAACGAGCCCAAACTCGATAAAGTTGAGTCAATATATTACTGAGTTCCTATGGCCACCTTCCGATTCCATCATCAAATCAGCTTTATGTCATGATAATGTTTCATCGCTATCAAATTTACATACGTATACAAAATTTCAGCTCAATCGGTTAGCGGGAAGTGAATCAAAACTACTTAAGCTACATATCAACTTAGTCATCGAGTACAGACAAAAATGCTCATAAAATAAAAACTACTGGGCCTATCCGAAAGAAAAAATTTATGGGACCAATTCGACACCATCCCGCATCGAACAAAAAAAGAATCACGTAAATCGGTTCAGAAACCTCGGAGTAATCGGTGTACACCCATTAAAAAACAAAAATATACCGGCCGAATTGATAACCGCATAAAATCGCATGGAGAGCTTAATTTTCATTAAAGGCTCTAATCGCACGGAAAGCTAAATTTTCACAAAAAAGCTCTAATCGCACGGAGAGCTTAATTTTCACAAAAAAACTCTCATCGCACGGAGAGCTTAATTTTCACAAAAACTTTAATCGCACGGAAAGCTTAATTTTCACAAAAAGCTCTAATCGCACGGAGAGCTTAATTTTCGCAAAAAGCTCTAATCGCACGGAATGCTTAATTTTCACAAAAAGCTCCAATCGCACGGAGAGCTTAATTTTCACAAAAAAGCTCTAATCGCATGGAGAGATTAATTTTCATAAAAAGCTCTAATCGCACGGAAAGCTTTATATTCACAAAAAGCTCTATTCGCACGGAAAGCTTAATTTTCACAAAAAAGCTCTAATCGCATGGAGAGCTTAATTTTCACAAAAAGCTCTAATCACACGGAAAGCTTAATTTTCAAAAAGAAGCTCTAATCACACAGAGAGCTTAATTTTCACAAGAAGCTAGAAGCACACGGAGAGCTTAATTTTCATAAAAAGCTCTAATCGCACGGAAAGCTTAATATTCACTAAAAACTAATCGCATGGAGAGCTTAATTTTCATTAAAGGCTCTAATCGCATGGAGCTTAATTTTCACAAAAAGCTCTAATCGCACGGAGAGCTTAATTTTCACAAAAAGATATAGAGAGCTTAATTTTCACAAAAAGCTCATATCGCACGGAGCTTTATTTTCACAAAAAACTCTCATCGCACGGAGAGCTTAATTTTTCTCATTAAGCTCTAATCGCACGGAAAGCTTAATTTTCACAAAAAGCTCTTATCGCACGGAGAGCTTAATTTTCACAAAAAGGTCTAATCGCATGGAGAGCTTAATTTTCACAAAAAGCTCTAATCGCATGGAGAGCTTAATTTTCACAAAAAGCTCTTATCGCACGGAGAGCTTAATTTTCACAAAAAGCTCTAATCGCACGGAGAGCTTAATTTTCACAAAAAACTCATCGCAGGGAGAGCTTTATTTTCACCAAAAGCTCTCATCGCACGGAGAGCTTAATTTTCACAAAAATTAATCGCACGGAAAGCTTAATTTTCATAAAAAACTCAAATCGCACGGAGAGCTTAATTTTCACAAAAAAACTCTAAACGCATGGAGAGCTTAATTTTCACAAAAAGCTCTAATCGCATGGAGAGCTTAATTTTCACAAAAAGCTCTAATCGCATGGAGAGCTTAATTTTCACAAAAAGCTCTAATCGCACGGAGAGCTTAATTTTCACAAAAAGCTCTATTCGCACGGAAAGCTAAATTTTCACAAAAAAGCTCTAATCGCACGGACAGCTTAATTTTCACAAAAAACTAATCGCACGGAGAGCTTAATTTTCACAAAAAGCTCTAATCGCATGGAGAGCTTAATTTTCACAAAAAGCTCTAATCGCACGGAGAGCTTAATTTTCACAAAAAGCTCTATTCGCACGGAAAGCTAAATTTTCACAAAAAAGCTCTAATCGCAAAGAGAGCTTAATTTTCACAAAAAAGCTCTAATCGCACGGAGAGCTTAATTTTCACAAAAAACTCATCGCACGGAGAGCTTAATTTTCACAAAAAGCTTTAATCGCACGGAAAGCTTAATTTTCACAAAAAGCTCTTATCGCACGGAGAGCTTAATTTTCGCAAAAAGCTCTAATCGCACGGAATGCTTAATTTTCACAAAAAGCTCCAATCGCACGGAGAGCTTAATTTTCACAAAAAAGCTCTAATCGCATGGAGAGATTTTTTTCATAAAAAGCTGTAATCGCACGGAAAGCTTTATATTCACAAAAAGCTCTATTCGCACGGAAAGCTTAATTTTCACAAAAAAGCTCTAATCGCATGGAGAGCTTAATTTTCACAAAAAGCTCTAATCACACGGAAAGCTTAATTTTCAAAAAGAAGCTCTAATCACACAGAGAGCTTAATTTTCACAAGAAGCTAGAAGCACACGGAGAGCTTAATTTTCATAAAAAGCTCTAATCGCACGGAAAGCTTAATTTTTGCAAAAAGCTCTAATCGCACGGAATGCTTAATTTTCACAAAAAGCTCCAATCGCACGGAGAGCTTAATTTTCACAAAAAAGCTCTAATCGCATGGAGAGATTTTTTTCATAAAAAGCTGTAATCGCACGGAAAGCTTTATATTCACAAAAAGCTCTATTCGCACGGAAAGCTTAATTTTCACAAAAAAGCTCTAATCGCATGGAGAGCTTAATTTTCACAAAAAGCTCTAATCACACGGAAAGCTTAATTTTCAAAAAGAAGCTCTAATCACACAGAGAGCTTAAATTTCACAAGAAGCTAGAAGCACACGGAGAGCTTAATTTTCATAAAAAGCTCTTATCGCACGGAAAGCTTAATATTCACTAAAAACTAATCGCATGGAGAGCTTAATTTTCATTAAAGGCTCTAATCGCACGGAGCTTAATTTTCACAAAAAGCTCTAATCGCACGGAGAGCTTAATTTTCACAAAAAGATATAGAGAGCTTAATTTTCACAAAAAGCTCATATCGCACGGAAAGCTTAATTTTCACAAAAAGCTCTAATCGCACGGAGAGCTTAATTTTCACAAAGAGCTCTAATCCCATGGAGAGCTTAATTTTCACAAAAAGCTCTAATCGCATGGAGAGCTTAATTTTCACAAAAAGCTCTTATCGCACGGAGAGCTTAATTTTCACAAAAAGCTCTAATCGCACGGAGAGCTTAATTTTCACAAAAAACTCATCGCAGGGAGAGCTTTATTTTCACCAAAAGCTCTCATCGCACGGAGAGCTTAATTTTCACAAAAATTAATCGCACGGAAAGCTTAATTTTCATAAAAAGCTCAAATCGCACGGAGAGCTTAATTTTCACAAAAAGCTCTAAACGCATGGAGAGCTTAATTTTCACAAAAAGCTCTAATCGCATGGAGAGCTTAATTTTCACAAAAAGCTCTAATCGCATGGAGAGCTTAATTTTCACAAAAAGCTCTAATCGCACGGAGAGCTTAATTTTCACAAAAAGCTCTATTCGCACGGAAAGCTAAATTTTCACAAAAAAGCTCTAATCGCAAAGAGAGCTTAATTTTCACAAAAAAGCTCTAATCGCACGGAGAGCTTAATTTTCACAAAAAACTCATCGCACGGAGAGCTTAATTTTCACAAAAAGCTTTAATCGCACGGAAAGCTTAATTTTCACAAAAAGCTCTTATCGCACGGAGAGCTTAATTTTCGCAAAAAGCTCTAATCGCACGGAATGCTTAATTTTCACAAAAAGCTCTAATCGCACGGACAGCTTAATTTTCACAAAAAACTAATCACACGGAGAGCTTAATTTTCACAAAAAGCTCTAATCGCACGGAGAGCTTAATTTTCACAAAAATGTCTAATCGCACGCAGAGATTAATTTTCATTAAAGGCTCTTATCGCACGGAGAGCTTAATTTTCACAAGAAGCTCTAATCACACGGAGAGCTTAATAGTTAATTTTCATAAAAAGCTCTAATCGCACGGAAAGCTTAATATTCGCTAATAAAAATAACTGCGTTAAAAACAACCGACTTCAAAAACGGAAAAGTAAGAAATAAAAAAGATTTGACATTATTACTTACTACATATTATTTATATTATGTGCTATTTATTAAAAAGGTTTGATGTCGGTGCACGGGCTTAATACTAAGTGCTTAAGGGGGGGCATAAAGCAAAATAACCAATCTTCTATTAGATGATACGTGTAATATTCAAGACCAAATCTAAAAAATAAAATATATATCAAACTAGATGATATGTTCAACGATTCTGTTTAATCAAAAACATAAAATATTAAAATTTACTCGATAAAAAAAAATCACCAAGTTAGCTCTAATTTTCACACTTTTACGTTTTCTACTTGACATGGTAATACTTATTATGATTTTTTTTTTCATAAACAATTATTATATTAAAACATTTGCAAGATATTTGTCAGAGCATTTTGTGTAATTACTTTTAGTTTTGGTTTTATCTGCGATAAACCACTTTTGGCGCTCTTTTTTTCTCGAGATAAACGTTTGGTTTTGTCACGATAAAAGTGGTTTATCGCAGATAAAACCAAAACTAAAAGTGCTCAACACAAAATGCTCCGACAAATATCTTGCAAATGTTTTAATATAATTGTTTATGAAAAAAAAATCATAATAAGTGTTACCATGTCAAGTAGAAAACGTAAAAGTGTGAAAATTAGAGCTAACTTGGTGATTTTTTTTTATCGAGTCAATTTTAATATTATATGTTTTTGATTAAACAGAATCGTTGAACATATCATCTAGTTTGATATATATTTTATTTTTTAGATTTGGTCTTGAATGTTACACGTATCATCTAATAGAAGATTGGTTATTTTGCTTTATGCCCCCCCTTAATGTTCGGCACCAACTTCAAACCTATTTAATAAATAGCACATCCATACTATCCATACTAATATTATAAATACGAAAGTAACTCTGTCTGTCTGTCTGTTACTCAATCACGCCTTAACTACAGAACCAATTTGCATGAAATTTGGTATAGAGATATTTTGATACTCGAGAAAGGACATAGGATAGGTTTTATCCCGGAAATCCTACGGGAACGGGTTTTTCTTTGAAAACGCGGGCGAAGCCGCGGGCGGAAAGCTAGTAATATTATAAATGCGAAAGTAACTCTGTCTGTCTGTCTGTTTCTCAATCACGCCTTAACTACTGAACCAATTTGCATGAAATTTGGTATAGAGATATTTTGATACCCGAGAAAGGACATAGGCCACTTTTTATTTACACAGACGAAGCCAGGGCGGACCGCTAGTATGCATATATATCGATATATCGGGCGATCCCCTGAAACTCCCTGAATAATGAATTTCATGAAAATAATTAGAGCCATTTTATACAAGAATTGCTCGTTTAAATAATTTAACAACAAACATAATAAAAAATTAACGACTAACATTATGAAGAATTTATTTCTTGTTCATATTATTTGAATTATGCAGAAAATAAATTGCTAACCTGTAAACGAGAATGGTATTTTTAATAATTTCTTTAAACTTCGGCTTCCTGAAGGGTTTATTTTTTAATCTTAGTATCTAGACCGTGCTTGCGAGCGCTAAATCTGTTGTAAGAAAATAAAATCTACGGTCATTAATTATTATGAAAAATATAATGAACGGTATTTTTGTTCACTAATTATATGTTTATGTAGGTACTAATTTTGGTATAATTAAGAATCAGAAAGGCTGTTTAAATTATTTCAATTTTAATAACCTTATAATATGAGATATAAATTATATAACGACTACATTACTAAATAAAAGTCGTCAAATATGTCGTTTAATTATTTTCCAATAGATTTAACATAATATTATTTTGTCTCTATGTTACTCTTTCAAAAACAAATTTTAAATATAATAAAAACAATTAAAAGCCTTTCTACATATAATGCATACTATAATCTCAAGTAAAACCAGGTCAATATCTAGTAATATAACAGAACAGATTGAGTAGTCTTAGTCTAGCTCAGAATACCTGCACCACGCTCCATTAGGCATATGCTCTCTCAAGCGAAGTAGCGTGCATAACTAGTCAATGAACATAGAATAAAGTATTATATAAATAGTATATGTTTTATGTTTTTTTTTTTGGATTATCCCTATTAATATTATATTTAAATATATATTATATAACTAGCAGTCCGCCCCGGCTTCGCCCGTGGTACATATTTACGTTTTCTCTATGTAAGAACCATCCTCGTACTCAAGGAATATAATAAAAAAAGAATTAACGAAATCGGTTCAGCCGTTCTCAAGTTATGCGCTTACCAACACATTTTGGGATTCATTTTTATATTATAAGAAGAAGAAGATATAGATATAAAGATGGCATATATTTTATTGTTTACTCTTTATTAAAAAATTCTACTATATTAATTTATACTAATATTATTAAGCTGAGTTTGTTTATTTGTTTGAACGCGCTAATCTCAGAAACTACTAGTCCGATTTGAAAAATTCTTTCGGCGTTAGATAGCCCCTTTATCGAGGAAGCCTTAGGGCTTAGGCTATATTATCACGCTAAGACCAACGGGAGCGGAGCAATGCGGGTGAAACCACGGGGCACAGCTGGTGTTTATTTTTTACTAGGATATGTACTTATGTAGGTTATACTTTTTATTAACATAGTAAAACTTTCAAGAATTCTACTCATAACTAACTGCTATAAGTATAAGCATTTCAAACTCAATGCAATGTTTTTACATAAGTTATAATTTAAGTTTTATAAATTTTATATAACAAAATAAGGAGGGTAAAACATAACATAATTATTCAGCTATCAAATAAAACAGTAATATTCAATATCATTTAAATATTGTAACGAGAAGCAATTTAATTAAAAATGAAATATGTCTCGACATAATTTGATGTGGTTATCAACCGAATGAGCAAATATGATAATTTCCATGGAAGTTCTTTTTCATAATAATATAATTGTATTTGTTTTACACATGGTTAAAACATCAATCAAAATAATTAACTTTGTGTTTCATATCTATACTAATATTATAAAGAGGAATTTGTAATTATGTATGTAAGGTTTTCACGCATAAACTGCTGGACCGATTTTGATGAAATTTGGCACAGACAATCTTTAGACCCTGAGAAAGAACATAGGCTACCTTTTATTGCGAAATATGTACCACGGGCGAAGCCGGGGCGGACCGCTAGTTTGTACAATATATTTACCATAGCATGAAAATTAACATAATATACTGAAAAAATAATAATTAATAATATTATGTCCAACATCAGATCAGTAATATCTACAAATAAATTTTGTAATGTTTATATTATTTTAAAGTCTATGTATGTGCGCAACTCATTCGTAATCATTTAGGTCTTCAATTAAATGAAATTTATCGCTCACTACAAACTTCGTATTTTCCAACATATTATGCCTAGATACACATACCCGTACTCAACACACGAAAATTTACCAAATTGTAGCCAATGTAGCCTGTAGCTCAAACCTTTGACAGGAATAGCTCAAAGGAATTCAATCAATCGACCATTATCGAAGCGAACTGCAGTCGCGGACTCGATTATGTGTCGAGTAATCGAGATGTAAACAGTATGTTTTAACTGGGAGAATGTATCTGACGTTTCTCAGATATGAATGAATAGAATTTTGATCATGACATACATTCTAATAGTGTTGAATTCCCTTACGTCAATATTAAAAAAAAAAACAATATTCAGCACACAATATTTTTCGCACTAGAAAAGTTTCAAAGATATCAATACAAAAAATATACACGCGTCTTAATTTAGGTTTTCTGGATAGGATGACCCTTAGAATAATTTGCACAGCTGATAAAGACACTGACATCGTATTTAAGATATTTGGAAATATATTTTCATAATTCGTGAATTTACATGCACATAAGCTTTAAATGAACAGAAGCTAGAAGTTAAATTGTAAACAATTGTATTTCTTAGATTGTATTGTATTATTGTAAATCATAATTATAATGAACTAGCTGCTACGCGCGGTTTCACCCCCGTGGCTCCACTCCTGTTGGTCGTAGCGTGATGATATATTATAGCCTATAACCTTCCTCGATAAATGGGCTATCTAACACCGAAATAATTTTTCAAATCGGACAAGTAGTTCCCGAGATTAGTGCGTTCAAACAAACAAACTCTTCAGCTTTATAATATTAGTATAGATAGTAAAGCCCTATATAAGATACTGTTTATTTAAGTACCACTTAATTCGAGTACATACCTACGATTTACAGCAAATGGCTCTTAATTCCACCACACGAAATGTCTCAACAGATTAGGATTTATAGGGTCAATCTTTACACTAGGACGAGTAACACGTACTCAGGTTCAGGATTTTTGTTTTTATTACTTGCCCCAGTGGGCCAGTAGACGTTGTTCTGCCCTACTGCCCCTATTTCTTGTTTTCTCTCCATAAAAACTTTCCTAGTGCCTTAATAAAAAAAACCGGCCAAGTGCGAGTCGGGCTCGCGCACAAAGGGTTCCGTAGCAGCAAATATAATAAATTACAGTTAAATCAACCTATCTCAAAAACTATAAGAGATACTTTGATCAAACCAAAAATCGTTGAAAGAGTTAATTAGCATGCATCACCTCTATTTTTTTTAGAATTTTATACCCCGTAGTTATAAAAATAGAGGGGGGGGGACATACTTTTTACGACTTTGAGAGCTGATATCTCAAAAACCGTTCACTTTAAGAAAAATGTTTTTTAGAAAACTTTATATCATTTTAAAAGACCTTTCCATTGATACCCCACACGGGTATGTACATCGAAAAAAAAAATTTCATCCCTCAGTTACATGTATGGGGGGCCCCACCCCCAATTCTTTTTTTTACTATTTAGTGTCATATTTTTGTAGCGGTTCATACAACACATATTCCCATCAAATTTCATCACTGTAGTACTTATAGTTTCCGAGTAAATCGGCTGTGACAGACGGACAGACGGACAGACGGACAGACGGACATGACGAAACTATAAGGGTTCCGTTTTTGCCATTTTGGCTACGGAACCCTAACAAAAACGATAAAAAAAATGCCGAATTGGTCGAGCCATTCTCGAGATATGCTTCACAACTAATTTGGCGATTTATTTTTATTGTATAGTACAGTTTGTCTCAATTATCTGTGACATGATACCTACATGATACCAAACATACCTAAGCCAAATAATATAGTTGTTTTTGGGTCAAATTATTGTTCCAATACAATTATGCCTTAATATGGATTGTCTCAAAAACATTCGTCCAACCATCCGAATTCTTTATTTTAAAGCTACAAGAAATCTTAAAATAACATACTCTCTTTTCAATACATTCTAAAGGTTTTTAACCAATCATGTTTCATAAACATCAGGTATACCTTGAAGCGGTACAAATGACGAAGGGTTAGGTTACAGCCCGGGGCAATCCTTCCGTTTTCATATGCTGATATTTGTTACATATATTTTATGTCAACGGGTATTCAATAGGAACGTATATGGCTGTATGAATAAGAAGTAGGCATGTGGCAGGAATTATTTGATGTCAAATAGTATGTTTACATGAAGGGTGAAAAGATCTGGTGGTTCATAGATTATTTCTTTTCCTTTTATATTAGATAGTGTATTTCGTATTTGGCTCCACCCGTTTTGTAGAAAACTTGTAAAATTATATACTTAAACCTTCCTCAAGAACCACTCTATCTTAAAAAAAAAACCTCATCAAAATCTGTTGCGTACTTTAAAAGACAAAAGCATAAATAGTGCCGGACTGACAGCGACTGCTACATTGTTTTATCCGTAGTATATTATTATTAGTCTGTGGTTTTATACTATGTTGCGTTTTGTAATAAGTAAATTAAAATATTTTATAGTCATTCTTATAAATATATCATACTAGTATGGTATGTAGTACGACAAAATGACTTTAACGTGTTTTAATCCAACCAAAATATAAATGTAATGTATATTATTCCCTCAGTCCCGGAATCACAGACACAATAGAAAATCTATTGTGTCGCGGCCCGATCGGGCCGCTCGGTGGTCAATGGGTTATTATAATCTAGTTACATCATTATGTCGTAATTTGGATATTTTTAAGCCATTGCATAGCTTCTATCGTGGGCCTTGAGCGCGGGGACCGAATCCAGAAATTGGGTAACGAAAAACCTCACGCTCCCTACACCGACGGGCGCGGAGGTGTGGCTTGAAGGCATGCTACGCAATAGCTTTACCGCGGCAGCCCCCGAGTGCCACACGTCTTTTTTCCAGTAATTTTTTTCATTTATTTTATCATTCAACGCAAAAATATTACAACTATCACTGAAATCAACGAAGACTCAGCTACTGTATGAATAAATTATGAATATTAAATGTATTCATTTCTAGGACAAATTATTTGCCATTCGAAGCTTTTTGGTAATATATTTTCTCTTATTTATATAAATAAATTAGGAGCATAAGTAAACTGTTATAGATTTAAGAATAAATAAAGTTAGATTTTGTAAAAACATTACTTATTGTTAACAGGATAGGAGAAAGGCCTTTGCAAATCATATAAAATTGTATATCACTACATAGTATAAAACAAAGTCGCTTTCTCTGTCCCTATGTCCCTCTATGTATGCTTAAATCTTTAAAACTACGCAACGGATTTAGAACCGGTTTTTTCAATAGGGTGATTCAAGAGGAAGGTTTCAGTAGATTAAATTAATTAGGTTTTATGCAGCGGGCGAAGCGGCGGGCGGAAAGCTAGTATATATTAGTATTAAAATTAGCTAATGTAATACTGTAACCTGAATAAACTTACAATCATAATCCTAGGTTAAGTACGAATTTAAGCTAATTGCTTTCAAAGACACGATGCTATTTCTGTAATCAAAATGCGTCAAATAAAAGACTCCGGTTTAAAAAGCCATTATAAGATCGTTAATTCGTTTCCATTCAAGTCTAATTAAAGGGTCTGTCGTGGCTTGGGGTCATATCCGCTACTCTGTTATTGATTTGATATTAATTGATGGTTATTTTACTCCTATACTTTGCACTTCAAAGAACTTTGTATAGTTGACATGTGTTTATGAATTACGCTGTTACGTTGACGTATAAATACTAGGTTATCATAATATTTAAAGTAGTGGTAATGCAATGTTATTGTATGTCGTCACGCTAAAATTAATACTCTCTATAAATATATACTCTGTAAGTCTTGTTCGCATTCAAATTATATTATAAATGTATACTTGAATTAATTCTCGACCGCCTCCTTGGTACAGTGGTTGGGGCTTGAGCGTAGAACCGAGGGGTCCTGGGTTCGATTCCCGGTGGAGACGAAAAAAAAAATGTCTCGGTCTGGCAGGACACAGAAGGCTGATCACCTACTTGTCCCTAAAGAAAATCGATCAGTGAAACAGATTTATTTAAATAATATATTTTATATAAGACGGATGTTATTTTTAAAAACTGAAAACGAATTAATCCTTATATATTAAATTCAATTAATAAAACTTCAAACTTTATGATTTATTACATAATGATATAAAATTTGGGAATAAATTTGACCTACAATTTTGACAATACACACGATAAAAACACAGCAATTTAACACAATAAAACAAAGATAGCCCTCGAAGAAAGAATTACTCAACACACGAGCCTATTCAAGTGATGACGTCATTATTTATGTTTTGTTTTCAACGGGGCCGAGAGCGCAAGTCTTTCGTACTTTTTGTGCCATAATGAAGTAGTAGTTATTAAGTTTCTTTGTGGACCAAATGGAGGTCAGCTTATGGCATGATTTAACTTTTTCAGATATCTGTGTATTTCGATAGTATTAGAAAGTTTAAGTAAATATTTAATGCAGAAAGGTTTTACATATCTACAGAAACAATAAAATATAACTACATAATACAAATTTGCAGATAGAAACAAGAAATTGTTATTGTATGTAATTCTAATGAGCTTAATAATATTGAGACAGTTCCTAGGAAAGATCGCGAAGTAAAAGATTTAGTCTACGCTCATTTTCAGCAACTATTGCTACTTATAACGTCGTCACTGTCGACGTAATCATTTAATGTCTTGTTCAAAATGAAATACTAAATAATTCAATATCCAATTATTACAAACTTTACCCTATATAATCCCAAAATCTTATCAAAACCAAAGCTCCAAGCCTATATTCCTTTCAATTTCATATTCATTCCGAATGTTTTATGAGCTGGACTAATCCAATCTGTATATATATGGTGGTAATATATCCAATTTAGCGTATATTGTGATTGATTTTCTCCTCGATAGTAAAATGTATGTGCGTAGAATATTGGCAGATAGCTTCTACGCGATTCTAGAACTTATTATTTAATACATAAGATACCCAATAAATTGATATTGATTGAGACTAATTGAATATAACATTGTATATCTTGGTGCCAAAATATAGCAGATTGGTTAATGTAATTTTATACCATGTTAATTATATAAGATTAGTACGTAATTACAGCATGGAGCTAATTGAAATATATAATTTGTATCTAAATTGTTATTTCTCTGAAATGTGCAAAAGGCTGTTATTATGATATTAACAATATTAATTTGAACAGGAATCTATACTAATATTATAAAGCTGAAGAGTTTGTTTGTTTGTTTGAACGCACTAATCTCGGGAACCACTGGTCCGATTTGAAAAATTCTTTCGGTGTTCGATAGCTCATTTATCGAGGAAGGCTATAGGCTATACATTATCACGCTACGATCAACAGGAGAGGAGCCACGGGGATGAAACCGCGCGGAGCAGCTAGTAATACAATAAGAACGAACGATTGCCTACATTTTGAAGAAGCATGTCAAAATACATTCAACCGTTCAAACCTACGATGCAGAATGCAGATCGAACGTATACCAACAAATTGCTTTAAAATACCTTTATCATAAATATATTCTAACCTTATTTCGATGAACCTTTACCGGTAAGCGAATCGATAATCTTTGCAGCCATTTTGTAGGCTTTTACACTGTCACGCTTATAGGGATCATTTATAATGCTTACCCCTTCGCTGTTAAGGTTACACTGATGACTAATTGTTAGTGTTTGGCTTAACCGACTGCGGGAAAGAGTATGCTTGTGTGTGACGTAATGTAGAGAAGATGTATAAAAGTGTTCTTTATAATACGACTAGATTTCCGCCCGCGGCTTCGCCCGCGTTTTCAAAGGAAAACCCGCATAGTTCCCGTTCCCGTGGGATTTCCGGGATAAAACTTATCCTATGTGTTAATCCAAGTTACCCTCTATATGTGTGTTAAATTTCATTGTAATCGGTTCAGTAGTTTTTACGTGAAAGAGTAACAAACATCCATACATCCATACATCCATACAAACTTTCGCCTTTATAATAGTATTAAGATTAAGATGATCGTTTTATATGGAAAAAATTAACTTGTTTTTCATTAAATGAATTCAAAGAATTTCTCTTGTGTTGTTTAAGTTATAATGTTTAAGTTAACCTACAAAAAACAAGACCGATGCATTATAAACCTACTAATATTATAAAAAAGAAATTTATATTATGCTTGTTTGTTGCTCCATCACGCAAGTACTGCAGCTACACCGATATTCGTGAAATTTAGCACACACATAGATGGCAGCTTGGATTAACACTGAGGATAGTTTATATCTCGAAAATCTAACAGGAACGGGCACTATGCGGGTTTTCCTTTGACTATGCGGGCAAAACAACGGGCGAAAATATAGCAAACCATATTTTTATGTCTATTCATTTGTTCTTATATCCAAAAAGGCTAAACCTCCACCATAAATAAACAATTCCGGTTCCATTGTTTAAAAATAATACGACAAATTTTCTTTTTGAAGTGTCCTCTCCAAACATATTTCCCAAATCATGCCCACAAACAATAAAGTTATTTGCAAATAAATTATTTAAGATTAAAAAACATACTTACATTACAAACAAATTGAATATAAAGGGAGATGTCGGGAACCTGTTTGTTCGGGACCACTCGTTGTTTTGGTATATGATATTATTTTTTGAACATATTTGAGTGTAGTCAAGATTGGATTGAGTTTTCTTTCTTATTGTTTTGTTTAAACATGGTTTAGGATTTTGATTATTTCATATTTTACTAGCGGTCCGCCCCGGCTTCGCCCGTGGTACCTACATGTTTACGTTTTTTTTCATAAGAACCATCCTCGTACTTCAAGGAATAGATTCCGCAGCGCACGCGATGACAGAATTTTCATTAAGGATTTTTTTACACCTTGGGTTACATTATTGCATTTTTGGTAAGGATCTCTATTTTTTTTTGAAAATGCAATATAGCCTATGTTGCTCAGTGAAGATGCAGCTTTCTAATGGTGAATGAATTTTTGAAATCGGTCCAGTAGTTTATGCGTGAAAACCATACATACATAATATATACAACATTTTTCCTCACAAATCTTTCCTCTTTATAATATTAGTATAGATTACAAGCAAGCAATAGAATGAAAATAGCATCGATGTAATTTGTTACAAGGAAGATCTTTTCTATTCATTGTAATGCTACATAAAAACTACATTACTCTATTCTTTTACCAGTAGAAAGAAGAACAAAATACTGTGCCTATAAATGTCAAAGAAATAAATTATGTTTCTATCACCGAGTACCTAGTATTTAATAAAATTGCTATAATACATAGTTTATACATATTTCTGATTATAAATTTCATTTTTTTTGTATATTAACTAAATTTTAATCTATTTTAATTCACAGATGGCGCTGCAATCTTCAAGCAAAAAGACATCAAACACCGGCTAATTTCCCTTCAAAGGCGAATTTAATTTTCACGCTTCGCACATTATTACCGACAATTAACTGTGATTTCGCGGAAGATTTAATTATGTAAATTCTGTGTTATTGAGGCGTTATGTTGTATTGATCATATTGGTGTTGTAAGCCCAATGTTGGATATGCGGTTAACAATTGAGAGGGACTTGTTATCTATTTAGGTTATTATTGTTAACATAATTGTTAATATTATAATGAGATGATCTTGTTATCTATTTAAGTTTAATATTATAAAAGCGAAAGTTTGTATGTTTGTTTGTCACTTTACGCAAAAACTGCTGATTTTCATGAAATTGGGAACACATATAGAGTTAACTTTGTAACACATAAGTTTTTATCCCAAAAAACACACGGAAATGTGTTATTCCTTCACGCAAAAACTGCTGAACCGATTTTCATGAAATTGGGAACACATATTATAGAGTTAACTTTGAATAACTCATAAGTTTTTATCCCAACACACGGAAACGGGAACTATACAATTTTCCTTTGACTACGCGGGTGAAGCTGCGGGCGAAAAGCTAGTCTTCAATTAAATAATACATAGGGGATCCTTTATTATATATTTACGCATATTATTTCAACTAAGTAATAAAATATATACGAATTAAGTGGTATTTCATTTGATTGTCCTTTATACCTGATGACCTCTGAACTTGAAACTCGAACTCTTTATATATGCATATTAAAAACTTCTTAAGATACCTACAGTTCCACCAAAAAGTAACAATACGAACGTAAAGTATACACCGAATATATATTTGTGATAAATTTCCATACAGATCGTATAATTGGAAGCTACATTATGTAAATACAATAAATATATTCATCCATACATATTTAGAAAGCAAATTTAATACACTCAATGCGAACGCTTAGCTAAGAATAAGGATTGTAGGCCAATGAAAGCCTCTTATGCCTACTTGATTGAGACAATTTCTACGCAAATAATCTATACTAATACTAGCGGTCCGCCCCGGCTTCGCCCGTGGTACATATGAAAAATAGATGTGGGCCGATTCTCAGACTTACCCGATATGCACAGAAAATTTCATGAGAATCGGTCCACCCGTTTCGGAGGAGTATGCAGACTAACATTGTGACACGAGAATTTTATATATAAGATTATAAAGCTGAAGAGTTTGTTTGTTTGAACGCGCTAATCTCAGGAACTACAGATCCAATTTGAAAAATTATTACGGTGTTAGATATCCCATTTATCGAGGAAGGTTATAGGCTGTATATCATCACGCTAAGACCAATAGGAGCGGAGCTATGCGGGTAAAACTGCGGGGCACAGCTAGTATAGTATAATTTTATTGACTTCTATTCCGTTGTTTCTGAAACGTGCTAACAGTTGAATAAAATTACATGCACAATTGGATGGAAGAAAAAGATCAACTGGTTATTGTAATGGGTTTATTCATTATTGATTTAAATTGCAATTCGCTGTTTTTAAGCTATAAATGTAGAGTTTATTGAATAACACAAACTAGAGAAGACAAACTAGACAATATAATATTTATTAAATCGTTATCGAACTAAATAATTTATGAATGAATGTAAATAATTGCTTCTTCTTGTAAAGTTATCTATAGAATACATAAGATAAGACGACCCACCTTGTATTTATGTAGAGATCTATGTAAATTATGTAAAAAAAAGTGAAGTCCCGTGTCCCCTAGTGGGGTAAGGGACAGATGCATTATGAATACATCTGTTTTACTGATCCATTTCCTTTAGGGACAAGTAGGTGATCAGCCTTCTGTGTCCTACCAGACCGAGACATTTTTTTTTCTTCGTCTCCGACGGGAATCGAACCCAGAAACCCTCAGTTCTACGCTCACGCGTCAACCACTGTACCAAGGAGGCGGTCTATAAATTATGTAAGTAATATAGTATTATAAATATTATATTACTTACAAAAATATAGTTACATTAAATACTTTACCATTAATTGAATCATACTATATACATTTAAATGTATTATTTACAAAAATAAATACAAATATTAAATACCTTACCATGAATATAATAATACTATTTAAGCTGACATTTTCATTCAAAATCCCAGGTGTAACAGAAACCATACAACACCTGGGAACGGTGTTAAAGGATTTTCATCTATACTAATATATAAAATTGAAATGTCTGTTTGTAACGTCAAAACAATACTGATTAAATTTATAATTAAACTGTTCGCTACAATTCACAAAGCAATAATAATAATGAAAGTGTAGAAAATCGTTGACAAAGAAATTATTATTACGTCTGTCTTTCTGTTTGTTTGTACTGTCGAATGTCTAAACTGAGTAAATTATCATTAAAACACTGGTAGTTTATTAATATTAAAAGATGTGCCCCAGGTTACTTATAAATAAAATTAGTAAGCATTACTTACTAAACTTTCTTTTTTTCTCATTTCATCAGCTCAATCAAAAAAATTTAAAAGCTTTCATAAGACATATTTCGCTTTCTACCTTCTCTCAATGGTTGCCTGGCAGAGATCTCTGTTTAGTGGTAAGGCTGGCAATTATGTTACTTACATCATTCTTGTATTATTTTTCGTTTCTTTTATGCAAGAAAAAAAGTGTAGTTTTTAAAATAAAATAAATAAATAAAGTTAAAAATGTTTCCACTTTAAATGTGATCTAGTTTCATTATTTATATGCACGTTCAACGTTTAAGAAAGAAGTTATGCAATTTGCATGTTCTAGTACATTCTGTTTCAAATATATTCACTGAGAAGCGCTCACATTCGAGCCTTTCAAAGGATTTTCTTCGGAATACAAGTGTGTCTCTATTCGCGTATTTCGCTCTTTTCTGTTGAGTTTAATTATGTTCAGTATAATTTGTTTTTTGGTTTTGTTTATTGACTTAATTACGTGTGTCGTATGGAAATGTAAGTGACTTTAGACTATTTGTTTTAATAAAAAGGGGTTTACAAAGTTAATTATACGAGTATTGCAGTAAAAATTGTAAAGAGATGAATGTTTTTATATTGAATACATGGGTTGGTTATAAATGATATTTTTCATTACTATTTACTTAGACAAAGTATTCATAAATATGGATTACTAGCTTTCGCCCGCAGCTTCGCCCGCGTGGTGTTTTTTCGCAATAAAAGGTAGCTTATGTCCTTTCTCAGGGTCTAAAGATTGTGTGTGCCAAATTTCATCAAAATTGGTAGAGAGGTTTAAGCGGGAAAGCGTAACAGACAGACAGACAGAGTTACTTTCGCATTTATAAAATTAGTAGGGATTTTTAAACATTATCCAAACAACGTTTGGAATTATATTTTATGTATTCTATTTCATAACATTGTCCATTGATCTATTCCGCAATCATGATCTTATATATTAACAAATCATATGTAATATATTATGTACCTATATATAATATTGTATCTAATTAATACTTAACTTGACAATTGCTTTCGACGTGACCTCATTATGAAGTCGCACGTAATAATGTTACTTTCTAACAAAGACAAACATACAAACAAATGTAAACAACGATGAAGATTTCCTTTTGAAACTTTCAGACAATTCGTGTTTGATTTCATTACGTAGAATATGATTTTTGTTACATTATGTTCAAAATTCGCATCTACATATGGGAACACGAATATATTAAAAATTTAAATAGAGCTCCTATCTAAAGTAGAAAATATATTGCTGCAACTAAATTCTATACCAAAACGTGGAATTAAATTAACTAACACTAGCTATGAAGCCATTTATAATTCTTAATATATATAAATCTCGTGTCACAATGTTTGTCCTCAATGGACTCCTAAACCACTTAAGCGATTCTAATAAAATTCGCACACCATGTGCAGTTCGATCCAACTTGAGAGATAGGATAGTTTAAACATGTAGATACCACGGGCGAAGCCGGGGCGAACCACTAGTATGTTATAAATGAGACATATTCAGTAGAGAGACGATGATATAGACACCCTTTTTCTTTAACTATAATTTAAGGAAAAACAATTTTGTAATACCTACATTTTCAAGCCTTCGTGAATGTCATTCCTATACATGTTGAAAAGGTATACTTCGCCGATTTTTTATGAAAATTTGTGCCCTTTACTTAGACTCACTTAACTAGACCACATTATCCCGAACCATTCTCCAAATTAAAACACCTTTTAAAATGATCTATATACTTATATATCTCTTGAAGATACACCGTAACCTTTTAGCCGGCCTCGAATTTAAGTGACGTCACCGAATTGTAGAACACACTTAGCTCTAATGGCTGTCTTGGTATTGGTTTATACTGACTTCGTTTGGAATTCAATTACATTGATAATGAATAAGATTAGTTAAGAGGAAGATTATTGTTAGCTACAGATCATAGTGCAACTGTTAAATAATAATAATAATAAAACACTTTATTCTACACACAGATTAAGTTGACAGAAAGACAATAAAAATTAGCACAAGAGGTTTATGTTCAGTAGGCGGTCTTATCGCTCATGAGCGATTTCTTCCAGATAGCCAAAAAGCAAAGAAGAGCTGGGAAGTAGGAGAGTAGGCATTGGTAAGTAAGTAATATCTCTGCTAAATTTTTGCTTAATAATAATTTTATAACAACTTTATTAATACACTAGTTTTCAGCACGCCAAAATTTCCATGCAAATCATACGTTTCACAGTGATATAAATTAGTATATTATGTCACTCCCTAGCGTCCTATCTTCCTACCAACTATCTTCAGAAATAAAACATATCATATAGATGCTTTGTTACATGAAAGAAAGACAAACAATAATTACACTATCACATTTACAAAAGAAGATTGCTAAAACTAATTTTACAATATTCCTAAATTCAGTTTTAATAAAACACAACCAATTTATAGTACACACTTAACATACGTAATCTTAAAACGTCCCCAAACCTTAACATTTCACCATCTCTGACCATTTAAATATCTAAACAGCATCGCCGAAACGCCGATCGACATTCCATACATATCACTATATATTTAAGGCCTTCGTTAAATAATGAGGCCCGCATCCACTGGGATTACCGGAAACGCAAGCCACCATTTTCTATTGGTATCGACTTTTGTTGAGTTCGTTTGGTTTATAGATTAACAGTTAAGGGTCAGTTTCAGAGCATGGGTGTGGATGAAAGCATAATGCATATACCTACAAATATTTTTAAATGGCTATGCTTGTAGTAGGTAAAGAATACAAACAAAATATAATATTAGGCGTGGACGAATGCACGCATATACACAAAGTATTTATGTAAAATGGCTTCTAAAGCTTGTAGTTGGTATCAAGGTAAAGAAAACATTAAATCAAATACAGATAATATTTGTAAAAAGTAATTTAAAAGATGCATTTTTTAATATCTTTTTATAATCAGAATCTGTAAAATTAGCTTGTTCCTTAACTTACCTTATACCGGTGCGTATAAGGTTTCTACGTATAAGTAATTAATTTTCTATAGTAACATTATTTTTTTTTTTTTTTTTATTAATTTACCATTTAGTAACACTATATAACCTTTACAAATTTTCGCCAACATTTATTAAATTGTTATAAATTAGAATAAGCATTTTCGTAATATTCAAATTATTTTATTCAATTATTGAATACTTCCTCTTTTTAAATATTCCGAAGTAGAAATATTCCATACTAAGGATAAGAATTGTAAGAGTTTATAATAGTTTTTTTAATGCATCCTTATCACACAATTTCAAACAGACTTCTTTTTCAGTACACAAAATAAAGGATGTATAAAATCTAGAGCATTTAAAATTGCTCTTTCGATGAGGTCACGAAGCTAAGAACTTCGCATGTAGTTTTTATAATTCACAAGGCGCCTGCCTTCGTATGGATACAAATTTCCTGTATACGCCAATGCAAATAAGCACACCTTAGTTTCATATTCGATTACGATTGCGAATAAAAATTTATAGAAACACAAAATGGAGCTTCTTATATCAAGATTAGTCGGTACTTGAATATTAAGCAACTGATCTATTATTCTTCAAAAGTTGTTGTATTCTACTGTGTTAAATATTTTCATAAAATAAATAAAATTTATAGTTCAATTTATTCCAAAATTAATCTTTTTATTAATTCATCACCCTTTAATATCATCATCATCGTGCATTGATTGAAAAACATCGTAACCACTTTTTACACAAAAAAGTTACCTTGTAATTTGATTGATTGTAGTATAATTCTGTAGTACAAAGTATAACAATGATTATACAAAGAGCTAATGGTTATTTATCCAGGTCGTAAGCTTGACACACAAATATGGATAACTTTCATATGACCCCTAAAACCCATGGAAATTGGCACACGAAGGTTTTTTAGGCGCGGCAGTTTTATTTTTAGTAACCCCAATTGTGGTGTATATTTATAATTACTACAGTGGTTTGTGTTTTATTACACTTTGGTTTATTGTTGTTTTAATAAATGTGTTCAGTTTTAGTACGTATTTCATTAAATCTTTCTTATTCAAACTTGGATTATCGCGGAGAACTGACACTTTTTCCAGCGGAAATTGTATATTGACTGAACAAGAAATAATGTAAAATAAAAACATATTAAAACTCTATAATCACTTCACTACATAGTAGCAAAACAAAGTCGCTTTCTCCGTCCCTATTTCCCTATGTCCCTTTGTATGCTTAAATCTTTAAAACTACGTAACGGATTTTGATGCGGTTTTTTTTTAATAGATTGAGTGATTCAAGAGGAAGGTTTTCGTATATAATTTATTAGGTCTTAGACTAAGCGGGCGAAGCCGCGGGCGGTAAGCTAGTACTTGATAAAAGTTTTCCTTTGGTGGTAACAACGACACCTTTCTTACGAGTATAATATTATAAACGGCGAATAAACATTGCTACGTGCGCTACGAACGTAGCATAACTGCTACGCGTAATGTGGGCGCTAAGCGAACCCCGTAGCTAAGTAATACAGAGATGTCTTCGCAACTTTTGAAATATTTCTAGGAAAAGCTTTAATATTCATAAGCTTCACAGATATACATTAATAATTCATAAGGTTAGGAAAAATTTAATTTAAGAATTCAACTTTCTAGGTTAAACTTATGATAATATTAGAGAAGAGACATTATATATTATTATTTGTGAAGTGATAAATTATTTAACCGTTAAATGTATGATTTAAATCAAATTATTTCAATGAGTATTAATTACGCACGGTGAGTTTTTGACCTATTTCATTATACATTTGTTCTCTACCTGTAATTTAAAATTAAATTTTGTACCAGTTCACATACACCACTAGGTATTAGTACCTAGTTAGAGCTTAGGCTCTAACTCTGAAATAGACAATTTAAAATGGCGGATTTATAAAAAAGCTGATTGAGCGATCTATAGATATCGTAAAAATCATAAAAAATTAAAATGTGCAATTCATTTTGCAAAATCATTGGGCAGATAAAAAGACAATCAAAATATAAAATGACTCATAGAAGTCATAAAGTATTAATCAAAAAAAAGGGGCGTGTGTGCCGATTAAACGCGTCAGAAGTGAAACTTCTTTGGAAAGATTCAAGGATACCAAAATTGATACCTTACTAAAAGACGTGACGGTATAGCCATGACTTTTAAATTTTACTCTCAACGCGACTGAATAAGTTTCACTTCAAAATTATCAATTCAAACCCATTAGAGTCAATATTAATCCCAATTTTACTTCTATTCTATATCAAATCAATTACAAGTGTACAGACAAACAGAATAGATTGCATTTTAAACCGTTTATACCATTAAATTTCGAAGTATAATAGGTTAAATCAAACACAAGGCATCTAATTGAATTTCTCTGAATCGTCTGAATCAGACTTTGAGTCAGACACTATAATGACAAGTGAGGTTTCTATTTAGTTCAAACCAGCTAAGGTAATAAAACTAATTAATATGTCTTTTATTTATAAAATAACTAGCTTTGAGTTCTTGGCTTTGCTTCGTTAATTTTACGTCATCATGAGACAGACAATACTTATATTAATTCTACACCCTTCACTAACTTGTAATTGGCTTTTGTTACTAAAATTAAAATAGTGTGTCCTATGGAGTTAATTTGGTTAACTACATAGGACTACTATTTTAAGTCTATCCCTATAGCAAATCTCATCAAAATAGATTTCGTGTTTTTTGCATAAAATCGACAAAACAGATGGAATTACTTTCGATGTTAAAATATTAAGAATTATGAAATACGATTTAGTCGTTACATTATTATAAATAAACATTTCTTTCTTCCTACATCAAAACTGAACGATGTCACAAACAGGCTCCCAGATTCCAGTACAAAATTTTCTTTCTTTATAGCAACGTTTACAATCTTTTTATTTAAGAAATCGTTCCAGAAAAACGTTTTCTATAAAATATTTGGCAACATTGAAAAGGATTTAGGGCTAAAGCTAGAAAGTTAATGTACAAAATATTAAGTGTTGCTAGGCAATATTTTAGAATCGAAATAATGTTTCAAATCTTATATTAAATTCTTAAATTTTAATTAAACATTCTACATAATTTTACGACTGTTTCGATCTTTCCTCTTTCCCATATTAACGGGTTTATTATAAAACGGTATTTTTGCTCTCCTTCTTACTTACCTTAAACATTTTCATTTTACAATTAAAGAGACTTATTCTTAAAAAGGTTAAGTTGTCATATTAATATTGAAAATGGTAAAATAAGATAAGACATAGAAAGAGAGCATACTAAATAGATGAATAGATTTGTATATACCTTTTCATATTATATTAATTTTATTTCTGTATTATAAGTTCATTGAGAAAAATAAAAGACTGTACAACGTTACAACTATGAGAACTATCGACGAAAAATTTTGTAAAATGTGAAAAAAAAAATTTTGCTAAGAGCTTTGCGTGAGTTATAGAGCAAATTTGCATGATACATCTAATTCCTACACAAAACCCTAATTTCACCATGATTCACAGCAAACCATGAACATAATTTCACATCCCAGGATTGAGAAATTCCATAAATTCCAAAATGAACACCAGGAAACGTTCAGACCCAAAGCAATACATCAAAGGTTATCGTATTTTAGTAATGTATCCGAATGGCTGCTAAGATGGATCTTTATTGCACACCAACAACTGATTTGGTTCGAGTTTCGTTCGTATATTTCCTGGAATTACGTAGAAATAAATATTTCAGGACAATTTTCACACACGGCACGATCTGATCCCATACTAAACTTTTCGCTAGTGTTATAGAAACCAGATGGCTGATAAACATACATATACAATTATAAATAAATACTTGTATAAATAATTAACACCCAGAAACAGAGCAAACATCTATGTTCATCACACAAATATTTGCCCTGAGTGGGAATCAAACCCACGAACTCTGGCTTGGAAGGCAGGGTCACTACCAACTAAGCCAACCGACCAGTCACAGAAATGGAAAGAAAAATCCATTTATTTACACACACGAATAAGTTGAGTTTAAGTTTGTTTTGTCTATATAAGTCTAGCTATAACGCATAAATAAAAAGAAAAACCATTTAGTATTGCACACAAAATATTCAAATACCTATATTAGAAAATACATTTAACATTGTGTGTCTTTCGTGCGCCAAAAAAGGCTGTCACTCCGGATGTCAATAACAGAATCCATACTAATATTATAAAAGCGAAAGTAACTCTGTCTGTCTGTCTGTTACTCAATCACGCCTAAACTACTGAACCAATTTTCATGAAATTTGGTATGGAGATATTTTGACACCCGAGAAAGGACATAGGCTACTTTTTATCCCGGGAAAATGACGCAATCCCGGAAATCCCACGGGAACGGGAACTATGCGGGTTTTTCTTTGACTGAGCGGGCGAAGCCGCGGGCGGAAAGCTAGTGAAATAATAAATAAAGCATTTTTTATAACTTTGATAGCGTATCTACAAAGAGACAGTAGTAAATCGTGATTTCAGAACTAAAGTGTTCTATAAACCTATTTTAAAAGAGTGTAAGTAGTTCTTAGCATCGTCTTTTCGTAGCAGAAGCTACGAAAGATTGATTTACTATTTGAAAAGTAATGCATGTGGTATTAATAGACTACACTTCATCAGTTTTAGTAGGACTATTACAGCAATACCTAATATTCATAACTAAATATTTATTTCTGATTTTTAAAGGCTCAACACTTCAAGGGTTTAAGAGGAGTACTTTCACAATCTCTAACGTGTTAGCGTGATAAGCTTGAACTGAAATATCAAGTAAATTCATGTCCAACTTATTTGATCAAACTACTTCTATTAATACATATATTATTTAAGTATATATTTTTTTAATAAAAACTGAAACGACTCTACATCGACATCTATTTTGTAAAGTTTTGCTACTTCAGTTAAATATAAAAACCCATACACAGCCATATATCGGCTACGACGTTTTTTTTCACACCTCATTTGAAAACCACAAACGTCTGTGAAATATTCGATGAATTATATCAAAAAAAGGTCATCCATACTCAATCTATTGTAGAGCCAACGCTGAAATGTTTTTATTACAATAATAAAATTATTTGCTGCTGATTGGAACCATTTATTATATAGAATAATGTAGCTAAATTGTGATTTCATGTCCTTAAAAAATATTCATGTTCAAAGTTCACGTTGGAAGTGTAAGCTCTAAATTAAAGCGTTAACCTAAAAAAAATTAAAAAAAACATCAAATGATAGGTAATTTTGTAAAATATTCCGGTATCGAAGAATAATTTGCAACATCTATCTCGATAACTTAAAATATTACCTATGTATTTAAAATTATTATTAGCCCTTTCAATAGCACACTTAAATAATCTCTAGGCTGCATTAATGGATCCCAACTTAACATTTTATAGGTCACAAATGTTATTCTAAAACTGAAATCTATGCCAAAGATAGTATCAACTCGATCTGCGAATAATTTTACCTCCGTTACTATTGAATTTAGCTGGCGAAATGTAGTTCGCTATACTTCCTAACCAATGAAACATACGTAACATAATACTACATACATAGTATATTATATACACATATAGTTAGATTATAATATATACCTTACTAACATAGTAAATAAGAGATGCATTTACACATTAAATAATCTCATTTCGATTGTACCAACCAGCTACTTACCATTACGCTAGTCCAAGTACAGTCACATGGAAAAACGAAACATACACACATAAACGCATCCATTGCACACCAGTCACCACACACACCACTAGCACTTATTCGATTTAAACATCCGTAATTCGATATTTGAGAACGCGGTGCCGGGCGCGGCCGACGGGGTACACCCAGCCTCTCGAACGCACTGTGAGCATTTGACGGCAGGCGCGTTCTGCGCATGCCTAGCCGTGCCTCGAACCGCACGAAGTTAGCCGACGATCAGCGAAACGTCACGACGCTCGTTAGCCGTTCAGCCGAATGTCGACAATAAATCGCTGTTAATTCTGTAGCGCCCTGAAGTTGGACGTCTCGTGTCTCATTTTTTCGTTGAGTGTACTTGATCGAATGAAACGTATAGGATTTGGGTCACTTTTATGTTTTTGTACAGATGATATCATAGTTTTTGTTCGGTTTGATCTTTAATGACTGCTGGTAAAGATTTACGTAATTACTTATTGGTATTGTAAACGAATGGGTAACAGTGTATATTCTTCTATTTCAACGACTCATTCCACTATTTAATTTATTTTTATTAAAGTCTAAGCAATAATTGTCGTGTTATGGACATCAGCTCTACAATTATTTTAAACTCACACACATCTATATTGTACCTACATACTAATGTGACCCACAAAATTTCGCGTCATTTGTAACAGGATGGCGGTTCTACAGGAGTCTTAGTACGCAATGACAAAAAGAAAAATGATGGTCCGAACGCTGATACCGGATGCGTTAAGATACTGTAATATAAAATATAACAGTATCTTAAGATAAAATATTATAGTATCTTCACCGTGTGTGACGCGCTTAAGTAATAGCAGATTGATCTTTGAATATGAAAAACTAGACTGAAGATAGGAAATTGAACAACAAAATCTAAAAACATAGGTCTCTATAATCTAAATCATAACCTTTTGCGCAACAGACAGCAAATGTTGCTCTTTTGGTTATACAATATTCTATTTAATATCAGTTTATTTATATAAATATACATATTTCATCATAATGTATTTGTGAGTAACTCTAAGGAGTAAACTATGCTATCATCAACATCATCATCATCAGCCTTTCGATGTCCACTGCTGGACGTAGGCCTCTCCTAAAGCACGCCACTGAGCCCGGTCTTTGGCTCTTTGCCGCCAGTTGTCAGTGGCCAGCAACCTTGCGGACGTAGTCACTCCATCGTGTAGCAGGGAATGGATAATGGATGCTAAACTATGCTAAACTATGCTCAAATTCTAAAAATAACTCCAACAATTTTCACACTAAAACAAAACAAAACACTTCAACTTATATCACAAGCAAACTATTATTAGCCGTTTAGCCCTCAAGAGGCGGATCTTAGAAGTTAATCCGTCTCATTTTCAGCCTAAACATATATTTGTTTGGTCACATCTCCTCAATGAAGACCCCAAGTAGGAACGTCAATAGTGGACCTCTGGAAGTTGGGTTCTGAGTAGCGACTTATATCTTTAGGGACGTAGGAAAAGATTGCATATACAAACATGTAAACACCAAATTGTAAAAAAATGAATGTTTTTAATCCTTAATTAAAAGTAAAAGTTCAATTTTCTTAACATCTTATTTAGGAGTGAGGCAAACGCACATATAAAGTGATCGACAATTGTAACTTAAACTTTTCTATGAACCACCAATATCAAATTCAGCTGTTTGATTTAAATGTTGTTTATATATTAGACTAGCTATCCGGCCGCGGCTTCGCTCGCATTTTCAAAGAAAAACCCACATAGTTCCCGTTCCCGTGGGATTATCGGGATAAAACCTATCCTATATTATGTTAATCCAAGTTACCCTCTATATGTGTGCTAAATTTCATTGCAATCTGTTCAGTAATATTTGCGTGAAAGAGTAACAAACACACACATACACATCCTCACAAACTTTTGCATTTATAATATTAGTAGGATTTGCAGATGAATAAATAAAGAATGAGCTATAATATAAAGTTCCATACATTAAACTTGATATGTTTTAATATTGATTACTCATACAACCTCAAAACCATGTACTTAAATAAAATATAATATAAAAGACATCATTGCTCGAAATTGAAAAGGTTTAATCTATTAACATCTCCATTAAATCCAATACTGACGTAAAAGTAATTGGTGTAATTACTTTTACGTATAGTATTCTAAGAATAATGGTCGGAAATACTGAAATAGCAAGAAGTTACCACGACATGGGGAATTGAATAAATTGTCTTCACCAGACTCTCTATAGACTAGCCAGATGATGATGCACTTTTATGGACCAATGTTAGTTCCGCGAATACCTATTTAGTTTAGTTGGTTTATTTCTGCTTGAGTTTAAATGGTTAAATTTTGTATATTTGTGATATAAAACTCTGCAATTACAATTAAATATCTTCCTAATTGAATGATAATATAGATATTATGCTATTATCCTTATCTTGAATTATATATTAAGACAAAATTCTAGTGAAATAAATTAGGCGTGTCGATTTGACGCTTTTTAACTGATTACAAGCGTTCTTATAAATAAAATTGCAAATATTATGTACCCACTTTAAATATTTTGTAGGAACATAATAATTATTAAGTTGTGAGTATTTTGCCTTTATTAAATACTAGCGGTCCGCCCCGGCTTCGACCGTGGTACATGTTTACGTTTTCTCTACATAAGAACCATCCTCGTACTTCAAGGAATATAATAAAAAAAGAATTATCGAAATCGGTTCGGCAGTTCTCGAGTTATGCGCTTACCAACACATTTTGCGATTCATTTTTATATATAAGAAGATAATTACCGTTAAATGTGTTAAAACGAATGTTAAATGGTGAAATAATTTGTGTTATAAAAACTACCGTTACAAATGTTGAATGGTAAATTTAAATCGTTTAACAAACATCGGTTATCTGGTATTTATAATCGCAATATTTAACAATAAATACAATGCATTTCTAGTAATTCAAGCAGGCTGTAGATATTTTAATTATCCAGCTTGCGATGATGGAAATGTCATGAACTATAGGGAGTTTAAATTGTTGAATAATAGCTTGATAACCTTTGTATATATAATAAAGTTTATATATAATAGTACTTTAAAGAAAAATAACTATTCATTGAAGATGAATGAATAATATACCGAATCAGTGGCAGTTTAAATAAAATACCATTCATAAGTTCTTATAAATTTTTACATGCACTTAAAAGTTTACATTTAACGTTAAAAAAGGGTATCGGTAATAATTATTATTTGTTGAAAAAAGTTGTACAAAGTCAATAATTACATTTTATATTTAAACTCAAGCATGTTTAACAACACAAATATAATACTATCAAGGTATTGAATTCAAATACACATTTCTTTCAAAGACATATAGGAAACACCTCAGATCTTAAGAATTCTACAATACAACATAATTTTCCTCATACCACGTGCTACAATAAGATGACTGTCAAATATCATACATAAATACAGATCAGTAACATTGAAAACATGGCTTCTGATAACCGAGAAAAATATCTTCGAAGAATTCTTTTCCTCGTTTTTGATTTTCCTTATAACTTGTCTTTTTGGGATACATCGATCTCTGGCCGAATAAAAGTCAAATGGTAGTAAAGTTGCAATTTAGACAATGATAGTGTGTCTATTTTTCTGTCTACACACACACAAATGCCTTGCCGGGTATATTTAGTATAATATATTCGGCAATATAATACATCAATTTCATAGATTGAATTTTATTTGCATTTATTAAGAAGGTTTGATCATCTTTCTTTATCCTGAAAATCATTTTTTTTATTATTATAACCCACCGGGAATCGAAGCAAGCGGTCTTAGTTTCTAGGTTCATATTATGTAAACTTCAACAAGAAAAAGCAGTTCCAATTAGATAAAATGATCCTACTAATATCAAAAATGCGAAATTTTTTGAGTTCACAAATAAACTACTTTACGGATTTGGATGAAACTTTACAGTTATATAAGTTATACATTAGAATCATAAGCTTTATAAATACTTGATTTGACTTAAGATGGAGCAAAAAAAAACAATGAACATTTTCATAACACTCTAATATTAGCCTAGTTTTTACATAAAATATGTAAATAAATAATAAACCAAAAACTTTGAAAACATGTAACTTGGTTGATGGATTACGGATAAAATATCTTTAGAGGTTTATTCCCGTGGGATAAAAATACCCTGAAAATTACATTATATACCCTGAAAACTATATTATAGCCCCTTGTACACAACAGCTTGGGATACCAAAAAAAAATCAATAAAATAATTATATAGGTTTCTCAGCAAAAAAATGTTCCTAATCATTGGTAAAGGAATTTTCAAAACCTGTCCAATAGTGTAGACTTTAAAAACCGGAATGCAATCTTTGGTATTTTGTTGTAGTTATTACTTTAGATAAGCTAGAATAACCAAAAATTTATAAAAGCCATAAAATTAAAGAAATTAATAAGTCAAATTCAGTATTTATACGAAATTCGTAATGAATAACATAATTTCATAATTTTGTTAAAAAACCGGCCAAGTGCGAGTCAGACTCGCGCACGAAGGGTTCCGTACTATCATTTATAATAGAAAATCATTAATTGTATGGTTACAGCGGCAACGGAATAAATCATTTGTGAAAATTTCAGCATTGTAGCTATCACGGCTTATGAGATACAGCCTGGAGACAGACAGACAGCGGAGCCTTAGTAATAGAGTCGGGACTGTACCCTTTGGGTACGGAACCCTAAAAAATGGTTATTAAAGTAAAAGTACCTATTATACGAACAATAATAATTGTTCAAATGTTATAATATATCATCATCATCACTACATAGTATAAAATAAAGTCGCTTTCTCTGTCCCTATGTCCCTAGGTATGCTTAAATCTTCAAAACTACGCAACGGATTTTGATGCAGTTTTTTTTAATAGAACAAGTGATTCAAGAGGAAGGTTTTAGTATATAATTTATTAGGTTTTAGACAAAGCGGGCGAAGCCGCGGGCGGAAAGCTAGTGCCATAATAAAGCTTTAACTGCTCGTAATTATGAGAAACCGTGTTTGCTCATTTATCTTTTTATCCCTCATTTCCCACATTATTTTACGTTGGAACATAAATTATTATAATGAATACTTAAATATCGACATTTCAAATATTATGAAGGATAATATTTATTAAATTTTTGGGCCAAAACTGCGCTTAGAGATTACCTTTATGAAAAACCCATCCTAAACTATTCAGCTATTGCAGCGTAGCCATGTGGACTAATAAATAAATTTTTCATGTACACTTGTATACAATATTTGCATTTTACTTATGTGCAATATATTATATAAGTACTAAATATACAACGAAAGGAAAATAGCATAGTAAATAAATTATATTATATTTTTTAATTTCTAAAAGACCATCAAATATAATAGGTACTAGATAATATTATTATATAGGTTGGTGAAAATTATATACAGCCAACTTCCGTTAGCAATTGCATAACTTCGTTCCGAGTATTTTCTATACAAGACAACATAAAGTAAATCATGGGACAAGCGAAGCGTGAGAATTGAACTACTATGGATAATGGAGCTTTTCTCAATTCGTATGTTTTCTTCGAATATTCTATGTTTAATTTTATTGTTTATATAGACTTCAAGTTAATAATACTGCTAAAGAAGAATATACATAAAGTATATATAGACACAAACAAACATAAACGTCACAAATGGAAAAAAAATACATATTGTGGTAATACCTCAATGTGTGGCACTCGAGGACTACCGCGGTAAAGCTATTGCACAGCATCGCATCGCTGTGCCGGTTGGAGTGGGGGGGTGTTAGGTTTTTTCGTTACGAAATTTTTACATTCGGTCGCCGCGCTCAAGGCCCGCGATAGAAGCTATGCAATAGCTTTAAAAAAAGTTATTACAAAGCACACGGATATATAGAAAAACATGGCAAAAATTGAGTAAAATATCTCGTAAATAAAGTTTCGAAGAAATAATTATAACAGTTTTTGAATCAGATCTCAAAATAAACCAAATTTTAGATTGGATACTTATTTATAATACGAAAAATTGCAAGAAAATTTACTCAAACCGTTTTCAATAAAGTGAAATTACAATTTCATTCACAAAGCAATGAAAACAATTTGTAGCAATAATTTTTAACACGATCTTGAAATTAATTTCCATTCTCGTAAACTATATTCCGTTGCCAAATAATAAGTTTAAGCTTTGGCTGAGTATTTCTGTTATTTGTACACAAACAAAAGGAATCACGATAACTCACGAATGCAATGTGGTACTTATTATTACATGAACTGTAATGCGGTCATAGAGAACTTTTTATTTTGTATATCGGTTTCTTGGGAAAATAGGTCATATTTACATGGAGTTTGGGGGTTTTGATGCATGCGCACATAATGGAAAAAACAGGGCAAGTGCGAGGTGTTTGAAAATGAAAAAGGCTACATATTACATATTTTGTATTTTATTCAAATCGGCAGTTAATAAACCAGTGTTTCTCATAATTTGTTTACTGAAATCTCAGTCGAAGAAAATAATGCAACATCATAAGAAACAATAAGCAGGTTCGGATATAATCATAAGTAGATTCAAACCTGAACTTAATTTTTTGCAATAGATTGTAAAAGGAAAGTCATGCAATCAAAAACTGTTTCTGACCGTGTTTTGGACCAATATTATGTTAGTTATTTCTCTGAATAATGCACTATTCCTGTAGGATAGATAACTTATTTTTTACTTTCCATGAAAGTTACAGAAAAGTAAGACAAGCTTTGTTACGAGATTAAAATAGCCTATGTCCACTATCCGGTAAAGGATTTATCTATTGCAGTAAAGTTTATTAAAATTGGTCATGCCGTAGTAGTTAGCGTAAAAAATTGAAATACACATATTTTACTCTTTTATAGAACTAGTAGTAATAATAAATACGTCATTAAGGTGAACTACAAAATACCAAGTACACAATTAAATTAAATCACAAATTTTAACAAAACAATATCAAAATACAAAGCGAGATTAAAAACATAAAAATAATGAATTGAATAACACATCAAGCGTTACCTCTCGAAATAAATTGTGTTCGCAAGTTGCAACTAAAATATTCTTTTTAAATTGCATATTCAGGCACTGTTGTCATAGTATAAAGAAAGAAGTAGGCCTACTTCCTGGCGTTTCGGAGCACACGGTACCAAAACTCGCGAGACGCAGGGTTGTCACTTGTCAAATTTAAATTTTTAAATAATTGTATAAACAAACACCAACCGCTCAGAGCAATGACATGGCAAAGCCCTTTCGAGACCAGTCCCTGAGTAGGAACCGAGCGGTGTTGTGTGCGTGCATACGTACATGAACGGCGGGCGTGGCCAAGCGCTCCGCGTACATACAAACGGCGCGATGTACGATGAAGATTACTTACTTATCTCTTTATACTATGTTGTTACCCCGGCTGACCCAGTTACGGTTGTAAGGCAAACCCATAATACGAAGCTTCGCCATTGAAAGGGTCGCATCAAATGATATGGAAAGCTGGTAAAAATGATCGCTATTTGTATGCCGTGTTTCGAAAAGGTGTAAATGGATTATGTTTTTAATTGAAAGTTTTTGTTATGGAACTTGCTTGTTGTGTTTGGTTGCTCTTTTGGATTCTGAATATAGAGCTCATCTAACAAAAGAAAGACTAACTTGTAGAGAAAAAGTGTAGGTAATTTCAACTCTATCCTAGAACACAATCAGCCGTACAAATAAAAACTTCCTTATTCAAACCTTATGCAATGCATAGATATGATAAGAATAAATAAAGAATAAGGATATCATAATTTCTTACAAATAAATTTGGAATAACGTCGATGTAACTATGCTCACGCTATGCAATAGGCGCGAAGCGGCAACGTCGCAATTCATTCACAAAATTATGAAAAACATTGAAATTGTCTACGGTTAAGCCTTGGTGCTGTCATTTTGCTGACGCTCGTTTGACTTCGTCGAATTTGTTGTGAAGTTTCATCATACGATGTTCTGTTTATTTATTTTTTAAATATTTATTGGAAATAATTTAAATATATCATTAAATATGCAAGCAAATGATAGATAACGCTATCCAATATCTGGAGAACAGAAGACAAAGCCACCTTGAGATAGAGAATTGCCAAATAACTGGTACTCAAAACATACAACTCCAGGCTTAGATTTATATTTTCAACGAAAGTGTATATTATTGTGATAAGTTTAGAAATAAGTTTTATGTATGTATGGTTTGGCGCATGTTGTAAATAAATAAATCATTATAAATATCAAAAGGGTTTTTCATAATTTCGTATATGTATTTTGACATTTCATACAAAATTTTCCATTTCAATAGGTACGTAATGAAATTATTAATTTGCTCAACTTTTTCTACTTCTCGTATTACTCTCATTGCTATTATCTAAAACTTGTAAAACACAGCACATTGTATTAAAAGATATTTTATAACTCGGTTATGTCAGACTTATACTAGGGTGGTAGCCGTAATAAGGACGGAATAGCATTAGTATGAATACTTATTACAAAGTTATACTAGGTTACATTTATTTCGTGTTTATTTGTATGATTTTTCCTTATTCTTAGTTTATTCTTTGCATAAAATGTTATAACTCGTTTATTTGTACGGCTGAATAGGTTTAGATTTTATACCTTTAATCTGTATTCCATCTAATGTATATGTCACGGCTAAAGGTAGGTGAGAACATAAACTTAAGATTAGCCGGCTAAACTTAGGTTTATTTTCGACGAGGTGTTAATGTTAGTTTGTTCTATCTTTAGCCGGCTAAACTTAAGTGTAACCGCAGGCCCGTGGCTAAAAATGTCGGGGTGGGTAGATTTGGTTAGCGCCGGGCCGGTGGAGGGCTTGAGGGGCCCGCACAGTGCCAGAAAACACTCGCCCTGTTCCTTACATGTATTATAGTAACCAAATCTACCCACCCCGACTCAGGGCAGAAAGCTGGTGGCTAGGTTAGGTTAGGTTAGAACTCTTAAGACCCGCACGAGCCGAGCGAGCGCAGCGAGCGTGCTGCGGCAGCAGCCGGCGAAGTGCCAGAAAACACTCGCCCTGTTCCTTACATGTATTATAGTAACCAAATCTACCCACCCCGACATTTTTAGCCACGGGCCTGCGGTTACACTTAAGTTTAGCCGGCTAAAGATAGAACAAACTAACATTAACACCTCGTCGAAAATAAACCTAAGTTTAGCCGGCTAATCTTAAGTTTATGTTCTCACCTACCTTTAGCCGTAACATATACAATTTCATTATCACTGAATTGACTGACTGACTATCATACCAAATCACAAACTGCACTACTAGGATTGGAAGTTTAAAATAGTACACCGTGCTTATCTATAGACAGTATCAAATATGTAAATAGGTAGCGTAAATATTTCTGAATTCCATTCAAATTACCATGAAGTTTAACAAATATCTTGTTCAAGGAGAAAAGTACTAATCAAAATTGAATCGATTCTAACACACATACATTTTTCTATCATTATATTTTAAAACTAACACATTAATTTTGATCTAAAACATGTAAACTTATACTCTCAATATAACTTTACTAGCTTTCCGCGCACGGCTTCGCCCGCGTTTTCAAAGAAAAACCTGCGTATCTACCGTTCCCGTGGGATTTCCGGGATAAAACCTAGCCTATGTGTTAATCCAAGTTACCCTCTATATGTGTGCTAAATTTCATTGAAATCGGTCCAGAAGTTTATGCGTGAAAACCATACATACATACATACATAATTACAAACATTTCCTCTTTATAATATTAGTATAGATTAGTATAGATTTAGTCTATTCATTCTTTTCAATTCTATAACTCTTTTACAATTCCATAGTTTATAACACGCAACGCATGGTCAGAGAACTATGCTCAGAAATTTGCACGAACATTTTCACACAAACTACTAGTTTCGGAATTTCCACGTGAATATGAAATAGCTTCATATTACATTCGCGGTCCCATCCAGCTTTTGTCGCCTAGATTTTTCCGGTCTAATTTGTTTTGCGTTAGGTATCTATTTTTAGTTACAAGCTTCACAAAGAAATATGAAGATTTATTGTAAAAAATTGGTTGTCAGTAAAGTCGGTTTACTGACGATAGTTGAACGTGACAACGTCCGATTGTGCTTCTTTGTCGCTCGTTCCGCGCTCTCGCTTGCACTTCAAGCCTTACATGGAACGCCTCAGAGAGAGGTAACGACGCATGAGTCATGTTTTTCGTGCGTGCAACCGGCTCTATCGAATTATAAGACGTTGTCACGTCAAAACATGTGGTATCGATTTATAGTACAACATTTAAAACTTAATTGTAATGTGTAACTGGTATTAGTATGACTTTTATTAGCAGAAAGCTTATATAAATAATTAAGAATAACTTAGTTTTAATACTAGCGTAGATTTTTATACATAAGTCTAGCTGTGTTCCGCAGCTTCGCCCGCATGGTCAAGATGTTAATTATTTTCAAGGGGCAAATTTATAAAATCCTTTCTTAGCGGATACCTATTATCATAGTGGCTATCTGAATGCCAAATTTCAGCGCGATCGGTCTAATAGTTTCGGCTATGCGTTGATAGATCAATCCATTGCGTTTTATATATTAGCCTTTTACAGATATTCTTATACGGATATAACTATCGGTTTTCTTAAATACGTAATCAAATTATAGTCCTTTCCACCTAAGATGATTTCTGTGACACATCGATTTTTGACACGTGTAGAGATGTCTTTACTGAAATCATATCAATTGTTTCCGATAATCGATAATATTTTATATGGAAATGAAATCGATTTGAATAAAGTACCAAAATTAGTTTTTTCGGCATTTCGCCAACAATTAACTAAGGAAACTTAGCAAACAACAGCAACAAAAAGTCAACAATAACAATTATTAGTAACAATAACAGAATACCACGTAAAGTATCAATATAAAAATACAACTTGTATACAAGGCTCGCACTCGTACTGTGACGATTTACTCGATTGACAAACGATCACAAGATGGGCGCCGATTATATATTTTCCAACTCTATGATTTTTCAACGATCCATTTCATGTACACGAATTGCGTATTTTGTGTTATTTTATTTTATTTTTCATTATATTAAACTAAACAATACTGTTTTGTATTTATAAGCTTAAGATGTTTCATTTTTATATTTTTGGTAATAATGCCGCCATAAAATAAAAATATTATGCACTAAAATTATTTTGGCGTTTTAAACATAAAATACGTAATTCGGAACACGATGAAGTGTCACAGGAATCATCCTAGGTGAAAAGGACTATAATGCAAATACATGGCTATAATCCAGTAATTGTGCTTCTACAGAGGGTTGACAAAACGCGATATATTGACTAAAATCTCCCAAGAGATAGTAAAGAGGTCCATTATTTCGTTATAATATGATCTTGTATTATATGTGTTATGGGTTAGTAATTAATATTTATTATCTGTAATTTTGAACTAGATAACTATTAACTATTGTCCATACAAATCAGATTTATACTGGACATTTATTAAACGATTAAAAAAACCAACTGCAGTAAAATAAAATAAAAAAAGACGTGTGGCACTCGGGGACTGCCGCGGTAAAGCTATTGCATAGCATGCCTTCAAGCCACACCTCCGTGCCCGTCGGAGTGGGGATCGTGAGGTTTTTTCGTTACGCAATTTCTAGATTCGGTCCCCGCGCTCAAGTAATCTCAATAATCAAGTACATATGTTATATTTCAGTAATTTCAAAATCAATAAATAATTAATTATTGAGAGTCCATTGATTTCTACTTCTTGGCTAAGTTACATATATATTTTGATAAATCAAAATAATACATTACATACTTGCTCCATGATCATATACGTGTACTCGTGTACGTGTACATATACATGTACATACGTGTACGTGTACATATACGTGTACACGTGTACACATACTCTACATACAATAAGGGTTGTAATATAAAATTAGGGGTGTAAGAGTGAACTGTCAACCATAAGTCCATTAGATTATACACCTACAGGGCTGTGACAAAAGACAATTAATTGTTGGGGCCCTTGAGAGCTATCCTATTTCGAGGAACTACGGCCGCGTTCATACTGGCCTTTTACATTTTTAATTGTTGTAATCTATCTATCTTTCAAACTCAAAACCTTTTTTTATTCAACTTCTTTTAGTACAGCTTTTAAATGGTCAAATGACAATGATTTCGATTTTATTATTTACTAGCGGTCCGCCCCGGCTTCGCCCGTGGTACATATTTACGTTTTATCTACATAAGAACCATATTCGTACTTCAAGGAATATAATAAAAAAAGAATTATCGAAATCGGTTCAGCCGTTCTCGAGTTATGCGCTTACCAACACATTTTGCGATTCATTTTTATATATAACTAGCGGTCCGCCCCGGCTTCGCCCGTGGTACATGTTTACGTTTTCTCTACATAAGAACCATCCTCGTACTTCAAGGAATATAATAAAAAAAGAATTATCGAAATCGGTTCAGCCGTTCTCGAGTTATGCGCTTACCAACACATTTTGCGATTCATTTTTATATATAAGATGAGATTATCACGAAAATTTCTACAAAGAATTGTAAGCAAGAAACTCCATAGTTAATTTTTTTTTTATTTACGCCTTCGGCTACGCTCGCATTGATTGTATCGTGAACAAACAAACATACGTGGTGGTTGACTTTTTTATAATATTTCAAAATGATGTTTTTGAACTTTTTGTGTAGTTTTGAATGCTTACGCGATTTATAGGGTACCTAGGTATGATCGTCTTGGATTTTATTTTTAATAAATAATTTAATTATTTCATTAATATTTTACAATATCAATTATTAGTAAACCCACGTATTATAATTACACAGTAGTCACAAACTATGACGTCACACTTATTTCCAAAGTACATTATGAACACTCCCTTATATAATTCAAAGGCATTTAGGAGTACGGTGTAAGGAGGGTATTAGAAAGAACCGAGACCGTTTCTAAGGCTTACTTTCGCGCCCTAATTATAATAACTTAAGAATAATACTTGCATTGTTAAGTAATCTCTCAATTAAGTTATTAAGTAATGAATATAAGTATACTAGCGGTCCGCCCCGGCTTCGCCCGTGGTATTTACGTTTTCTCTCCATAAGAACCATCCTCGTACTTCAAGGAATATAATAAAAAAAAAGAATTATCGAAATCGGTCCACCCGTTCACGTGTGGCCGTGACCAAGGAAAACGGGTTTCATTTTTATATATGTATTTTATATTATATTGAAATAAGTGACTTTTAAAATAAGTGAATGAACTTTTAATTTTTGAAACAAGTATTTATCCAGATGATAATATAGAATTTTGATCCAGACTCAAACTAATAAAGCTTGTAATATCGAAACTAGACAATAGTTAAACATATAATTATTTGTGGGGGCAAGTATCTCGCCTCGCGGCGGTGTTGTGAACAACTCCGGCTGAGTGGCCAGACGGCCGGAGTCTAGGGCGACTGAGTGAGGAACCTACGGACTATCCGAGCGTTGTCCAGCAGGACTGCCCGCTGTATCCCCACTGTCATGGGCTTCACCGGTAAATCCAACCTCCTTAAATATTGTTTTAAGGAGGTAGGAACCAGCCCATTGGTGGACACAACTATGGGGATTATCTCGGCAGAGACACCGCCCCACATCTCGACAACCTCATGCGCCAGATCCAGATATTTGAGCCGTTTATCTGAATATTATTATGTTATTGGTAAATATAATATATTCTAAACACTAAAATAACACATTATATTCCTCTAACTAAAGATAGAGCCCACTCCTCTTGTTATGGTTCATTTACCTCTTATATAACCGGATCATTAAAATAGTACGACACTTTTAATTAATTTATTAATAATAATTGTCTTAAACCTTATAATAATACTAGCGGTCCGCCCCGGCTTCGCCCGTGGTACATATTTCGCAATAAAAGGTAGCCTATGTTCTTTCTCAGGGTCTAAAGATTGTCTGTGTCAAATTTCATCAAAATCGGTTGAGAGGTTTAAGCGGGAAAGCGTAACAGACAGACAGACAGACAGAGTTACTTTCGCATTTATAATATTAGTAGGGATATTGATATGTACTTACATCGATGTTAAATCTAAAGTATATTGCTAGAAATACAAAGCAGAAATTTATCTATGTACGTCTTTAATACCTAACTAATCAAATTATTAAAAGACTAACGAAAAAATTGACCGCCTCCTCGGTACAGTGGTTGACGCGTGAGCGTAGAACCGAGGGGTCCTGGGTTCGATTCCCGGTGGAGACGAAAAAAAAAAAAAAAAAATGTCTCGGTCTGACAGGACACAGAAGGCTGATCACCTACTTGTCCCTAAAGAAAAATCGATCAGTGAAACAGATGTATGAATAATGCATCTGCCCCCTACCCCACTACGGGGACACGGGACTTCACTTTAACGAAAAAATATTTGTATTATAATATGTAAAATACGTTTTTACTTACATGAATGGTCAATATACTGTCTGTTTGTATTTTAAAACAGTTTAAACATTCTAAACTGCACTGTAAACATTAGAAATTTTTTTATGTAAATCAAAACAAATCCCTTCGCTAAAATGCTTTTTATCACTACATAGTATAAAACAAAGTCGCTTTCCCTGTCCCTATGTCCCTATGTCCCTTTGTACGCTTAAATCTTTGAAACTACGCAACGGATTTTGATGCGGTTTTTTTTAATAGATAGAGTGATTCAAAAGGAAGGTTTATATGTATAATAACATCCATTAAATAGTGGAGAAGTACTGTTATTTTTGAGGTTTCTAATGTGATGTCGTAATTTTTTACATATTTTCCGCTTACATCGCAAACGCAGGCTGAACCCTACGAGTTTTATCAAAATAATGTACTAAGTATTATACACATTGAAAAGGTCTACAGAAAAGTCCGCGATGGTATATGTCTATCTCTTATGGATAACCCACAATAACTTTTTTTTGTCATTTACTTTTTACGACAAATAATGGCTAATTTTCGATGCGATTTTAACCAATACAGCATTAATCCTTAACCAATTAAATACCTTGAATACATTGTTCATTTAATATAGATCTATATGGCCCTTTACACTGTATGATTTAAGTGAATATTTTCGAAGATATTACAGATTTAAAAATTGCGGGACGTAGCGTTTGCGGCGATACCGGCCGGCCGCCCGGCTATCGGGCGAGTCGAGCGGGCCGCTATGTTTTTAATTTTATATACAACGTTCACAGTTTTTCTGTAGTGTATTTTGTATCAGCATTGCACCCGTGCGAAGCCGGGGCGGGTCGCTAGTTCATCTATAAACAACGGTTATATCTTTATAGAGGCTTTACAGTACATATAAAACCAAGCTGTTACAGTTTATTGTAGGGCGTTGGCTATAAACCAAGAAGGTATATGACCTATCTAGAATACTGTTTTGTTACTAAGTATCCTGGTTTATTAGTTAACTGGTGTTATATATGTATTAACGTAGTATGATAATATGGTTACATCATTTAATCTTATATATAAAATTCTCGTGTCACAATGTTAGTCTGCATACTCCTCCGAAACGGGTGGACCGATTGTCATGAAATTTTCTGTGCATATCGGGTAAGTCTGAGAATCGGCCAACATCTATTTTTCATATGTACCACGGGCGAAGCCGGGGCGGACCGCTAGTCTTATATATAAAATTCTCGTGTCACAATGTTAGTCTGCATACTCCTCCGAAACGGGTGGACCGATTCTCATGAAATTTTCTGTGCATATCGGGTAAGTCTGAGAATCGGCCAACATCTATTTTTCATATGTACCACGGGCGAAGCCGGGGCGGACCGCTAGTTTTATTATAAATGCTTGTGAGGATGTGTGTGTGTGTGTATGTTACTCTCACGCACTACTGAACCGATTACAATGAAATTTAGCACACATATAGAGGGTAACTTGGATAAACACATAGAATAGGTTTTATCCCGGAAATCCCACGGTAACGGGAACTATGCGAGTTTTTCTTTGAAAACGCAGGCGAAGCCGCGGGCTGAAATCTAGTCATTTATAAGTAAATGTCTTTAAGTATGGTGATAATTGTAGTGTCAGTAAAAATAATTGCGATTGATGAAATGAGTAAGTTTAAAATTATTAAAAATCCTGTGAGGAGTCAAAAGCTAAATTATCAGAAAAAAAAAAATATTTTAATTAGAAATAAGATACCTATTAATTAAAGCTGAAGTAGTGTAATTAGGGGTTTTATCAAATTGCTTGTATAATAGAAGTCATTATACTTTTTTTATTATAAGATAGAGCATTACTAAGAGCGGAAATTTTACAGTTTTATTATTGTTTAGAACACAACATAACACTACACTTGCTCACATTAACAGTAGACACTATTCCTGGGCTTCTAGACAAATGGCAAAAACGCTAAAATGCGCTATCGATACTTATTGATATAAGCTTATGACCTTTTGCTAATGTTTCGGTCACACTGAATAGAGACGTACACTGAAGAATTTTTTGGATAAGAATTTTCATCATTCAACAATTCTTATCCAGCTGAATTTAGATTGAACAGCAGATTCTATTCTTTAACGTGTCTGCCATTTGTCTAGACTCAAGAGTGATAGTTCGTATAGGTATTTTTTGTTTTTATCGCGGGCATAACCGGCTTCAACTGTGGACTTATGAACCTATGGACTTAAAATAACACAAAAAACTGTAAATAACACAAAAGTTAGTTAATTAGCTCATATTATTACACCCCTCAAAGGTATCTAATGACGCAGCTACGTGATTACCACTCCTAATGCAAGCAAGCAGGTGAGACGCGTGCCGCGGCAAAATTATCATCACATTAGCTCACGAGATTGTGACATGGCGTATATAATTAGTTGTTGTATTGATTAAAATAAAAGTTCTTTGCTACTATCTAAAGACGTTTAGCTTCTGAAAAACATGTTCAATCGAAGAATCAAGAAAATTTTGTATTTGCAATTATGTTGCACTCAATAATATGATAATATGTGTATATACGTAGCGTACGGAATAAAAAATAAATGTAGAAATAAAATAAAATAATCTTTTATATATAAAAATGAATCGCAAAATGTGTTGGTAAGCGCATAACTCGAGAACGGCTGAACCGATTTCGATAATTCTTTTTTTATTATATTCCTTGAAGTACGAGGATGGTTCTTATGTAGAGAAAACGTAAATATGTACCACGGGCGAAGCCGGGGCGGACTGCTAGTGTATAAATAAATATAAGTTATTGTGCCTACTACGTTTTTCCAAATTACAAGTAACAATTACCATTTTGATTGTATAACCGTACTAAATCAATTGTAAAAATTGCATTTGACTTGGCCCGTGGGGCCATATTTAATACAAAAATAGGCTGACAATCAATAAAAGGGCCTACAAGTTCCGTAATAGAAATATTATTCATATAGGTAATGCTAAATTACTTTTTATTTAACAATAACGAATTACAATGTTAACACGCTCACAGTTAGTTTCTCGGATAACGATCAGTTCTGGTTAAGTGAATTAATGAGCGGTTACTTTATCGATGGGTGACTTACACAATTAAATTCCGATATTGCTTTAATTTTTTATTGTCATATTGTTTTAAAATATTCTTGACCTACGAAATTGTTTTGAATCTAAGAGCTACGTGCATAATCTTTTAATTTGGAGTGCCCTACAGTTTATAAATAGAAAATAAAAATAGCAAATTTTCGCTCTTAAAAAACATTTTTTTTTAAATAAAAGTAACCTAGAATGATGTTGTAAAATACAGATTTGAAAGAAGTAGGTAATTACAGCTTCTGAGCGAGTTTCTCTGTAGGTATTGATAATTGAAACTAGAAATATCAAGATTCAAAATATTTACTTACCTAAAGAAGTATTATTAAATGCCTCTAGAATTCATTACGGAGTCTTATTAAATACCACTATAGTTCGTTAATCAAATATTTTTCATTGAATTTCACATCGAAAAAAGCGCTTCAAATACCACCTGCAATATTTCTAACGCTATTTATTCAAGCTAGATAAAGTTAACATACGTTCCAGCTATAGCAGTTACAGAAAAACTCGGCTTAGAATCGAACCGGCGATCCGTCACTGTCCGCTAGTACTAAATGAGCGTTGCGAAAGTTTTTGCTACGAGAAACAAATGGTCGTGCGCTATCTTCTGATCGCGATTGTGGTAAAAACTAATGTTGATTAAGTGCAGTTTGCTTATAATTATAGGATAAAACGTGTGGAATAGTGTTAAAGACTTAAATAATTATACGGGCATTTCTCCGCAACTCGACGTCAAGCGCCTATTTTGCGTGAGAGAGGGAGGTGGGGGAAACCAGCTAAAACTGAAACCACCCGAGCTCCTCCATGAAGCCAAGCAGCTTGTGAGGGCTGCCGAAGGCTTCGGGGAGGGAACCAGGAGACCCCAGGTGTCTTGCCCTGTACTCCGCAACCCCTTTACATTCCATGATGACGTGGGCTAAACGACGACGACGTGTGATAAAGACTTATGGGAGGTAATTTAAAGAGACGTGTTAAAAAAGGGACCAGAAACAAGTTAAATGCATTCATATGAACATAATTATTAAATCAATATGTAAATGAAAGATAGCGATAAACAATAAACTGTAGTTATTATTTTTTGTTGGTTCTAAAACATGTAAATTAAAGATAGCGATAAACAATAAACTGTAGTTATTCATTTTTATGGTTTAAAACGTTAATAAAATTATCATAATAATTGACATAAAATTTAAGTTATTAGAGTTACATTTAGGGCTGATTTTTCAATCCTTGGTTAAAACTTATTCGTCAAATAATGTATAAAACTAATATTTTAAAAACGTATTCTTATTGCCCGCATTTGACAGTTTACGTGACATTTTAATATTATCGTGTAATACTTTATTGGACGGATAAGTTTTATCCAAGCATAGAAAAATGGGCCCTTAAAATATGAATTGAATATCAATTTCAATAAAAATGTTAAATCACTGAAAATCAGCTGCTAACCACATTAAAAAAATATCTAGATAATAATATTAATAATCTATACGATACAATATTTTTATATTAATATTGGACTAAGCGGTTCGGTTCCACATTCTTTATCCGAACCGCGAGGGACTGGAACATGCTTCCTGCGTCTGTGTTCCCCGACAAGTACAACATGGGGGTCTTCAAGCGTAGAGTGAACAGGTACCTTCTAGGGAAGCGCGTTCCATCTTAGACCACATCTCAGCTTAACATCAGGCGAGATTGTAGTCAAGCGCTTCCCTATTGCCAATAAAAAAAATGCAATTTCACGAGTTTTATTTTATTACCAGCTATGCTTCGCAGTATTACCCGCAGTGCTCCGCTCCTGTTGGTCTCAGCGAGATGGTATATAACCTATAGCCTTCCTCAATGAATGGGTTATCTAACACCAAAATAATTTTTCAAATCGGACCAGAAGTTCCCGAGATTAGCGCGTTCAAACAAACAAACGTATATATAACAAACATATATAATATATATGTATATGTATATAGTATATAATATATATGGATTATTTATATCTATTTCAAATAACGAGAAAGCCAAAAATGAATAGTTTTAATCTTTCACCGGTAATCTAATTTTTCTATCAAATACTAAGAAACGGAAATATAAAATACCTTTATATTCCTGAAACTCTTCGTAAATACAAGTAAAACCTTTCTTGCCCGTATTTTAAAAATAGTATTAAAATTACGAAGATCTAGGCGACAAGGGTATTCCATTTGACTGGGCTTAATCACTTTTCATCCAGTAATGGCATAGCATTGATGAAATCTAGACGTTCGTGGTCATAATATAATCTACTTTTCCTAGGAGAGGATTGTAGTATTTTTTGTAAGAGATTTTTAAATAATTATTTTGTTGTAGTATTTACATTTTCATGAGAACACGGGTTATTTTTAAGCTATTGTTATAGCTTTTATCTCAGACGAGCCAATGTAAAAATTCCGTAACGAAAAACCTAACACCCAAAGTGTGTGGTTTTGTTTTTTTCAGCTGATGTAACTGTCTGGTTGTATGTTCTGTTAGTATTTGAAGAGTTGGTATGAATTTGTGCCAGTTTGTAGTAAAGTGATGTCGAATAAACGTTCGTGATTGGTGGTACTGTGATATTATTAATGTGGTTATTAAATTGAATGATCGAAAATAAATCAAGAAAAACAAGTGGATGTATAAAAATAAACCGATATATAATTTGTTTTTTAATATCGGTTCAATAATTCAATTCAGAGAGTACTTTGCAATATTGTATTCTGTTACTTTAAAAAGTTGATTAATTCTTGCATTTTTACTGAAATACAGCCAGGTCCACAGAATTATTTATTTTTTAACTAGTTCTACATCCCTTTAACTAAACTACTTAAAGGCCAGTAATTAGGGGACTATCATTTACATTACAAGCGGTTAAAAACAACACATCCAAAACTATTTAACAACGTTTTACTATGTAATTTACATCTCTAGCCATTGAGGTATTATTACTACGTATAGAGAGGCCACCACGAACAAAATCTATGCGACAAGCGCGGCGGCGCGGGTCGGCTAATGACTAGTGAATCATACACTTTGTAGATCCTCTTATTACTTATAAATTAAAACCAATCAATGTAACAAAAAAATATTGTTTATCTTATTAAAAAATATGAATAAACTTATCAATTGAAACCAATTAATGTAACAAAAAAAATTGGTTTGGGACGATTGACTCTAACTCGTGTTACAAATAGTTTAGTAGCGATGCCCTCTCTAGTACGTAGTACATAGTAATTCAATGTCTCTAGCCAAATTTTTACCGGCCAGTTAATTCGGACATCGAAAAGACTGGACGGTCTCGTCAAAGAGTTTCCTCGTCCAGTTAAAAGCGACGTTCATGAATACTAACTTTATAATTTGGGGCTTTGAGTTATTTTTTAACTCGTCCTTTTGTTGAGTACCTAAACGTTCCGTGTTTTGCTCGTCTGTTACATTTTATTTATACTGTGAGTTTATTTTGCTCGGAGGTAAGCAATGGATGTGTTTTTGTGTTCCAAAATTCTATCTACATCTTAGGTTTTACATTAATATATAGGTAGGAACGTGCAAAATATGTAACATTAACTTTTCACCCGCGGCTTCGCCCGTTTTGTCTAAAACCTAATAAATTATATATTAAAACCTTTCTTGACAACCACTCTACCTATTAAAAAAAACTGCATCAAAATCCGTTGCGTAGTTTTAAAGATTTAAGCATACACAGGGACATAGGGACAGAGAAAGCGACTTAGTTTTATACTATGTAGTGATTTGTCGTTCTGGGTCCGTGTGTTGGATTAAGATGAACAGAACTCTCATTGGAGGCTGGAAAATATATGCTGATAGTGATGATGACGATGAAAAAATTATCACATTGTATTATTTTATTGTTACAGTTTCTTCTCGGTAACATGAGACTGATCATGGTACCGTACTAAATATGACTCCAAAAGTTTTGATCGTTAAATTAACTAACTGCTTGCCGCAGTTTAGCTAGCTTTCTGGTGGAAAAAGTATTTTTTAAATAGATGGAGTAGTTTTTGAGATCATTTATTACATACAATATAAAAAGCGAAAGAGAGCGTTTTAGATTGAACATTTTATGTAGGTATGTAAAATCCCGTAAAAGTAAACAGAATAAAAATGTCAAACGCACATATCCTATGGGTCGTATATATCAGTAACATAATGTATTCTAGCGTAACTGAACACCGAATTTGTTACACAAATTCGTACCCCACAATAAAGCTAATGCGCGTATCGATTACTCAAAGCTAATCTAACGTTTCGTAAAGAATGACTCAAATTAGGGTGAAGAAAAAACGGTATCGCGGTAAAAAATGGCCGATCCTCTGCTAGCGGCTCTCTGTAATAAACTCCTGGTTAGGACATTGCCCCGCCTATCCCTCATTTCATTATAAAGCCGCGTATAAACTAAGCGCGGCAAACCATCGAACATAGGCGCGCGCGGCGGCCGCGCACTATGTAGACGGGATCGCCGCGCGCGGCGACGCGAACATTGCCGCGCTCGAACGTGCCGCGGGGCGATCCGCTCACTGTCGGTTTTTGAGACCGCATCAAAGGAGCTTCAGGCGTTCGCTCGCGCGCCGTGTGGACGGTTTGTAGTTTTGGTGATTCGGCTCGCGCGGCGTCTACGTAAAAATGAACAACGAAAAGTGCCGTTTACTAATACAATTGTATGGCGCTAATGAATTTTTGTGGAACAGCAAATCCTCCCAATACCACAATAAATCGCTGAGGTATGATGTGTGGGTAGAAATCAGTAAGAAAATGGATATACCTATTCCTGACTTGAAAAAGAAAATGACTACACTTTTGGCGTCCTACAGAAGAGATGTTCGTGATGGATCGCCTGCCGCGCGCGGCAACTACTTTCAACTTAAAATATATCTACATATTGGCTCGCGCAGCAAATGAACGTCAACTCTGGTCGAACATTGGCTCGCGCGGCTGCCGCGCTTAATTTATACGCACCTTAACGCATTGCGGCTCGATGTCGCAATTAGATTTTTATTACTTTCCAATGTAATTGAAAACGGACATATTAACTGTACCCAATAACCATGCTCTTATAGCAGTATTTCCAGTGTGGGAGAGAGATGACGAGACGACTTATATACCGCTGTCACTTTTGCACACTGGAAGTATTATTGCTATAAAATAGCGTGGACAGGGCTAACAGGGCTGGACAGTAATCTTGTTAGACTGACGATAAATGAAAATTGTTGATCGAATTGGCTCGCGCTTAACTTGTTTGATAATTATATAATTAAGAGCGTGTTTTTATTGTGTGAGTTATTTTTAATTATGTGTTATACGTGTTTTATTCATTATCGTTTTAGTAGTATTACTAAATATTATTTAATACAACAAATAAATATTTATTCACCAAAGTAGTATTAGATAATTTTCCATAAAATTTTATTTAATTTTGTTACAATGCGTTTTTTAGGAGCACTTGTAAATTATAAGCCCAACTGTATGTGTATGCGTAACTTAAACTATATCTTAAATTTTAACTTACACAAATTACATAGCGTAACTTTTAAAATTCTTCCTATAACAAAATATAAGTACAAGTAGCTCTTACACGTATTATTATACTTTGAATAAAATTATGTAAACTATAAATACTATTAGTAATTATTGGTTACACATGATTACAATTCACGACGTTTATTTCATTGCTACATTGCACGACTTTCTTTCAAATGGGTTTCAGGTAATTATTAAGAAAGCCCTAGATTTGCTATATTTTAATTGTTTCTATGAATTTTATACTGCATAATATGATTTAATAAAAACGAGTATTTAAATGTAAACCCTTAAATATTTATCAATTCTGCTTTAAAATTGATATTTTTGCCTCTATGTATATTAAGGAGAGTTATTAATTAGAGAATAGAGACGATAAATTAAATTTTGCTCGTAAAAGGAGCCACCATTCAACTTTGTGTATAAAAAAAAATATTATGAATACTAGTGGCCATTATTTAAAGACAACCTATCGCTATTATTGTATAATATTTAATTAAAATTAATTTCATAAAAAACAGTGACATCTTATGCTATTTCATAATATTATTATACCAATTTTTAACATACCTATTAGCATTTATTTAACAAAGTACGAAGTAAGAACAACGAACTAGTAGGTAGTAGGATTCGTAGCTGTCCAAACAGTGCCTGCAGGCATGCCCTTAAATAATCAAGAGGCAAATGGGGCAGACTGATATCACTGTGAATTTGACTTCAGCCACAAGTTTAGTTGTAATAGCACTATTATAACTAAACACAGAAATAACTACTGCAAAAATCCATACTAATATTATAAATGCGAAAGTAACTCTGTCTGTCTGTCTGTTACTCAATCACGCCTAAACTACTGAACCAATTTGCATGAAATTTGGTATGGAGATATTTTGATACCCGAGAAAGGACATAGGCTACCTTTTATTACGAAATATGTACCACGGGCGAAGCCGGGGCGGACCTCTAGTAATAAATAAAATTAAAGTTTAAGTGTTTTTTCAAGTGTCATAAAAATACTTTTTATATTCGTTGAATGTGAAATGATTTACTCAAGAAACATGAATTTAATGTATGTTATACAATAATTAATAAAACAGTAACATAATTTATGAATACTACAAATGTTAAAATTTTGTGTGTTCAGAGATAGCTTTCACTGAGGTGATAATTTATTTCAAAAGATCAGCTCTTTCACTTTTAACTTCTTTATAATTGCATTCATAAAGTAACACATCGTTCAAAAAACTTAAAATAAAGGCAATCATTATTATTGTTGCAATTTTACAACAACAGCACAAAATAATGTACTTGAAATTATACCCGGGCATGTAGGCTGTAATCCGTCCTGCCAAACATGAACACTATGAAGCACTTATAAAAAATATACTCGAAATTAATCTGTTAAAAACCTTGAAACTGAGCTCGTCAAGTTAAACAAAGTAGGAAAATTTTTAATGGCTCCATAAAAGTTATTAACGTCAGGCGTTTTATTAATTTGTCAGAAGTCAGTTCGGCATTTATTGCAGCTTTGCGTTTATTCTGATGGTGTTAACGAGGTTTCAAGATATTGTAGTGTTTATTGTTTTTGAATAGAGTAATTTGTGGGCTATATGAAGCTTATGATATGGGCTATCTAACATCGAAAGAATTTTTCAAATCGGACCAGTAGTTCCTGAGATTAGCGCGTTGAAACAAACAAACTCTTCAGCTTTATAATAGGTATTATAGTATTGATAAACGGGCTATCTTAAACCGAAAGAAATTTTCAAATCGGACCAGTAGTTCCTGAGATTAGCGCGTTGAAACAAACAAACTCTTCAGCTTTATAATAGGTATTATAGTATTGATAAACGGGCTATCTTAAACCGAAAGAAATTTTCAAATCGGACCAGTAGTTCCTGAGATTAGCGCGTCAAATAAACAAACAAACTATTCAGCTTTATAATATTAGTATAGATTATTAAGTTGTGCTTTTTAATCGTCATTATACATATAAAATATACACAGCTAGTTCAAAAACTAGTTTATCTTCAGCGAAAAGCCGAGATTTTTCACCCCCGAGCCGGGGTTTTCAGGGCCCACTGAAAACCGGTGCTGCGATGCCTCTGCTTCACAGAATATCACCGAGTGGTTCCCTTTTTTAATGTTTGATGCTGCACAGACCCTATGTGTTAATGTTAAAATCAGTATTGAATATAATTTTCTGTTTTCTTCGCACTCCAAACTTTATTTTATTTTACTATTCTCTGTTTTTTCCTGTGTGGCAAGACATTAAAATGAATGTATTTTCTTTCTTCTTTCTTCTTTCAGATTTGCAACTTTTGCATGTCATAAAAAAATATCTTAATAATAATTTATAACTACCCATCCTCAAAAATTCCAAAATAATAAAACAGCCTACGCCTCAATAATCCTGCCTATCCAGAAGAGAAAATGATTAATAACAGCACACGATATATATTACGCGTTAACAAGTGTAAAAATCTCGCCATAGTATCACGTAGACGTGCGCTACACTGACAAGTAATGATTTGCTACGAGACGATAACCTCCACAGAGTAGAAATATATAGAACGAATATATTATATTATCTGTGATAGAAAGTATCTATGGGCTGGGCTTGGTTAAGTTTGTGTAGAAAGTGTAGACTGTAGAGTTTAGAATTTGAATTCAGTGATTATTTTACAGTAGTTGAAAAATACAGACGTTGAGGTCCTTAATGAGCGATCTGCGTTATTTGCATTACATACGAGGTAAGATTTCATCAGTAAAAAACTAATGGAAACAATTAAAAAATCACCATTAGAATATTTAATTAAATGCATCTTGTTGGTGACGATGTGAAATTCTTGAGCAAATCGCTAGTAAAATATAAAGTTTAATAAATACCTAAGTAAGATAGAATTCTAATAATTTTAATGAAATAGTATTAAGATTGGAATTTCTTTACGCAAATGCTTTTGTTACTATTCACTAACGTTCTTTACGGGCGAAATTGTGTTATTTTCATTATAAAAAAATAGACAAAATTTGCTTTAATTAATTACCAAATAAGCTAGACTTTACAAAATTTAAAAATAAATAACTCTGTTACTACATTTTGAAGTGAACTTTAGGCGCGTTGCGAGTAAAATTTCAAGGTCGCATCATGTCAATACCGTCACGTCATGAACTAAAGCGACGATTTTGGACATCTTTGAACCTTGCTAAAGAAGTTTCACTTCTGACACGTGTGCTCAGCACGAACGCTCTTTTTCTTATTACTCTGTGCAGGCAATGAATGCGGAGATTCGCTTTAGGCAACTCATCTACTCTGTCTTTAAAAATCTAAACAACCTTTTACTGTAGGTTTCTCAAAGATTTCTTAAGCTAGGTCAGCAATAGGTGATATAATATTAATGATTTCTGAATTTAGGGACAGCACATAGAAATAAAATACAATAAATCATACTGTATGTTCACAACAAAGTGTTTACTCCCCTATTTAAAGACTTTCAGAGCAGTTTTTTGGAGAAATATATTAGTTTATATTAAGCCCCGAAACTTCTACTTTCGTCATTCTAAATTTCATCCAAATCAATACAATGCCTAAGCGGTAAAAGCAAAACATACATACTTACAGATTTTCGCATTGAAATTAGGTATTGGTATGAATATAACCATCGCTCTTAAAATAACCTTATCTTGTTACTATTTATTATCTATCTAATGAAAAGTTCTGCATCTATTGCAATACTTTTTTCATGATATCTCCCTGAAAAATAGATCAAATAATCATTTAAATTCAACCTTTATCCCTTAATTATCCAAACAACTAATCTACTTTTCATTCATAATAAGACGCACTTTTTATGACTTCAATTATCGTCTGTTTTTCATACATTTCAGCAATAATAAATCGTACTTTTGACATACATTCGATCAGCCGTTAACCCGAAATAAAAGGGCTAATTGTGGTACCTGATCTACATTTCAAAGGTTGTAGAGGCCGATGTACTAGTTTCAAAAGGCATATGAGAATTTCACAGGTGAATGGAGGTTTCTGGTCTTTAGTATGAAAGGGTTGGGTTTGTAATAACTACATTAACATGTAAAAAAGTTTCTTTTAATTATTATCTACCTTATGATATTATTATGTTCTTCTTTCAAATAGTAAAATATAATAATTATTAGTGTATTTTGTAGAAATAAATAAAAATTCATGAAATAACTATAGGTATATACCTATATCACAGTATTACAATATCTATATATATATAATACTAGCGGTTCGCCCCGGCTTCGCCCGTGGTACCTACATGTTTACGTTTTTTTTCATAAAAACTATCCTATCTCTCAAGTTGGATCGAACTGCACATGGTGTGCGAATTTAATTATAATCGGTTAAGTGGTTTAGGAGTCCATTGAGGACAAACATTGTGACACGAGATTTATACATATTAAGATTGTAATACTGTGCCTATATTACACTAGCTGTTGCCCGCGACTTCGTCCGCGATTCGGTCGTTTTTCGTCATTCGTCGTTTAAAAAAAATACGTGACACTTTATTTTTGAATGTTCTTAATTGTCTCTTATAAAATTTAACTACATTAAAATTGAATACTCTGATAAGAAAATCTTAAAATCATCGAAAATCATAGACATCGAATATCTGAGGAAAACATGAATGAATGTGATTTAAATTCTACATTTCTTAGTAACTAATTAAAATAATAATCTAAATTAAATGTAGATTAACAGTTTGAGCGCACCATTATAGAATATGTACCTAAGTAATAAATTACGTTAGTTTACATAGTAACTTTACTAAAAACACGATGACTTTCTTTCGCGCTCGGTACCACAAACTAAGCATGTTTGTGGTACGTCACTTTACGCCCCACGAGTTCCCCTCCGTTGCTATGCGAAAATACATTCGTCGCCCTACTGTAGGAAAAATTGTAATACTGTGGCCTGGGCGTTATAACACGCTCAGGGAATTCCTGAGTGCTGATAGACTTCCGTCTATCGGCTTTTATACCAATTTTATATTAATATCACCATCTTGAGGAAAAGCTTCTAATGTCGATTTAAAACGCATATATACGGATTAACCTGATGAATTAACATGTTCTAAAATTGTGAAATGAGTTCAGTTTTAAATTCGAGAAATATTGATTATTTGTATTCGATTATTCGTCGTAGTCGAATACAAAATATATTTAAAGAAACTTAGGTTGGCCTTCAGGCAAAAGGGATCCTATCAAATGATAAACTTGACCTTGTATCTTAAAAGTAAGAATGAAAGGAGCATCTGATAATTGTTGAGCACCAAAGGATCATTTAAAACGCAATACTATAAGAGCTAATATTGTCTAAGAACTGTTTAGATTGCACATGTTCCTCTAAAACTTAAAAGTAGTGATTTCAAAGGTTCCGGCGTATCTTCAAACGAAAGCCGACTCCTTACTCCACTTTAAAGCATTACAAAAAGAACATACTACGTTAATATCGCCAATACAGAAGATGATCTGTAGGTAATCAATTGTGAGGTTATAAGCAAACCCACTTTTATATTTGTCGGACCACACCACCGAATTTGTAGATTGATCTTCTATGTTTACCTCTAAGTCATTAAGACTATGTCGAAATCTGTCTGCAGTAAGACGGGCCTCTCGCTATTCGTCCGTTTCAAGAGACCAATAGTTTCAATTCTTAATCTTTCATTAAACAAACTTATTAATCGTTCTTGTCTCAAATAATGGTAATATTCGCGTCCCTACTCTAGTCATTGCTTATGCTCATGTTCATCTTCGAGCGATCGAATAATATTATGGTGCACCCTATTATTTGTCAAACGGTCTTCATATTGAGTAAAAGTTTCAGATTCTCGAGATAAAATATGACGATCGTGATCAGCTGTGAGACGTAATTCCCTCTCAGTGAGGGTTTCGGTCTCACGGGATAGTACAATATGCCATTTGCGATCAGCTGTGAGACGTTATACCCTCTCAGTGAAGGTTTCGGTCTCACAGGATAGTACATGCCGTTCGCGGTCAGCTGTGAGCCGCAATTCTCGTTGTGAAGCAGTTTCAGGTTCGGCATAACACATGTTGTTTTCGGTCAATAGTAAGCCTCTTATCTCTAACGATCCTTGAGAACTCTTATTTCTCATTTTCTTAACTTTGCTCGAATTTCGATATAAAGATTTTTTAGGTGGCACTGATGCGGGTGAATAAAAATTAAGTTAAAGCCTGATTCCCACGACATGTTTGCTTCACAAATCCGACCGCGCCACACCACACCACATGCCATGGGAATCGGCGCGCTTGTCGCTCGCCAGTGCTTGCCATACGCACACATGCCGTGGGAACGCTCAGTTCAAATCGCGACGGATGGCGACAAGCGCTTGTCGTCTGCCAATGCTTGTGAAGCAATACATATAATAAAATTGTGGAAAAGTGATGTCTGTACAATTAAAATATGTAGAAAAAAAATAGCAGGTGTTATTATTATCGAGAAATCGAGAGAAACCATTTTTTCTCTTAAAAGCTCCCCCCCCTCCCACTTCCCGAACTCCGATTGACCGTAATTTATTTTTCCTTACATTTTTATCATATCCTTTTCTAATGGGTTTCATCCTACTGCGATTTTTTTTTGTTTCAAAAATTATCTACCCTGGTGTATAGGTAAATTTTCCACATAAAATGTCCTTTAAATTATGTCGTATTATATTTTTGACCCCCGACGCAAAAAGACTGGTGTTATGTGTTTGACCGCTATGTATTTCTGTGTGTGTGTGTGTGTGTGTGTCTGTCTATGGCACCGTAGCTGGCTAACAGGTAAACCGAATTAGATGCGGTTTTTTTTGTTATGCAGAATATTTTCCGACGCTGGTTCTTAGATAAAGTGTATCAAAATTGGTTCATCCACTTATTATACCTACATAGGGGTAAAAGTGGGAATGAAAAAAATGAAAGTTATAATTTATTTTTAAAGATCGTCGGGAAGTTTATGAAATTATTTATTCCTTTTTCTATACACTTTTCTTCGTCTAAACGGTTTAGTTACATGCTCTCTCTCTCTTCAGCCTTTAGTTACGTGCGTGAGACAGGTAAGATCTAATTTGGATTTGTTGCTGGATTTGATAAAAACTGAGTATCGATTAAGCTGATCAGTGGCTACACCATAGATTATTAAAAACATCCGTTTAAGAAAGGAAGGAAATAGAATTTGCTCCTCTCCCCCCCCCCTGGTTCTTAAAAAATAATATGACATAATTTAAAAGAAATTTTACGTAGACGTACGTAGAATTAGTTAGGCATTTCTTTTTTGATTTTCGATATTATATACTAATCATAATTTTAAATTACATTATGTAGTAACTATTTGGTATAGGTTAAGCATTTCATTTCTTGATTTTCTTTAATAATTTGGTACGTAAGTTTTTTAGCTCAGTTTAGTAAGAAATTTTAATAACAATTCTTTTAATTATTTATGGTAAAGTCCGGTCGCGGAGCAGGAAGAATTTCGTACATTAACCTGTCACTGTCACTCCCTTGTAAAAATAATGTGTCTTGCTCGCACAGGTGCAATGACCGCCGTCCTTAGGGATTGTAAACCTTTAACCTGAGAGCGTAAGGTTTGTGTTTGCTTGATTGGTGTCAGGTGTTCAATTATGATTTTGTGAATTCAAAATTTATAAGAATAAACCTCAAACTCTTTATGTCCAATCAAAATCCGCCTAAGTCGAAATCGCGTGTTAGAATAACGTATTTCTGTAATATTGTACCTACATAGTATATTATTTTTTGAAAAATAAGGTCATAAAGAAGTTTCACTTCTTATGTGTGTACACGCACACTTTTTTTTTATATAATATATCGTTGTTATTGAAAAAGTTAAAATGTAACTAACTAATTAGTATTGTAAATGAATAGAGGACATTTATTTAATAAATTAGTAAAAAACATTTTCTCCTCCAAATATTTCATGTAAACTGCACTTCATTCAAAAATGTTTGTGACCACTGTCAGTAGGTAAAGAGGTCATTGTACGAAATTCTTTCTGCTTCGCGACCGGACTTTAGTACGTATTTACTCAATAATTGTATCTTAAGTAGTAATTCAGCATGGGCGTAGCCACGGTGGGGCTGGGTGGGGCGCTTACCCTGGCTTTGATCTGGTAGGTACTAATTGTGAAGGGGAGTGGGCGTGGGCGTGGGATTGGGACTGAACGTGGCATATGGCGTGGGAGTGCGAGTGGGCGCGGGAGTGGGAGCATGAAAATAAAAATGATTTTTTATTGTTGCCCCACCCTGAGCCCATGGTCATAGGTCCCATAGTCACTATTCCACGCGAAAGAAGTCGCGGGGACAGCTAGTAGACAAATATAATCAGAAAGCTTTGAACTCCTAAGCTCAACCATAAAAGATAGACATTTATGATGTCGGGAGATATTTTTTATATAATATGGAGAACATTTCTTTCATACTTGATTTCTGTGTAGCTTTAACCATTAAGATACACGCATTAAGAACGCACACGCGACGAAAGCTTAAAAATGGAGTTGCTGCTCTGCTCACGAATATGAAAAATAATAGTTATTTAGGAAATATATTTCATGTGCAGAATTGACCTCTACAGATTTAATATAAGTAGGTATACATATATTTAGATTCCAATTTCCATGTAACGTTAAATTCGACTATACAATAACTAACAGACAACGCAGGTTACTCTCGTTTCCGTAAGTTGAGGCGGCTACATATTCGGTCCTAATAACATGACTTTTTGTGAACGAAACGACAGCGCGGTTTAATTCGATGGCAACACCATCAGAAAAAAGGAAATATTTTTAACTTTGAAAAAATATTATGATTTACACTATTATTAATACTATTTTAACATTAACACAAAATATAAGACTGTGAGTGTGTAAAAATAAATCCAGCTAGTTTCACATCACACTTATGTTTATAATTAGGTATACGACATGAAAATATATTAATTACCAAGCAATAATCATATAGATAAATACTGAACAAAAGTATTAACAGTCAAAGTATATTATTTTTTATTAACAACATGTAAATGATGAAGGAATAATAATTATCAACGAACTAACCTTTTTGTATTAGAGTCCCGCCTCGTGATCGAATTATTAAAACACGAAGATTTTTAAAAATGTAACCAATGAACACAATCAATATTAGATTAACTGTAAATTGTAATGGTGTCTAGTTTGACTTAAAATAATATACATCTACCCTCACTTTTAAAAATGTAGTATATTCACACGAATTATAAGCGCACCTTATAGGGAAGGGAAGATTTATTATGGGTTAAAGAGTTAAATAAATAACTAACATAATTATATTTAAATTATTAATTTTTAACATTGTGTTCAGTAGTGTTAACATGTAAATTGATTTGATTTTTATGAAATCTCATAGATGGCGCTGAATCAAATTTGTCTTTATAGTACTAAGATTCATTAAACAGTTTCTCTGCCCAAATTACGTAAATGACGTAGTTTTTATAGTGTAAAGCTAGATAATAGCATGGCTTACTCAAAAACAACATTTAAACATGAGTCTTTAGATTGTACGCTGACGTAGTACACGGAATACGTAAGAAAAGTAAAGGTTCACAGCTCCTCCCCCGGAGGTGATAGCATGATTATATGTTTAAAAAAACCTCACTCGACCTGTTAGTAATATTCATGCAAAATTTGAAGTCAATCTATGCAGTACTTTTCGAGATTAGCTCGGACAAACATACAGACAAACAGACAAACAGACAAACAGACAAACAGACAAAAATTCTAAAAACTATATTTTTGGCTTCTATATCGATTATAGATCATGGAATATGTATTCTTTTAAAAAAATATTCAATGTACAGTTTTGACTTTCCTACGATTTTATTATATGTATAGATATGTAATAACATAACTAGGATAACGATGTTCAATGTTCATATAATGTTACTATTAAAAACATTTTACTTCAAAATAAAGGTTAGTATCAAGCAAGAAAAATTGCAAAAGACGTGTTTATTATTACTTAAGTATATAAGAAATATAAAACGCCAATAAAATCTTTCTTTTCATTACATTAAGCGAAGCAAGAATAATACAAATAATGCAATGATTTCCACATAATAGCATCAAAGTAACCATGAACGAAATGATTATTCTTATTATTCATGATGAACTAGATTTCCGCCCGCGGCTTCGCCCGCGTTTTCAAAGGAAAACCCGCATAGTTCCCGTTCCCGTGGGATTTCCGGGATAAAACCTATCCTATGTGTTAATCCAAGTTACCCTCTATATGTGTGCTAAATTTCATTGTAATCGGTTCAGTAGTTTTTACGTGAAAGAGTAACAAACATCCATACATCCATACATCCATACATCCATACATCCATACATCCTTACAAACTTTCGCCTTTATAATAGTAATAAGATAAGATTAGATTGAGAAATATTTTTTGAGCGATTGTAGCTTGAAGACGGTTTAAATTTATGCTGATTTATCTACTTATTTTATTTTAAACTAGGGACGTGTAAGGTTTTGAGTTTCAATTAATTAGAACCAACGCACCATATGGATTGAAGGAAATGCATCTAAGTTATGGCTTTATTTTAAGACCATGCATTAAAAGAAAAAAAATGTGTGCCTGTACTAGTGTACACACGTAAGAAGTGAAACTTCTTTATGACCTTATTTTTCAAAAAATAATTTACTATATGCAACTTTACAGAAATACGTCGAATCACGCGTGGTAGGGATAAGAAAAAGATGGCGCGTAACAGAAAAATGTCACGCGTAACGAAAAAATGTTACACAAAATTTTTTCCAACCCCGATAAAGAAGTTTCACTTCAGGAAAATTGTGTTAAATTTGCAGACTCTTTTAAAACAGATTGAATGTTAATTTCATTGATAAATGTATAATTTTAGATCATTACGTCATTACTCATTAATAATTGTAATATGTAAGATTTGTTGTATTTGTATTGTATGTATAGACCAGATATTACATTTACAAATTGTATTTGTGTTAGTTTAAAGTTTTCGTTTTTTTAAGCTATTCGTTCTTACTATTTACTTTTTCTTACTATTTACTTTTTACAAAAAAAGGAACGTTTTGTTAACAGCTTTGTTGCTTCGTACAAATGATGTTTTTAGACCAGTTAGAATTAGAGAACAGGATAAATGTACGTTTTTATTTATTTAAGCAATATAAACAAATATTCAATCTTTTCTTACTTGGCGGAAAATAATTTTACATTTTTCTACCATTTTATTAACCTATATGTACACTATATAATATATATGTACACTATATATAGTGTACATATGAAGTATAAGAATGATAAATTTTCGTCGTGGGACTAAACCACTTTATTATAAAAATATACGTGCTGTGTATAAGGTAGTGTATGCTATATATTATTTTTAACCAATTTTGTTTGAAGTTGAATTTACTAGTTTCATTTCCCGACCATACGCGTATGATATAATTTAGCTAACTTATTATTTTGCTACCTATTTACCAAATTTCACCTAAATAAATTAAGTAGTTTTTACGTGAGTGACAATGTAAGATATAATATTATAATTTTGTGATGTCGAAAGTTAAGTTAATTATATGTTATTTTCAAATATTTTTCTTTGCAAAAAATCCCAACTATTTTAACTATCAAATATGCAATATCTCTAGCCAGGGCATATATTACAAAAAAACAAAAATAAAAATTGAAGAATATGCTAGACGATAAAAATAAAGGGAAAAGTAATTTAGAAAATCCCTCCAGTAGTTTTTATAATATAAGTTTAGATTATGCTGAAACACGTGCAAGATATAATCTCATTTTATCTCATGAACTATATACATATAATAAATTACGTATGTGTGATTGTATGCATGTCTCACGGTCGGTTTAACAGGCCTTCATGCGGGGATATTGTTCTCTAAGGCTGTTGATACACGAGGGTTTTATAATAACTAGTGTATGCACGTGGCTTCATTTGAAATTTATAGCGAGTTAACTAAAATGTGTGTGTAAGATGTTTTGTGGATAAATATATAAAACAGGTAGGTTCATTCATCGATATAATTTTGAAAGAGCAACTATGTATTATGTTTCTTGACGTCTCTTCTGTGTAGAAGCTTTTAGAACCAGTGGTACATTTCGGTTTCTTTTGATATGACGCTTATAATTCGATAGAGCCGGCTGCACGCACGAAAAAGCATGACTCAGGCCACAGTATTACAATAGGAAATAATATTGTAATACTGTGCTCAGGCGGCGTTACCTCGCTCTGAGGCGTTCCATGTAAGGCTTGAAGTGCAAGCCAGAGCGCGGAACAAGCGACAAAGAAGCACAATCGGACTGTGTTGTCACGTTCAACTATCGTCAGTAAACCATTTTTTTTTTATGTATTTTGAAGATTCATAAACGCTTCTAAACGTTTGGTGGTTTGGAAATTAGAATGTCCTTGTTAATGTATGTTCCTAAAAGTTAATATTGGTGTTATTTCACAAAATATCGAAAAAGGTTATAAAGAATAATTCACGATTTTTTTTTTAATGTCCGGCTCTGTCTCTCTCGCTTTTTATTAAAATTGATCATTAGTGTAAAACTTTTTTAAAGTATATAGGGCTCTGAATTAACCTTCTAAATCTTAAACATCTCCATACAAACACGTAAAAACGTCACACTAAATCAATCGCTTCAAACGCACGCGATGCAAACATAACTTACTAGTGTATGACAAGTGAACTTGATTTATATTTGGGGACTCATTTCGAAGGGAATTAACGCAATTTGTATGGGACTAACACGCGAAATATAACGATTTGGGGTTTGTTAGGTTATGGTTTAATTGGAACACGGATAAAACGATTTGAGTGTAGTAAAAATAAAAGGGAGAAAAAAAAGCTGCTTATTTACAGCAGTAATAACGGCAATTTGTAAAAATATTTAATTAAGACTGCGTTGTGTGAAGCGATCATAAATATTTATCACTAACTGTGCCCTGCGGTTTTACCCGCATTGCTCCGTTCCTATTGGCCTTAGCGTGATGATATATAGCCTATAGTCTTCCTCGATAAATGGGCTATCTAACACTGAAAGAATTTTTCAAATCGGATAGGTACGTAGTTCCCAAGATTAGAGAACAAACAAACTCTTCAGGTATAGATTATCTATATGTAGAGAAACAAAATTCCTAGGGTGACTACCCAGTGTACAATTACGAATTGTTATTACTCAGAGGCATACAAATTATAATTACAAATAGATATTGTTCATGTTTACTTCTATGTAACAAACTTACAAACTATAAACTATGCGTAAATATCAACTAAATGAAAACAAAACCCTCAATAACTACCTATTACCATACTGTGATTAACATATTAATATGGACATACTTGTGAAACCAATCGGCTGAGCTATGTCTAATAAAATTATTTGAAGCATTGAAATAGCCTTGATAATGTTAAATCTGTATAATTTACTGCATTTCGATTCGTGCTGTGGATTTCGCAATTTACGGCTAATTTTGCCTGTCACTCTCAAAATAATATAGGTGGATACATGATTTTGAGAGAGCCATAAATTTATTTAGCTACCAAACATTTGAACTAAGGGAATATTCATGTAAAATTAGTACATCAATATGTTCGAGTAACCGTTACCAATAGTTAATTTTGATATTCTGTTCTAAATAATTATTGCAATTATTATGTCGTACTGACGAAACCCAATTTCACATTACCCATGTATTTTCCAAGAACCAATATTTATACAAACATTGCACTATCCGGCCAGCTAAAAAAGGTCACAATAAAGATATAACCCGGCCGAAATTGAGAGACAATTCAATCATATCAATCACATTCGATTGAACACTATCGATGTTTGCACAACCGCGCTATGTAACTAATATTTGTTTGAAACAAACTTTGATTGCCAATTCTGTTTCTATTTTGTTTAAACTGATTAGAAATATGGAAACATTGAAGTGAAATAATTAAGGAAGGTTTTGAAATATGTATACCTATTATTATGTGTCTATAGTATTTCATCACTAATTATTATTATTAAATGGTATACCAATTAGTTGTAAAGTACCCCAATATACCTAAACCCTAAAAAACTCTTTACCTATGTTACGTGCTTTTTAAGTTCTTAAATCATCCCCTTCCCTTTTAATTACGACGTATGTCAATAATACTTCAAAAAGGTCAAGCGCGAGTTGGACTTGCAAGACGTGGTTCCTTTTACCGTGGAATATTCCGATTCATATTTAACATTAATTTCATCTCATTTTCTTTATAAGAAAGATAGAAATTTATCAAGTACCATAATGTGGATAAAAAATGGGTTCCACGCAAGTGATCCCGCGTGCTGAAGTATGTCAGACTTTTTACTTTTTACTTCCAAAAAATGTTGTTTAATATGTTCCGTTTAGCTCATCTAGACTATCAGAGACAATATCCTTTCAAAACTTTAAAAAATAGTGAAATCTTATAAATTAATCTCTCAACCACCGAGAGGCCAGATCCGACCGCGACACAATCTATTGTGTCTGTGATTCCGGGGCCTGATGGATTAAATCCTTTTAGTATCGTAGAACTAAGGAACCCTGAAATTGTAGTTCCTTCCCTAGAACCTTTCTCATAAACTACATTCATGAAACCTATATTGCAGTGCGAATAAAAATAGGTCTTATGCTATACATATAGAGTGTAATTTATGTTTTTCTCCTTTTTATTGACACGAGCAGCAGAAAGGGTGGCTATTCTGACAATCGATAATTGTATTATTCATTCTAACGGTGTAGTTACTTTATCGAATAAAAATATTGTGACGCGACCTTTGCTGATGACAGTGATGCTGCCCTTTGGCATTTTAATAAGGCACTTATTACTAAGAATATAAAGGTATTTTATGCTGATTATATCTCTTATGTATTAGGTACAGTGTGGTTATCCAATCTTGACGATTGAAATAATATCAGGTGCATATTAATTTTATTGTTATAAATTTAAATATTAAAATATTACAACATTCTTCCTGCACTTGACAATTTTCTAATTAAATTGATTTTAATACATACCTATAAAGGAAATTGCCGAATGCATCTGGGAATTAATACAATCTATATAAATATAAAACTCAAAGGTGACTGATATAGTGATCTATCAACGCACAGCCCAAACCGCTGGACGTATCGGGCTGAAATTTGGCATGCAGGTAGATGTCATAACGTAAGAAGCGTCCCCTAAGAAAGGATTTTAGAAAATTCATCCCCTAAAGGGGTAAAATAGGGGATAGAAGTTTGTATGAAACTTTTTATTCCTTGGATGTATTTGCATGAAATTGGGCATGTAGATAGATCATTATGACGTAGACGTTCTGTCAAAGGATAGGTTTTATCCCGGAAATCCCACGGGAACGGGAAGTATGCGGGTTTTTCTTTAACTGCGCGGACGAAGCCGCGGGCGGAAAGCTAGTGTTAAGATAAATCTTGACCTCATGGTTTATTAATTACAAATCATTCTATTATTGATTTTAACGGGCTCCGGACTATAAGATTTTACACAATCTACTGATCCACTTTTTATTACAATTCAGTATCTATTTTACACGTCAATTTTTAAATAAAAAACAAATTATATACACACTTTATTTTGTACTTATATCGTTTTGATATCGGTCGTGACGATATGAAAACGATACATACCAAATCATACATCAGAATAGGTCCATTGAAGCTATTTGCAAGGGTGATTGCTAACGTATCGTGATTGGCTCAGCATTACAGAATGCAAGCGATTGTGGTGTAATGAGAGCTTTCTTCATTTCTTCGTGATTGCTATAGTTTTATTAACCGACTTCAAAAAAAAAGAAGGATATTCTCAATTCGACCGTATATATTTTGTACATGATTGGTTATGTGTTGATATGAAGATGTATGTGTTCATTTTGATGTTTGTAAGAAGTGATAAAGACAAAAATGTTGTGTGGTTTTATGAAACCACGGTAAAAGTGAAACTGTTGGAACGGTTCCGAACACTGCTTTGACGCGCGCTACACGCGACATGCGCTACACAGACCAAAAAGTTTGAGACGATGTAATAAAAGTTTCACTTTAAAAACTGCTAAACCTGTTTTGGTAACTCGTAGGTAACTATAGAAATTTTTAGTTCGATGCGATTTATTTTTAACCGTGTACATTAATACAGTCTTTCCAAACGAAATACTTAATTAGAAATAGCATTTTCTGTTTGTAATGAAAGAATAACATTTTTTTTTCTTAAATTATCCTCTCAACCACCGAGCGGCCAGATCCGACCGCGACACAATAGATTTTCTATTGTATCTGTGATTCCGGGGCCTGATGGATTATTATTAAACTCCAAAGTAAATAACTACAAAAAAATATAATAAATGTTATGCATATTGATGTTCTACTAAAATATAAATTACCAACTGTCCAACCTTCGATGTATGGCAGATAAAATCTAAACAACATCTTGAAAGGAAACAACTTGTAAATATAAGATGGCTTGAATATAGAGAAACGTAATTTAGTTCATATAGGCCTGCCTTTCTTTAGTCCAATACACCCTAAAATAATATTACGGGAATTGGACAGGGCCGGATTGTTAATAGGTACGGAATATAAATTTAAATATTTTATTTATTATAAGCATTTTCTATATTCATAGACATATATAAATGTTCAGATTTCTGTTGATTTCAGTGATGTTTGAAATCAAAACTTGCATTGTAAGCATTAACAATTGAGGAATGTTTTTGTAGTTTTATTTTTCATAATTCTAGAGAGTTTGTTATGGTACTTTCTACGGGTATATGTCTGTTTTTAATATTATAAATACAAATAAAAAATATCTGTACGTCTAAAGTATAACGAATACAATCATTTTAGTATGGTTAATCATAATATTATTATATTTCGTGTAGTCCGTCCCTGTACAATGTGTTCCTTAGAGATTAACATTACATAGGTCAGATATGGCCGGAGGTACGATAATTAATTAAATCACCAAAAATAACAAGCTCGCTTATTAGTTTTGCTTATTTCTTGCGTAAATATGTTACAGTTAAGGTATTCCGTTAGTGCTTGTAATGTAGGCTTGATTTTGAATAATATGTTATGATAATATACTTAGTAAAATATATTGTGTATCTTTCCTAATTATATAAGTAACTAGCGGTCCGCCCCAGCTTCGTCCGTGGTACATATTTACGTTTTCTCTACATAAAAACCATCCTCGTACTTCAAGGAATATAATAAAAAAAGAATTATCGAAATCGGTTCAGCCGTTCTCGAGCTATGCGCTTACCAACACATTTTGCGATTCATTTTTATATTATAAGATACATATTTTTTATTGTTCGTGAACGTTTGATTTAAAAACGAATACTAGTATATTTTACGAATTCTTTCACCATTAGAAAGCTCTACAGGCTCTACCGAATAATTATATTAGTTTATTTTAGCATTTACTTACAGGTAACAAACAGACAATAAATTGTAAAGAACCATAAAGTATATACCTCAAAGACATACATATTATACTAGTTTTTAAGTAATCGTAATCAAGATTATTTTTATTTATTTATTTTTATGCGAAGCCGAGACACAAGACTACAGTTACATCTATACTAATATTATAAAGCTGAAGAGTTTGTTTGTTTGAACGCAATAATCTCAAGAACTACTGGTCCGATTTGAAAAATTCTTTCGGTGTGGGATAGCCTGTTTATCAAGGAAGGCTATAGGCTATATATTATATCATCACGCTAAGACCAAAAAAAGGGAGCCACGGGGGTCTTTCATTTTCTTGATTTATAGCTAGTCCTATTAATATTATAAATGTGAAAGTTTGTATGGATGTTTGTTACTCTTTCACGCAAAAACTACTGAACCGATTACAATGAATTTTAGCACACATATAGAGGGTAACTTGGATTAACACATAGGATAGGTTTTATCCCGGAAATCCCACGGGAACGGGAACCATGCGGGTTTATCTTTGAAAATGCGGGCGAAGCCGCGGGCGGAAAGCTAGTCAGTTATAAAACAGGAAAGTGTTATAAAAAAGTCTATTTATTATAATACAGTGCAGATGACTCCTGTACTTACCTCCTAATTGGCTAATTAAATTGATAAAAACACTTTAAAATGAGCTGTAATATGTGCCCTACACCCTCAAGATTACACCTTCTTAATGGATTAAGGATAAATAATAAAAGTGAAAAGTTAATTAAAACTAACCTCCAATTGAATCATGTATTCCCCTGGGCATCAATCCCTGATTAATTGGGAACCTATTTACTTGAGTGCAACACCAATGACCAAATTCAATTTAGGTCTATATATCTTACATAAGTACTAAACTAGTATATTCGATTTGAAGGACTTTATTTTTCTTATAATATATCTTTGTGGCTTCTCGCCTCGGCTTGTCTCCTCCTAGGTGGATTGTTTTGTAATTTTTTCTAGTTTTTAAAAGTTATTACCAATCACCAAATTCAACAACTAAATATCATTAAAACTCGTTCAGAAGAAATAAAAGAAGTTATAAAAGAAGTTTCACTTCTTACGTGTGTACACTAGTAGGTACACGCACACATTTTTTTTGTCAAAGGTAAGAATCCCTCTACACATTACGTAGGTATCTACAGTTTCATTCTTATGGCTTTCTACTCATTCTATATGTTACCCCTCTTTTATAATTACCAATACGTGTCTATCACGAGCAAATAAATGCTTTTTCCCTTTTCTTTGTCATCAATCAAGATCTCAATCCAACTGGACTCGCTAAAATGCTGAAACAAACGTTGACTCCATTCGATTCTATTCGATTCTGAATCGACTACATCGATACGAGTCGGAAGTCGGTGCGATAAATTTATCTGCGAGATAAAACCCCGCTTTCCGATTATGACACATCGATGTATCGAGTATTTTATCATTGCTGTGGAAACCATTTTTCACTTGGAGTTGTATTTTTCTGTTCTTTATTGTATTAATGAATTGTTAGGAGGTCGTTTCGTGGTTTTTTCTGCGTAGTTGATATTGTGTATTATCCTTATGTTTATACATTAACTAGCTGTACCTGCGGCTTCGCTCGCAGCGCAAAGAATATTATAATGAATTGCTACATTATTCGTTTGTAGAGCATTTAATACAATTTGTATTACAATATTATGTTTCCGTTTCATTTAATATGTTTTTGTTATTTTAACTAACAATCTTGGTTAAAAATCTTTCTAGTATTTTCTAGTGTTTGATTTTACGCGAGTATTATACATTTAGAAATTAAAGACTTTTTAACGGAGTTTAAACGCGATTTATTCATTATATTAGATCTGGGGGCACGGCAGTGCCCCCGCCAAGTCGAGCAAAAAAAAAGCGGCACGGCCGTACCATCCTTTTCTCGAAGCAATTCGGGCCTTTTTCGACCCCCTATAATTCGGTTGTGGATAAAGCAAGAAACCTGAATCTTCAGTAACTAATCCGGCATTGTATAAACACGGAATATTTAAAATTTCAGTCAATTTGAACCAGTAGTTTAAGAATGACAACTTGTTAAAGTTTCTAAATTTTGTCACTCACTGACTCACCGATCATCAAAAGTCCAAGGCACTTCTAGCAGACTTAGAAGCTTCATATTTGGAATACATATAGAGTTTAGTGTCTTAATCATGGGAAAACTTAAATATTTTGTAATTTCGGTCCAGTTTTCCAAATACACCAACTGCATCAATAACTTTGTAATCCCATATAAATATATGGGATTACAAAGTTGTTTATGCAGTTGGTGGTTGGTGGTGGTTATAAATTTAATAGGTGTAGATAGGTACCTACCATATGAGGCAAGGGAGGGGGTATAGGGTGGGTAAGGGTGTGTTTAGCCCATGAAACTGAACAACATTATTACTTGTAAAATGGTCGACGTAATGAAAAACACATGATTGGACATGTCTTGAAGTACGAAAATCTAATCCCATCAAAAACATCCTGTAAAAAACCCAAGTCTCGCAGCTCAGTCTTTCTACCGTCAAAAGTTGTGAGATCCATGTAATACCAAGTCGGTTAATCTATTTAGTGTCTACTTGAAGGACCTTCTGTCTTAAGTTATTACATAAGTTATTATCATGCCAATATTAAAAATATTTAACGTTTTAAACAAATAGATCGACTTGGACATCGCTTGATTTGATTATTAGTATGTATCACACTACACAGCACGATGGGCCAGCGACCAACAGGAACGAGAGTTTCAATCGCGTGAGGCGCGAGAGACTAAGAATCTAATATAATATTGTAATATTCATTTTGTTTTCATGCGATGTCCAAGTCGATCTATTTGTTTAAAACGTTAAATATTTTTAATATTGGCATGATAATAACTTATGTAATAACTTAAGACAGAAGGTCCTTCAAGTAGACACTAAATAGATTAACCGACTTGGTATTACATGGATCTCACAACTTTTGACGGTAGAAAGACTGAGCTGCGAGACTTGGGTTTTTTACAGGATGTTTTTGATGGGATCTCACTTCTTTTTGTAGAGCCTTTCTTTTTGATACCATCTACTTCTAACGAATTTTGTTAAAGGTCTTATGATATTTTCTTATTTTTATATGTAGTCTTCCTCTTTTTCTTTTCCGGTACTACTTCTTGAGCTTCAGCCACAGTTTTTCTTTATTAGATTTTCGTACTTCAAGACATGTCCAATCATGTGTTTTTCATTACGTCGACCATTTTACAAGTAATAATGTTGTTCAGTTTCATGGGCTAAACACACCCTTACCCACCCTATACCCCCTCCCTTGCCTCATATGGTAGGTACCTATCTACACCGTCCTATTAAATTTATAACCACCACCAACCACCAACTGCATAAATAACTTTGTAATCCCATATATTTATATGGGATTACAAAGTTATTGATGCAGTTGGTGTATTTGGAAAACTGGACCGAAATTACAAAATATTTAAGTTTTCCCATGATTAAGACACTAAACTCTATATGTATTCCAAATATGAAGCTTCTAAGTCTGCTAGAAGTGCCTTGGACTTTTGATGATCGGTGAGTCAGTGAGTGACAAAATTTAGAAACTTTAACAAGTTGTCATTCTTAAACTACTGGTTCAAATTGACTGAAATTTTAAATATTCCGTGTTTATACAATGCCGGATTAGTTACTGAAGATTCAGGTTTCTTGCTTTATCCACAACCGAATTATAGGGGGTCGAAAAAGGCCCGAATTGCTTCGAGAAAAGGATGGTACGGCCGTGCCGCTTTTTTTTTGCTCGACTTGGCGGGGGCACTGCCGTGCCCCCAGATAAAACAATATATTATAATTTAAATCTGTTATACAGGGTGTCCCACTGTTGGTATACTAAGCTCAAAGGAGGTCATAGTTTTGCATACGCTGAGTACGTAAAAAATACTTATAAAATTCCAGATGCATTTTTTTTCAAATAGATGAATTCTTAAAACTTTATGTGTACACCCATAACAAGCAACCCGCCCAACTTTGCCACCAGCACGTGTGCTATCGTTTAAGATTACATTTTCATAGACGAAATGCTCATATTAGAAAAGCGGTATATAGAAAGCGGAAGTTAGAAAAGAAAACATGGATTTTCAAGAAAAATTTAGCAAAAAATTTTTGGCGTAATTTTGTTGTTTAAGTATTTTTTACGTGATCAGTGTATGTAAAACTACAAGTCCCTTCGCGCTTAGTATACCAATAGTGGGACACCCTGTATATAAATTGTTGGCGCGACTAGCCTCCTTACAGACAGACTGGCCTCTATTTTACTCTATGACTGACAAGCAAAATATACGCCAAAATGACAGAACAATGAAATGTGAATGCTGTTCGGATGTGCCTCGAAACCTAACCTATAAGTTTGCGATTTTCATTTATAATTTCGATTGATAAATTAAATTTACGACTAAAAGGCTTGCTCATTAGTTTACTGATATTATTTGCTTACGATTGGGATGTTGTTTGGTTAATTTTAAGGAACTTACATAAATACCTTAGTCTTCAAATATAATTACTTAATAGTGTCGGTCGAAATCAAAAAGAAAGGCTCTACAAAAAGAAGTGAGATCCCATCAAAAACATCCTGTAAAAAACCCAAGTCTCGCAGCTCAGTCTTTCTACCGTCAAAAGTTGTGAGATCCATGTAATACCAAGTCGGTTAATCTATTTAGTGTCTACTTGAAGGACCTTCTGTCTTAAGTTATTACATAAGTTATTATCATGCCAATATTAAAAATATTTAACGTTTTAAACAAATAGATCGACTTGGACATCGCATGAAAACAAAATGAATATTACAATATTATATTAGATTCTTTAGTCTCTCGCGCCTCACGCGATTGAAACTCTCGTTCCTGTTGGTCGCTGGCCCGTCGTGCTGTGTAGTGTGATACATACTAATAATCAAATCAAGCGATGTCCAAGTCGATCTATTTGTTTAAAACGTTAAATATTTTTAATATTGGCATGATAATAACTTATGTAATAACTTAAGACAGAAGGTCCTTCAAGTAGACACTAAATAGATTAACCGACTTGGTATTACATGGATCTCACAACTTTTGACGGTAGAAAGACTGAGCTGCGAGACTTGGGTTTTTTACAGGATGTTTTTGATGGGATTATATTATTTTCCCGATGTTTCGAACACTTTACAGCTTGACCGTCAAGACGAATAACAATTAACATCTCGGTCTCCTCGTGACCACGCTCGCTGTAGTGTTCGAAATCGCGTTTAAAACCCGTTAAAATGTCTTTAATTTCAAAAATCTTTCTGTTTGCTATAGAATGACCAAACAAAATACTATCGAATATGGAATTGCCAATCCTTTAATATTTATTGTATAGTTTTATCACATTCTAATATTTATTGTATAGTTTTATCACATTCACATTCTTTATTATTATCGACTTTAGTAATTTTATTTTTGTGTAATCCATAATAATCCGCCATAAATTAATAATGTGCGTCATAGAACCTTGAGATCTTGAGCATTCTAAATTGTTTTGGTTGGGTTGTTTATATTATTTGTTAAATTTGATTTAATCTCTATCTCCCGTATGGTCTAGTGGCTAGGATACCTGGCTTTCACCCAGGAGGCTCGGGTTCGATTCCCGGTACGGGAAATATTTTTTAATTTTTATTTAAAATCATTTTCCTTGAGAATAATAATAATAATTTCTTAATATTTTTTTTATAATAATAATGTAAATGTAAATGTTGTAAGCAAAGATTTGATGTTTCTTTGTTAAATTATTGTATTTGTGATAACTAGGAATATGTTAACATAATAAGATTATCACGTGCAAATTATCTATAAAGTTTTATAAGAATTAGACTAATTTCATAAAATTATGATTTATCTTCAGTTATAACATGATCTCTTAAACTTATTCACTGCCGTACTAATGAGGGCTCAACCCTTTCTGGTTTATTATAAAAGCCCTTCAATTAAACTAAGACCGAAATTAGTAATCTCAAATCACATCGTTAATTAACTAAATAAAGAGCTTGTCAATCAAAATGAACGTAAATAAGTCGTTATTAAATTTATACGATAAATTAAATTGAACTTAATTACTAAAGAATAAGGTTAATTTTTGAGTGCAAAGTACTAAAAAAGTTTATAAGAAATCATAAAAAGTATCTTAAGAACCAAGGCCGGATTGGGTTTGAATAAAATATGCGAATTGTAACGACTCTTCTTAAATACGGCAAGACATTATTAATTAATTATTAAACATTTTTATAACTAGCCGCTTACCCCAACTTTGCCTAAATCGGGAGATAACATTGAGGAAATAAGTAAATAACTGTCACTGAAAAAATATTTTGGCTCTCTAAATAAATATGAAAGAATTATCAAAATCGATTGAACAGTTTTTGATTTATCAACTACTAGCAATGCCCTGCGGTTTCACCCGCATAGATAGCGATATCGTTACAGTGAAAAGTCTACTATAGGTCGGACTATAGGTTTAATTTTTAATCACATGAAAATCACCTTTACCCCGTCCCGCACTACGGCCTTTTTTTTTTTTGTTTTAGTGGGGAAATCTTTCATAGATATGTTATGGTTATGTCGGATTCCTACCGACCAAAACCCCACTGTGATCCGTCAAGACGCATATTGGTAGAATTCCTCCGTGACCCCCGCACTACGGCCTGCTCGAACAGTATACCTACTATTTTCTGTAAATTGACACTTTTAAAAATTCGTTATATCTTTTGAATGGAATATCCAATTCTTTTCATTTAAAAAGTATTTTGCTGGTATTGAAACAGTTTATAATAAAACATCATTTAATGGGATAAGGATTAATATATGTGTATGGATAACATGGTTTGATTACTGTCGGCACTTCTATTTACTTTGAAAACGTAAAAAAGTTGTTGTAGTAACATAACTACTGAAGATGGACATATGGTATCGCGGACTTTCTTGTAGATATTGATCCATTCTATAATACCGTAGAACATTTTTTTGTTCTATCTTCAATAGATTCCGCAGCGCACGCGACGACAGAAGTTTTATTGAGGATTTTTTTACACCTTGGGTTACATTATTGCATTTTTGGTAAGGATCTCTAATTTTTTTGAAAATGCAATATAGCCTATGTTGCTCAGTAAAGATGCAGCTTTCTAATGGTGAAAGAATTTTTGAAATCGGTCCAGTAGTTTATGCGTGAAAACCATACATACATACATACATACTTACATACATACTTACAAACTTTTCCTCTTTATAATATTAGTATAGACAAACGGAAGTACTGTACAAATATTTTTTTCTTTAATTATTAGATAGATAGATCTGTATTGATTGTCGATAGTAAGAAGTAAAAGAAAGTAATTTGTAACCTTACAAAGTAAGTACCTACCTATCCTATATTAATTTTTAATATTATATACGCGAAAGTTTGTAAGGATGGGATGGATGTTTGTTATAATTTCACGCAAATACTGCTGAACTGATTACAATTAAATTTGGTAGCTAAGGACCCAGAGTAAGACATAGGCTACTTTTTATCCCGGAAATCCCACAAGAACGGGAACTATGCGGGTTTTTCTTTGAAAACGCGGTTGAAGTCGCGGGCGTAAATCTAGCTATAGATATTATACGATTTATTGAATAAAAATTTGTTTATTACTATTATTTTCGAAATAGTAGAGCATCCAAGCTTTACAGTTGTTAAATCTTTAACCACAGATTTCAGTTGTAAAAATGCCCAAAACACAAATCATAATTACAAACTTATGACAACCCTATAAACAATTAACAACTGAAAAATCGTCATAAAACAAACTCTATTCCATTGTATTAAAGTTTATTTTTCCATTTCAGTGTAAAGGTCACGCCGATTGAGCTTAAGGGATAGCCTCACTAGTCACTAGGGGTAAGCCGGCTCGAGCCTCCGAAATCCTGTTTTAGTCCCATCCAAGCTTACTGCCCTACCAACACTTGTTCCCAAAACACAAGCGAATATCAACCTTATTATTTACGTATTAAGGTAGAGATAAGTGCTTTATAAAGGTGGTATTTACGAATTATCTTCCATATAAACTATGATCATTGAGTGATTCTATGGGAGTCTAAGCGGAGGGCTTAAGTTTCTTGATTAAGAGGTTATGGAATTACGGAGGCAATTATTGAGATTTTTTCCGTCATAATTATCTTGTGGGAAATACCGTATTAAATAACGCTGAAAGATGAGGTTTTTTGTTTGTAAGTACCAAGATTTTAAGATACCAAAATCGTCGCCTTACTCCATGACATGACGGTATTGCGATGATGCGACCTTCAGAAGTTTCACTTCAAAACACACAAGTCCAAACACTATATAAACCGGTTTTTACTAGTTTGTGGGTAAATAATCTTAAGGAATACAAATAATTGTACCTATCCATTGAATTTCATTTTTTTAACATTTTTACAAATTACAATCGAATTTTAGCTCACTTTTTACTATTACCTTTTTTAAATAACTTGAGTTAAAGTTTTCTCAGATTATATGTGCGTATTTAATTCTATTTATTTACTACTAGCTTCCGCCCGCGGCTTCGCCTGTGTGGTGTTTTGATAAAAGGTAGCCCATGTTTTCTTTCTCAGGGTCTAAAGATTATCTGTGCCAAATTTCATCAAAATCGGTTGAGAGGTTTAAGCGGGAAAGCGTAACAGACAGACAGACAGAGTTACTTTTGCATTTATAATATTAGTAGGGATATAGTTGGGATTTAATCAAAACAAAAAATTATTTAAATTTGTGCCAAATACGAAAATACTATGCAAATATAGCTAAAATATTTATTATTCATTGTATTGTGTTCATAGGATAGCCAAAACAAATATTCCTACCTGTCTTGAAAATTGTATGAAAATAACTTGAGAAGCATTTTCATGGTTCTACAAACTTAGCTTTATTATTGAAGAATATGCTCTCAAAACTAGAAAGTTAGAACAGTTCATTCAATATAATCTCAAAGAGAATAAGAAAAACTTTGTCGTTGTAATCTTAATAATTTTCTCTATTATACATAATAATATTATAAGACATCTATTTTAGTACTAAAGACTGCTTAATATCTCCCTAAACATAGAGAAATATTTACCTAATCTACAGCGAAGCCCAAAATTACAAAGCGCTTTATAATCCTGGAAATTTCTAGAACAATTTCAACCGAGATATATATCAGCTGCAACACATTAACGAGTTAATTCAAGCTCAAAGCGATCAAGCGCTTTGCAATGTCGTGTACACGCTACGTCTTTCATTTTCTTCCTCTGTCAAATGCAAGGCGTTTCGTACTTTATCATTTAGGAAATAAGATTTAAATTAAGTTTTAGTCGTGTTAGATTTTTGTGTGGCTTCAAGTGGGTTTACTAGATTTCCGCCCGCGGCTTCGCCCGCGTTTTCAAAGGAAAACCCGCATAGTTCCCGTTCCCGTGGGATTTCCGGGATAAAACCTATCCTATGTGTTAATCCAAGTTACCCTCTTTATGTGTGCTAAATTTCATTGTAATCGGTTCAGTAGTTTTTACGTGAAAGAGTAACAAACATCCATACATCCATACATCCATACATCCATACTTACAAACTTTCGCCTTTATAATAGTATTAAGATTTCTGGTGGTTTTTGAAATGGAATGATTTTTTATTCCTCAGGAGAACGGTAAATTACCGGGATTCTTAGTTTCAGTGAAAATATATTTAACTGTCTTTAAAATATAGGTATTGTGATAGTCTTGTGATAGGTTATCAAATTTTGAAGATCAGGAACGGAACAAATCGACGAACATTGCCTTTTGCCCTTACAATACTAAAAAAACGCATACAATTTTGTTTACATTTAAAATTCATAGCAATTCAAATAAAAAAAAACTATAGGTTCAATTGATGCTGCATGGATTTAATTGAGAGTTCAAATGTACCAGAATATTTTTTTCCCCAAATTAAAAAAAAATGTATACGAATTCCAGAGAAAAACACGTTTTTATAGTTATAGTTATAGTTATAGTTATATATTCTTTATTGCACACAAATTTTTAATTTTACAATACAAGGATATCAGAAGCAATTGGCGGCTTTATTGCTAAACAGCAATTTCTTCCAAGCAACCAGTACCAAGCATGAAATATACAGTTGCAAATATGGGAAGATAGTGTACACATAAAAAGCAAATAAATTAATACAAAAACATTCAAATCAAAATAAACAAAAAAAAAACAAACAATATCAAAAACACTAAAATACTACTAATACTTTTTAATAGGTTTTACTGCGCAAAGCCTACGAAATAAAGGATAATTTTAATAAAAAAAGCCTTTGTTAATTGTATGGCTTTGACAAAATTATAATTTACTGCAAGTGACATGTGTATCTGTTTCATTTAAATATCAACAAATGTTAATTCAAATATTACTTGTATTTAAACATATTATACTACATTCAATTAACAGATTTTACCATAGTGATTAGTGATTACATTACACTTTGAATAATAACAGTTCTTCAGATTTCTGTACCAAACTGAATGTCAAATAAAAACCACACATTACAGTTAGATTTATATTCCATACATTTCATAGGATTCGTTGGAAACAGATTAAATGTTTCGTGATCTCCACTGCAAAAGGGAGCTTTTATTGTGAGCAGTTGCAGTTGTCACGTATTTCTAAATGCTAGAATAATATTGGTATAAAACAGGGCTAGAACTGTAAGAATAAGAAGTATTTTAAAATGTATCCATCACAATAAAAGTATTGTTGCATTGAAGTTCTTAATCTATTTCGGAGGTAGAGAGCAGATGCATTTAATTTCTTTATTATTTTTTACGATACATGCTCAGAATATGTTTACTTATTTAAATAAGCTATTGTATGAATAATTAGTGCATAGTTCAAAGCAACGACTTCATTCAATATGTAATGATGGTAAAATCAATAGTGTAAATTGTAAAGAATACAATATAAGAACGAATTTTAACTAAAATGAATTTTAACAGTGACTTAAAATAGCTCTATTTTCCGACGTTACATCATGTGACAGAAAACATGTACCTAAAGGTAGTTTAATAACAAACATAAAAATACTAACCACTGCCTAACTTTTCGAAGCTATAACATAACAGGACAACTGAAAGAAACATTTTGGCCGTCGCAGCAAAGTTGAAAGCAATTTTATCAAAGCGATTGAAACGACGGTCGCGTCCAACGGTATTATTAGTTCCGTAATATCTCATCAGAGCACGTTATTGCAAAAATTTGAGCGATCCAAAACAGATAGTTGAGCGAAAAGCGAAACAAGTCACGGGATTACGGTTGTGCCTGTGGTACACTCTCGCTGAGGCAATTCGAACATTGTTAGTAGTGAAGCGCGAACATGTTGTAACTTGTAGTCGTAATATACGTTTATAGCAAAAAGTGACACTTGAACTTTAATGTCCAAAATTTATAACCTTCTTATTTGAACAATTTTCAACAAGAGTATAAAATATGTACAAAAACCACCTACTTATTCAGTTTTCATAATTTCTGGTGAGTACAGCAAAATATTTCAATTAATAAAAAAAATCATTTAAACCAATAAAACGAAAAAATACGTGTGGCACTCGAGGACTGCCGCGGTAAAGCTATTGCATAGCATCGCATCGCTGTGCCGGTTGGAGTGGGAGGTGTTAGGTTTTTTCGTTACGGAATTTTTACATTCGGTCGCCGCGCTCAAAGTCTGAGATAAAAGCTATGCAATAGCTTAAAAAATTGGTTGTCTGTAGTCGGTTTACTGACGATAGTTGAACGTGACAACGTCCGATTGTGTTTCTTTGTCTCTCGTTCCGCGCTCTTCCTTGCACTTCAAGCCATACATGGAACACCTCAGAGCGAGGTAACGCCGCATGAGTCATGTTTTTTCGTGCGTGCAGCCGGCTCTATCGAATTATAAGACGTTGTCACGTCAAAAATACCTTTACAATTTATACTCCTCACAAAATAAACCAATACAAAGACACTGCGAACAATTCGAGGCACCCCGGCTCAGCTAGAGTATAAACCAGCACGAATCTATCGCTGGCCGCTATCCAAAACCATTATAAAAGTTCGCCGCAGCTAAGTAGAGCAGTAATGTAATATTAAGGGGACGTTGTCGTTGTGATTGATTAAATTCTGTACATTTTGGTGCCTGAAGAGCGAATATGGATGCGGTTTTTTGAGTGCGAATTGTATTTTTGTATGTGATTTGCATATTTATAAGCAGATGGCAATGGTTTAAAAGTATTTACGGTAAGGGTTTGAATCCCATGATGGGATCGTTTTTTTTTGTATTCTTTAAAATGTTTCAATTATTATATACTTGTATGTTATACTTATTAATAAGACCTTGGACTTCAAATCGATAAAGGCATCAAGACCAAGCGAGCCTACGGAAAAAAAATGTAATTTTATCTGCGTATGTTGATAACATCACCACTGCTCGAAACGATGCAAGAAAACATCGTGAGATAACTGACTTGTTGAAAAATCAAAAACTTCGACGACATGTACCAACATCTGCCAACCCGCACTTGGCCAGCGTGGTGGATATTGGTCTGAACCCTAATAGGTCCCTGTCCCGTGTGAATATAATGGGCTGGTGATAAAAATATATATCTAAAAATGCAGCTAAAAATTATAGGAGACCAGATTAAAAGTAACAGGAAAGGAAGAGTAATACTCGTTCCACGGTTTAACGTCGAATCATGAATTTATGAAAAATCAGATCTCACCCTACTTACCTAATTTTCGAGGAAAACAACAAGATACTTTACAGGCACTTTATAAAATAACCTTTTTATAATTATGAACTTGAAAAAAGGTCTTAATCAACTCCCGTATCAAATTAACAACAATAAGGCTGCTGCTGTAGTGGCTCAGTTTGCCGCAAACTGATTATTCGGATAGTTGGAAAAAAGCGGCTAACTCTTAACAGTTTGCTTGCGACGCACGAAAATTGATTTGAGTCTGCAGCTAACTCAAATTTCAGTTCGCTGCAAATTTGCGGCTCACTCAGTCAGCCGCTAACTGTTTGCCTACTGGGGACGCAGCCTAAAACAATATCAAGGGTGTTAAAATAATTCTGAGTTACCGATACAGAACTGAAAACAATACCAAGAGCTAAATATCTCGTTCTATGCCACATTAGAGGTTAACAACCGAAAACAATTTGGCAGCGGAGTTCAAACTAAGTCATCTAATTCATATGCTGCATACACGAGCCACGGTTCATTTAATCGCGACCACGGATTTCTCTGCAAATACCATTATTTTGGACAAATAACGGCGTTTGTTTGAGATTTACTGTGTAAGTGTTGGTATTGGAGCGCTAATAGTTGGTCAGGGACAACCAACGAGGTTAAACAGACGAATTTATGTATCGTTAAAGAATTAGGATTAGAATTATTAAGGCCGCCTCCTTGGTACAGGGGTTGACGCGTAAGCGTAGCACCGAGGGGTCCTGGGTTCGATTCCCGGTGGAGACGAAGAAAAAAAAATGTCTCGGTCTGGTAGGACACAGAAGGCTGATCACCTACTTGTCCCTAAAGAAAATCAATCAGTGAAACAGATGTATAATGCATCTTTCCCTTTCCCCACTAGGGGACATGGGACTTCACTAAAGAATTAGTGTAGATTAGCAGTCTTGCTACATCAAGCAGATGTCACCTTTTTCATGGATTGCTTGATGTTAAAATTGAGGAGGATTATTCGAATGGTTATAGATTTTCATTCGCACTCACTTTATGACCGTTGAAATCGACTTAACATCATGATGTTACAACATATCAAATTTTTCGCAAAAGAAAAGATGCACAAAAAATGTCCAAACTATTACCAGCCGAATCTTTAGAAGAATTTCTGTACATAGAAGAGATATATTAACTTATTTCAGTTATTAAACCCCGAATACCTTCTTTCTAGAAGCTAGTCCAACATGCATCTTACAAAAAGTAGCAGCAAGCGAACCCAATTTCCCTAAACGCTCCGAAGCGGGCTCAGTAATTCCGGAAACGGGATTAATCGAGTCATTTCCCCTCACCAGCTCTGCCCGATGGGTAAAAAGATTTGGAGACCTGTACAGGCGTAACGGGTTAATATGGTAACAAATTTATACGAATATGTTTAGGAAAAAGGGTGGTGAAAGTGATTTCATGATTTTGAAAAAAACATTGATGAAAAAAATATATACCGACCGAACTAATAACCTTTTTTTGAAGTCGGCTTTAATTGTTGTAGTTAGATCTAAGACTTTTCTTCTGGAATCCACTGCTGTGAAAATTATGTTCAGAATTAGAGCAATGAAACTAATGTTTACGGCACGCAATTTCACTAAATTCTGTGGATATTAAGCTATGTACAATGTAACTATAACATCCCACTAATATTATAAATGCGAAAGTTTGTGAGGATGTGTGTGTGTGTGTTTGTTACTCTTTCACGCAAATCCTACTGAACCAATTACAATGAAGTTTAGCATACATATAGAGGGTAACTTGGCTTAACACATAGGATAGGTTTTATCCCGGAAATCCCACGGGAACGGGAACTATGCGGGTTTTTCTTTAAAAACGCAGTCGAAGCCGCGGGCGGAAAGCTAGTCTTGCATAAATTCTCTACAATTTTTTCAAATCTATTTGCTAAACTAAACTTTCAATAAAGAACATGAAAAATAATTCGCTTTCAAAATAAACGTAGCAATGGGGGACGATGTGTTAAAATATGTTTGTCAGATTAAATTATTTATTTGAAGATGAAAGAAATCGTAATAACGTAACAAAACATATTTTCCAAATAGAAAATTGCCTTACACGCTACGTGTGTAATATTTTGTTGATAAAAAACGCGATTAGCGATTAAATGGTATATAATTACTGAATCATTTAGTTACCTTTGTGTCTCTTTGGTTAAACACATTAAAATAATGTGTTTGAAGATTTATGCGATAGTGTTTTATACAATGGATGTGACCATTTATAGTCTGTTATTAGTAGATAAACGGGTAAGTTTTGATCAACTTTTTGGAAACTTTTAAGTTAAAATCGATTATCAAATATTACAAAGGCATGGTTAAGTTACATATCAATCATTTAATACGATACATAATATTACATATCCGTCAATATCAATCATGATACGGCATTTTTTTTTATTTAAAAATATATCGAAAATAATACGTATTTTAATTACTTTTGAATAAACACAATAGAACCTCGTTATTGAATATAAAAATAAATAAAAAAGACGTGTGCCACTCGGGGACTGCCGCGGCAAAGCTATTGCATAGCATGCTTTCAAGCCACACCTCCGTGCCCGTCGGAGTGGGGAGCGTGAGGTTATTTTCATTACGGAATTTCTGGATTCGGTCCCCGCGCTCAAGGCCCGCGATAGAAGCTATGCAATAGCTTAATAATTGATGTATTAAAATAAATTAAATTCCGCTAATCGCTCCGCTCATGTACAAAGCCGCACCAGACATGCCCCTACAGACGCGTACATTATAAATGCTTTGAGGATATCGCATTGCGAAAAGCGGCCAAATTTATTGAATTTTATTTTTTCCTCCCTATATCCACGGCAAATGGGTTTGGAATAACATTTTCGCGAATAATTTTGTATTAATTTATGCACGGTCTGCATATAATAATAATTGTGGAAGCGGAAAGTTAATTTCTGTATTTGATGGTTTATAAAATTGTGTCATTGTTAAATCTGATAATATCTTAAAACTTAAACTTTTAATGGAAAATATCACGTAGCTTTTACAGTAAAACCTGCATGCCGTTCAAATAATAAATTATACCTAAAGTAAGTTTTAAGTCTATATTAATAAATCTATATTAGGTATTTTTAATATTATGAGGCTGAAGAGTTTGTTTGTTTGTTTGAACGCGCTAATCTCAGGAACTACTGGTCCGATTTGAAAAATTCTTTCAGGGTTATATAGCCCATTTATTGAGGAAGGCTATAGTCTATATATCGGCGCAGAAATGCGGGTGAAACCGCGGAGCACAGCTAGTATACCTATAAAATAATATATCATCACGCTAAGATCAACAGAAGCGAAGCCACGCGGGTGAAACCTTGGGGTGCAGCTAGTAATGTATAACTCTGCAATCAAAATCTGTATAGAACATGTATTACATAACCTATTAAATAATTTCTACCCTCATCACACGATATTTCAATATTTATAAAATGAATACCGTATCAACCCATTCCAATTTTCACCAATGCCTCTGACACCTTTGTTTTATTTCGATTAAACAAATTGTATTCGGAACTATACAATAATAATTGTCACATTAATTAACTTACTTATTTAACTGACATTTATATTGTTAAACTTTCTGGTTAGGTTTTCATTTAATGAAATAAACGATGTTTTAATAAATGTTTGTTTTAAACGTGTGGTTTGTATGTTATTGTGTTATTACATGTTGTATATGACGCAATTGTAGCATAAATATATTTAATTGGTAATGTTTTAATTAAGGGTTTAATTTATTAAGATACAGACATTCAAGAACATTCCAAAATGCAACAAGATAATATGATCTAATCTATACTAATATTATAAAGAGGAAAGGTTTGTGTGTTTGTATGTATCACGCATAAGCTACTGGACCGATTTTGATGAAATTTGGCACAGATAATCTTTAGACCCTGAGAAAGAACATAGGCTACCTTTTATTGCGAAATATGTACCACGGGCGAAGCCGGGGCGGACCGCGATTTTTGTTTGTTATTTTTCCAATTTAAAATTTTATGTGTGTCTCTTTTCTGAGTATTAATTCAAAGGAAGTATAAAAGTATAGAATAAAATTTAGGCTCAAATATTTACTTATACCAAAGCTTATACCACTAACTTATTGCAGCTTACCTGAATAAATTGCCTATGCGATATTCCAGGCTTCTATCTGCATACTGATTTTCTGCCAAAATTGTTGAAAGATTTCTCGTGAAAGCTCAATAAATAGTATAATATTAGTAGCGAGCATTAGTAGGTACTTTAAATGCAATATTTTTTTCTTTCTTAGGCTGAATCTTTTTAACCTGCCTGTTTCAATTTTTTATTTTGGTTGACTGGTAGAGTTCTCTACTAAGTTATAAGGTTGCTTATTAACTGTTTAATTGTATATAATGTTCCTTATATATAGTTTTAAATAAATTGAATCCATGAAATATTGTTTTTTGTGTGCTCAAAAATTTGACAAAGAAAACCACAGTATATTCTCAAAATGACTTGTAGAGTTCAAGGATTAAAGCGATAAAACAAAATCTACATCTTTATTATAATATAGAAAGAAAATAGAAGATAAAATAATGGCCTTCCACGACGTTTCGAGTCAAGCTTTTCAATGCTGTATAATAATTTTCAGTCTTTGGTGCGTTGCCAAATTTGTACTTATTTGCTCGATCTTAATACGAATTTATATACCGTGCTTTATTATTTTAATAAATGGAAAACGTGTAGAAAGGTAAATTCTTTGATTCAGTAGCAGCAGTCGTGATGAAAACTCTAAAGTTGATTCTTTTAAAATCTGTTTTTATAAAGCATTTAAATAATTCTGCATTATAAAGAGAAAGATTATATTGTTATCTTATATATATAAAATTCTCGTGTCACAATGTTAGTCTGCATACTCCTCCGAAACGGGTGGACCGATTCTCATGAAATTTTCTGTGCATATCGGGTAAGTCTGAGAATCGGCCAACATCTATTTTTCATATGTACCACGGGCGAAGCCGGGGCGGACCGCTAGTATACAATATGATTTGCAAAAAGAAATTTCACCAGTAGAGAGATGTTTTAATTTAAGCCCGGAATTAACTGGACAAGTGTTGTGTTTATTTCTGAGAAGAATATGATTTAAAATATTATGTTATTTTTTAAACTGAACTTTGTTTACAAAAAGGTTTACTATATTCATATTCTTGAATGAATTTTTGGGTTATGTATAGTTACTAATTTCGAAAGCCTTAAAACATATTAAATTGATATGATTAAGTTTTTGTATATTCTATATTCTCAACGCGCCTAAAGAAGTTTAACTTCAAAAACATAATACTTCAAAATATTTTTTTTCCATACTAGTTACGAGTATCGACGCGTTTTCTTCGCCAACATAATTTAAAACTATGTATATCTACTTATCAAAGGAATCGAACCTACTATCCTACACAGGTACATCCACAGAACCCATGAGACCAATCATCTAATAGCAAACACAAAGACAAACACAACAAAGGGAAACATCAATAAGATTGTATTAATCCTTTTGAAAGGTATATTTTGTTAGTAAAGTAATGGCCGAGGCGGTAATATTATAAAGTGCACGTCCATTTTAAGATATCAGAAATAATATTACTAGCGATGCTGTGCATTATTTAAATTTGAAAATCTGGCATTAGTGATAGTGAAAAGTTGTAATATAATAAAGATATTTAATACTAGCCGCTCCGCGCGGTTTCACCCCCGTGGCTCCTCTCCTGTTGGTCGTAGCGTGATGATATATAGCCTATAGCCTTCCTCGATAAATGAGCTATCTAACACCGAAAGAATTTTTTAAATCGGACCAGTAGTTCCCGAGATTAGCGCGTTCAAACAAACAAACAAACAAACTCTTCAGCTTCATAATATTAGTATAGATTTTGTGGTATACTGTTGAAAAAAGACGATGTAGGCTCATCAATCATCATGAATTCATCAGTTCATATTTGTTCACACGAGCCAATCTCAGAAACTATGAGTCCGATCCAAAAACATCTTTCAGTGTTAGATAGCCCACTTACTGAAGAAGCCTAATGACTATTTTATCATCACGCTAAGATGAAGGAGCAGAGCAATGCAGGTAAGACCACGGGGCACAGTTAGTATGCTGTAATATGTATTGTAAAATCGATTTATTATTCGTGTCATCTCGAATCTTGAAAATCGATTATGCTTATCAACTAAACAACCAAACTCTTACCTTTCTATAAATACAGACATTAGCTACTATTAAGTATTCTGTGATAGTTCAGATTTATAGCATCAAGATTATAATTTTGTTTATACAGTATTGAATTAAAATGTTTATCACGTTCCCAGTATTTCTCAATTCTGCTTCATTTCGCACTATTTTCGTGCGAGTCTCCATTCATCGTCTTTATTACTGGTGCAAAATAAATATGCATTTTTATGTTTACATATTTATCTCCATTAAATAGCTATTAAGCTTTAATTTGGAATTATTTTTATACGACCATGTATCTCTTGTAATTATTTTACAAAATAAAATATACATACCTACTGCTAATTCTGACCGCCTCCTTGGTACAGTGGTTGACGCGTGAGCGTAGCACCGAGGGGTCCTGGGTTCGATTCCCGGTGGTGGAAAAAAATGTCTCGGTCTGGTAGGACACAGAAGGCTGATCACCTACTTGTCCCAAAAGAAAATCAATCAGTGAAACAGATGTATGAATAATGCATCTGCCCCTTACCCCTTGGGGACACGGGAATTCACTTTTTTTTACTGCCAATTCTGAAAAATGAAAATCGATGTTGTTATTTGAATTTATGTGTTTTTAATTGATGCTACCTGTTAATTTTACGGGAGCAAAAGCTGTAAGTAGTATTTTATTTGGTTTTGAACACGAGAGCAGTCAAAAAAGTTTTTGAATTATTATATTGTGTATTTTATCATCTATATATTCCCTGGAACAAATAGTACCTACCTATTTATTATAAGTAAGTTTCATTTCCATTTCGACACATTGTTAAGTATTTAAAACTATAAGTACCTATGAAATGAGACATTTAAACAATAACCGTGCTCAAAAACCTTTCGAAAATAAACGAAACCATACATATACCTAAATAGGTGTGAATATTTCCTACCCTTGCTATGATTTCCGTATAGTAATATTAGCCCCATAAGCCTTTACAGCCCATATAATTTACTACCTTTGTTTTATAGTTTATTAAACTATACTCGGCTTATATTAACACGGTCGTAATTAAATATTGGACGAGGAAGTAATGAGACATTTAAATTTATTGGTCACGAGAATTCAAATGCCTTATGCCATAAGAAATTTTAACAGATTTTAAACGCGCGATTTAACCCGACGTTTTGAACTGAATCTCTATAAAGAATTTTAGAATGAGGTACAGGCATAGAAATCTAAATAACAAGACACATAGAAGGGCTATAATGTCATAATTCGTATGAAAACCGCTGTCGCCAAAATCAACACATTCAAACCGAAAGCTAAACAGTACACACAAGTAAACTATGCCTTTTATTGGACAGCTTGATTTTAGTGAAAACTAACTATCTATTAAATTAAGCTTTTGAATATGTATCCTAACGCACGAATTTACGGTTTATTTTAGAATAACATCCCTAAGTATATGAGACTTTTTGCTCCAATACGAACAAACGTGATAATAAGAATGGTCGACTGTGTCATTCATTGTTATTTCGATTACTATGGTGACACTCGTAATACTTGTAAATATTCTATAATTTTAAGGAAAAACGGCATTATTTCTAAAAAAATATATTTTCCGATGAAATATTATTCCTTTATAAGTATAATTACAACTTGTGGAAGAATTTCCGCAATGGGAATTGCTGAAACACACCATGTATACACTCATACGTCTCCAGAGCAACTGAACAGTGACGAATGCACTGGTGATGTGCAAATCACCTGAGTGGCGACAAGGTCACGCACGCTTACGACTTCTAGTGTCTTGTTATTTAGATTTCTATGGGTACAGGTATATTTATGTGTATGTATGTATATAATATGGATGGATGTATGTGTATTTTATTTATGTACTTATTTTAAACTTTAAAAACGCACCTCTTGCCCACTTATACTCCCACTGTTTTTCCTTGACCACCAGGTTGTCTGGAAGAGATCGCTGTCATAGCAATAAGACCGCCTGTTGTGCGTCAACTGTGTCTCTCTCTTTTATATATTTGCTTTTGTAATTTTTATGTCCTGGAAAACAATAAAGTATTTTGTTTGTTTGTTTATTTAAAAAAAATATTAGTACCTAAAGGATTGTTTATACATAAACTAGTGCTGTTAGCTTAGTGCCTTTTCGAAAATTGAGTTGGCAACACTAATTACACTAATAATACTGTGCTACTATCTATTATAGTAGATAATTTATAATTTTCGTCTCGAAACTGCGACTACACGTGATGAGGCCACTGAACTACAACGACAAAAGGCTTTCTACACAAATATATTCAATGAATAGAACTGGAATGCGATTTACAAAACGAACAATTCAAGTTTTTCAGAATAAAGCGCTCCTTTGTGTCGCCTCTGTTGATTTATAGTGGAAACGTCTTTGCGTAAGATAGATCGTAGTGGTTTTAAGAAATTCTTATGCATATTTTATTTTCATATTGGGGAGGGACCTTTCATCTTTTTGAAATTCATACGAAACTAAGGATTGAAGATTACATAAACTTGGAAGAAAGGAATCCACAAATATATAGATAATCTCGATTCCTATAGTCATCTTCTCTCCGGTTGCCTTTTTTTCGTTTAAATAAATTACACTTTCTATAGGTAAAATATTGCAAAGCTTATTTTTTCATTTCCTTATTAGTATTTAGAATAGGTAACTACGTTATTGTAATCAATTATGCCCTATAAATCAAACAAATCTGTTAAGTTGTTCTTGTAATAAAAAATACAGCACATTTCCAATTCGTATTTCAGCCCAATATTCTAAGTGTCTCCGAACCTAGCCTTTCACTCACTAAAAAAACAAAGACATAAAATTTGGCGCACAAATCTACAGACATACCTACCAAAATATTACAGTATTTAGGGTGATGACATACTATTCTGCAAAATCGTTAATTAAAAAATATACGATAAAATACACAAAAGAAAAAATATTGAAGGCACACTTTTATTATAATAAAATAAAAGCTTGAATATACTATTCATAATACTTTTAACTCTTAACATGCCAGAACGGTTGTGCAGATGCAGATAAAATTTTATACCGTTATAGTCTGCAAGTTTTACTTGCATATTAGGAACACAAAGGCTTCCTAATATGCAAGTAAAACCGTATTTCAGAGCCAGTTATTGTATAATGCTTCTAACTACAGCGGTAGTAATGGGAAAAACCAGAAGGCTAAAAGAGTGAATTAATTTGCAATTAAAAATCTTCGGTATATCTAATTAACAATGCTGTTTCAAATCCATTAAAATTATTAAACTCCCAAAATATAAACATGTACACGTTTCAACAAAACACCAAAAAACACAAGGTAATTTTGGAGACCCCTAAATATAAAATCCTTCGGCAAAAGAACAAAGCATCACGCGCAGTGCACATTAATACAACCAGCCAAAAGTTGCCAATATCCTAAAAGTGCTATCTATCCAGACAACACATAAAATTCGCCGCACGCTGCCAGCGACGCTCACACCTAATTACACCTATGCGGTTTAGGCTGTTTATATACGGGGCAACTATGTCAAATTATTTAAGTGGAAAGATAATTTTCAATCAATTCCAAGCCTGACTTACTTATTTTGAATTACGGTAGAAATGGTAAGTAATTCCAAGAATAAACGGAGTTGTGTGTTTGGGATATAGAAGTTATCTTTGAATATTGTAAATATTGAATGTTTTTATAGCTATACGATACTACGATACTATTTCCATGAAGAATAATATACGATCCGGAGCTAGGTGATTTAATTAATGCCAATGAAAATAAGGCTTTTCTGTTTTTATGCGAAAGAGACATCCATCGTTACAAACTTTCGCATTTCCGCATTATTTTGATCAAAAACTATCACAATCTTTAGTTACATCACTACATAGTATAAAACAAAGTCGCTTTCCCTGTCCCTATGTCCCTATGTCCCTTTGTACGCTTAAATCTTTGAAACTACGCAACGGATTTTGATGAGGTTTTTTTTAATAGATAGAGTGATTCAAGAGGAAGGTTTATATGTATAATAACATCCATTAAATAGTGGAGAAGTACTGTTATTTTTGAGGTTTCTAATGTGATGTCGTAAAAAATTACATTTTTTCCGCTTACATTGCGAACGCAGGCTAAACCCTAGGAGTTTTATCAAAATAATGTACTAAGTATTAAACACATTGAAAAGGTCTACAGAAAAGTCCGCGATGGTATATGTCTATCTCTTATGGGTTATTGTGGGTTATACAATAACTTTTTTTTGTCATTTACTTTTTACGACAAATAATGGCTAATTTTCGAAGCGATTTTAACTAATACAGCATTAATCCTTAACCAATTAAATACCTTGAATACATTGTTCATTTAATATAGATCTATATGGCCCTTTACACCGTATGATTTAAGTGAATATTTTCGAAGATATAACAGATTTAAAAATTGCGGGACGTAGCGTTTGCGGCGGCCGCCCAGCTATCTATTTTATACCCGTGCGAAGCCGGAGCGGGCCGCTTTGTTTTTATATACAACGTTCACAGTTTTTCTGTAGTGTATTTAGTATCAGCATTGCACCCGTGCGAAGCCGGGCCGGGTCGCTAGTACAGTATATTATACATCAAAGACAAAGCCAGGACGAGCACTTAGTTGCTCTATAAAACTCTTCTCAATATTATAGTTGCTCAGTTAGCAAGTCGCCTGTATTGTATCGTGATGCAGCACAGTTTCTGTTACACTTGCAACTCCGAGACAATTTGCGCTAATAACTTCGTGCAAGGAGTTTCCATGTAAATAAACGGGATACATTGTCTTCACAGCTCTTGGACGTAATTATTTTATGTTTTAACCACTTGTAAACGCTGTTTATTTTAATAATGTGTAATAGATGGAAGAATAAAGAAGTGCATATAAATAATTTAAAACTATGTACAATGTTTAAAGAGTTTTAGGGCTTCTTTAGAGCTTTAATTTCCCAACAACAATTTTTAGAACAATAATATGGAAGGAATAATTAGTATGGGTTGTGCAATATCTATATTTATATTGTGATCTCCATTTTATCTATGAAGCAAACATTATAATTATCTTTATTAACTTGGAACATAATTGTATCAATTCAATAGTAAGAGGGCCTAAACCCCAATCCAATATGACAAACTTGTATGAATTCAAATAAAGATTTTATTTATTGGCACAAATTGAAATTGATGTGATCAATTTACGGAATGTAAATAAATTTAAAAATGATAAAGTATGACAAGTTAACATTACAATACAAATAAATATAGTAGGCGGAGTTATGCTGAATTATTAGAAAATATTATAACTTAATTATAACTTAAACTGGCCGCGTTCGGGCTCTACAGGGATTTAAATTAAAACAAGGCAATAAACTACTTAATTTCAACAGAAATATAACTTTCTTATTAATTGACCTTGCGCAATTTTTAAATAACATAACCTAAATGCTACCCAATTTAGCTAAACTCCTCAGAATTTCTCGAAACATCTTTAAAATATTAATGTTTGTATTAATTATGACCTATTTAAATTATAACAGCCATTTATTCTTCACTTAACCACGAATTCTTGAGAAATTTGAAAATGTTTTGAATGCAGAAAATCTTAACATTCCGTGAACATTGAATTAATGTTGCGCTATCTTGGAAGGCACTTTAAAAATAAAGCATTGGGTACACTGGATGACAGTTTTACGACATTTCTTGGTTGGAGGTACACTTGCACAATTTTTCATGTGTGAATATTTTGACACATTTCATATAGAATTGTCCCTAGACTAGCCGAAGCTGTTATGAATATGAGAAAATGAATAAAATTGTATTGTACATATTTTTCACGTGTATCTTGCGTGTTAAACTAACCAAAGCTATAAGATAAAACAAATAAAATTATATAGTGCTTACTTGTACTAAATTATCAACGAAAAAAATATTTTCCCATAAATACGCACAAATCATAATTGCTTCATAGATAGACTCTGTACAAAGGCCTAGTGGTATATTTCACTTTCCCAATACTGGGCTGATAAAGAAATTGATACTCACGACTTCGTTCAAGTAATAAAGTGAAAATGGTAGTACAAGTGTCATAAAAATCGATTGATACAAATATAACTCCAAACGCACAGAATAACGCCTATTTTAATAAATTATGTAAAATAGATAGATATACTTATTTATTTTGAAACAAATTGGGACTTAAATTTTATTTATCTCCATATTAGATAAATTATAGGTCCGATTGTACCCTCAACTTTATTCAAAACGAAGGCACTGAAAGTAACGTTAGATGTAAAGGAGACGTTCATTATTCCGAGTGCAATACTAGTCTTATTTTATAGTTAAATGTGTGCTGAATTTAATTTTCGCAAGGGGAACTATTTTATGACCTAATTTTTACGTATTCTGTTATTTACTGTTTAAGTGAATGTGACTCTATTTTAGAACGTAATTTGTAGTAGACAAGTTAGAATCTTATTGTTATTAGATTTCGAATAACGGACTTTGTCTACTCTCGAAAGGAATATTTTTCCACTTTTTGCAACACATTTTAGTGATGATTATTTAAGCTATTGCATAGCTTCTATCGCGGGCCTTGAGCGCGGGGACCGAATCCAGAAATTCCGTAACGAAAAAACCTCACGCTCCCCACTCCTACGGGCGTGGAGGTGTGGCTTGAAGGCACGCTATGCAATAGCTATACCGCGGCAGTCTTTTTTTTTCTTCTATTAGAAGCGTGATAATAAAAATTATAGCCGATACCTACACTTTGATCGAAATTCAACCCTTTAATTCCTGATTTAAGCAGGTTCAAACAAACAAATAAACTCCAATGTAATAAAATTTATAAATTTAATTGTCTAGTTTTCTAGAAAAGACCGAATGGATAAAGATTTCACTTTTTGAGTGGTTTCTTTTATATTATTTAGGTACGTCGAAACGGCACACATAAAATGAAACAGAAATGGAATGAAATATTATTTATGCTATGTACGTATGTACCTACAAAGTCCACGAAAAACATAAAGCAGTATATAAATGAGTGGCGAAGTGGTTTTGCGAAGAGAATTTATTATTAAACCGTTTGTGTTCCTTCACGGTGTGTTGAACACGAGTTGCTGCCGGATGCAAGCGTAAACGGTTATTTGTTTCTTTTATTTATTAATCTAAGAGGAATAAGGGCTTATTGCTTAGCTATGGAGATAGTGTAGTGTGATTAAACCAAAATTTTCATTAGATATAGTCGATGTTACCATCAAATGAAATCATTAAGTCAAGTTGCGGGGGAAAGGGAATTACAATGTTAATGATAATATAATACTAATGTATTAAACTACGATTACATACAGTAAGTATGTTGACCGCCTCCTTGGTATAGTGGTTGACGCGTGAGCCTAACACCGAGGGGTCCTGGGTTCGATTCCCGGTGGAGATGAAGAAAAAAAAAATAGTTTAAAAAAGCTAAAAAACACGCTTTTTATAGAAAACCGAACTAAAAAATAGAAAATTGTTATCAAATGAGTGTATTGTCATCGGTCCTCAATAAATCTACAAATTTTGAACGAAATCTGGCCGTTTAAAGTGGGTCAAAATCGCGCCCAAAGAAGTCGGTTACAAACTTACAAACATACAGGTGAAGCTAATATAAAGCGTGTAAAAATGTCTCGGTCTGGCAGGACACAGAAGGCTGATCACCTACTTGTCCCTAAAGAAAATCGATCAGTGAAACAGATGTATAATCTGCCCCTTACCCAACTTGGGGACATGGGACTTCACTCACATACAGTAAATATTTCAAATAAACATTCAGATAAACAATATGGGATAGTTGGAAGTGTTTATTTAATTTTCGTCAACAAATTTTTTCGTAATTTCAGAGCACCCACGCAGCACGCACCCTGTGGCCTATACACCAATGACGTTATCCATTAAAAATACTATTGAAAACTTTCTCTTCCAGCAATCTTAAATGTACACAATATGCAATAAAGAGATACACATTCTTCATTTCACCCTAGAAGCAATAAAATCCGCCCATAAAAAACTGATAAAAATCGATACTACTAAATAATTCGTATTACGTTTGAACGTAAATTAGGATGGAACGATAACATAAAACAAAGTTTCTTCATCCTTATTCCACAGGCGGTATCGAACTCAGTAATAACAGATAAATGCTTCACAAAACGCACTTTATTATTCATATCACGTTACATTTGAATCGTTGCTAAGATATATGGCAGTCCTATGGAAACGATATCCAGTTATTAATATCGGGCGACTCTGGTGATCTTTAGTTTTGGATTAACTGTTCCAGTGGTAAGGAGTCGCCTTAAGTTTAAATGTTATTAAAGATAAGGTAGCTGACGTGTTCATATTATGGGCAGTTTTAAGTTATTTTAAGAGCTTTTACCTATAACCACATTGTTACCTGAAGTAAATAAATAAAATAAAGAAACACATATAGGTACCGCAGAATGTGGATTAGAAATAGGTAAAATTTTGAAGAAAGATATTGTCAGTAGATACTATTACACTGTAAGTCGGTAGTGGGAGCGAAGCCGCGAGAATAATGCTAGTATATAAAGTACAGTTGGCAGAGCCATCCCATTTGTTCAAAAGATAAGCAAATTGACCTGAATATTGATTAAATATAAAGGAATATGATGATTATTGATGGGGGTGTTATGGGCAAAAGTACTATCTTCTACCAATTTGACACACAATTTTCCTTTGAGTTTCGAACCCACGACCTCTGGGTTAAAATCTCAGTTGCTATTAACCAAAGAACCAGCGAAGAAATAACAAAGTTTAAAAACTTCACAGACTTCATACAATTACCAACAAAACTATTTTATTCAATCACAACCAAGTTAACGTTACAAAGGTTTATTAATATAAAGATTAAAGTGATAATTAATTCAACTACGTCGCCCTTAGACACAAAGGCTATATTTTAAAGCGTTTTTATTTAAATAATTTTTGCAAGCCTTCCCGCCGTACCCAATATACATAATATTAAAGTTCGTTTTACACTGAGCGCATAATTTACCGTTGGTTTTATGTAGCTTCCGAGTGAACCCTGAAAACGTTATTAGACTACGAGCTTTAGAACATATTCAAATGTACATATTTAAAAAAAAATCTATACAAAGTAAACTATATTATGTAATACTTGTGAAAAACTAAACACATTAATTAAACACACTTTAAATGTTGATTTGACGTTATGAAGGAAAATTAAGCTTTTAACTTTTTCACGTTATAAAAATTTACTAAAGTATTATTATATAATTATCTATTGTGATAATTATTTTTAACAAAAAAGTAACCTAACTGTTTGTCAAAAATAAATGAGAAGAAGAAGTAAATTTTATTAGGACCACACGGAAGGAACCAACTTTCAAATACAATTCATCAGGTAAAAAACCTCAAAAAAGTACAGTCAAATTAAGAACCTTCTCCTTTTTGAAGTCTGTTGAAAAACAAAATATAACAATGATAAATATGTTTTATTTATTAGTTATTCATCTCTTACGCTACAGCCAGAGGCCCCGCAATATTTAATTTCATGCGTTTCATTGCAATGGGCTCACTGTTCAACCTTTAGCGATTCCGGTGACTTATGACTTTTTATATTATTCCTTTTCTATATTATAGTTATTAAATCAAATCAAATCATTTATTTATTTCTCCTCACAATTCCCAATCACATAAATTAATCTACACGCCTACAAATACCATGCATTCGACGTTTACTACAAGTTAGAGACAGTCAAATCTATAAACTTCATTCTCCAAAGTTTCCCTTTTTAAATGCTATACAACCAATTCTTAGAATATAGGTGCCAAAAGAACAAACATCAAATGGCACTGACTAGCGTAAACAACCGACCGTTAGCTCCAAATTGCATGCATTTATCATTTAGCTGGCGGATGATTGATTGCATTCATTTTGATTTGAATTTAGATTGGCTACATTTCTGGATGGCTTTGGCATTCTCGAGGCTGGTATTCTGTCCCATGTGGGGCATTCCTTTAGACAGTCAATGCTTCGTGATTATAAAAAGAACGTTTCTTGATTGAGTTGAAATCTTGCGTCAAAAACAGGAAACTGCAACATGAGAAAGTACTTAGATACACTAAACAAAATGTAAAAGGCAGGATTTCTTACTTTGTAGGTAACTTTTCGCGTATCTTATCTTCTATCTTCTTCTTATCTATATAAGTATTTATTTAAAATTATACTTGTATGTTTATCAGCCATCTGGTTTCCATAACACAAGCGAAAGCTTAGTATGGGATCAGATCGTGCCGTGTGTGAAAATTGTCCTGAAATATTATTTATTTATTTATCTTCCGGTCTCCCCATGTTAAACAGTAAAATATGAAGGATATCAAACAAGATATTATGGACATAAAATAGAACAAGATTTCACTATATTTTATCTACAATTTGCCGTTCATAGTGAATACAAAGAATTTGATAAATTCCGCAGCAATAAATTATACCGAATTAAATTCACGTTTCGCCAAAATAATATAACAAAAACTCCCTTTGTCTGTCTGTTAAACGAAATTCTTGCGTATGACGTAGCACCCACCTGGGAAATATTCACTAAACACAAAATTGAATTCCAAAAGAGGTATGAATTATGTGTTATTCATTTCATCATTTTAATGCTCTTAATATTTAAATAGTGAAGATTTATTGTTACATTTAAATGGCTAAAAAGAAGAAAAAGTCATGGCTATGACCTATAATTGAAAATATTGAAGTTTTTCGCATTTAACTTTCAAAATATATGTATTATAGAACGAATGTGTGATGGGGTGACTGTTTCTAAAACACTTTTGGAAAAATTTTGCTCGATAAAAAAAATCCTGAAGTTACCTCTAAAATAAATGCTCATTGCAACCGTATTTTACGATAATAATTCGTAAAAAATCACAAATACATAGGTATTTACACACTGCAACTTTTACAGCACAAAAAATAATATTTTCCATCCAGGATAATCTTAAAAGATAATATTATTTGACGGGAACGTTTTGTTTTACGAAAGATCAGCTTGCCTCAGTAACGAGTGTCAATATAAATATTTGTAACTTGTTAGCGGTGCGGTTGTATTATTGGCTTATATATCCCGGATTTGCTTGGGAATATAGTTTAGTACTAATTTGAAAAGAGCTTTATTTCGTTCTGGTTCTACCTGCTACATTGGTTGCATAAGATGAATTCTTCTTTTTAAGAACTATCGTGACAATATAACATCATTGCTATTTAAAGTTATATCTTGTATTGCACGCCTCATAAGCGAAGCGTTGAGGTGGGTACTACTGTCACTTCGCGCAAAACATCTGATTTTTCAAACTTAAAATGTCTTTATGTATCATACATTGCACTTGTAAGATAATACATACACACACATATTAAGAAAAAACACTATTTTTAACGTTCATGATATTTTTGATGTCATTTTTGTTATTTAAGCTAGTTAAAAAACAGTTTAAAAAAGTTCTGTCTTGGACGTCCGTGTGTCTGTATGTGCGGATCCTTTTTCTTGTTAACACGATAGCGACCGAAATACTTTACTAATCGAGTCTTTTTTTTCTCTTACGCTTGAGTATGCTCAGGAATAGAACCCTTTCATTTTTCAGGGTCTGATTCGATGTGGTTTAATTGTTATTAAATAAACAAAAATAATAATTAATAAATATTTATTAAAAAAAATTATGAGGCGTGCACTTTTGGATTTTCCAAATTATTTTTTTATCTATATGTGTTTACAATCATAATACATAATATTATAGATCACCATAGGAATAAGTATACTAGATAATAATAGTCCTATTAACTAATATTAGGCGATGCCGACCAACTTCAATTGAGAATCTTACTGCTTTGGAGATACACGTCATTATAGAAACACAATACCTACATTCTTAAATCATAACACCATCTAGTCAGGTATTAAACTTCTATAAAATAAAAATAAAGAAACTTAAGGTAAACTTATTCTCAACCAATTGTGAAATAGTGCACGAAATAAACGAGTACCACAAACGCAGTATTCTTTCGAGGGAAATATAAAATTTTCTTTTAAATATTGCACAGCAAACCGTTCAAAAGTTTCCGAAAGCAATATTGAAGTTTCGCTTGTATCGTAAACTGTAGATATTGGGCCAATAGTTTAGATTTCATGTATCTATGAATAACATATTTATAACATACGCTTGGAAAAATTGCATACACCACATAATATACTTTTTGTATGTATGTATACGTTTTCTGTAGATATGTATTGCTAGGTATACATACACCTACTGTAGTACTGAAGTACTTGTGATAACGAAAAGAGAGTTTGAGTTTGTTTATATAACATGTGTTTGTAAGTTTTTATCTGCAGCATCCTAGAGTTTGTGCAGATGAACGTATTTGTCTTTTTTGAGTACATACCTATCTACCTAAAGTTGTTCTAAAAATGATCTATATATTTTTGTTTTCATTTGATTCATTCCATTAAATAATAATATAAATTACAATATAATCAATAAATCGTTTTCCGCCTTTTGTATACATATGTAATAATATGTACCTACTTATTGTTCTTTACCACTATCAGAACCTATTTATGGCTAAAATGCGTAGGTTTCAGAACTTTATGAAATTGATATTTGGGTTTCAACACTTTTAGTTATAAAAATACTACTGAATTGAAAGTAGCTTAATTTTATATAAAGAATATATACACTGTACAGCACAGTACGTAGCAAAGAAAAATGTGGGAAGGCAATGGAGACTCAGCTTAAAAGCCTCAAGCAAATAGAGGCGCGGTGAGCTGGCTTAAAACTTTAACACACTGTGGTAGAAAATAAGTATTTTATCGTAATTATTAATAGAACAATAGCAATAGAGTGCGCCAAATAATAATATATTTAAAAACTAACTGGAACTTTAACATACCTCTGGTCATTAAAAAACACCTTAAAATCATCATGATAGGTCATTTCATGAATTATGGAAAAGGTTCGCATTTGTTACATTTTATTTATTCCTGGACAGCATAGGCTGCTGTTTTATTTTTTATTGGCAATATACATGTTCATACAATTAAATTGAAGTATCGTCTGAAGTGAAATAACACACGTTTTTTCTCCTGTTAATCCATAACATGTATCCATAAACATTGATAGGTCAAAAAATGAGGTTTACCAGTTTCATAATTCTCCAGTTTTATTTAATACTAGCTGTGCTCCGCGGTTTTACCTGCAGTGCTCCTCTCCTGTTGGTCTTAGCGTGATGATATATAGCCTATAGCCTTCCTCGATAAATGGGCTATCTAACACCGAATTTTTCAAATCGGACCGAGATTAGCGCGTTCCCGAGATTAGCGCGTTCAAACAAACTCTACAGCTTTATAAAATTAGTATAGTCTACATGCTTACTATCTATCTGTTCATCGATTTTTAACATTTCTTTCAAGTTCAATTTAAATGCTAAATTCCTTCAACAGTGTGTAGTCACAAACCGCCCGCGATGCATTTTCCTATAGTTTTCTTGGGAACTGTTTAGTTACCGTTTGAGGTTCTGTTTATTCTCAGTGAGGGTAGTATTGTTTTTACTGAATACGTAATGATAACGTTTCTCACGTGAATGCTTGGAATGGCAATTGTTTTGAGCATAGTGCTTGTGGTGGTTTGTATGCAATTTTGTTGTGGGAAAGGTCCATTTGGAATATTTTGGTGTGGTGTAAACAAAGTGTTTTTTTTTTAATAAAACAAATCATATGATTTTTATTTTTTTTACAGTGTTAGGTATAATTGTTCCCATTTATCGCAATAACACGAATTAAACGACTTATATACCTACTATCGTATGGATATCGAATATCTACGCGCATTTAGTTTCAAAAAATGTACAAGTACATTTATACTGATACATACACTTCAAAAAATATTAGCAATCCTTTTTAAAATACTTTCGAACGTATTTACAAATATTTATACAAGTAGTACTTATATATTATACTAGCGGTCCGCCCCGGCTTCGCCCGTGGTACATGTTTACGTTTTCTCTCCATAAGAAGTAAGAACCATCCTCGTACTTCAAGGAATATAATAAAAAAAGAATTATCGAAATCGGTTCAGCCGTTCTCGAGTTATGCGCTTACCAACACATTTTGCGATTCATTTTTATATATAAGAAGAAGATTACCAATCAAATAACTTCAGCATTTGCGACGACAATAAAATACGGTAAATCGATTATTCCATACGTTTCTTGGGAAGTTTAGAAAAATTTATAGCGTCAGTGCCGCGGGAGCTCGGTACAGAAGATATGCGACCTGCGGCATTTTCACCTGCGGTAAAACATATGGGTTAGTATTTTGATAATAATATGGAAATATATATACAACTAGCGGCCCGCTCCGGCTTCGCCCGTGGTACATATGAAAAATAGATGTTGGCCGATTCTCAGACTTACCCGATATGCACAGAAAATTTCATGAGAATCGGTCCACCCGTTTCGGAGGAGTATGCAGACTAATATTGTGACACGAGAATTTTATATATAAGATTTTCTCATGTAAAAGTTTTAGGATTTTAAACGTCCCAATCTAATCTAATCTAATCCCCATAAAATTCACGCTATAAACTAGTGCTCAAAATTTGTGGCTGTTTTTAATAACTCATTTATTTCTTAATTCAGAATGTGACATCTGCTGAGAAGAATGGACAAGAAACTTGATCGTCTCTTTTTGATTGACAGAAATATATTGATCAGTCTAAAAATATGTGATATAAAAAAATAATCAAAGAAGACTTTTGAAGCACAATACTGCCCACTAGATTACGTTACACAAAGAACATTCTAGAACGTCATTCCCAAGACCATTTATGAAGATAAAGAAGCGTAATCGCCCCAAACGAGCTCCAGTATGTCCCCATTCACTAATTCTTCAAGTCACGTCCAAGATATATGCGCAGTGATTGTGGCCACGTCAATAATAATACATATCTGTGGCTATAAGAAGCCAACTTCACGAATTTATCGACTCCGCTGAACGTAAATAATGAAGTTAGCTACACATACGAAACATGCAATTTTGAATCTTATTTCAAAGCGATAAGGTTAGGTTTCGAATGTTATGTTGGTAGGGCTGCAATGCACTCCGTTTTAGGGGTTGTAAATAAATAAACAGGACGCTCGGACAAGATTTCATGTTTACACCGTGTAAAAGGTAACGTTTTTGGAGCGTTATTGTTTTTGCGTGTGTTTATTTTAGAAATAGAACATAAAATAAACGCCCTTGCGTTTTATTTTATTTCATTTGCATATTTAATACTTGTTTCAGGGCTTGTATCTTATCCTACTGAATAAAGAAGAATATATTATTACAGTACTTATATGTAAAACTAAAAAGCTTCATAATCCATACAAATATTATAAATGCGAAAGTAACTCTGTCTGTCTGTCTGTTACTCAATCACGCCTAAACTACTGAACCAATTTTCATGAAATTTGGTATGGAGATATTTTGATACCCGAGAAAGGACATGGGCTACTTTTTATCCCGGGAAAATGACGCAATCCTGGAAATCCCACGGGAACGGGAACTATGCGGGTTTTTCTTTGACTGCGCGGGCGAAGCCGCGGGCGGAAACCTAGTTAGCAATAAATTTATTTTTATTTGCCGTTGAACGGCAGGTTAGCAGCTGGTCGCCATTTGTTAATATTATATTAATTGTCTAATGGAATGAAACCTACGACCATTTTAGTCTCTAATACCAACTAGTATTCAAAACAGGTTTAACAATGGTTTAACATCAATTTTTCAGTCACTCAACTCGATTTTTTACAAAGCATACCTGCACATACGGATATTACACCACAACTTTAGACACAAAACCGTCCACCGATTACACAGCCCAACTTCGTAACCACGTTCCTGCGTAATTTTATTCCAGAGTTTTAGCGTAAAAATGCTTTGTGCGATAGGACGTGACTTTAACCCGTTCGCGCAAAGGAAAGTTGCCCGAAAATGGTTGTTGACTATTCGCAACTAATATGCACGGTTTTGTCGAAGCGTTGTTTTCTAAATGTTACATATAACTTGTATAACATTTTTTAATGAAAAGGACCGAAATTAGTTGAAGTTGTGGTATGTAAGTTTTTTTATGTGAAACTTCTTTAGTCGTGAGAGTAAAATTTCAAGGTCGCATCAAGGCAATACCGTCACATCATCTTTGAATCTTGAAAAAGAAGTTTCACTTCTGACACGTGTACAAGGCACACACGTTCTTTTTATTAATCTATACTAATATTATAAAGAGGAAAGGTTTGTATGTATGTACCTATGTATGTATGGTTTTCACGCATAAACTACTGGACTGATTTTGATAAAATTTGGCACAGATAATCTTTAGACCCTGAGAAAGAACATAGGCTACCTTTTATTGCGAAATATGTACCACGGGCAAAGCCGGGGCGGACCGCTAGTAAATAGTAACCTGCGGTGTTCCCGAACAACTACGACATTGGGGCCTTCAAGAAAAGAGCTTATTTGTCCATAAAAGGCCGGCAAAGCACCTGTAACACTAGAAGTGTTACAAGTGTTTATGGGCGGTGGTGACCACTTAACATCAGGTGGCCCACCTGCCCCTTTGCTTGCTCTGTCATAAAAAAAAATAAAAAAATAATAATAATTCAGTATACATCTCAAAAACTACTCGAGTAGGTACCTACCTAGGTACTTTAACACTATACATTCGATTCGACTATTTTATATGAGAGGTGCCCCGCTTTCAAATTCTAGGTCTATGAATTTTTCCAAATAATGATTTTAAAAAATCCAAAAAAGACTGGAATATTCATCTTTTGTTATAAAATTGGTTATCTGTAAAGTCGGTTTACTGACGATAGTTGAACGTGACAACGTCCGATTGTGCTTCTTTGTCGCTCGTTCCGCGCTCTCGCTTGCACTTCAAGCCTTACATGGAACGCCTCAGAGCGAGGTAACGCCGCATGAGTCATGTTTTTTCGTGCGTGCAGCCGGTTTTTTACGTCAAAAAAAGAACACGTCAATTCGGCCAGGCCACTGACCTCAACAGTGATTTCCATAAGATTGGAATATTTTGTAACATAAGTGAAAATAGCTCAAGCGACTTTTTACATCTTATTTTTTGACGTGACAACGTCTTATAATTCGATAGAGCCGGCTGCACGCACGAAAAAACATGACTCATGCGGCGTTACCTCGCTCTGAGGCGTTAAATTGATGTTTTTAATTTTTATTATTTACCATAATTAATCATAATAATTTGTTGTGCTGAAACCTCCCAGCCCGCTAGCGCACCACGCATTGCCGCTTCGCCATTCTACCGCCGCGTGCGGCGTTGTCAGTTTGCAGGTCTTCTTGGATCACTGTTTACTATAATGTGTTGTGCTGACTGCTGAAGCCTCCCAGTGCAAAGCTCACCGCGCATTGCCGCACCGCCGCGGCCGCGCCGTCCGCCACTCTGCCGCCGCGTGCGGCGTTGTCAGTTTGCAGGTCTCCTTGGATCACTGTTTACTAATGTGTTGTGCTGACTGCTGAAGCCTCCCAGTCATCGCTCCCAGTGCACAAGCTCACCGCGCATTGCCGCACCGCCGCGGCCGCGCCGTCCGCCACTCTGCCGCCGCGTGCGGCGTTGTCAGTTTGCACGTCTCCGGTGTTTACTATAAAACAAAATGCGGGTCACTAAATCACTAGTTATTATGTCAGATTTGAAATTAAAAGAAATTAAAAGGAAGTAATTTAAAATTTATCTATTTTCACTGAAGCCTTTTTATAAATTATTATTTATTATGCAACTAATAATGTTGTTTATTACTTGCCTTGATTGGTATACACCTACATTTACATAACAATTCCCTATCCGAAATTTTCCTAGCGCTCACAAGTCACACGCATTTTATTTACCTATTCATTTATTTGTCCAATTTTCCCCTCGCACCTGCCACAATTCCTTTGTCAATAGCATGATTTATCGTCGCCAAGTTATCGTTTGTTTTATTGTTACGAAGCGGTCGATATTAATTGGGGGATTTTTCATTCTTTCCCCTGGATATGGTTAATCCATCTCACAATGGAATTTTACTGGATTATGGGTTTAACATTCTTTTGGTTTATTTATAACTAGCTGTTGCCCGCGACTTCGTCCGCGATTCGGTCGTTTTTCGTCATTCGTCGTTTAAAAAAAATACGTGACACTTTATTTTTGAATGTTCTTAATTGTCTCTTATAAAATTTAACTACATTAAAATTGAATACTCTGATAAGAAAATCTTAAAATCATCGAAAATCATAGACATCGAATATCTGAGGAAAACATGAATGAATGTGATTTAAATTCTACATTTCTTAGTAATTAAAATAATAATCTAAATTAAATGTAGATTAACAGTTTGAGCACACCATTATAGAATATGTACCTAAGTAATAAATTACGTTAGTTTACATAGTAACTTTACTAAAAACACGATGACTTTCTTTCGCGCTCGGTACCACAAACTAAACATGTTTGTGGTACGTGGCCCGCGTCACTTTACCCCCCACGAGTTCCCCTCCGTTGCTATGCGAAAATACATTCGTCGCCCTACTGTAGGAAAAATTGTAATACTGCGGCCTGGGCGTTATAACACGCTCAGGGAATTCCTGAGTGCTGATAGACTTCCGTCTATCGGCATTTATACCAATTTTATATTAATATCACCATCTTGAGGAAAAGCTTCTAATGTCGATTTAAAACGCATATATACGGATTAGCCTGATGAATTAACATGTTCTAAAATTGTGAAATGAGTTCAGTTTTAAATTCGAGAAATATTGATTTCTTGTATTCGATTATTCGTCGTAGTCGAATACAAAATATATTTAAAGAAACTTAGGTTGGCCTTCAGGCAAAAGGGATCCTATCAAATGATAAACTTGACCTTGTATCTTAAAAGTAAGAATGAAAGGAGCATCTAATAATTGTTGAGCACCAAAGGATCATTTAAAACACAATACTATAAGAGCTAATATTGTCTAAGAACTGTTTAGATTGCACATGTTCCTCTAAAACTTAAAAGTAGTGATTTCAAAGGTTCCGGCGTATCTTCAAACGAAAGCCGACTCCTTACTCCACTTTAAAGCATTACAAAAAGAACATACTACGTTAATATCGCCTATACAGAAGATGATCTGTAATCAATTGTGAGGTTATAAGCAAACCCACTTTTATATTATTTTGTCGGACCACACCACCGAATTTGTAGATTGATCTTCTATGTTTACCTCTAAGTCATTAAGACTATGTCGAAATCTGTCTGCAATAAGACGGGCCTCTCGCTATTCGTCCGTTTAAAGAGACCAATAGTTTCAATTCTTAATCTTTCATTAAACAAACTTATTAATCGTTCTTGTCTCAAATAATGGTAATATTCGCGTCCCTACTCTAGTCATTGCTTATGCTCATGTTCATCTTCGAGAGATCGAATAATATTATGGTGCACCCTATTATTTGTCAAACGGTCTTCATATTGAGTAAAAGTTTCAGAATTCTCGAGATAAAATATGACGATCGTGATCAGCTGTGAGACGTAATTCCCTCTCAGTGAGGGTTTCGGTCTCACGGGATAGTACAATATGGCATTTGCGATCAGCTGTGAGACGTTATATATACCCTCAGTGAAGGTTTCGGTCTCACAGGATAGTACATGCCGTTCGCGGTCAGCTGTGAGCCGCAATTCTCGTTGTGAAGCGGTTTCAGGTTCGGCATAACACATGTTGTTTTCGGTCAATAGTAAGCCTCTTATCTCTAACGATCCTTGAGAACTCTTATTTCTCATTTTCTTAACTTTGCTCGAATTTCGATATATAAAGATTTTTTAGGTGGCACTGATGCGGGTGAATAAAAATTAAAACGGACTAAGAGTGTTATAATCTCAATCATCATCATCAATACATATAATAAAATTGTGGAAAAGTGATGTCTGTACAATTAAAATATGTAGAAAAAAATTAGCAGGTGTTATTATTATCGAGAAATCGAGAGAAACCATTTTTTTCTCTTAAAAGCTCCCCCCCTCCCACTTCCCGAACTCCGATTGACCGTAATTTATTTTTCCTTACATTTTTATCATATCCTTTTCTAATGGGTTTCATCCTACTGCGATTTTTTTTTGTTTCAAAAATTATCTACCCTGGTGTATAGGTAAATTTTCCACATAAAATGTCCTTTAAATTATGTCGTATTATATTTTTAACCCCCGACGCAAAAAGACTGGTGTTATGTGTTTGACCGCTATGTATTTCTGTGTGTGTGTGTGTGTCTGTCTATGGCACCGTAGCTGGCTAACAGGTAAACCGAATTAGATGCGGTTTTTTTTGTTAGGCAGAATATTTTCCGACGCTGGTTCTTAGATAAAGTGTATCAAAATTGGTTCATCCACTTATTATACCTACATAGGGGTAAAAGTGGGAATGAAAAAAATGAAAGTTATAATTTATTTTTAAAGATCGTTTATGAAATTATTTATTCCTTTTTCTATACACTTTTCTTCGTCTAAACGGTTTAGTTACGTGCTCTCTCTCTCTTCAGCCTTTAGTTACGTGCGTGAGACAGGAAAGATCTAATTTGGATTTGTTTCTGGATTTGATAAAAACTGAGTATCGATTAAGCTGATCAGTGGCTACTGGCTACACCATAGATTATTAAAAACATCCGTTTAAGAAAGGAAGGAAATAGAATTTGCTCCTCTCCCCCCCCCTGGTTCCTAAAAAATAATATGACATAATTTAAAAGAAATTTTACGTAGAATTAGTTAGGCATTTCTTTTTTGATTTTCGATATTATATACTAATCATAATTTTTAATTACAATATGTAGTAACTATTTGGTATAGGTTAGGCATTTCATTTCTTGATTTTCTTTAATAATTTGGTACGTAAGTTTTTTAGCTCAGTTTAGTAAGAAATTTTAATAACAATTCTTTTAATTATTTATGGTAGTACGTATTTACTCAATAATTGTATGTTAAATAGTAATTCAGCATGGGCGTAGCCACGGTGGGGCTGGGTGGGGCGCTTATCCTGGCTTTGATCTGGTAGGTACTAATTGTGAAGGGGAGTGGGCGTGGGCGTGGGATTGGGACTGAACGTGGCATATGGCGTTTGAGTGCGAGTGGGCGCGGGAGTGGGAGCATGAAAATAAAAATGATTTTTTATTGTTGCCCCACCCTGAGCCCATGGTCATAGGTCCCATAGTCACTATTCCACGCGAACGAAGTCGCGGGGACAGCTAGTAGACAAATATAATCAGAAAGCTAAGCTCAACCATAAAAGATAGACATTTATGATGTCGGGAGATATTTTTTATATAATATGGAGAACATTTCTTTCATACTTGATTTCTGTGTAGCTTTAACCATTAAGATACACGCATTAAGAACGCACACGCGACGAAAGCTTAAAAATGGAGTTGCTGCTCTGCTCACGAATATGAAAAATAATTGTACCAAGTTTCGTTTAAATCCGTCGAGTAGTTTTTGTTTCTATAACGGTTATACAGACAGACAGACGGACAAACATTTTTGACGTCGATGTCGATCTCTAATCACCTCGTGATAGTTATTTAGGAAATATATTTCATGTGCAGAATTGACCTCTACAGATTTAATATAAGTAGGTATACATATATTTAGATTCCAATTTCCATGTAACGTTAAATTCGACTATATAATAACTAACAGACAACGCAGGTTACTCTCGTTTCCGTAAGTTGAGGCGGCTACATATTCGGTCCTAATAACATGACTTTTTGTGAACGAAACGACAGCGCGGTTTAATTCGATGCCAACACCATCAGAAAAAAGGAAATATTTTTAACTTTGAAAAAATATTATGATTTACACTATTAATACTATTTTAACATTAACACAAAATATAAAACTATGAGTGTGTAAAAATAAATCCAGCTAGTTTCACATCACACTTATGTTTATAATTAGGTATACGACATGAAAATATATTAATTACCAAGCAATAATCATACAGATAAATACTGAACAAAAGTATTAACAGTCAAAGCATATTTTTACTAACAACATGTAAATGATCAAGGAATAATAATTATCAACGAACTAACCTTTTTGTATTAGAGTCCCGCCTCGTGATCGAATTATTAAAACACGAAGATTTTTAAAAATGTAACCAATGAACACAATCAATATTAGATTAACTGTAATGGTGTCTAGTTTGACTTAAAATAATATACATCTACCCTCACTTTTAAAAATGTAGTATATTCACACGAATTATATAAGCGCACCTTATAGGGAAGGGAAGATTTATTATGGGTTAAAGAGTTAAATAAATAAATAACATAATTATATTTAAATTATTAATTTTTAACATTGTGTTCAGTAGTGTTAACATGTAAATTGATTTGATTTTTACGAAATCTCATAGATGGCGCTGAATCAAATTTGTCTTTATAGTACTAAGATTCATTAAACAGTTTCTCTGCCCAAATTACGTAAATGACGTAGTTTTTATAGTGTAAAGCTAGATAATAGCATGGCTTACTCAAAAACAACATTTAAACATGAGTCTTTAGATTGTACGCTGTCGTAGTTCACGGAATACGTAAGAAAAGTAAAGGTTCACAGCTCCTCCCCCGGAGGTGATAGCATGATAATATGTTTAAAAAATTCTCACACGACCTGTTAGTAATATTCATGCAAAATTTGAAGTCAATCTATGCAGTACTTTTCGAGATTAGCTCGGACAAACATACAGACAAACAGACAAACAGACAAACAGACAAACAGACAAAAATTCTAAAAACTATATTTTTGGCTTCTATATCGATTATAGATCATGGATTATGTATTCTTTTAAAAAAATATTCAATGTACAGTTTTGACTTTCCTACGATTTTATTATATGTATAGATTACTGTTTTACTGGTTTAGGTTTTACTCATAAATGGTAATAAAGATCGCTTTATAGGTCAGTACTTAATATTATCAATATTTTTAAACTAATACGAGGACTGATTTGTTAGTTCGTCGGTTACGAATAAACCCAAAATCTATTAGGTAGATGTAGGACGTAAGTATACAAAAAAAAAATCGAAACCTCGCATCTTTTCCTAGTAGCATAGGCCGTTTAGGCTCTCATTTTCTTATACAACCGATATGAAATCGGGAGACTTGTGATTAAATACAATTTAATTGTTTAATTTGAACTTATGAGCTTATTTTTAAATTATTGCATTTTTATCTCAGACTGAGCGCGGCGACCGAATGTAAAAATACCGTAACGAAAAAATCTAACACCCCCCACACCAACCGGCACAGCGATGCGATGTTATGCAATAGCTTTACCACGGCAGTCCTCGAGTGCCACACGTATTTTTTTTTAATTTTAAGTATGCGAGGAATACCAAAAAAACAACAATTTTGGTTCCCTATTTATTTGTCTATGTTGTTGACAAATTATGAACATAAACAAATTAACATTCAATCGCTCTTGAATATGGCTTCTTAGGAAAACTAATTTAAGAAACCCACTCCATAAAAATGATAAAAATAATAAAAAGAAATAAGGACAAAAGTCATTGAACGTAACATAAGCTATATTATAATCAAAATATAATTTAACTTCCGAAAATATGTATATTCATATGTCTAGACAAAGAATAAATAATAAGAAGAATATAATAATATTTTCAAGAACGTGGAATGAACACAAAAGAAATAGAATGTTTCGTACGAAATAACACAATGGGAATGTAATGTGACATGTAGTTTAGAAGGCTCTTATTACAATTTTCATAATACCCGATTTTTATACAGAAGCGAAAGGATATATAATACTTATGTCTTATATGAGAAATTGCAGAAAATGCTACAAGCTCAGGCCATGTACCTGCTATGTTTATTCAATATTTATTTGATGAAAATGTTCATAATATTTAAATATTGTGATAGAGCTCCACAGTACCAACTCCTTCCTCTTGACCGCATCCAACGTCGAGCAGCTCGAATTGTCGATGACCGTAGGCTTTCCGATAGGCTCGATCCTCTGTCAGTGCGAAGAGACGTTGCGTCTCTCTGTATACTGTACAGAATCTACTATGGGGAGTGCTCTGAGGAATTGTTCCATCTACTACCAGCCGCACAGTTCCACCACCGGACCACACGCCGTAAAAATCTGTTCCATCCGCACCATCTGGATGGTTGGCGCTCCACCACTGTCCGCTTCACCCGCAACTTCCTTCCGCGTACGGTGAAACTGTGGAACAATTTGCCACCTGCGGTGTTTCCGAACAACTACGACATTGGGGCCTTCAAGAAAAGAGCTTATTTGTCCTTAAAAGGCCGGCAAAGCACCTGCAACACTTAGTGTTGCAAGTGTTTATGGGCGGTGGTGATCACTTACCATCAGGTGGCCCACCTGCCCCTTTGCTTGCTCTGACATAAAAAAAAAAAAAAAAAAAAGATTCGACTTCCAAGCAAACCAATTTCGATTAACAAAAGTTAACAATTAATTGTATTTAAATCTAACCGTGTGTTATTTATAAATTCCGCATAAAGCAAATTTTTATTCAAATTCACAAAAATTGTTGCTCTCCGTTTGTTTTCGAGAAACTTGCTTACATTTTTAAGTAACTTTCGTGCGGTTAAAAATAATTATCTTTCCATATCTTTTGTGTCATTAAGGAAGGTGGACCCCAAAATACAGGCTGTCCTAGTTTGGGGTCCAAATGTTACATGTTTGTACCTAACCCACAAATTGATCAATAAATGATTTTTATTATATTTATTATTTTTTATATGAATCTATTTTATAAGTACGAAGCTAAATTCCCTATCATACAAAACAGAAATATCGTGAAATTGGAAAGCCGAAAATATAGAAAACATTCGGCGGCTCTGATCAAAAATGCAACATGGTAACATTGACAAGGCGTGGTTTGGCCCAATTTATTCGCCGTAAAAGATTTATTGTGCCACCATTGCAGTGCGGATTTAGCCTGTTAACAAGTGGAATAAAGATTTAGATTAAAAATAATTAGAGCTGGTTTAATCGTGGTGATAGTGTCCCTGATTGATACTAGCTAACTTTACACGGACGTAACTTTTTCATATTTTATGAAATTTCATTTCATATTTAAATGACTTTAGTAGTTTATGTAAAAGCGTGCGAATGCAAGTTTCGTTTTTGTTTGGACGAAACCTATTTTTAAACAAAGAGAATATTACAAAATCAACAAACCAATATCCTATTTTTGTGTATAATTTCATAACACTGAGCATTTCAATAGTTAATATGCTCAACAAGTTTTCAATAATGGGCCAAAATGTATTCTGAGTGAGTATCAAATTCAATGTATTAGCGATAATTTAGTACTGTAAGATAATAATGTATGTATAACTTATACAGGAGCCCCTAAAAGAGCAACGTTGAAGCAACTTTGAGTGAGTTTCTACACGCTCCAAGATAAGAACTTCTAAACTCCCCTACTGATTGCTTTCTCGATTGTATTTTACTGTATGTGTGTATACTTCTTTCTGTCTCGAATGGAAGCAAGATTGTTCTAAATTTTTGTAGATACATGATCCGCTCTTTTTTCAACACATTGAAACCCATTTTATAGATATTATAATATCAAATTTTATTTAAGGGATAGTGGTCTGGATTAGCACATAGGCTTGTTTATACGCGGATACTCCTCGAGTTAAATCATTCGCTTAAGCTAGTCAACCTGCACACAGTTAATATACAATCACAACAAATAAATACTAACACAAACGATCTAATTAAATACATTTCGAAATCCATTCGCAAACCATTAGTACGCTCAGTTCCTAACTCAGCCGTCCATCTGACGAAGTTCTTATAACTGTTCTTGTTATTACACCTTCAGACGTTGCTTGCATACAATTTGCATTCGTAGTTGTTAGAGGATGGACTAAGCCAAATGAATACAATGCAAATTGGACTAAGTGCTTGTAAGGGTCGGGATTTTAGAGAATATTCGCCAATTGGGCAAAGCGTCTGGAATTGAAGCCTGTGATGTGATTTAGTAAGGTTTTGAATGAGTGCTTGTAAGATTTGTAGATGTGTGCGATGTAGTTTATTCAGGGGTTCTGTTGTTATTACATTTTAAATACCTATTTAGCATGCTATGTAGTATAAATGGTGGACAGAATTTTCAAAATCCTGGTAGGTATGTGAGCCCAAGTCTTTGCCTGCAAATAACAAGTGAAAACAAATTTTAAAAATTGTTTTGACCAGTACAAAGCGTCATTCGGTGACAGCAACCAGCCTATGTGTATTTTGTTCACTTGCCGGGCAACCAAGCCGACAACCGATACTAATTAACAGTCAAAAACCAAACTGGCCACAAACCACTTGTACATATTTAATCAACAAAGCATACACGTGCGATATTTTAGCGGTAATGTTGACGGATATCATTATACGTCTTCACGGTTGACGGGCACTCACCACTCAGAGATATTTCTCTGGGGGCTGCCCTGTCTGCGTTTGCGGTTTTACACACTGTGCATGTGATATCGCTTGTCACTAAGCAGATGTTAATGAGTGAAATGTCTCCTTCTTACCTGTTTTATGCTGCTCTGTCATTTGTCCTTACAGTTCATGAAATACATCAGGAAGCAGAAAGCGAGAAGGAAACTTATATTGTAAGAGATAAAATAATACTTATTAAAATGTTTCCGAACTAATACTGATGGATTATAAAATCATTAATCATTATCATTAATCATTTATTCACCATAAATATAAAATTAAATACATAGAAATCATTATCTTAAATTAATTAAACATAAAAAATACAACAATATTATAATAGGACCTGATGATTAAAAGATAATATGACCTGCAGGCCTACACTAAGACAGCTTGTATCGTAGGCCTGCAACCCTTCCTGATGCAGATAAGGTAAGTGGTGCTCATTATATAATAGGTATTAAAAAAAAAATTATCTGATAATATTAATCAAAATTATTTATACATAAAGATTATATTATTAAGATTAAATTAAATTAAATTAAATTAAATTAAATTAAGATTAAATTAAATTTACATTTTTATTAATTAATTTATAAACTAAATGAAATCTGTAATATTAGGGCCTTTATTTATAAATGTGTAACTATGTGAGAGAGTGTGTGTGTGTGTGTGTTGTGTGTGCGTGCGTGTGTGTTTGTGTGTGTGTGTGTGTGTGTGTGTGTGTGCGATTTGTGGCAAGACTGAGAAAATAACATGAATCAGACTATAACTTTAAGCATTTGCTCAATTGCTTCATAATCATACTCAATCAACCAATTTCGTATGGCACTGTTGGCATCTCTTATGGACATCGAAGGCAGAGCTACAATATCTTTGGCCATTCTGTTGTACATGCGAGGTCCAAGAAATGCTTGCTGGCGTTGAGCAAGTTTAGTGCTTGTTTTGGGCTGAGAGAAGACTTTATCTTTCCTTCTTTTACTTATAGTGTTAGAACTGATTAATCGGTGCTGATTTAAGAGAATTTTATGAATAAAGAGTTGTCTTACAGTTAGTACCCCACATTCAGCGAATAACTCTGATGTACCAAAATAAAAAGGCCTGGAAATAGCAACCTTCAATACCGCTCTTTGAGCCCGTTCCAGGATTAACATATTGGTACTTGGAGCACCTCCCCAAGAACTGCAGCAATAGGTTAGTAGTGGCTTACAGAGTGCATTGTAGACTTTAATTATTAGGTCACGATCTGCGACTTCTCGGAGATTTTTAAAAACATAAATGAGCTTTCGAACTCTCTTACTGAGATACTCAATTTGAGGTTTCCAGCAGAATCTGCTGTCTAGGATAATTCCTAAGTACTTGATGGAGGTGACGCGTTCCAGTTCAGGGCATGCACAGGAAGATATCTGGCAGCTCAGATGTGCTCTTAATGAAATTTGCTCAGGACGATTTCGCGTTTGGGAGAAAAGTATATACTTGGTCTTTGCTATATTAAGGGAGAGCTTATTATTCTGAAGCCAAGTAATTACTAGTTTTAATCCTTCCTCAGCATTTGACTGAGCCTCCTGCCAACTGTTCCCGGTGAATATTAGAGCTGTATCGTCAGCATAGGAGAAAATTTTACCTTGCTTCAAGGAGATATTAAAGAGGTCATTAACGTAGACCAGAAAGAGACTCGGGCCGAGTACACTGCCTTGAGGCACGCCATAGCTAACTTGCCGTTTTTCACTGATATAGTCACCAATTTTAGTTTTTTGTTTCCTGTTTGTCAAATAATCTTTTAACAGTGACAGTGCATTTTCCCTGATACCTACTTTCTCTAGCTTATCCACAAGGGCGGGTATGGAAACAGTATCAAAGGCCTTTGCTAAATCAAGAAAAACTCCAACTACTTTTTTTCGTTTGTCCAAATTATCAACAATGTATTCTGAGATATTAGATACTTCATGTTCAGTTGATCGGCCCTCCCTAAAACCATATTGCGATGAAGATAGAATTTGGTATTTTTCGAGAAAACTCATTAGTCGTTTGTTTATTACTTTTTCAAGCACTTTGGATAACACCGGTAGAATAGAGATGGGTCTGTAGTTTTCAACACTATCGCTGCACCCACCCTTATGAATAGGAACAATTATGGAAGTTTTAAAAGCATCAGGGAAAATCCCTGTCGTGAGACTTCGGTTGCAAATGTGAGTTATGACAGGCACAAGCACAGTAGCCGAGCTCTTAATGATTTCCGCTGTGATACCATCATATCCCGCTGCACAATCACTCTTTAAATTTTTAATTATGCCAAGTATTTCGCCTGGGTCTGTTTCTAACATGACAATGGAATTAATTTGTGAAAGAGTATGGTTTATGTTAGTTGACATAGCTGTGGCTTTAATCTTCTCAGCTAGAGTCTTTCCCACGCTAACAAAGTAATCGTTTATATAGTTGATAGAACTAGTTGGATTATCCTTTACTTTAATTAGGCCCACATTTTTATTTTCATCTCTTTCAGTATTAGTGACTTTTTTTATTGCCTGCCATGTTTTTTTAATGTTGTTTTGATTTTTTAAAAGTTCAGCTTTGTAATAATCTCGTTTTAAGTTTTTTAATAATTTCGTACAAAAGTTTCTATAACGTAGGTAAGTGATCCTTAGAATTTGGTTATTAGGAACGTCTTTCAGTCTTATGTGCATGTTGTCTCGAGTCCTTATACAACGGAGAATTCCAGGAGTAATCCACGGTTTTAATATTCGTTGCTTGCCTGATATTTTAAAGGTCTTAGAACAATATTTCATGAGGTTAATTAACTTATTATACAAAATATCTGTCGCCAAATTTACATCCATTGCTTCGAGAACCTCAGTAAAGTCAGCAGCCTTTAAATCATTGCATAATTTTATCACGTCAATTTTAGTTATAGTTCTACTAAAGCTCAAATTACTAGATTTTTCTTTCACTATATTTAACATAACTGGCTTATGGTCAGTTACATAAGTGTCAATAATAAGTGTGGTATATTGACACCTTGTTTTGAGCATTACATGATCAAGGCACCTGTTCCCACGTTTTATCAGCGTGTGACTAGCCAGAAGTCCATGACTAGCTAGTAAATCCAGGTAAGTAGTAGAATGTTTGTCTGTACTATTGGAATGGATGTCAATATTTATATCTCCTATAACCGAGATAGTCTTGCATTTAGAAACCGTGGTAAGGACTGAATCCAACGAGTGCAGAAAAGGATCTATTCCCGAAATGGATGGTGATCTGTATAGGGCCACAATAGCGATTTCATTTCCCACATTCAAAAGAAGACAGTTAGCGTCTTGAAATTTTGGCTCTTTAATAGATATATCCAGACCGCTTTTTGAGTAAACAATTATGCCTCCATTTTGATTTAGACAGTTTTTAGTAGACGATGTGCTATAATTGTACATTTTCGGATAAGGCTTCTCATTGTCTATCCAACACTCTGTTAGTATTATGATGTCATATTGTATATCTAATCTTTGTATAAGAACTTCAAGAGCTGGATAATTTTTATTAATACTTCTAATATTTAACGTTAGAATATTGAAAGAATTCTTCGTTAAAATGACAAATGACCTGCATTCTTCTGGCAAGCAGTTCCTAGCATTCGTTACAATGAAGTTGTCTATATATGTACACAATTTAGATTGCTGATTTTTATCCATATTCAATAATATGGGTCAAATAATGCCACATGAAATTATGAAAGGTGCTGGTTGATCTTAAATTAGTTTTAGCGTGTAATATTAGATATTGTGTTTGATGATTGAGTGTGCTGTGAGTTTGTATGGTTGGTGAGAAGTATGTGAAAATGTTACGAAGTATTAGATATATGAAGTATGAAAGTATTTTTAGTATATATTTACACAACAAGGGTACATTTAACAACATAATATAAGACATTAAGTAGTACACATAACATAGTAAACAACAATTACATATTATCTTGCACAGAAACATATTTACACTGTATTTAGTAACCCGTTTTTAGGGTTCCGTAGCCAAAATGGCAAAAACGGAACCCTTATAGTTTCGTCATGTCCGTCTGTCCGTCTGTCCGTCTGTCCGTCTGTCACAGCCGATTTACTCGGAAACTATAAGTACTACAGTGATGAAATTTGATGGGAATATGTGTTGTATGAACCGCTACAAAAATATGACACTAAATAGTAAAAAAAAGAATTGGGGGTGGGGCCCCCCATACATGTAACTGAGCGATGAAATTTTTTTTTCGATGTACATACCCGTGTGGGGTATCAATGGAAAGGTCTTTTAAAATGATATAAAGTTTTCTAAAAAACATTTTTCTTAAAGTGAACGGTTTTTGAGATATCAGCTCTCAAAGTCGTAAAAAGTATGTCCCCCCCCCTCTATTTTTATAACTACGGGGTATAAAATTCTAAAAAAAATAGAGGTGATGCATGCTAATTAACTCTTTCAACGATTTTTGGTTTGATCAAAGTATCTCTTATAGTTTTTGAGATAGGTTGATTTAACTGTAATTTATTATATTTGCTGCTACGGAACCCTTTGTGCGCGAGCCCGACTCGCACTTGGCCGGTTTTTGTTTTGTTTCAGGTCGACGAGTTGCTGCTCACTATTAATTATTATAGGAGGCGAACCTTCACTTTTCCTGATAAAGACCCGGCCATTCGAGGTCCAGCAGAAATCATATTTATTTGTTTTTGCTAAATCCCGAGCCAAAAAGTATAACCGTCTTGTCCTTGAAGTTAGATATTCTGAGACGTAAACATAGCTATTCTCCCCCAGGCCTAAATGAGCAGTGTTGAGTCGGTCAGTTGTATTTGACGCATTATATTTTTTACTTGCATGTAGTATATTAGCTTTCGTAATAGTCGAACAATATTCAATGATTAAAGTTCTATCAGTAGCTGATTTACCCCTTATTCGATAAACATCTTTTAAAGCGCTTTGTTGGTAATCAACTCGTAATTTGGAATGAAGTTTTTCTACAAGAGAACAAAGTTCTTGTTTAGATTCGCGGGGCTTCGCAGGTATTCCCCTTATTTCCAGGCATGTGCTTCGATTGTGACGATCCGACTCCTCCAGTTTGCTCTCCAATTTTTTTATATAATCTTCGTTTTTTGTCTTCTCGCTTTCAAGAGATACCACTCGTTTGTTTAAGTCTTCGCATTGTTTAATATAATACTCAAGGGATGCATTCATTTCGGTATTTGTTTTACGTATTTCGCTCAACTCCGCAAGCACTTTCGAGAGCATGGACATGATTTCATCTTGCTTATCAATTGACGGAGACGGGGAGTGTGGCGAGATGTTTGTACGCTGTCTTTTAGTCCTCGAAACTTGGTTTACAGCTGTAGTTGAACCCTCCATTGAAGAGACTTTGGGAGGTGTGCGTTGCATTTAAAAAATTACGGTAATTTTAATATTCACTATTTATGTGATCCTTACTGAAGTGCATTAGCAAACTCGCACCTCAATTTGTCTCCGCTCTCGATGTACCAGGAACGTAGCAATATCAAGAGGTGTACTCACTGCGGATGACGTAGAAGAGATGGGCGCGCTAGTGATTGGAAGCGGCCAAAAGAGGCTGGACATGGGCGGGCGGAGTTTCCAATTGGGCGTGGCTATCCCCGATTCGTTCTCGTACCAGGCGCACAGAAGTCAGCGTCTCACTTAATACGTTAACCTCTTATTCTCTTATGCACTCCTATTTTTTGATCGCGAATTAACTTAATTGAAATTCGATTTAATTATTGATAAACGTACAAAAATAACTTATTACACGTCTACTCGCGAGCGAGATCCGGGGGGAATGACTGCAGGTATAGGTGCATGTGTTCTTCCTGATGTTAAATGTTCACTGCCTTCCAAATAACATTTAAAATTCTTAGTAAACTATACTATTATACTCAAACAAATTCAGTTGTCAATAGGCAAGGCAAATGGAGCAAGTATACCAAATAACTATTAATCATTCGATTTAAGCAGATTTTACTTATAACTATCGATATTACATCAATAATTTCATCACCTCGATATCACCCTGTAATTCACAGACATAACCTATTCAAGCCTAAACGCTTCACCTTCAACTGAATTGTCTCACTCAAACAATGGAAACTTGTATTATACTGAAAAATGTGTGTTGATTTTTGTCTAGTTCAGAACAAAGATTCTGTATTTAATTCCTCCGTGTCTTTGCATACATTTGCGTATTGTTCGACGGTTCAAGGTAAACGAGGTTGATCTTTTCGACGCGAATTCTAGAAGGTTCCAGAACTTGAATTATATTATAGATAGATCAGTTTACAAAAGCTCTTGGATTTTTTGTCAAAGGACCAAAGGAATGTCGATTTCATTAGAAGAATATTCAGCTATAAATTTGATACGAATGCTTTGTAATTTCTTTTATTTGTGGAACTGTCTATACTTTCCAGTTTTCTATAAAATTCCGAACTAAATATTATAAGAGTATTCATCATTTCATTTTGAATTCGAAGTTTTTAATATTTATTTGAACTCACTCGTCAGACAGACAACTTGTAGCTTTTGTTCTAATAATAAATTTTACATGTATTTGAAGATATTAAATTCTTTACATAATATATTAGGTATTGTTTACTGCTTGCTGTCTTGAAAATGTATTTTAAGTGTGTATTGCTACGTTTTCGTTTGCACAATAAAGTGCTTTTCATTCATATAATATCCTTTTGACAATAAACAGACAATTTCATAACTCAGCTTTCAAATCTAGTTTGATTTGATGAAATAATTAATTTACCTACATTTTAATCCCTCATAAACTGTCTTATTGTAAGGGATTAGGTATCCCGTCCTCTTATTGGTGACCGTGTAATCACTTGCCAATTACGTTTCAATATAATATTATTCTTATGCTGAAAATATAACTAAAGATCGGCTGAACGAATTTTATTGATATTTCGTTTACTGTATTAATTATCTCCATTTAGATTAGCAGAACTGTTGAAAATTTATTTATTTATGCTTTGAATTGTTCTAGATAAATTACAATTTGAAACTTAACCTAGGATAAATTGTAACAAACGGAGGCCTTATCACTAAATATAGCGATTTCTTCCAGACAACCGGTTGTACTAAGATTTTTCCGCTACTACTAAGATTGTCGTACTAAGATTGTCCGCAAAAAATTATCCCGGGCGGAGTCAGGTCCAGATACTAGTTAATTAAATAATAATTAACACTAATTAAGTACGTTAGTAGTTAATTAAGTGTAGTAAGTACTACTTCATTCAGTAAAGTTGTATACTTAATTTGATTCTCTGCACTTACCCAAACAAGTCGGTTAAGAAGTGAATATTGCAACGCTCGCGCTGTAGAAAAGCCATTCAATGGTAATGTGCTCTTTGTTTTACATTCTTTTACGAGGACCGTTTGTAGATAGTAAAAGAAATCTGTAATAGAATATTATTATAAAAATAATAGAATATGTTAATGCTTTACACGGGAACAACAATAAATACGAGTAGGTAACTGCGTTAATTGCTTTGGAAGTATTCCCGTGTTTTCGTAGTCCGTTCTTCAGTCATGGATTACAAAATAATACTAGCTGCGCTCCGCGGTTTTACCCGCGTGGTTCCGCTTCTGTTGGCCTAAGCGTGATAAGCCTATAGCCTTCCTCGTTAAATGGGCTATCCAACACCGAAAGAATTTTTCAAATCGGATCAGTAGTTCTTGAGATTAGCGCGTTCAAACAAACAAACAAACTCTAGAGCTTTATAATATTAAGTTTAGATACCTACTCATACTAACTTATACATTGAAGTCTTCTAGTAATCCTTCAGAAAAAATAGTTGCAGCTTTCTACACTTCCTTCAAGAGCAATTGCTTTAAATTCTCTGTAATCCGTTTCCAACAAATAAATGTTTAAAAATTGTTATTCTGCCCCTGAAACAGTTAGGCCAAGATTCAATAAGCTCTTATCCGTATTTCCTCTGGGTTTCATGCACTAGCTTGTAGCTTATATTGGCTGTTTTATTTTTGATTGCATTCGTCCGTGACAACGAGTTTGGGAATTCGATTTGATAATGCTGAGATGTCTTTGCCAGAGGGTAATAAATGAATGTAAAAATAAGATGGTGAGTGATTATTTTTTTCTTAACTTTTGCATGGTTAGGTATGGACTAGTTAAGAATAGGTTCATAGGAAATATTTGGATAGGTAAAATAGTAAATTAAACGTTTATTATAAAACCGATACAAATGTGTAATTAGTTATATTCACATTAGATAAGGACATTTTCGTACACCCAACTATCCTCTCACAGTTAAGACGAATCGAACGACACCTCTTAAGGTAAACTTCATCATTTACACTAGGTACAGACCCTACAAAATAAATAAAACAATAACTACTCATAACAATAAATACATACATAAACTTCAAAAACATATCCCTCCATTTCCCAAATCGGATACAACATTAAACACGAATATGGTAAACAGCAAAAGACATTCCTGAAAAGGACCGTGATTTTTCATTAAAATTTACAGATCTAGTTAAACTTCTGAAATTATATTTGAAATGTAAATTCGTGAATCTTGGAAGCAAGCGGGCCGAGATTATATCGCGAATTAATTACTGGCTAGTGTAAATGTAATTAAGATTGTTGGACCGCATAATTTTAAAGCACCTGTTAAGTTCGCTTTCCAGTGGTTGCGATGCTATATAAGCTTTCATTTTGTTTAGTTATGGCGCTAAACGATTGTCTAAATTATTAGGTAGTATCCGATAATCTGGTGAAAGACATAGGTATTATTATTTAATTCTATAGTATCAAACATAGTTGTTACAACGCCATGATTCCAATGCCATGATTGAATTAAAGAATATAATTATTGGATTGATGTGTTTTAAACATTAAAAATTTGTTCATGTTATCTCTACGAACTTTCACATTGTTATTAGAAGTGCGTGAGTCCATTACGCACTTGATTGGTTTATTTTTATTATTTGACGAAAATCACTAAATCATGTTCGTCTAGCTCACAGTGGAAACTCGCCTTTATATTTACTTGGACTCAGGGACTTTTCTCTTTATTATTTTATGTATGCATTAGCACTTATTTACATAATGTGATTCTTGTATTTGATTTTACGAAAACATTTTGAAATTATAGACCGTTCCTTGTATAAAACACGATATATCCTGCACGTCTAGGAATATTATAAATCCGAATTAAATCTGAGTCTAAAGGTATAAATATGCGTCTTTTTTGATAAAAAATTACGTGTTTTAGTATAGATATATTTTAGATAGTGAGAAAAAGGAAAATTAAAGTCGTCTTTTAACGAGAAATAAATTTATTAAAAGGTGTCGAGCAACGCGAGTGAAGCCGATAGAACCCCTGTTTAACACGTTCATGTTCGCAATTAGTTCTAATATATCGTCCCTAATTGCACAAATTAATAACAAACATGGCCGACATCTATAACTCGCAAATGCAATAAATTAGGTGGTGTAATATGCACACGGGAGACTATAACCGCAACGTTTTATTTATATCGGGTGCAAGGTAGAAGCGGTTGAACTGACTGCGTAAAAGAGGGTTAGGTTTTTACTTTTTAGTGTAGCAATATGTAAGTAAGGATTTATTATGGCACACTCGAGCGTTAGCGTAGAAATGGCTTGATAGATTACCTTGACAGGTTTCTTTGAATTCATTTTGAGTGAGAAAGTGGGAATATAAATTTATCGAGATCGAAATAAACACACAATTTAAATAAAAAGACGTGTGGCAGTCGGGGTCCCCGAGTGCCACACGTCACGCCCCGAGTCGGGGACTGCCGCGGTTAACCTTTTGAACGCCAATGACATCTATAGATGTCATGCGCAATCGTGCCCTGTGCGCCAACGACACCTATACATGCCAAGAAACAGATCATAGATAAATACAAAATAAACATATTAAACCTTTACTTTTACGTGTTTTATTTATACAGTTTATGAACTGAATCCCCAGTTATTACATAATTGTACACAGTAAACAAAATTGCCAAGTAGTTATTCAAATATTTGATGACAAAAAATAACTTAATTAATGGCTAAAAAAGCATGTTCTCTCGCGCCAATGACATGTATACGTGCCTCCTAGTGATGTAGTGTAATATTCAAGTAACTTCATTAAAATTTCAGCGAAATTACTCTAATTCGCTTAATTTTTGTAATAACTACAAAAAAAATATATAAGCTTAGTCACTGAGAAAAAAGGTAAATACTACATTCTTTGGTATAATACCATATCGCTCATTTGCTTCTATAACGTGACAAAGTCAAAATCTCAATTGTTAGGAAAACGCATTTGAAAGTTTAAAATTCCTGTAACTTTTTAATTATTATGCTTAGACTATTCAGCTCAATACAACATATTAAAACGTTCTCGTTTTTTTGAATCAAATTGTATTCAGAACAATAAGTCGGTTATTAAATTTATTATGATTATTTATTTCAGAAAGGGCCCTTCTTGTTGCGTTTTTCTTGTAAAAAGTGTGCAGTATTGCGTTACAAACAGATATGTATCATTTTTCTTGAAAAAAAAAAATTGAATAAAAATCTAAAACTTTACAAGTTATGTCGTATTGTTACGTTTTATTGATATAATCAGTAATCTAAACGTATTGGAAATTTTAATTAAAACGTGTTACTGTAGTAGAAATCTTTTTATTTTTGTACTTTGTTTTACAAAATGAAAGATATTTTTGCGAAATTATTGTGTAACTTTCTCTGAAATACAAGTAATATACACATTTAAAAAAAATATACAATTATAACCAGACATTAATATTTTTTGTTTTACTTTTACTCACAAACGTTGGCAATTATAATATTACGACCCGCCCCGAATTCGCACGGGTGCAATCCTGATACCATCGATTTTTCTGAAGACTTTTTCATGTGTTAAATACTTAGTAGGTAAATTATTTTGATAAATCTCGTAGGGTTCAGAATGCGTTTGCAATGCAGGCGGAAAATAATGTAATTATTTACAACATCACATTAGAAACGTCAAAAATAACAGTTCATTCACCTATTTATGGCTGCTATTATACAATATACATATAAACCTTCCTCTTGAATCACTTTATCTGTTAACAAAAACTGCATCAAAATTGCAAAACGCATTCGGCCGGGGAAAACGACTTTGTTTTATATTTTGCTTATCTCAGTAATATTAGGAAACTAATTTTTATTGCGGGTCCCGGTCATACATAAATCAAATAAACATATTAGCAAAACAAATCACAGGTTCTTGTCTCGAGACAGCTTCTTGATCTCTCCTAAATTCCAGTAATCTTTCAGTATTTCACGGTGTTGTTCTTCGGAAAAAAAAATTGACACTTGAAAATGCAGGTTTCCTTGCAGGATTCTCTTTTAGTTGACGGGGCGGCACAGTTTTTTTTGTGAAGCTTTCGATTCGTAGGACTGTCTTGCATTTTTTAACTGATTTGTAATATTTTTTTTTTTTCATATTTCTTTATTCAGTGGTATTTTTTACTCGTTTATGCTATAAAATAAATTGATTGTTTAATTCATTTGTATTTCGAGAATCAGTATGATCTTTTCGTTTTTCTAACTTAAGTGAATGTAAAATAAAATAATGAATATTTTCTCGTACAAGATTTACAAGCTTCCTAGACCGTGATTCCATCTGAAAAATAAATTAAGTAATCAGACAACATTTTTATCATTTATAATGCAACATTGTAGCGTATTCGTTGTAAAAATGTATTATTTTTTATCAAGAATGTGTTAACTTGAGATAACCAACATAAATACCAAACATTTTGTACTTTTATTATCAACTGTAACGGAACATCTTAAATTAACCAACAAAAAACATTGTTTATTTCAGCAACAACGTTACAATCCTATGTAAACCGTAGCATGCGAATACTATTTTTACTACAATAATGACCCACATACAAATGTCCCGTTATAGCTGCAAATATAAATCAGTAAAAAAACAAAAAGCTGTACTTACCTTTCAGCAAAACCGTGATACAATAAGCTGTTACGTTTTTACCGCAATCGGGCAGCAGTTTCCTTCTCAAGGGAGCAGCGACAACTGACTTAAACCGTTCTTGCATTAAATTCAAGAGCAAAAAGAGATTTCGCTAAACCGATAGTCGCCGACCTTTTCCCTCATAACTCGGTCATTTTTGGAGCTAGAAATATCGCGTTTTAGCAGCAGGTAGAGCGCGATGCGACGGATTCTACTGTATCATTATTCCATAACGATACATATGCTCGTTAACACGTTCTTGTCGCAAATGAGCGATATTGTCTATATTGTGGATATTGTTGATTTGAATATTTTCCTTTTCGCCAATCATGCGCATCCCTAGCACAGTATCGATATGCAATCCCTTCTGCGCCATTGACATGAATAGATGTCGGACTGGTGACGTCGTAAGCGCGTGCCGTGTTGTTAAGTGCGGAAAGTTGTAAAAATATTTTATCGAGTAGGTATCTACCAATATTATAATCGCAAAAATGGCAAGTGAAGAGTTTTATAGTACAGAAGAACTATTGCGCATTTTAGAAGTTTTCAAAATTTATTACCTAATAAGTCTAATCAGTGCCTTTATTAGAATATTCTTATGATACAAATTGTCGCTATGTCATATCAAAATATGGTAATTGACCTAAATAGGTACCTACATATAATTAGTATTTGTAATAACTCAAGTATTAAACTAAATGATTGGAAAATAAATATGTAGTTTTAATGCAATTCCCTTTATTTAAAGGTAATAGTTGTTTTGATATTTACAAATAAACACTCTACAATAATACCTATAGTTCATATAAACTTAATAAATAAACTCGATAAGCTATAATAATATACAGCTACATACACATCCCTAATCAGAAGCGAGAGATTATAAAAAAAAGGATGGTTGCCCGCGCCATTGGCATGTATACATGCCAATGGGGCGTAACTGATAGAGAATAGTGCTGTAACTTGCTGCAATTTTATATGTATTTTTGTATCTCAAAAGGTTGTTTTTTTTTGTTGATAGTTGCTATAAATGTGGTCTTAAGTTTTTACAGTAGGAGATGAGGTTAAATAAATATTATTTTTGTGTTATAAGCTGTTTATTCAAATATTCAGACGTGAATTATTATGTTTATCGATAACATTTTGGACTCCCTACTATTTTCAAGGTTATCTCATTGAATTTGTGGCTTGGCGTGGAGGGCACGGCGATGCGTTTTTGCTCTGGCGGTCAAAAGGTTAAGCTATTGCATGCTATGCCTTCAACTTTCAAGCCACACCTCCGCGCCTGTCGGAGTGGGGACCGTGACGATTTTAGTTACTAAATTTCTGGATTCGGTCCCCGCGCTCAAGGCCCGCGATATAAGCTATGCAGTAGCTTAAAAAATACAACTATGAATATATTTAAAATCACTTATAAGCTAAGCTTGACTGCACAAAAACCACCGATAATTCGATATTTGTAATAGAAAAAAAATTCAACCTTTTCACCTTCAAAATACTTTACTGCTATTCAAGCTATTCATATATTTATTTATTTTATTTAAATCCTTTATTTAACACACACAAAAAAGAATAAACACAAAGAAAAAAAAGAAAATCATAGGTAACATGTTAAATAGGCGGCCTTATCGCTATAAGCGATCTCTGCCAGGCAACCCTTGGATAGGATTTGTCATACGAATTTATTCAAAAAAGGCATATAAATAAAATAACATCGCCTATTCCCATAGCTTGCTGACAATGCACCAAATGAACCTTTTAGACATGTTTATAAGCTTCACGCTAGTTTTATGCGATGTGTTTACCTATACACGCTAGCTGGATAGAATTGCATTTACTGCAGTGTAATTGAATAAAAACATTATTATTCCATACTAGTTTTAACCCGCGGCTTTCGATATTACGGGCATTATAAATAGCTTGTGTTGATATGAACTAAAATTATTTCTGTATCAAATTTTATCTAAGACGGAACTTTAGTTTTTTGCATAAAAGAGTAAATAATATCTAAATAATTCATCTTCACAAACTTTCATTTATTATGTAGGTAGTAGGTATTAGTAGGATAAGAGAAAAGTACTTATAAGTTTTGTTAAAAGTATTTTTTAACAGATTGGGTGTATATCAAAACAAATTATCATAAATAAAAAAAGTTAATCATAGGTATATAAAATAAAAATAGTTAAAAAGAACCTAAAACACGCATTAATAATAAACTCATGGAATATTTTATTTTCATTTGTCACAGAGCCATAAGTGCACAAAGTTCGATAAAGTCCTTTCCTTTTCAAGTGGGTTAAAATCGACAAAATGTTCAATACAAAAAATACAGCTGAAGAAGCTCTTAAAGAGCTTCAGCTGTATTTTTTGTATCGCAGGAACAGTTTAGTTTAGCCATATTAAATATCACAGGAATAAATCAAGGTGTAAATCCCATTATTTCTTTAGCAAATAATATGTAGAACATTTCATATAAATATATTCCATCAGCAACTTATTTAATCAAACATAGGTACTCCATTTCCTTATCTAAACTGAGACGCTGTAGATTGCTTGAACTTGCATGAAACTCTGACAGTGCTGTTGATCCAAATCAGTTTGGACAAGAATGTCTGTTTGTTCACTGGATGACCTGGCAAGCTTTAGTTTATATATGTTACGGCTAAAGGTAGGTGAGAACATAAACTTAAGATTAGCCGGCTAAACTTAGGTTTATTTTCGACGAGGTGTTAATGTTAGTTTGTTCTATCTTTAGCCGGCTAAACTTAAGTGTAACCGCAGGCCCGTGGCTAAAAATGTCGGGGTGGGTAGATTTGGTTACTATAATACATGTAAGGAACAGGGCGAGTGTTTTCTGGCACTTCGCCGGCTGCTGCCGCAGCACGCTCGCTGCGCTCGCTCGGCTCGTGCGGGTCTTAAGAGTTCTAACCTAACCTAACCTAGCCACCAGCTTTCTGCCCTGAGTCGGGGTGGGTAGATTTGGTTACTATAATACATGTAAGGAACAGGGCGAGTGTTTTCTGGCACTGTGCGGGCCCCTCAAGCCCTCCACCGGCCCGGCGCTAACCAAATCTACCCACCCCGACATTTTTAGCCACGGGCCTGCGGTTACACTTAAGTTTAGCCGGCTAAAGATAGAACAAACTAACATTAACACCTCGTCGAAAATAAACCTAAGTTTAGCCGGCTAATCTTAAGTTTATGTTCTCACCTACCTTTAGCCGTGACATATACATTATCATACAGTCATACAGTCTCATAGGTATTTTGAAGTTCCACTCTGCATGTAGATATTAAAATCACTAGACATTATGTATACCTATATGTATATTAAAAAAAATACAACAAAAACATTATAATTTATAACCCAGGAAGGGATGAAGAGATTTTAATGATCTATTTCGGTCGATGTGTCAATGAAAAACTGAAATAGGTACTTATAAATAGACTATCTTTTTTTTATTGTCGATAGGGAAGCGCTTGACCACAATCTCGCCTAATGTTAAGCTGAGATGTGGTTTAAGATGGAACGCGCTTCCCTAGAAGGTACTTGTTCACTCTACGCTTGAAGATAGTGTACTCGACAAATCCTACACAATTTAGAATATCATAATACAATGAAGACTATAAAACTAATAAACTTTATTTCATACTAGTGGTCCGCCCCGGCTTCGCCCGTGGTACATATTTCGCAATAAAAGGTAGCCTATGTCCTTTCTCGGGTATCAAAATATCTCCATACCAAATTTCATGCAAATTAGTTCAGTAGTTTAGGCGTGATTGAGTAACAGACAGACAGAGTTACTTTCGCATTTATAATATTAGTATGGATTGTAAGTTAAAATTTAAAATTATTGTAAGTCATAACTCAAACCAATTCAAGCTTTTCTATCGTTATTTTATTGCCTCAAATTCTATAAACTGTGTGTATAGAAACTTCTAAACTTATTAGCTCTTCAAAATCTCAAAACAGCGATTGCACTCTATCACACTGAATTGCTTGTCAATTATCGTTATCGAAGCAATTAAGAGATCCAGAGCTAATGGAAAAAAATCAACGCACTTTTAAATTCCTAACCGCGAACTCGACGATAAGTATTTTAATTATCTTAATCCAGTAACTTCGGGTAAAGTGACTGGGGAGTACTTTGGCGTGAGTTATAAGCGTTTGTTGTAGCTCGTTTGGAAATAAACGACGCATGGAAAAATCCTACAAACTTTCGAGTTTAGAGTGTTTGTATGATGTATCTATCAAAGTATCAACAATTGTTAAATAATGTGTTGTTAAATAAATCATATAAATATTATAAAATCGATTGTATGAATGTTGGTTACTCTTTTACGCAAAAACAGATGATCGGATCTATATTAAAGGTAGAAAATATTCTGGATAAGCAAAACGAGTTTTTTATCCGGTAACCACGCGGATGAAGCCGCGGGATCCAGCTAGTAATACGACAATGAGGTTTATAAAGGTGTAATGACTCAAATGTTTTAGAGATTACCTACTCTCTAACCTCTCTAACTATTGACTTAAAGTGATTCGTGCGTTTCTTTAAAAAATCTAAACTATAACTTGAACTTCATTTGAAAATAACTTACGATTATTTTTCCGACCCAAATATCGACCAATAGAATTGCACCATTCGACGTCACGTGGTACAACCTACATGGTATTATACTGATAATTTTTTGAAAATTTTCTCTGGTCGTTGACGTCAAACTGACAGGTTGAATTCAATTGTGAAATTATTGGCCGACATTTGGGACGGAATAATAATCCCCCGAATACCACACGAGCTTCAAAATTATCTGGCATTTCCCTCAAGGTTCCCTGCAAACAAATAAAGTCGTCAAGTTTTTCAGGAAAAATCACTCGCGCTTCGCGCTCGTGATTTTTTAACCTTGACTAAAAACTTGACTCCTTCATTTGTTTGCAACGAACCCATCGGAAAATACCCGATAATTTTGAAGCTCTTGTGGTATTATAAGTGAAAATTTTTTGTTCCAATTTGGAGTAAGAATTTAAAATATGTACATCAATAATAAAATAACCGCTTACATCTTAAGGCAAAGTTTAAACACTTGCGCCAATTTTTGAAGATAATTCCCAGAACGTATCTTTCAATACATTTGTAGAAAAGAAAGTTCTAATTTAATTACCGTTCCAGAAAAAGAAGTTTCAATTAACGCTTAATGCATTTTTATTTACACCTAACAAGCAGAATGTTCTTGTGTTTTTTTACACGAGTACCTATAATGTATTTTAATGCGATTTATTCATCATATAATTATTTATCTCGACCGCGACGTTTCGAATACTTTGCTGCAAGCATAATATAGTAGCAAAATGTTAAACGTATTAATTTCGGAGAAATAGGTTCACAGAAAATATGACAGTAATATATTATTGTTACATTTTAGCCCGCCCCTAACCACGCTTATACTAAAAGAAAATCAATAGAATCGTATTTAATAAAGAAGCCGCAGATTTTAAACTGGAGTTATATCAGTTGCGTCGCGCGGTTTCACCCTTGTGGCTCCCCTCCTGTTGGTCTTAACGTGATGATATATAGCCTATAGCCTTCCTCGATAAATGGGCTATCTAACGCCGAAAGAATTTATCAAATCGGACCATCTCTTCAGCTTTATAATATTAGTATAGATGCGTAGCGTACGTCCCTGCTAGTACATATTCAACTATAAAATCACCGCTATTTTCCACACATTACCTTTTTTAGTTAGCGAAAAGGACCCTCAAAAAAGTATTAGGGATTAGCCGCTTTGAAACATGTCGGAAGATTACACCGCTTGTAATCCTTCTAAAGTCGAGGCCAACATGACAGTCCGATGGGTATTAGTTCTTTGCTTTATGAAGTCGGTTTTACCTTGCTATTTGTGAGGATAAATCGTATATTACGGTTTTTGGTATGTTTTATGTCTTTTATGTAGGTAGGTAAGATAATTGAGGTGGTAATCAGAAAAAGTAAGAAAATGTTCTTGTACCTATATAAACTGTTATTTTGTCTTTTAAATTCCTTATTTTTATACTGATTACTTATGTTATTATTGCGATTAATTTAGGTATATATTACGATAATAAGCTTATGAGTGAAATAATTTTCAGATTAGTCGTTTGAACTAATCTACTGTAGTTTAGTGTTTATCCATTTAAAACGAATAGTTACTTACTTTATTTCGCTATTCTAAATATTTTACTTTTTAAAAACATCACTGACAAGACGTATCGTTCTATATCTTGAAACAAAACAACTTCATTTAAAAATACTCTATTAATTGCCTTGTTAATTACCATACACTTTTAAAAGGTTTAAAAGCAACACTAAAACGATAGATTCTTGAATAGAATTGCAATAACGTGTGTGGCATCCATACATGTGATGGATTTCTGTCGATGCCGACTGATGGTTATTGGACGAAAGTTTAATGTGGATAAGGCTCTATTTAATTTTCTTTATATGTATACCTAATGCTATAAATCGCCTATGAGTTATCCGTACTAGGATGTTATTTGTATTAGAAAAACAGTCGAGAACGTACATACAAAATTCTAATAAAATACTTTAAATATCTACCTATCTCATTCTGATCAATTTAACTTGTGTTACAAAGTATTTAAAGAACATAGATTATTTTGTTGTCGAGACAATACTTGCTTTTTAAAAACGTCTAGATATTGTACTGTTTTTACACAGTGTAGTTAATTAAAACTGTATTTATATGTAGGTATGTTTTATTTTTCAAAATCCTGTTTATTCTAACGCCATTATATTTTCAAATGGAACGTCAGCTATGATGTTTGCGTTTTTTTAAAGAGTAATTATTTTTGCCATTGGCAATACGAACAGTATCACAACCTGTGATCACAACAGTATTTTTAAACAAAAAATAAATTAGTAAAAATAGATTATCCTATAGAACTGACTTTTAACAAGCAATAATTGGTTAAATTGCGCGAATGTTATTTGGAGAATGGTTATTTTTATATGGAAATTGAAAGTATTATAATGGATAAAAATTATTGCATCAAAAATGTAGGTATTCCGATTTTTTTTTATAATTTAAATACTATCGCACAATGATTATAATTGCTGTAAGAACTAGTGGTTTATGCTGTTTTTATACATGATAGGAATATTGTTAAGTACCTAATCTAATCTGTAACTAGATATTTTAGTGGATTATCTTCCATATAATTTATATCAATAAAACCTATATCTATAAACGAATTATTAGCAAGAACTTACTATGAATCCATATCAATACATATTAATATCAGTTGAAAATTAATCTTATAAGCTATCTCATGTTCTGCGGATTACCAGTTTATATTTTGACTACTTTTCCAACACTGTACTTTGTATAAATTATATTTTATCTTATTGTAATATGTATTTCCCGTTCCCGTGGGATTTCCGGGATAAAACTTAATGTGTTAATCCAAGTTACCCTCTATATGTGTGCTAAATTTCATTGTAATCGGTTCAGTAGTATTTGCGTGAAAGAGTAATAAACACACACAACCTCACAAACTTTCGCATTTATAATACTAGGAGAATGGTTCATATAGGTATCTACGTTTATTTATTTTCATACTTTAACGCAGATCTGTCGAATGTGTCTCAATACGATACTTAAAACAGAGGAGATAGTCATAAGAATGGGAAGGTTCAATGTAGTTTTAAACCATCGTGGAATACTATTATTTAAACGGTAATGCCTGAAGCTATCGTGGCTATATTGGCTAGAGAATATCCAAAAGAACTTTTAGAATTTCGTAACTATCGTCTTGAACAAGAGTAAGATAAAATCAACGTTTTATTTAGTACATTTATCATACTTTAAATTAACTTATTCAAAGATAAGCCTGCGGACATTTCCTGTAACAAAGTTGTACAATGGTTCTGATGAAGTCATTGTTTTATCAATTTTCAATCTACAGCAAGAAACAAACTTTGCGGATTGCCGTAGAATTTCGATGGTCAAAATGATATTCGGATTTGTCGTCGATTTTGGTTAAATTTCCTAACAACTTAATCTGAATTTTGGTACATTTCGGCTCAGTTATGTTCGTTAGAAGATTACATTGTTATGTCTTGGCGTTGAAGCTGTGATATATTTACAATCTTGCAAGTTTTACTACTGTTAAACCCCTGTAGCAGGATACGGGTTGTAATATATTTGCTTTTCCAACTTTTACAGTCGTATCGATCGAAAGATTTGGTCTTGAATTGAATTTTCTTGGGTACTGCTTTTACCAACTGCAACAATTCATATCTAAGTGTACTACAACTTATTTGGAAACCTGCAACTAGCCTAAGACTAGACGTTTCATCTAATGTTGCTATCATCACCTATCATGTAACTATATTTTGGCCAACCCACAGCAAAGTAGTGAAAACTGTCAGGTCTAAGAAATCGATCCAGACATAGTCTCTAAGCAGTACCTACTACCCCACAAATCATCATTGACCTTCTAATAAACCATTGGAAACAGTAGGCCAAAACATTCGCTTAGAAAAATAGACAGCTAAATTAAATAAAACATTGCAACAGTTAGTCCGACCTAAATGTCTCAAAGTATTGGGCCGACGTGAAAAAATGCTTTGTAGCCGTGACGAGGGTCAGCTGATATTGAGTGTACATCTAACAAAACATTCAGACCTTACAAAAACCTGCATTGCTTTGTACAGAACTGTTTTGTTCTAGTGTTAACGAAAACTCGATTACAAAAGCTGCTATGGAAATACTTTTATGAGCAACCGTTTCTACGTGTAACGATGTAGTTTCATTGTGAACATGTATGCTAGAAAGAACTGCGTTTTCACATTATATGAAAACTGAAACAATATTCTTATTCTGCTATAGATTGTGTGTGGACTTTGATTAAAATTTCACTATTTTTGATGGAATATTTCTCCCCTGGTGTGACTTCTGATTCATCACAAGGGACTGTTTTACATACACTTTGAAAAACTCAAGGTTAAAGTCTCTCCACTGAGAAACTGCCACTTAAAAGTTAATCATCTAAAGAATAATAATAATAATAAGGTCGACTTTTCTATAATATCTTTAGTCTTAAGATTATTTACTGATCAATTCAAATTAAATAACCAAAAACAATGAAAAATATGCTTCCACTGGTAACTGTGGGAGCTTCGATCTTGATCTGGTAAAGCACAAAAGATTAATCACCTATTTATCTTCAAAGAAACAAGTATAAATTCATCAATCCACAAAGGAACACGGAACATTACGATTTGTAAGAACAGCAAATTAATATTATATCCTCATTCAAAATTGTCCTGAAATACATTCACTGAAACTGGCACTTACGGCATATGGAATAAAGACTATTTTCAATAATCATCTAAATTCTAAATGAACGTTGTAAGAAAATATGGAATTGACCGCAAAAACATTGAAGTCAATAAAAGACCAAACCTTGTAAATTGTGCACCAAAGCTGTGTTTACACGATTCATGGCAAACAATTTAGCTTAATGAAGATTCGACAATGTTATTTTATTTCTAGGGTCCCGTAGAACATGAAGATTACAGCACTTTAATAAATAAAACTTATTCTACCACAATCAATAGTTAATTGTGAAAAAGAAAAGTAATAATCATACAACAATACTATTCCTACGCGTTTTAATGATGTATTGATTGAAGTAAATCATTTTATTTCGGAAGAAAGAGTAGTTCGTGAATATATCCCGTTTATTTCGTAATAAGCGGGTAGATAAATATATTTTGTCATTCAGTCGTAATGAACAATTACTTTCAAGCATCGTGATTCCATTGCTTATACTGTTTAACGTTTTAATATTTCATTTTAACAAAGAAGTGCATGAAATTAAATCAGTATGAAGCTTAATTCTTTTATTTCCAACTAGCGGTCCGCCCCGGCTTCGCGCGTGGTACATATTTACGTTTTGTCTACATAAGAACCATCCTCGTACTTCAAGGAATTTAATAAAAAAAGATTATCGAAATCGGTTCAGCCGTTCACACGTGATGCCGTGACAACGCGAAACGGGTTTCATTTATACATATATACTAGCGGTCCGCCCCGGCTTCGCCCGTGGTACATATGAAAAATAGATGTTGGCCGATTCTCAGACTTACCCGATATGCACAGAAAATTTCATGAGAATCGGTCCACCCGTTTTGGAGGAGTATGCAGACTAACATTGTGACACGAGAATTTTATATATAAGATATATATACATATATATATATATTATATATATAGATGATTATATCATTATACTTTAGTGGAATTTTAAATCCGATTCTGAATTGAATACCTATCTGACGTTAACTATGAACGTCTGAAATCATATTTAAGGCCGTGTACGCGGTCCGTGCGCTGTTTGGCTCAAATATGTGATTTTTCAAACCAGATTGTCCATCAACCACGTATCTTACAAACATATGAATTACTAATAATTTTAGGAAATTTTATTGTCTATGTAGTTAGTTAAGAGTTTTTTTCAATTAATACAGTATTTCTGAATACCATCAAGATAACTGAGCCGATGATTACTTGATTTCACTTTTAGTGTCAATTTCGAAGCTAAAAATATCTGAAATTGCTGACAGATCTAACTCACAATTATTTTTAACTAACTGCAAAAATCCTTATTAAAATAGTTAGTTAAAAGATTTTTTTATTTTGGACTCCTAACTTACGAAATTAAAATCCGAACAATGTGAATTTTTTTAGAAATTAAAGTCGACAAAATGATTATTTTCACCAAGATATTTGACTTTATTGAATATAATTTATACATATTGCAATAAAAGAATGTCTTACTTATAAGATAAAATTTAAAAAATCAACTAAGGTACCTCTATTATTTTTCTACAATTTTTTTTAAAGTACTATAAAACACTGCGCGCGACCCGATTAAAATCAGTCGGCAGCGAGCCTTTCCAGAGAGAGGACATGTTGCTCGGCGCTCTCCTGTGGACCTATGCTGTTCATAGTAAAAGGATAGCGCAAGCCGCGATCTATCGTAATAGATCGCGGAGTTTTTGACTTGCGTTAAATAGAATATGCGCTCTTAAATGCTGCTTAAAATTTTTCTTGTATCTGTCATTTATTAAGCTTTCTCAAACCTTAATCAAATTAAATTTCAATTCAGAAACATAAATGAGCAAAAAAACTATTCCCAAACTCAAAAAATAATAAAAATGGCTATTCTCACACATAATCATATTAATTATACAAATTTTGATATGTTAATCTTATGGAACCCTTCTAGTGCAAGTAATGCTCGCGCTTGCTTTACTGTATTTGTGTCCTAAATACAAGCGATAGCGATAAAACTGCTAAAACGGGACTATACAATTTTATGATTTTAATTATACACAGGGTACCTACGTATATAATATAAACACAGACATTCAGGCCCGACAAGATGCTAATATCATTTAATGGCGCTTTTCACTGATTTTAGACTTGACAAAAATTACCAGTATAAACCTAAAGAGATAATATAACAATACGAGAAGATAGAATCGGCCAAGATAGACAAGATCCTTGAGCATAGTATTTTTCTGAACAAATAAACAGCGATTCCTGTTGGTAAATGTAAAAATGTTGTCGACTGAGTCTAGCACAATTGTTGCGTAGAAGTTGAATATTTTTCGTAGTTTTCAAAAGCAGCACATTGCTACCGCTTGAGCTTATAACTTGAACCGACTTCATTCAGTCTTCCCAACGCGTACCTAGTTAATTTTATACGCAAACTGTTTACTCATAATGGCTGTAAGGGCCATCCCGCGTACGAAATCCGTAAAAATTTCAAAGGCCTACGTGCCCTGGGAGAAATCACTGATTTCAATCGACTTTTATGAATTTGCTTAATGAAATTGAATGAGATCTCTTTTGTGAATTCTAGAGGTCAACGGTGGGTTTTGAATTTGGAATGAGCGTTTTTGCGCGGGAAATTGGTTAACGGACATTTTGTTTAGCACAGATAATGAACGCATGTGATGAACATTGTTTTTGTGTGGTCAGTCTACTGCGTTGAGATTTCAATGAGAAGAATGTATATATGGAAGAAAATGTCGTTCTCAAAGATCTTGAATATAAAGCGTTCAAAATCTTTGGTCGTTCTTCGATTTTGACTCATTTATTAATTTTACGAATTCAACAGAACATGACTGATAACACTACCAATATCGTACCTAATCGTCTTACTTACTTGTTAGTTGATATATTTTATCAACAAACTAATAATTAAAAGTGATCGTACCAATAGGTATGATAATAGGTATGTCAGTTTATACTAGTTTTAACAAATCGATATAGCATGAATGTTGCGCTTAAAATATTAGTAAAACACACTAGGTAGGTACACCTACTTCTTTGTTTTTCCTCAAGAAATCTTAGCTTTCTTATTCAAATATTCCGAAATAATAATATGCAGTGAAATATTAACATCCCGTAATGACGACGGAAAATTCAAATGTTGTATTAGGGTATATTTGTCATTCAAATTAATTCGTTTTTTATGGGGACATTATAAGGCAAGGACGGAGGTTAAATACAAATGTAAGTAATTCTTTACGATGTAAAATGATGCTGAGATGTTTTAAGATTGTGATAAAGAACGTTTTAATATTTATGTATAAGGTATATAAAATTATTTATCGTACTTCGCATAGTTATTAGCTTTTAGTTGAAAAGAAGACAATAACAAATCTGTGCGTTAAATGACATCGAAATCCGTCCAGCCGTCGTAATTACTAGAAAAAAGAAAAAAAAAGACGGGTTGCACTCCGGGAGTGCCGGCAGAAGTGAAAACGCGAGTAGTAGAGCCCCTCTCTACTACTCGCGCTTACTACTCTCCATCCGTCTACGCTTTTTCGATCAGGTCACGTGTTCTGACGCGAGTTTAAGATTTTATACCCATTACAGAAAAAGTGCTCAACGCCGCTAAAGAAGTTTTCACTTCAAAATAGGCTAAATGTAACCATAGTACTAAACCTTTTTTGTTTTCATAAATTCTTTATTACTGAACATTATACATAATATAGCGCAACCACACAACAACAATCAACCACAGGTTAAAAGCAGTTAGTTTCTGTGATTTCATTTGTTGTGTTTTAAAGCGTGATTTAAATCTGTCGTCGATGTTTGTCAACAAGTAAAATAAGTACAGAACTGCGGCACATCTGTTCCATCATCTATGTGCTAATATTTATCACTGTGCTTACGTTGGGGCCATGAAAACAGCGTTTTAGTATAGAAGAATTATTATTACGTTACATTTCGTTACGGAAGAATTATTTCCCAGTAAATTAGCTTCTTAATACATTTCGAGATATACTTCTTGATTTCAAATTAATACCTACTACCTACCTACCCTATAACATAATATAATATTATGTATGCTAAGGTTCTTACAAAAATTGTATAGATAATTATTATGTTGGGCTACTGCAATATTTCCTGAGCAACTGAAATATGTTTTTGAAATAGTTTCATTAGGTGTGCTGATTATACAACAAACCATCACGATTTATACTTTTCGGGAAATTTGAAGCTACCACATTTTTGGCAACTATGGAGTTTTTTGCCGGTTCTTCGAATTGGTGGTAAATGTTAAAAATATGACGATTCAAAAGTGGTTTTAGAAGAAGTCTCGTAAATTTTTGAGTTTGAGTTTGAAACATTAATATAAAATGATTATTCAGTACCTACTATCGCTGATTTCAAAGCCCCAAATATTACTGTAGTAAGGGTCTGTTTACATGAAATAGTTATTGTTCCATCGGGCTTTAAGCTCAGATAGTAGCAGTATTAGATTCTGTAAGTGCTTATGTTTAACATAATTGTATGCCAATGTCTGAATAGTTATTGCGTATTTATATAGAAAGCAAAGAGGAAGAAAATAACTACAGAATTGTTTGCGGCATTTTCTCTTAGATATAGGTGTGCAGACGAACCTGTGGGCCGAATCAAGTATTTCTATAGCTTATGTGTTATTCTGATGAATAAACTATATTACTTTAAAGTTTCATCCAAATCCGACCAGTAGTTTTTTCGTGAAAGATTAACCAACATCCATCCTCTCTCGCATGTATAAAATTAGTAGGATATGACCTGATTAAAACGGTAGACGTATTTTGTTTCGAATATTAACTCAATCTATATCTACCATTTGAGATAAAATAAAACTCATCTAGATGAAGTACTTATATCAATGTTTTTTGCATTCTGCGGTTTACGTGCATCCTATAATTGAAATGAAATTGGTATTTTATAAAAGCCTACTAACTTTTATTAGATTTTGGTAATAAAATTCTAAATTTTCGTTCGTTGAAATTTTTATTAAAGTTAAAAATGGTTTTCGAGTTGATATAAAAAAAGGAAATCATTTTACCGTAGCTTAGATAAGTAGCAACCAAATAAATTTTAATTGCGGCTTTATTTCAATAATTTTTAAAAACAATTATTATTTTAAAAGTTAGTATAATATGATTATTAAGTACCTAAATGAAAATGATAACATCAAAATTTATTAAGTGTAACTGTTTCTTTTTAAAATTTTACAATTTACCCGTAGTTTTACTCGTATCATGTTAGAATAACTTTTACGTGTCTAATATTAAAACTGTGATTAAAACTATGAAACTAGCTCTAATTTAGCACGTTGTGTCTGTTAGCCCTTTTTGCGATAGATATCTCGGGAACGGAGCAGCTGCGTTTGATAGTCGTTGTTTTGTGGATATTTTCAGTACTTAGTTCAAGTAAAGTTCAACTATGAATAGTATTTCTAGAATTTCAGCGCAAGAATAATTTATGGACAGGGATTATATGTATTATGTAATGCATTGTATTTTTTTAAATAGGTTAGGATCGTATTTGCTTTAATTGCCAAATAAATAGTCAACTAAATACCTTGTTTTATGTTTTGTAAATCATAGGGTTAAATTTTGCTGTATGCAATCTCTTGCTGTCTGAGTAATTAAAATAAAAAGGTGCATCTTTGCATAATAAATAATTTCAAGACATAACTACAAACAGATACTTTCACACTATGCAATGTGTGAAATTATAAATATTTGCTCTGAAACATTGTGGACATATTTTCGTCATAATTTCTTAGTTCATTGAACGTCTTTCCATCCAATTATTCTTTAACTAAACTGACATAAATAAACTCATTTTTTTAATAAGTCGATACGTTATGTATCATGTATGTATGATTGTTTTGTTTGTTTGTTATGCATTTAATACAAAGCTCTCATTAGACATTAGAGATACGTTTTTCCAATGTTGTAAAGCATTGAAAAGCGCTATAAAATAAAAGTGATCATTATTTCCCTTAACCCGCTACTGTCCGGATGTTTACCGCGAGCACGTGGTAACCAGTGGCCAAAAATACCCCCGTTATAATGATGCGTTTGCGCTGTACACACAGGGGTAGATGCCGGGGATATGTCCGAAGATATTAACGTTACTTATAATACTTATGTAGACGATTAGCGACGAAAAGGCCGAAAACTATCTATTTACACATATTATATTTTACCTCTTCGTGAAAATTTCATAAAATCCATTCGAGTTGATGTCATGAGGAGTACGAAATAACATAAGGACCACTTAGTTCATCTACTTAGCTGTAACCATGACATATTATATCAATGAAACCCAAAAGTTATAACAAAATAGTGAATAACGATAACATTCATGTGTTATTTTACATCATCAGAATTTTATGGACGTTTTTGCACAATCCAGATGGAGATTGTTAAATATACATGTTCTTTGTTGATATGTATTAAATTTTTTATTTTCAGGGATAACGAAAGTATAAATAATAAATATATGTTATGTATTTTAAAAATTAACTATTCACCAAGGCTTTCACTAAACAAGGGTTTGAATCATCTCAAGATATCCCAAGCTCAATCCGCGTATATTTAGACCATCTGTTTCACATTCCTATGTATTTCGGTATTAGAATCGCGCAGGGACAGTTTGGAATGAATCCAGTTGCGCGCGCGCACCGCAGCGTTGTTCATGAAACTCGGCAATAGGGAGTTATTTAGTTCAGGGAATAAATACGTGAATATTTCTTGTGTTTTGTGAATGTGCTCTTACTACATGATGAAGTTTCTTGTGATTATAAAATAGAGTGATAGTGAAATGAAAAGAATATTCAGTGGTAAAGAACCCGCGGAATTCAAATGACTCACCATAGGAAGGTATTTTGAGAGCAATGAAAGTAAAACGGTGGACATAAAATGGCCGAGCAGCGCCTAAATCAGTGTTTGTTTATTTGTATCGTTGTCTCGCTCTTGCCTATGGCGGAGATGTACGAAGGTACGCGGAGTTTCCCGATTGAGGAGAAGCGTTTGACCAGGGAGTACCACTTGAGGCAGGGGGCTTTAAGGGGCCTGATCGTGAAGCCAGGGAAACAGTATGATCTGCAGCCGGTTGAAATGTTCCTAGGTATACCCTACGCTGCACCGCCTGTTGGTAGCTTACGCTTCATGCCTCCAGGTAATATTTTAGAACTTTGCAAGGGTTGAATTAAAGAAATGTTTCTTTTTATGGCAGAGCATGCAAGGGGAAAATTGCTGATGGTGTATATAATACGTGTATGTTAATATGGTAAAACATAACTTTTTGTCGTGAACTTCGTGTAGCGTTTTCTTATAAAACTGCTATGAGACAAACTATACTTTGTACACAAATAAAAATTGTTGGATGTATGAATTCTGATAATATATTCAGTCATTTAGCTTCTGCTTGAATTTAAATAAAGATCTGCTTGAAATTTCAAAAAAAGCTTTCAATAATAATATATTTAAAAATACGTTATAATATTATACTCTATTAAAATGAATATTAACTACTTTATTATTTAATATCTAGGCGCAAAACAATAACTAATATTAAATTTGGGATTGAACTCTGGCAAAATAAACAGGGTCACTAACCCTTTTAACAATCAGGTCATGTATTCATACTATTTTGAAAATTCAGCTATAATTATTCTATACTGTACGTGTAACATAAATATGCCACTTAAGTAGTTTCAATTAAAAGTTAATATTCTAAACACTACGTATAATTTTATTGCAATATTTCACATTGACAAAGCTCATTTTGAAAGCTGCTTTTCTAAAGATTTCATCTACAATCCTTAACATTCTGGTAATTTTCTTCCTTAGACACCACAGAATTCCAGCTGACATTAATAGCATTACTAAATAAATATCATCAAAATCTCAATGAAAAGAATACACCCTTAGCCAAGCAAATAAACAACAGAATAAAGTGTCATACTTGATAAATGGGTCGGAAATCTGCAGCCGACAATCCCAGATAAATTCCTTTCATTAGCATAAATAAATATAATGAGGGAAGTATTGCATCTTAGTGTTTCATTGAACAATAGTGGGTAGATACAAGAAAGCTTCTGATTGCTTGCTGTGCCCTTTTTGATCAATGGGCTTAGTGATGTGGAAGGCTTTGTTGTTAATGTTTTTCTACCGACTTCAAAAAAGGAGGAGACTGTATTTGAAGTTTGATACCTTAGAACTTTAGATAGGGTTATACGATTTTGATAAAAAATTTTTGTAAGCTAGAGAATTATAGATAAGTGTAAAAGTCGGGTCAATTAGCCATGGTAAATCAGAAACAGTTGAACGGATTTTATGATTTTTTGAAATATTTCAAAAGGGCTTGAACTAGCGGCTAGTTGTACCTACATAGATACAAATAGATATAAATCATATAAATTTTATACTACTATACCGGTTTGAAACCATTCCTCAAGTTGAAGCACGACAAAAATAAGTTCACAATACGATTAATTGTTTCTGAGAAATGTGCGGACGAATATACATACATACACACCTATTATAAGTGTTTGACGCTAACCAGTCACTTATAATTACAGCTGGACCAATCTATATTATCTTTGATTTGTTGGATTTGTCTCTGCTCTCAGGAACAGTATGTAGTAGACTCGTATTATAATATGATCTGTGGCAGCAGCAATTAATATTAAAATATGAACATAATCTCTAAAATAACATTCTATTTTAATAGGTATTATTATATTAATCATATTTTATGTACATGTACCTAGTTTAACAAATCTCTAAAATAATTTCACATAATATTTCAACACTAAAAGTCTTCAAAAACAATCGTGTAGTTTTAAAGATTGTCAGAAGAAACAAAAATTGAATTCTATAAAAAGTAATTTTATCAATTAAATATTATGATACTTAATTGATAAAATTGCTGACATGACATCACAAGGTTTAACACAGTATTTCTTTCAGTCAGCGCCCCACCATGGTCCGGCTTAAAGATGGCGACCCGTTTCGCACCAGTTTGCCCCCAAAGCTTGCCACAGATAAAAAAGGGGAATCCCCCATCGTTGGGAAGACAGAACTATGTGAACCGTCTCAAACCCTTCTTGAAAGAAGAGTCTGAAGACTGCCTGTATTTGAATATCTACGTTCCTTATAGGGGTAAGTGTATTGTTTTATTTAAGTAATTGAGAAGAGTATAAGTAATATGACATCCGTTCATGAATATATTTTGCTATATATTATGTACTGCTGATTACTTTCGACTAATAAATTGAACTTAATACACAATACAAAAAGACAATAAATATAAACATAATATTATATTAAGAAGACCATTGATTTTTAACAACCACGCATGGTGCGTGCAATTGCAATGCTGCAAACAATTAGGTAGATATAGAGTTTATGTTTAGAGGCAGTTTTTGAATTAAATCTGTTGCTGTATCTTTAGGTGTTATTTTATGCTACCATAAAGCGCGTCACACACGGTGAAGATACTATAATATCTTAACGCATCCGGTATCAGCGTTCGGACCATCATTTTTATTTTTGTCATTGCGTACTAAGACTCCTGTAGAACCGCCATCCTGTTACAAATGACCCACAAAATTTCGCGTCATTTGTAACAGGATGGCGGTTCTACAGGGGTCTTAGTACGCAATGACAAAAAGAAAAATGATGGTCCGAACGCTGATACCGGATGCGTTAAGATACTGTAATATAAAATATAACAGTATCTTAAGATAAAATATTATAGTATCTTCACCGTGTGTAACGCGCTTTAAAGTGACTACCTACTAGATACGATTTGTAAAAAAGTTTGATACAAATAGTTTTATACAGAGTTATTTGTCTAGTGAAAATAAACAAGAAACAATAATAGAAACTAGTTTCTGATCAATACCCGTAAATTCTAGAACTCATTCAACACAAGGTGTACAAACATTTGGAAAACAAATATTAACATAGTTAAAAGCATTCGCCGTTAACATTTCGTGAAACTATTTTAAGATTTCAGAATGGTTAGACACGATCGATTCGTTGTTTATTCGCGAAAGGCTAACAGTGCATTTACATCAAACGAGCGAATGCTCATTTTAACCGTGGGGTTAATAAAATAATTTGACATAGTGGTATGTTAAATTATTAAGCTATTGCATAGCTTCTATCGCGGGCCTTGAGTGAAGGGACCGAATCCAGAAATTCCGTAACGAAAAAACCTCACGCTCCCCACTCCGACGGGCACGGAGGTGTGGCTTGAAGGCATAGCATGCAATAGCTTTACCGCGGCAGTCTCCGAGTGCCACACGTCTTTTTTAGTGTTAACAGGCGTAGAACATTATTTCGTTCTTAATGCGTTCTAAAAGATTCTATGCAATTTTCTAATACTGAACAACACTGAATACAAGTATTCGTTTACACTAAACGATCACGAATGATTGCTCTTTGCTCTTGCTCTAGCTCTATGTTCGTTTGATGTAAATTGTAAATGCACCGTAGTAGTAGTACTAAAATTTATATTGTGGTTAAAAACTTTCATATGAAATAGAGTAAATAAAAGTGATAGGTTAATTGAAATCGTTGTGTTTGCGTTTAATGTCACTTGCAATGAAAGTTTTGAAATGGTTTCAGGAGAAATATGTTTTGTATATTTGTCGCAATGTAAAAGCTAAAATCCTACACTGATTATGCCAGGATTATGGACGTAGGTATTTGTAAGTCACTCACAATAATTATATTGACATTATATTAGTTCAATTCTATCCAGCAGTTTACTAATTAGAAAATTAAGATTGAGCATTGTGTTACCATGTAGAGAGGGCATCGCTACTAAACTATTTGTAACACGAGTTAGAGTCAATCGTCTAAACCATTTTTTTTTTAATAAGATAAACAATATTTATTTGTAACATTGATTGGTTTTAATTTAAGTAATAAGAGGCAGAATATCTACAAAGTGTATGACTCACTAGTCGGCCCTTGTCGCACAGATTTTGTTCGTGGTGTCCTCTCTATAATAATACCTCAATGAGATTGAGTTAAAAAAAAAAGACGGGTTGCACTCCGGGAGTGCCGGCAGAAGTGAAAACTTGATTATTAACGTTGAGCATGTTTGATATTTTGGAATGGTATCCGTCTTACGCTTTTTCGATCAGGTCACGTGTCCTGACGCGAGTTTAAGATTTTATACCCATTACAGAAAAAGTGCTCAACGCCGCTAAAGAAGTTTTCACTTGAAAAATACCTCGTTATTGTTACGACATAAGTTACACTACATACAATACGCTTTGTATCTACAAAACGATATCTTTTGGCTGCGTAACCATAAAAACCATTTATCTAAGCCAAAAGAAGCTAATAAAGCCTTTATATCTCATCTCAAGAAGTATTATACTTCAATCAAGCCATTTTCCTAACATTTCCCAGCAGCCACTGGTTTGGAAAACGAGTCAAAGTGACTAGGCGGAATTCACGAGTTAATTTCATACCCAATTTTCATTTCTTCGTGATTGACACGGTATAGAATATTTTATTTATCATTATATTGCTTTATTGGGGAAAAGCTTTTAGGGGAAATGTGCACGTGTTAAAATTTTGTAGGTATATGAGATATTTATTCCATTCCATTCCATTCCAGCCTTTCAAGACGTCCACTGCAGGACATAGGCCTTTTTTTTTCTTTTTTTTTATAGTGGAGAATGCATTTACCCAGGGCACTCGGGGGAAGAGCCCTGGGTTATGTCGGACTCACCCTGCTGAGTGCAGGGTCCTACCGACTAAACTCCACTGTGTTCCGCCGTGCCGCTTTATTGACGGGGCCGCGGGTATTCGGTAGAACCGCGTCCGCAGAGCAGGAATAGGCCTCCCCCAAAGATTTCCAAAACGACCGATCATTAAAATTATGTTTGTGTTTTGTTTGACTATTGGATGTATCATTTTGTAATCAACACACTTTAGCGAAACTATTGCAACATAGCCTATTTTATTTATTTTCTATTGCCAATTTTTTCACTGTTAGAAATTTGTTTGCCAATAATATTATTGTCTATTTCGAATCAACCCGTGCAAAGCCGGGCCTAGTACATACTCATTTAACTTAATAAATATATTTTATTATACGTATAGGTATCTACTGTTCTTAAATCCACAAGCCCAGGTAATTCTGGCAAAGTGCCGATGACGTCACTGTTTCAATAAATAGCTCCATTGATGTCCGATAATGATATTTAACGAAGGGCTTAATTATCTTTAATTAATACATTTTCGACAGAAATGTTTCATGTTTATGTTTAATATTTTACGGGAAGATTATTTTTTGTTGTGCTTTTCTTTTTTGTTTAATTTATGTATTAATTGAAAATTTTCAAGTTTTGTTTTATAGACTGGGGTAGAAGCCTTTGAAAATAATGAAAAGATAAAAAAAATCGCAGTCGGATGAAACCCATTAGAAAAGGAGGGGAATATGATAAAAATGTAAGGAAAAATAAATTACGGTCAATCCGAGTTCGGGAAGCGGGAGGGGGGAGCTTTTAAGAGAAAAAAATGGTTTCTCTCGATTTCCGACAAAACTACAAGTCCTATAGAAAAAAGTTCAATGGCAAAGTTGTAGGTAATTAAAAGTTCTACAACTTTTGTATTCACAATTTTTTCACATAACCTAAAAATTTAGGTGAAAAATTCAAAAAACCAAGTTTTTGGTCTTTTATTTCTATCTACTTCAAAATTTATTTTTTTTCTACGAAATTTGGCGGAAACTTACTTTATTATGTCCCAAATACACTGTAATTTATTTGATTGAAAATATTTATTTTTTCGCCTTATTTTGAATTAATACCAAAAAAACAACCTAATTTTCAATCGAAAAGTCACCCGTCAAAATATCAGCTTTTTTCAAAAACTTGGGGTGCCTTTTATTCATTGAAATCTCTACTTTCATATGGTGTAAAAAAAAATAAACACCACTATAGTAAATGTTCTCAGGAAATGCATACAAACACTGTGATAATGAGCTTTTACTAAATCAGGCACACTTCTTGAACTCTATATCTTCTCTTGTATCGGCTTTTCGGTAATATTTCAAAAGAAAAATAATTATCTGTTCTAAGTTTAATATTTTACAGCATATTCAAAAGCAAAATGATGTCGATAAAAACATTTCAGGTAGTTTGAGAAGTGTGCCTAATTTGGTAAAAGCTAATTTTCAGACTGTTTGTATGCATTTCCTGAGAACATTTACTATGGTGGTGTTTATTTTTTTTACACCATATGAAAGTAGAAATTTCAATGAATAAAAGGCACCCCAAGTTTTTGAAAAAAGCTGATATTTTGACGGGTGACTTTTCGATTGAAAATTAGGTTGTTTTTTTGGTATTAATTCAAAATAAGGCGAAAAAATAAATATTTTCAATCAAATAAATTACAGTGTATTTGGGACAAAATAAAGTAAGTTTCCACCAAATTTCGTAGAAAAAAAATAAATTTTGAAGTAGATAGAAATAAAAGACCAAAAACTTGGTTTTTTGAATTTTTCACCTAAATTTTTAGGTTATGTGAAAAAATTGTGAATACAAAAGTTGTATAACTTTTAATTACCTACAACTTTGCCATTGAACTTTTTTCTATAGGACTTGTAGTTTTGTCGGAAATCGAGAGAAACCATTTTTTTCTCTTAAAAGCTCCCCCCTCCCGCTTCCCGAACTCGGATTGACCGTAATTTATTTTTCCTTACATTTTTATCATATTCCCCTCCTTTTCTAATAGGTTTCATCCGACTGCGATTTTTTTTTGTTTCAAAAATTATCTTCTCTAGTCTATTAGGGATAGAAGGAACCTACAATGTTAACCAGTTTTTCATCAAACGTGAAGAATTCGTAGTAAAACACTGAAACGGCTTAGATTAAATAAAGTACCTACATAATCTTCTATCTTATATATAAAAATGAATCGCAAAATGTGTTGGTAAGCGCATAACTTGAGAACGGCTGAACCGATTTCGTTAATTCTTTTTTTATTATATTCCTTGAAGTACGAGGATGGATCCTTGAAGTACGAGGATATTTACGTTTTCTCTACTTAAGACGTAGAGAAAACGTAAATATGTACCACGGGCGAAGCCGGGGCGGACTGCTAGTGGTTAATAAAAATTAAAACGTAGATGTTTGCGATCATAATATAGATTTAATATTGCATTCGGACTCCTTATTTAGTTCTAAGAAAGTATAATTTCATTAACTCTCCATCCACGCAGTTGAAACAAACCCCATACTATTTCCTGTACTGTAAAAAATCATTTAACACATGCTCAAGCAATTATCACCATTATGTACATCCGTTTTGTGTCTATTTCTGTGCCACTTAACAATTTCGATATCTTCAAAGCGGATGGACTATAAATAGTGCGGCGCCAACATGTTTGAATGAATGAAACAGAAACTAGATTGTTTGGTTTTACGCGAGTTTACTACGGTAATAAAAAAATGATCACCTACTTGTCCTTAAAGAAAATCGATCAGTGAAACAGATGTATAATGCATCTGTGATCTGCCCCTTACCCCACTAGGGGACATGGAACTTCACTAACTACTACGGGAATAAATAATAATGCATTTATTCATTTTATAATGTGTTTATTAATAACGCATTGAAAATGTTTATATTCACTAGGTAGTCATGCGCCCGGAACCGCCTGAGTTGATCTGGAACAAAAATAAGTATTATTTGATGTAACCAAAACTATAATATTAATATCGAAAATATTAAGTATGTTGCTTATAAAATAATTTTCCGAATCGGTTAAGTGTAAGTAGGTACTTTTCACAGCTTTTTGAAACAAAACAAATGAACAAACAATACAAACATGTTTCTTCTGAAAAGTGACACTTAGGTAGGTACAAAATACCTGTACCTAATTCCTCTCAAATAATATAATATTTGTACAGAGGGAGGATATAATATTGCTACGAAAGTAGGTAACAATGTACTCATTACCCGGCTTTGTGTTACAATAATGACAGTAAGAAGCCACTCACAAAATATCATTAAAAGCGAATAAACATGTCTGCAAATTTTATAATGAGGGAACAACCGAAATTGAAACGAGAGTCGAGTCAAAGTCAGCGTGTGGTTGTTTCTGTGAATAACGTTTCGTAGTATTACTGTATTAATTACTTACAAGTTATAAACAAGATTTAAAATTTAAATTATTTTATAAAAATACTAGTGGTCCGCCCCGGCTTCGCCCGTGGTACATATTTCGCAATAAAAGGTAGCCTATGTGATATGTCCTTTCTAGGGTATCAAAATATATCCATACCAAATTTCATGCAAATTGGTTCAGTAGTTTAAGCGTGATTGAGTAACAGACAGACAGACAGAGTTACTTTCGCATTTATAATATTAGTAGGGATTAAACAACAGAATGTTGGAATTTAAAATAGGTACTTAGGTAAGTAGGTACATAGGTAATCGTTTACAATGAATTATGAACGGAAAGTAAAATTATTGTTCATGAGTAATTTTCATGAAATTATTAGGTAAGTATATACTATATAGTTAGATACGCCATATTTAATGTTATACCTACTTAATTTACTAAAATAAGTACCTAAAAGTACATTCAGCATTAATAAAAATCAAACAGAAAAAACGTTTGCTTTGTCATTGACAGATTTTTTCTAATTTATAAAAATTCTGTTTTTTAATTATTTTATTTTGATACTGTTCCAATCCATACTATACGTAGTATATTATTATTAGTCTGTGCTAATATTATAAATGCGAAAGTAACTGTATCTGTCTGTCTGTTACTCAATCACGCCTTAACTACTGAACCAATTTGCATGAAATTTGGTATAGAGATATTTTGATACCCGAGAAAGGACATAGGCTTCTTTTTATCCCGGGAAATAGGATAGGTTTTATCCCGGAAATCTCACGGGAACGGGAATTATGCGGGTTTTTTCTGCGCGGGCGAAGCTGCGGGTGGAAAGCTAGTTTTAATATAAAATTAATGTGGTCAAATAAATTATTATTGATTACATTCGTTTTTAAAACAGCGCCATCTATGCATTTGCAGTAAGAACTTTTTGCTTAGGTCAAAGGTTAAAGGCTACAACGCACGACTTTATAGATTTGTTCTAGTTCAATCGTTGTCCCATAGATGGCGCTAAAATAAAAATGTATTTCATCATAGAATAAATTTCATGTTTTTTTAATTTGTAATATTATTTTATTAATACATAGTTAATAAATGATTGTAGTATATTATTATTAAAATATAAGTATTTAATGAAATATTTATTATTGTGTAAATATTATCACGTTTAAATTTATGGCAATAATGTGGTGATGTTTAAAAAAAAATTAGAACAGTTTTGCCGCGTAATTTAACTTTTATTTTCTTTTGTTTTCAGACCAAAAAACGAAGAAATTTCCTGTTCTCGTGTTTATTCATGGAGACTCCTTTGAGTGGAGTTCAGGAAATCCTTACGATGGCAGGATTTTAGCTTCGTACGGGAATGTTATGGTTATCACAGTGAACTTTCGGCTTGGAATATTGGGTGAGATTTCTTTATGTTATGTTTTAAAGAATTTTATTTTGTTTGTAAGCTGCATGATTATCATTGTAATTGCGATTTAGAATAGGTGAGATATTTTTAGGTATTTGTATGCTATCATTGGCCGCATAATACCTATTTCTAAATAGTCTTAAGACTCGTGTAAGAGAATGTTATAAGTGAAATATTATAAAGTTAACGTGTAGATTGTTATATTATACAGATATTGGACTGATACTGAGGACTGATACTTAGTTAATAAATAATAATTAAATTATTGACTACTACATATTATTATGATTTTTTAGTTTTTTGACGATTAAAATAAATTCCTTTAAGTTTCACATCATTATTCAGATCAAAGTACTTATAATTTATCAAGATTACTTTTTACAAGGCTAATATTATTATGACAATTATTGTATCTTATTAATCGTACAGGGAAGTAAATTTGAGGTACTTAAATAAAAAATGATGTGAATAAAATAATTTATTAATTTATAAGCATAAGTAGTTAGGTACGAAAGTTAAAATATAGGTAAGTACTGGTTTAATCTAGAACCCAATGCCTTCTGAACCCTGTCCATACTGATTTCCATATCGCGATCCGCCATTTCTATAGTTCCTAAAACCACCGTTAGATTGCGCTCCTGTATTGAAACCAGAATCGCTGCCAATATTATGGCTTTCATCATTTTCTTCCTGATTGATAGACGACACTTTTCTGTGACTGGCGCCAATATTATGATAATGTTTACCACCAGCATTCCGTATTGCTTGATTTCCAAAGCCACTGGCTCCATTGTTAAATTCTTGGCCACCATACTCTTGTCCGTTTGCGAATTGACTTCCATAACCTCTTCCAAGATTCCCCATACCAGGTTCATAGCCCATACCAGTTTGAGGTCCATTGTCAAATACGATGCCTTCTGGACCCATACCATTATCGAAGCCCATACCCGGAGACATTCCAGTTTCGTAACTTCCAGGAATGAAACCAGATTCGTCTGGAATTCCGTATCCTACTCCCGATTGGTCCATACCTCTTCTGAAGTTTCTGCCTCCCATTCCAACACCCAATCTGCCTCTTCGACCGACATTTAGAGGTCTCTCTCCTTCGAAAAATGGTTTAGCTTTTGCTCCAATTACAAGACAGGCAAACAGAATTATACACTTCATTTTTTTGTTTTGTAATTTTATAAAGTATAGTTAACTCACTTAGTACTTCTTATCGAATGATAAATATTGGCAAAAGCTCGTTTTTATATAACTAAAAGCTACTAATTAGCTTATTAGTATTCGGTATTCACAGCTGTTAATATCGTTAAGTCGTTACCAAATTTTGAGTTTTACCATCATGGAAGTAATTTTATAATTACCTTGTACTTAATACTTAATTAGAGTATTTAGAATACACAGAAACATTAAAGAGAATTAACAGGGTAACCCCGAGTTAATTCGTCTGTAATTGTTATCTGTAAACATGTATCTGTAAACATAAAATTCTTGAAAGTTTTTGGTCTTTGAATAATTGAATATTAGTTCTGAATGTTATTATAAAATTTTACAATTATGGCTAATCCAGGTTGAATATCGATATAGATAGAGGATAGGATATATTTGATATTGAGAAAATTAAAGCTAGAGCTTACCATCTTATCAATGGAATAATCACGTCAGTCAACGCATTAAAATTCCAATTCCAATGCATTAGAAGAATGTATTGGTAGCAAAAATATAAATTATAAAAAAATACACCTATCTTTGAAACACAATAAGCTATTCATGTAAAGTGAAAAGAAAGAAGTACGATTGCAATTATACATATCGCTCATTTGCGACAAGAACGTGTTAACGAGCATATGTATCGTTATGGAATAATGATACAGTAGAATCCGTCGCATCGCGCTCTACTTGCTGCTAAAACGCGATATTCCTAGCTCCAAAAATGACCGAGTTATGAGGGAAAAGGTCGGCGACTATCGGTTTAGCGAAATCTCTTTTTGCTCTTGAATTTAATGCAAGAACGGTTTAAGTCAGTTGTCGCTGCTCCCTTGAGAAGGAAACTGCTGCCCGATTGCGGTAAAAACGTAACAGCTTATTGTATCACGGTTTTGCTGAAAGGTAAGTACAGCTTTTTGTTTTTTTACTGATTTATATTTGCAGCTATAACGGGACATTTGTATGTGGGTCATTATTGTAGTAAAAATAGTATTCGCATGCTACGGTTTACATAGGATTGTCCCGTTGTTGCTGAAATAAACAATGTTTTTTGTTGGTTAATTTAAGATGTTCCGTTACAGTTGATAATAAAAGTACAAAATGTTTGGTATTTATGTTGGTTATCTCAAGTTAACACATTCTTGATAAAAAATAATACATTTTTACAACGAATACGCTACAATGTTGCATTATAAATGATAAAAATGTTGTCTGATTACTTAATTTATTTTTCAGATGAAATCACGGTCTAGGAAGCTTGTAAATCTTGTACGAGAAAATATTCATTATTTTATTTTACATTCACTCAAGTTAGAAAAACGAAAAGATCATACCGATTCTCGAAATACAAATGAATTAAACAATTAATTTATTTTATAGCATAAACGAGTAAAAAATACCACTGAATAAAGAAAAATGAAAAAAAAAATATTAAAAATCAGTTAAAAAATGCAAGACAGTCCTACGAATCGAAAGCATCACAAAAAAAACTGTGCCGCCCCGTCAACTAAAAGAGAACCCTGCAAGGAAACCTGCATTTTTAAGTGTCAATTTTTTTTTCCGAAGAACAACATCGTGAAATACTGAAAGATTACTGGAATTTAGGAGAGATCAAGAAGCTGTCTCGAGACAAGAACCTGTGATTTGTTTTGCTAATAATATGTTTATTTGATTTATGTATGACCGGGACCCGCAATAAAGATTAGTTTCCTAATATTACTGAGATAAAATATAAAACAAAGTCGTTTTCCCCGGCCGAATACTTGCCGTTTTGCAATTTTGATGCAGTTTTTGTTAACAGATAAAGTGATTCAAGAGGAAGGTTTATATGTATATTGCTTAGGTATATTGTATAAATAGCATCCATAAATAGGTGAATGAACTGTTATTTTTGACGTTTCTAATGTGATGTTGTAAATAATTACATTATTTTCCGCCTGCATTGCAAACGCATTCTGAACCCTACGAGATTTATCAAAATAATTTACCTACTAAGTATTTAACACATGAAAAAGTCTTCAGAAAAATCGATGGTATCAGGATTGCACCCGTGCGAATTCGGGGCGGGTCGTAATATTATAATTGCCAACGTTTGTGAGTAAAAGTAAAACAAAAAATATTAATGTCTGGTTATAATTGTATATTTTTTTTTAATGTGTATATTACTTGTATTTCAGAGAAAGTTACACTATAATTTCGCAAAAATATCTTTCATTTTGTAAAACAAAATACAAAAATAAAAAGATTTCTACTACAGTAACACGTTTTAATTAAAATTTCCACTACATTTAGATTACTGATTATCAATAAAACGTAACAATACGACATAACTTGTAAAGTTTTAGATTTTTATTCAATTTTTTTTTTCAAGAAAAATGATACATATCTGTTTGTAACGCAATACTGCACACTTTTTACAAGAAAAACGCAACAAGAAAATCCTTTTCTGAAATAAATAATCATAATAAATTTAATAACCGACTTATTGTTCTGAATACAATTTGATTCAAAAAAACGAGAACGTTTTAATATGTTGTATTGAGCTGAATAGTCTAAGCATAATAATTAAAAAGTTACAGGAATTTTAAACTTTCAAATGCGTTTTCCCAACAATTGAGATTTTGACTTTGTCACGTTATAGAAGCAAATGAGCGATATATTATTTCCATGTATTTTTTACGATTGTTGTATTTGCGTATATTGAAATAAATGGTTTTTCTCTCTATATTTCAGGCTTCATGAAACCAAGTTTAACAGAACACGTATACGGTAACAACGGTCTTCTCGACCAGTTAGCAGCATTGCAATGGATAAAGGATAATATAGAAGACCTGAATGGGGACCCGAGATCTGTGACCCTCATGGGCCATGGGACTGGGGCTGCGTGTGTCAACTTTCTGATGTTATCTCCTATTTCTAATGGTAAGTTTATCGAATTTTTGTACTTGACTGTCTAGATTTTATGTGATTAAAAAGAGCGTGTGTGCCGAGCACACGTGTCAGAAGTGAAACTTCTTTGGCAAGATTCAAAGATACCAAAATCGACGCCTTAGTCCATGCCTATTACATTACACTTATAAAAATGTGACCTATATTTTTTTAAGCAAACATTAAATAAAAAAATAAAGAAGTAATATTATCTTAAAGCAAAATTGATTCAAATCCATGCGACAAATGCGCATAGCATTTCTAGTCAAGTAAAGAATTTACATTTTAAAATCGAAGTATTAATCAATAATCATAGTATAGATTCGAATAGGTTTTAAAGAACTTGGTTTAAATTATATTATATCCTACTAGCTTTCCGCCTGCGGCTTCGCCCGCGTTTTCAAAAAAAAACCCGCATATTTCCCGTTCCCGTGGGATTTCCGGGATAAAACCTAGCCTATGTCACTCAGAAATGATGTAGCTTTCCAACAGTGAAAGAATTTTTCAAATCTGCCAAGTAGTTTCGGAGCCTATTCAATTCATACAAACAAACAAACAAACAAAAAATCAAACCTTTCCTCTTTATAATATTTGTATAGATAGAATACAACATACCTACTTTCTAACACCACATCTCCATTTATTTTTCAAAGTTAATACGACGAACCAAAGCGACACTCCCAAAATAGAATTAAATATTAATTATTCTTCGAATCGTGTTTACAGCATCCATTCATTAATCACTATGAATACTGAAGTTTTCTTGCGTTGAGATTTCATTTATTTTCTAAATGTATTTTTGTAGATTATGTTATATCCAGCGATTGAATTAGTAGAAACATTTAGTTTTCACACCATTTTTTGGAATTTGTATGTATCTATTCAAGCTGCATGCAGTCTGTGAAAGTATTAATACGTGATATAATACTTCTATAGCTATTGACTGATTTGTTGCGTAGTACGTTAGTTGACGAACTAAAAGATCGTTCCGTATTAATAACATCGAGCTACATAATGGTTCTAAATCAGGCATTGAGAAAAATAAGTTAAGTAAACACCTTTAAGGCTGCAGTCTAGCAAAATTGCGTTTTCAACAAGTTATTTGACAATTTTTTCCCGGCTAATGAAATGATAAACTGAATTTTTTTTTCTTGTTTATCAATTAGTGTTATATACGCAATGCGCGTGAATTTTTTCACATTTATAAAGTTACTTTATGTTACCTTAATCAGGCCTTCAAGATAAGTCTCTTTCCCCCAAAATCATTTCGAGCTAAGTTTGTGCACTCACTACGTTGCAACCGATTACAATTTACATAATCTGATCAGCGCATTATTATCCTTATATAGTCGTTATTAAAAACTGCTGAATACAATTGCCGAAAAACTTATGATTTTCTTAATTAGAGCGTTATAAATTCATTAAATTTCCCATTTTTTGCCTTACAAAATCGATTGATAAATACTGCTAAAAGTTATTTTTTCCATTAATTTATTCGAGTTGGTTGAAGACCAATGTGTATTAATCCTTTAAAAAAAATTTTTTTTGAATTTTGATAATTCTTTAAATATTAAAAAAATATTTAAAATAATAAGGAAAAATCCTAGCGAATTTCTTTAGTCGCGCTCCTTGGGCCGGAGCGTTCTGACGTGTGCTCTACGCTCGATTTTCCTTCATACCGAAGTGAAAGTTGCTCTACTTCATTAAATTTAATATTTTTGTTAATTGATTATTTTTATCTTAGTTTTGTGCAAATATTCGTATTTTTAAACATTTGATTTCGATATGGAAAATAAACGAAAAAAATACGCGTGTAACTACTAGAAAAAAAATTATCTTCGAACATAAAGTTAATGAAACCAAATAGATTGCAAAGGTGATTGGCAACAATTTCTTTATTTTACGGGGTGTCAGTAAAGGGATGTATATTTCTTTAAAACTAAAGTAAGCTCATAAATTTTCTTATAATATAATTTTTTTGAAGTTCCAAAAATGTTTATTTTTCGTTTGAGAAATACGAAATATAATATAAACTTGTATTGAGAACTTGAACTTCCCAAGTTCATCCGGGGAAATCCCCATACGGGGAAAATGATTTGTTTACTCCAAAATTGATCCGAGGTGTTTTAATTTTTTTCTTCTAGTCATTTTCAACGTAGCGGCATGTTGTTTGATTATTAATTTTGTAACTTAAATACAGGATGTTGGTTTTATATTCTGATCTTACAGACGCGCTGACAAATTTAGTCCACCATTTCTAGTTTAGTCTAACTACAAAACTACCAAAAAACTCTAAGTACCAATATTAAAACGAATGGATTATCATCACATCATCAAAATTCAGTGGGGTTGAGAACTAAACAAACAGAAGTAACAGAGACGCGAAGAATAAAAAAAGAAGACGAAAACGATAATTCGTTGATGCTTTCCCTTTTCGACGTATTGTTAGGGTACATCACCAATCTGCAAAAAACAAAACTGATGATTCCCAATTGCTGATTAAAAATGAAAAACAAATAATCGACAACAGTGGTGAAAATTTGCTGATCACAATGAAACATCCTTCAGTGGTAGCAGATTTACTCATTTAAAATGTATCGGTGAACAGCGTAAAGGAGAGGAGGACAGGAAAACATTATGAATGTGGATGGTGGATTGTATACAGGGTGTAATCGATAAGTATGTGCAGGCGATTATGACGTTATTATTGCAGGTATCAAAAAACTTAAAACTGATATCGAAATTACTTTACCTAATGAGCAAAATGACAATAATAACTTTTTAAAAGTATAACGAGAAATATCTAAAAAATTTACTTTATACACTCCCATATCAAAAAGGGAAAATGGGACTAGTAGAAGTTAAATGTCTAATTCCGGCAAAAGACATGAATGCGGAAGATGCGGTTAAAAAAAATTTAATATTTGAAATACAATGCAAAAAATAACACTTTTGTCATAGATAAGAATCATGACTATTTTTTCCAAATTCAGGGACAACTAAACGTTGCAGAAGCAGAAGTCTGCTTATTTGCTGTTTGGACTGGAGTGAATCATTCGTTAAAAATAGAATATATAAAAAAAGTATGTAACGTTTAGGCAAAATAAAATGATGGACCATTATTGGATTTTACATAAATTGCCTACTGTCAGAATTGATTGATTCGAGACTTCAGTATTCGATGCCCATCAAGGACCCATCCTATATCATTCAAGCGATTGAAAAAAAAGAGATAAATCCAGTGCAACCGATAAAGCATCAGAATGCTAGCAAAAGATTTATTAGGTTTATCAATATAAATCTATATATTATACATAATATAATAAATCTGTAGAAGACGCGAAGACTGACATCCGCGCGGACGGAGTCGCGGGCGGAAGCCAGTCAGAAATAATATTTTATTAGTTAAACTGAACAACTTTCACTAAGAAACTTAGGTCGAAAAAAATGTATAGAGTTATGCATTTTGTATGGAAAGCTTATTTTTTTTTATATTTCGTCCAAATTTCTTTGTAAAAGCTGATCAGTTATATAAACATGAAGTTGAAGATATCAATAGAAAGTATTCGCAAATTTTGTGTACTGATAAAAAAAAATCACCCGGTGTAATTTTCACGAAAATTGTTTCAAATTGTCATTTTTGGTACTTTACGAAATTAAATTATACGAATGATTTAATTTTTAAAAATTAAGTGGAGCAACTTTCCCTTAGTACATTTGTATTATTTACATATAGGATGACAGGATGCATTTGTTTGCACTACTAGACCAAGCCCTTAATACTAATTATATTTTCTTGAATACATAGCTACTACAAACTACAAAGTTCCATGTACATACTTTGAGAAACGGCTACACAGGGTCTAGATGAAAGAAAGCGATATTAATCCTGTCAAACTTAGGCTATTTTTATTTATTTTTATCGCGGGTCAGCCTGTACGGAGTAAGGACGAACTAGCATTGTATAAAATGAGTAGTCCTTGAAAAACTCAAGATACCACCGACATACAATCAAATCATAAATTATTAAATTTAAGTATTATTTAAGCTATTGCATAGCTTCTATCGCGGGCCTTGAGCGCGGGGACCGAATCCAGAAATTCCGTAACGAAAAAATCTCACGCTCCCCACGGGGACGGGCGCGGAGGTGTGGCTTGAAGGCATAGCATGCAATAGCTTTACCGCGGCAGTCCCCGAGTGACACACGTCTTTTTTATGCTTTTTCAGGGCTCTTTCACCGCGCAATCCTAATGTCAGGTTCAGCACTATCCGACTATGCAATGACACGCGACCCCACACAGTACACACTACAAGTGGCGCAGAGTCTCGGCTGCAGCCCCAGCGGGAGGCACATGATGACCTGCTTGCAGAATAAACCGTGGGTATTGTTTAACCGACTAGAAAAAAGGTGGCTATCAAATTTAGGAAAAGCTAAAAAAATGAAAAAAAATTGTCGAAGTTTCTTTTGGATTTTTACTGCATTTTGATGTTATCAGAATAAACCTTGATTGTTTGCTTTATTTTTGGGTTGCGCACCCAAAAGATAACAAGGGAGTCTATTACTAATTTCGATGTCCATCTGTCTATCTCATGTCCCCTAGAAAAGTTGTTTTCAGAGATAATGTATTTCTGTTGCCGCTACGCTCAAAACTAGAACTCAAAAACTTTTTTATTCTGTCTGTTGTATAACGACAAATCTATACTATGCTAGTTGAAGAGTGTTTGTTTGTTGTAATGCGCTAATCTCGGGAACTACTGGTCCGATTTGAAAAATTATTCCGGTGTTAGATAGCCCATTCATCGAGGAAGGCTATAGGCATCACGCTAAGACCAGAGCGGAGCGACGCAGGCAAAACCGCAATTCACAGCTAGTAGATAATAAAAAGCGAGGTTAAGAAACGTCTGGCACGGTCAAAATTTGGATGGATACGGACCTTATTGCGAGTCCAACTCGCAATTGACCGATTTTGTTTTTGAGTTGAGTTCAAATTGTCTAAGGTTATAAAATAACATACAGTTTTGTATTACATATTATTTCTACATTATTTCTAAGAAATAAACTTTTTTTTACAGATTATCAGAAATAAAGAAAGTCCAAATATTATCACGAGAATTCGAAACGCCTCTAGGACCAGTTGTAGCCGGCTCCTTCATACCAAGCGAACCTACACAAACCATGGCATCGTTTCCTAATCTGCTTAGCAAGTGAGTATGTTTGATTGATCAAACTAGATAAAAAGGTATATATAGGATATGTTCGATAATTAAAATATAAATGTAATTGAGTAAATATTTTTTAATCAAAATTTATATAAATATTATGGTAAATAGAACTTTAATTTCAAATTTAAACTAAATTTTTAAAAGATAAACAATTTATTTAAACACTACAACTTGTAGCATAAATACATACAAAAAAGATATCAATTAAATACAAAAATAATAATTTGCATTTTGGTACTAAAAATGAAAACTTTTCAATATGTGGCATTGTAATAATTAACAATGCTAAAATAACTGAGTCTGTTTGTCTATCTATTAGTATATTGTGATTAATGACTAATCCACTAGGAGAATCAATTTATAAATTAACCTTATTAATTTATCATGAGTAAATGCCAATTTTCATACAATTAAAAGGCCCTCATTCAAAAATTGCACTTTGTAATGGCTCGATTATATTATAGAGCATATAATCGATTATGTTTAGCTTAAGTTCATTAAGTTACATGCAACATTAGTAAGTTATAATTAAGTAATTAACTTACCGTGTAATTGGGTACGTCACTAATTAAGATAATTATCAACAATCATGGGCGTAGCTAGCCATGGGCACAGGGTGGGGCAAAATAAACCGGCCAAGTGCGAGTCGGAGTCGCGCACCGAGGGCTCCGAACAAACCTACTTTTTATTATATTGTAACTCTAAAATGTATATGTTTTAGCAATTTTTCCTTTATCTGTGCTATTAGACATTGCTTTTAATCAAATTTCAAGACTTTGTGTTCACGGGAAGTACAATGTAGGTTTTGATTCCCTTGCGAATGTCGAAATTTGCGATAATTTTCAGCATAAAACGGCTGTATCTTTTGATTTTGATTTTTTCAAAGCTTTAAGAGACCGTTGAGTATTCGATATAAATTTCAGCTTGATACCTCCATGCGTTCCTGAGAAAATGGGTGTTGACAGACAGGCAGAATTTGTTGTCTGTCTGTCTGTCGGCGGCGCAGAATGCGTGGCGGTATCAAGCGGTGAAATAATAATGAATAAATCAACACAAAAGATACAGTCGTTTATGTTGCAAATTTCATCCCTATATTACATAGTTTATCTTTCTAATACAATACCTAATATGATTCCTTTTTATCCTATACATATCTATGTAAATGGAAAAATAAACCATTTCAAATCTTAGAGCATTAAAATGCTCTAGGTTTCAAATTGTAGACTTAACTCAGTAAATAAAGCATTTAACCTCGCACTTCCGATTAAATTTCATTTTTGTTTTAGGTTAAGGGTCACTTATTGAGCATAAAAACACAAAATGCTGATAGATCCAGGTGGAGCTTTGCTCGCAATCTTATAGTTTTTGACTAATATCTCGAAAACTATCCACTTTAGGGCAAAAGTTACACAGACTTTTTTGTAGAGAATCAAATTTCGCATCTTTTATATTCTGTAAACTTTTTGGTAAAACTTACTGCTTACGGTTTATGGACTATTTAATGAACAGGTTTATCGTTTTTGGCTAATAACTCGTAAAATATGGGATTGATCAATAATTGTTATAAACATCAATAAATGTGTTTGAAATTTTTTCTAGTGCCCATATTTTTTGAGTCGTTGAACGTATCAATGTAGAAATGCCGCTCGGCGGGTGACGTGGCAGGCCAAAAGTTTTTTTACGGATGTAATGAAAACGAAGAAGAAATTTCCAACTCATGTGGATTTCCCCCGTTTTCGAAACGGCAATATTTTTGATTTTTTTTTAAGTATAGAAAATTTTTAATAAAATTTTTTAAATATTTTTACTTGCCAAAAACGATTAACCGGCTCATTAAATAGGCCATAAATCGTAAACGGAAAGTCTAACAAAAAAGTTTACAACGTATAAAAGATGTATTCAAAAAAATCAAAATTTTTTTGCCTTAAAGTGAATAGTTTCCGAGATATCGGCCAAAAACTTTTATTTAAGATTGCGAGCGAAGCTCCACCTGGATCTGTCAGCTTTTTGTGCTTTTATGGTCAGTAAGTGACCCTTAACCTAAAACAAAAGTGAAATGCATGGGAAATTTAGTGCAATTTGGCTAAATAAAAACAGCTTTATTTAATGGGGTAATAGTACTACATGAGTACTACACTACTTTTTCTGTCACCAAAGGTGGTTTAAATCATGCAACAAAGAAGCGCAAGCTTTTTGTGTCGACTGACAACTTTCGAGTGAGAATATTTTAACGGATATTAAGTTTTGTAGTCGGTACCTAGATAATAAAGTTTTTTAGATTTGGTTAGGTACATTCCAGGTCAGAGCCAGGGTGGGGCAAGCGCCCCACCCTGCCCCACCGTGGCTACGCCCATGTCAACAATTATTATTATAACTCGGGCGTGAAATATCTATTTCTGACTCGTGAATAGTTAATAGAGATATTTCGTATTAATCGATAATATTTTGTCTGTTTGTTACGTTTTACGCATGAATGGCTAAACGGAACGAGATGAATTTTGGTGTAGGCTAATGAAAAGTTAAAGTAGGTAGAAATTATTATTTTTTGAAGTACATAGAAATAACTACATGAAAACTTCGTAATATATGAACATAATAACTCACAATTTATAGGCCACAATAATTCAAAGAATTGAGACTAGAGATATCTAGGTACTTCCGACATAATATTATTTGTATTATGTTATTTATACATAACTATAATATAAATATGCAGTCTGAGAAAAGCATAGTTTTTTTACAATGCTCAGTTTATACATATACATATAACATACAATTAATAAAAATAAAAAAATTAAGTATATAGGCAAATTTTAGACCCTATTGCACGCCTCATAAGCGAAGCGTTGAGGTGGGTACTACTGTCACTTCGCGCAAAACATCTGATTTTTCAAACTTAAAATGTCTTTATGTATCATACATTGCACTTGTAAGATAATACATACACACACATATTAAGAAAAAACACTATTTTTAACGTTCATGATATTTTTGATGTCATTTTTGTTATTTAAACTAGTTAAAAAACAGTTTAAAAAAGTTCTGTCTTGGACGTCCGTGTGTCTGTATGTGCGGATCCTTTTTCTTGTTAACACGATAGCGACCGAAATACTTTACTAATCGAGTCTTTTTTTTTCTCTTACGCTTGAGTATGCTCAGGAATAGAACCCTTTCATTTTTCAGGGTCTGATTCGATGTGGTTTAATTGTTATTAAATAAACAAAAATAATAATTAATAAATATTTATTAAAAAAAAATTATGAGGCGTGCACTTTTGGATTTTCCAAATTATTTAATACTTATGTATGATTTATTCCAGATACCAATTACTAAGCGGAGTTACGGAATCGGAGAGCTATCACGACTTCGGGGTCATTGAACTGGATCACGGTGTTTTGGAGAACCAGAGAGACGAATTTATAAAGAAATACGCGAAAATTGTTTATGAAGGTGCGGAGGATGTCGCTTTGAAGGAGATATTGAAACAGTTGGTATTTTGGTTATTTCATTAATAGTCCATTGAATAAAAAGTTCTAGAGTGCGTGAGTTAGTAACGTAAGATGTTTCTTCGGAAACATGTCAAGAGTCCCTAGGTAATAAACATACTAAAACCCCGGGCCACTAGGAGGAGCCCCGGAGTGGGGAGAGGGGGAAAATGGGTCCATTTTTTCATTTTTCGCTTAAATCTCAAAAACGGTACATGTTAGAGAAAAGCTTTCAAGGAAAAGTTGAAAGGCCATAAAATTATCTACAAGTTGTACCTGAATCATTTTTTCCTATATCCTACCGTTTCTGAGTTATACGCAGTAAAACATGATTTTGGCTCAAACAATTTCCACATCAATCGATCAAAAAATATTTCTTTCTTCCAAAAAACTCAAAAGTGCAACTTGTGACCGGTACTGATAGATTGCTCTTAATTAGGTCTATAATTGGTAAAATAAACACATTCCTCCATGGAAGCCTTTAGGAGGAATCGATTGTCAAAATATTATATTATGGTAGTTTGAGTTACTGAACTTGATCTTTTTATTTTTTTCTTCCAAAAAACTCATAAGTGCAACTTGTGACCGGTACAGATAGATTGCTCATAATTGGGTCTATCATTGATAAAAATACCAGATTCCAACACGGAGGCGTTTACGGGGAATTGAATTTTATTAGGGTAGTTACGATACTTGAACTTTTTATTTTTTTTCTCCAAAAAAACTCAAAAGTGCAACTTTTGACCGATACTGATAGATTGCTCTTAATTAGGTCTATAATTAGTAAAATAAACACATTCCTCCATGGAAGCCTTTAGGAGGAATCGATTTTCAAAATACTATATTAGGGTAGTTTGAGTTACTGAACTTGATCTTTTTATTTTTTTCTTCCAAAAAACTCAAAAGTGCAACTTGTGACTGGTACTGTTAGATTGCTCTTAATTAGGTCTATAATTGGTAAAATAAACACATTCCTCCATGGAAGCCTTTAGGAGGAATCGATTGTCAAAATACTATTTAGGGTAGTTTGAGTTACTGAACTTGATCTTTTTATTTTTTTCTTCCAAAAAACTCAAAAGTGCAACTTGTGACCGGTACAGATAGATTGCTCATAATTAGGTCTATCATTGATAAAAATACTAGATTCCACCATGGAGGCGTTTACGGGGAATTGAATTTTATTAGGGTAGATACGATACTTGAACTTTTTATTTTTTTTCTTCCAAAAAAACTCAAAAGTGCAACTTGTGACCGGTACCGATAGATTGCTCATAATTAGGTCTATCATTGATAAAAAAACCAGATTCCACCATGGAGGCCTTTAGGAGGTATTGAATTTTATTAGGGTAGTTACGATACATGAACTTTTTAACTAACTACCCTAATAAAATTCAATTCCCCGTAAACGCCTCCATGGTGGAATCTGGTATTTTTATCAATGATAGACCTAATTATGAGCAATCTATCTGTACCGGTCAAAAGTTGCACTTTTGAGCTTTTTGGAAGAAAAAAAATAAAAAGTTCATGTATCGTAACTACCCTGATAAAATTCAATTCCCCGTAAACGCCTCCGTGGTGGAATCTGGTATTTTTAGCAATGATAGACCTAATTATGAGCAATCTATCTGTACCGGTCACAAGTTGCACTTTTGAGTTTTTTGGAAGAAAAAAATAAAAAGATCAAGTTCAGTAACTCAAACTGCCCTAATATAATATTTTGACAATCGATTCCTCCTAAAGGCTTCCATGGAGGAATGTGTTTATTTTACCAATTATAAAACTAATTAAGAGCAATCTATCAGTACTGGTCACAAGTTGCACATTTGAGTTTTTTGGAAGAAAGAAATATTTTTTGATCGATTGATGTTGAAATTGTTTGAGCCAAAATCATGTTTTTCTGTGTATAATTCAGAAACGGTAGGATATAGGAAAAAATGATTCAGGTACAACTTGTAGATAATTTTATGGCCTTTCAATTTTTCCTTGAAAGTTTTTCTCCAAAATGTACCGTTTTTGAGATTTAAGCGAAAAATGAAAAAATGGACCCATTTCCCCCCTCCCCCCACTCCGGGGCTCCTCCTAGTGGCCCGGGGTTTTAGTATGTTTATTACCTAGGGACTCTTGACATGTTTCCGAAGAAATATCATACGTTACTAACTCAAGCACTCTAGACCCCCCTTGGAGGGACTCATTCAATGGACTATAATTTTAAAAATCTATACTAATATTGTAAAGAGTTTGTTTGTTTGTACGCGCTAATCTCAGGAACAGTAGTTCCTGAGATTAGCGCGTACCGGACCAGTAGGTCCGATTTGAAAAATTGTTTCGGTGTTAGATATGAATGGCATGTTGAATGGGTATTAATTTAAGATGGCTATAAGCTATATAATATATCATCACGCTTAGACCAATTGGAGCGGAGCCACGCGGGTGAAACCGCGGAGCGCAGCTAGTATTATTTAAAAACTAGCATACCGCCCGCGGCTTCGCCCGCTTTGTCTAAAACCAAATAAATTTTATACTAAAACCTTCCTCTTGAATCACTCTATCTATTAAAAAAAAACCGCATCAAAATCCGTTGCGTAGTTTTAAAGATTTAAGCATACAAAGGGACATAGTGACAGAGAATGCGACTTTGTTTTATACTATGTAGTGATAGTGATGATGTATTGCTTGTTTATGAACAACTCTACATTTAATTGTAGTTGACAATTATTTAAACTGTATCACGATAAAAACACAAAATGCTTGAAAATAACATGAAAAAGTATTTGGAAAAAAATGTGTGCGTGTACTTGTGTACACACGTAAGAAGTGAAACTTCTTTATGACCTTATTTTTCAAAAAATAATTTACTATATGCATCTTTACAGAAATACGTCGAATCACGCGTGGTAGGGATAAGAAAAAGATGGCGCGTAACGGAAAAATGTCACGCGTAACGAAAAAATGTTACACTAAATTTTTTTCCAACCCCGATAAAGAAGTTTCACTCTAATTAATTACTATTACTGTATAGTAAATTTAAATATTCTCATCATTAAATTTAAACCAATAAAACAAACATACATAATAACACGTTAGAATGTCATTCGTAAATTGAATGTGCAACGAACCGGCTAATTAGATTGCGTTCCAAATGAGCTGGCGAATGATAAAATATCTTAAATGCCATTTCGATCAATTGTGGCCGTTTATTGAGAGCTGTATCGGTTTTACCCGAATTGCTTCGTTTCTATAGGTTTTAGCGTGATGATATATAAGCGAGCTTTCCGCCCGTGACTTCGCCCGCTTTGTCTAAAATCTAATCTATACTTGATATTATAAAGCTGAACAGTTTGTTTGTTTGAACGCGCTAGTCTCAGGAACTACTGGTCCGATTTGACAAATTCTTTCGGTGTTAGATAGCCCATTTATCGAGGAAGGCTATAGGCTATATTGACACGCTAAGACCAACAGAAGCGAAGCAATGCGGGTAAAACCGCAGGGCACAGCTAGTCTTATAGTTACGGTTAATCACCACTACGATTATACCATCTATTCTATTATATTATTTACATAAATGAGCGAGTGGTCGAGTTGGTCAAGCATCCGCCCCGGATTGGCTTGAAAGGATGCGGGTTCGACTCCCGCCTCGTGATCGATTTTTTCTGCTCTTTATAAATATACTAGCTTTCCGCCCGCGGCTTCGCTCGCTTTGACTAAAACCTAATAAATAATATACTAAAACCTTCCTGTTGAATCACTCTATCTATTAAAAAAACCGCATCAAAATCCGTTGCGTAGTTTTAAAGATTTAAGCATAGAAAGGGAAATAGGGACAGAGAAAGCGACTTTGTTTTATAATATGTAGTATTTATCTTTAAAAATACTACATTTGATTGCCATAAATATCAAATTAAATAAAATCGTTATTTTATTGAATATATATATTTTTTTTATATTTCCAGATATTCCCCCTCAAAACTAGACCCACAACGTTGGTCCGTAGAAACGAATCGTGACGTCATCCTGAACCTCTTTAGCGACGCAAGAACGTTATCACCAATGATAAGAGTCGCCAATTATCAGTCGAAAGCGAACAGACAGTCGTATTTCTATGTGTTCGGACATAATTCTGTTAGCACGGATTATGCTCCTGTAAGTATTGGTAAAAACTAAAATTATTTTTGGTATAACCACAAATGTTATTATTTATTACTAGAGGTCCGCCCCGGCTTCGCCCGTGGTACATATTTCGCAATAAAAGGTAGCCTATGTCCTTTCTCAGGTATCAATATATCTCCATATCAAATTACAGGTTCAGTAGTTTAGGCGTGATTGAGTAACAGACAGACATACAGAGTTACTTTCGCATTCATAATATTATAGATAATATTATTGGTTTCGGTATTTTATAGCGATAGTTTTATTGCATCAAAGGGTCGCTGTTAATTTTTGGGAAACTTGATTAGTACGTAAGTTATACAGGGTGTCACACTGTTGGTATACTAAGCTCAAAGGAGGTTATAGTTTTGCATACGCTGAGTACGTAAAAAATACTTATAAAATTCCAGACGCATTATTTTTTCGGATAGATGAATTCTTAAAACTCTATGTATACACCCCTAGCAAGCAACACGCCCAAATTTGCCATCCGCACGTGAGATATCGTTTAAGATTATGTTTTCATAGACAAAATGCTCACATTAGAGAAGCGGTATATGCCGACTGCGCGAAGCTAGAGAAGAAAACTTAGATTTTCAGGAAAAATTTAGCAAAAAAATTATGACGTAATTTTGTTGTTTAAGTATTTTTTACGTGATCAGTGTATGCAAAACTACAAGTCCCTTCGCGCTTAGTATACCAATAGTGGGACACCCTGTATAATATTTCAATTTAAATATTATGATATAATTATCTCTATACATTAACACCCGCGTAGACAATGGACCAAGGAGGTGAGACCAGCACTATATTCGTACCAAATTTCATCTAAATCGGTGCAGTGGTTTAGGAGGACTGTTCTCCACACCTGAACTGATAGACAGATAGACAGAGTTTCTATTTATATTATTAGTAGAGATAATAAATATTGATTTGCACATCTGTAATTATTTATCAAAACATTAAAATCCGGAGAATTAAAGTAATGAACATCCAAAATAAAACACGATTAATTTCTACCATCTAATATAACAACGTCCTTTCTTCACATTTAAATTTGAAACACAATGGCGTTAATTCCACGAATCGAAAACCGGATAAAACTTCACAGACGATATTTTGCTGAAATTCAAAATACATTATCATTAAATCTTCGGAATGTAAAAAGTTTTCAACAGTTGAAATTTTCAAGGTGTTGACAAAAATGTCCGTCCTAAAAACACATTGTGGGTTGTTGGATCTGATTATTAGGGTTCCGTAATCAGTTTGTAAAGAACCTGAATAATGTCCTAAAAACACATTCCTCGCTACAAAACCTCGTACATTATTGGTGGAAAAGCACCATAAAACGGGACTATTACTATGACGTCGCTATCCATCTGTCCCCATAATGTATCTCATGAACCGTGATAGTCGATTGACATAGAAATATTTATTTTGCCGATATTATAGCAACAAATAATAAAAAAAATTCGACTGACCGGTTGGCTTGGTTGGTAGTGGCCCTGCCTTCCAAGCCAGAGGTACGACCTCGATTTCTATTGGTTATTGTTGCTCGGGTTCGATTCCCACCCGGGGCAAATATTTGTGTGATGAACATAGATGTTTGCTCTGTGCCTGGGTGTTGAATATCTATATAAGTATTTATTTAAAATTATATAAGTATGTTTATCAGCCATCTGGTTTCCATAACACAAGCGAAAGCTTAGTATGGGATCAGATCGTGCCGTGTGTGAATATAGTCCTGAAATATTTATTTATTTATTTAATATCTTCTCATCTCTCTATCTAATTTTTGTACGGAACCCTTAGCCGGATCAATTGTTCGCTTTATGTTCTGCTATTTTATTATTGTAGCATTTACATGTGTTTCATCGATTAATCCTCTTGTTTTTCATTGATATACAATATAAATGCTTTGTGAATAAAATAATACTGTATTTAAAATTAATCTTTGATACCACATGCTTATTAATTGGTTCCAATACTAAATATACATAACGTAATTTAATTTAGTACTTGTCTATTATGGACAAATTAATATTGTACTAGATTTCCGCCCTCGGCTTCGCCCGCGTTTTTAAAGGAACTATGCGTTCCCGTTCCCGTGGGATTTCCGGGATAAAACTTATCCTATGTGTTAATCCAAATTACCCTCTATGTGTGTGCAATGCAATTTATTGTAATCGGTTCAGTAGTATTTGCGTGAAAGAGTAACACACACACACATCCTCACAAACTTTCACATTTATAATATTAGTAGGATAGGATGGGATAGGATAGGAAGTAATTTTTTCTCTCTCATCTTCTTAATATACTATTATAAAGGCGAAAGTTTGTTTGGATGTATGGATGTATGGATGTATGGATGTATGGATGTTTGTTACTCTTTCACGTAAAAACTACTGAACCGATTACAATGAAATTTAGCACACATATAGAGGGTAACTTGGATTAACACATAGGATAGGTTTTATCCCGGAAATCCCACGGGAACGGGAACTATGCGGGTTTTCCTTTGAAAACGCGGGCGAAGCCGCGGGCGGAAATCTAGTCTTTCATAATAAAAAACTTATCCTCCCTTCAATTTTGCCTCAACGCACTTAAGAAATAAACCAAAATTGTCAGCATATTTTGTTTTCTTTCAATATAACACTTTATTTACCGTAAGCGATTTAATTTCCAAAATATTTACCGTTTTCACTCAGAACCAATATCCAATATAAATATTTAACTTGCACCCGATATTTCTTTATATTTATCGGATTTACTCGTGTTTTATTAAGCTTGTTGAGATCTGCGGGTTTGTGTGCGTTAATTGAGAAATTTTGTAGGCTATTTATTTATTTATAGGTATACTATTTATTGTACAATAAGGCTAGTCTGGTGATTCTTACTTATTCCTACTAATATTGTAAATGCGAAAGTAGCTCCTTTTGTCTGTCTGTCTCTCCATCACCCCTCAAACACTTAACCGATTTGGATGAAATTTGGTTCATTGATAGTTTGATATCTGAGAAAGGTCATAGGATAGATTTTATATCAGAAATCTCACGAGAACAAGAACTATATGAGTTTTCCTTTGACAATCCGGGCGAAGCCGCGGACGGAGAGCTATTTATCTATAAGTAATAAGTTCTTCTTTAAATGATATGATTAGGTCTGACAAATTCAATGAATTTTATCTCTAAATTGGTAATGACTGGTCGCGACGTATAACAGTAAATCTGAGGAGACAAGTTGTAAGATAAATAAGAGTTATAATTATTTTGGCATTGATTTACATAACTATACTTTGAAATAGGTATATTTTAGAAAGACTTTAAATTCAAAATTCAAACACATTTATTTGATACTAGCGGTCCGCCCCGGCTTCGCCCGTGGTACCTACATGTTTTATAGCCTATATTGCTCAGTGAAGATGCAGCTTTCTAATAGTGAAAGAATTTTTGAAATCGATCCAGTAGTTCATGCGTGAAAACCATACATACATACATTACAAACCTTTCCTCTTTATAAAATTATATAGTACTAGCTTTCCGCCTGCGGCTTCGCCCGCGTTTTCAAAGAAAAACCCGCATAGTTCCCGTTCCCGTGGGATTTCCGGGATAAAACCTAGCCTATGTTACTCGTGGATAATGTAGCTTTCGAATGGTGATAGAATTTTTAAAATCGGTCCAGTAGTTTATGAGCCTATTCATTACAATCAAACAAACAAACAAAGTTTTCCTCTTTATAATATTAGTGTAGATATATTATAGTATAGAAAAGATTCAAATACTAGAGTTTTTTTTATTTATTTTAAAGCTTTTTTGCTCGCAAAAGTTGGAACAAACAGTCCGTTTCCGTTTTAATAATTAACTGAGGAAATGAGTCCATTTTATGTACGGTATTATAATTTAACTTTTAAATAAGTTGTGGGGTATGGGACAAATGCAATTTATGTTTCAAATATATTCATAGTTAGTAAGCTATTTTTGCTAGTATTATAAATGCGAAAGTGTTTGTATGTCTTTCTGTCATGTCATAATAGAGCGCTTTTATGATATGATTTTTGTTTCTGAAGATGGGGCTAGAGAAAAATATATTAAGAGAGATATAATCTGCTTTTTACTGTGGTGAAATATAAAATATGTCGGATAGGAATTTCCTTTGAATTTGTAAGTAAGCAAGGAATTAAACTATTTGGTAGATTGTCTTTGATAAAGTAAACATTTAAAAACATAGAGATGGCTTTTGGTTATGTTTTACATTATGTGGTATTTTATAACCCGACCAAAACCCAAGTAAAACCGGGGTGAGCAATTAGTATTCAATATTATGGTATGAATACATAAAAATTCCACCTGAAAATTATAGATAACGGCCTTACTGAAAACCCATGTTGCAGTTAATTAATTCTGATGAAAACATTATTATGAAACAATTTAAATTTAAAACTTAATTATTTTAAATGATATTATATTGTGTATACTTTTAATTGTGGAATGATTTTATAATTGATATAACACAGAATAATGTGGATAAGAATTTATTTATTGTGAAGATCAACTTTAATAAAATTTACAAAACACGATGTGTGTTATCTTAGTTACGTATATCTAGATTAATGTGAGGTAATGTTTATATATGTTTATCAAGTTCAAATACAATTATAGTTATTTTAGATAAACAATTACCGGTTCTTTCTAAAGTTGAAATTTTTTGCAGTACCATCCGATTTTTACAGAATTTAAATACAATTTGTTTACGTTTAAGCTTACTATTCTTTCATCAGTTTAATTCATATCAGATAAGTTCTTTATATAATTACTAGCGGTCCGCCCCGGCTTCGCCCGTGGTACTTACATATTTAAACTATCCTATCTCTCAAGTTGGATCGAACTGCACATGGTGTGCGAATTTTATTAATCGGTTAAGTGGTTTAGGAGTCCATTGAGGACAAACATTGTGACACGAGATTTGTATATTATATTAAGATTATGCTTGTATGTTAAATAAATATTAATTTAATGAACACTTATTCTAGCTCAACAAAAGCGTCCACGGCGAAGAAATGCCCTACGTTTTGGGAATACCACTAGGAGGGGCTACTACACATCTTCACTCAGAATATACCCTGCGGGAAAAACTGTTGAGTGAAGTTGTTATGAGACTGTGGACTAATTTTGTTAAGAATGGGTGAGTTTTTAAAATTTATAAATTTTACGCTCATCTGTAGCCTGCGTACTCTTTTTATAGTATACCTATGGCATAAGCTTCTTGTAGATATAATATACTAGGTTTCCGTCCGCGGCTTTGCCCGCGCAGTCAAAGAAAAACCTGTATAGTTCCCGTTCCCGTGGGATTTACGGGATTGCGTCATTTTCCCGGGATAAAAAGTAGCCTATGTCATTTCTCGGGTATTAAAATATCTCCATACCAAATTTCATGAAAATTGGTTCAGTAGTTTAGGCGTGATTGAGTAGCAGACAGACAGACAGAGTTAGGGCGTGTCCACATGTACACGGCACGGCGCCGTCAACGCGCAACGATGCGATGTCGCGGCGCGGTGCGTTGCCGCGTCGTAGAAATTAACGTTGCCGTATCGTAAAAATTCACGTCACTATGCCGCAAAGTTACAGGGCACGGCAGCCTTGGCAGAGAAGTGGCAGTCTGTAGCACAGTGTGATCAGATTTAACAAAATTCTGCGATTTTAGCAGAATATGACCCCCGCAGAAATTCTGCTAGTTGCTTGGTTAATCTGCTAAAATATACTAAACATTTAAAAAAATCCTGAATTTCTGCTCTGCTGAAGGGTGGCCAAGGCAAACACACCAACAAAAACGTTACATAAAATGGAAATGATAGATTTTTCTATGTTTCTAGCACAATTATTTCAATGAAACCTAGTTAACTTACAATAAATGTTGAATTATGTTAAGATTATTAAGATTCTGCTAAAAATTGTCAACTTTATCTATTGTGCGGCGTATTATGCTAAGCCCTAAATCAGGGTTCATATTCTGCTAAAATCGCAGAATTCTGGTAATTCTGATCACACTGTGCTACAGACTGCCACTTCTCTGCCAAGGCTGCCGTGCCCTATAACGTTGCGGCATAGTGACGTGAATTTTTACGATACGGCAACGTTAATTTCTACGACGCGGCAACACACTGCGCCGCGACATCGCATCGTTGTGCGTTGACGGCGCCGTGCCGTGTACATGTGGACACGCCCTTACTTTCGCATTTATAATATTAGTATGGATTATCTTATGTGACAACAATAAAAACGCCGCGCGCGTCGCGTGTTTTAATCTTTTCGACACACAAAGCGTAGCTATTGCGTGCACTTGCGCATTGATTTAGCATTGTAAAAAGAAAAAGACGTGTGTCACTCGAGGACTGCTGCGGTAAAGCTATTGCTTAAATATACATGTCTGTGCCTTCAAGCCACACCTCCGTGCCTGTCGGAGTAGGGAGCGTGAGGTTTTTTCGTTACGATTCGGTACCCGCGCTCAAAGCCCGCAATGAAAGCTATGCAATAACTTAACCCGTGACGCGTCCTATGTACAGACGGTTAATCGTAACTCAAAATGGTACTGTAGCGTCCTGCGTAACAACGACTGTTCATAACGCGGCCAATGACTTTGAAGGTCACCTGTAGTTCTTACAAGTGAATGTTTCCAGTATAAAAAATATTTCTCTATGCCTTAAACATTTATAATTCGAATCGACACGACTCCGAGACAGGCAATAGAGACCAAAACCACAAAATAAAAAAAAAAGTGAATCATTGATTGAGTTGCGTCATCGGCCATAGTTTGTGACATTTGTCTTGTTCAACGAATATTTGAATTGTGAATTATGCCGAGAGGAATAATTAGATGAGTGATAATTGAGACGTATATTACTGGAAATTTTACGTAGAATACGTTTATGATATTGGTTTTAGGGATATTTGAAGAATACTCAGTGAAAAAGTGTCTCAACTTTTCAGTGCGGAAGACGCAAAATGGCGCTTTTTTTCTTGTTTGTGAATAATGGAGATTTGTTATTATTCATAGTGAAATACGTTGTGTTAAATGTGTGAAAATATAAGTGAATGTATTTGGCAATCGTGTAGTGATATGAAAACGTGAATATGATCATTTGATGACTCAGCATTATCATGTAAGTGTTAGTATGTAAGCAATTAAAATTAAAACAAAAGAAAATCAATTTTTTATAATTTTATAGAAAAAATATATCGTCATGATTACATTTTTATGCTATAACTAGTTTCTTCCTCTTTCCAAAAATATATCATACATGGCATATAATTATAGAACAATAGGGTAAATAAAATTTTCAAACTCGGTAGTCATAAAAAAGCTAGATTTCGTGAACTCCCTTGACACTATCGGGATCGGTGCCGGCTGTGCGCCGGACGCGTCACGGGTTAAAAACTTGAGCGATATCAAGGGACATCCGGATGGAACAAAGCGTTAAATCAGAAAGAGACAGACAGAGAACCACGCGCACGCCGCACGGCTTACAACTCTAGCAAAAAGTGTGGTGACAACTTTTCGTAAGAAATTTTTCCTTTTCACAACGCGCGTAGCAAGAGACATTTTTTTGGAAATGTCTCTTGCTCCCGAACGTCAAATGAGATGACATTTGACCCCCTTCCCCCCTAAAACACCTCACGTAATTTATGAATGCCCCCTTACGTAGACAAATAAATAAAACTAAATTTTGATTGAAGAAAATTCCACAAAATAACCGCAGACGGCATTACGTGTAATAAAACGTTGATATTAATATTTTAATGTAGATAATTTTTTGGTAAATTGTACCAAATGTATTGGAAATCTTTCCCACTACTTTGAAATAAAATATATAAAATTTAATAATAATAATAACAACTTATCTAAAAATAAATCGTTTTACAGATCACCCAACACCCAGAGCGTGAACGAATACTACACTTTGGATAGAAAAGTGTGGAATCAATACAATGTAGAATGGCCCGAATATAATGTCGCACATCAACCTTATTTACGGTTGGGTAAGTTTCTTAAAACAAATATAATAGTTTAAAAAACTAAAAAACACCCTTTTTATAGAAAACCGAACTAAAAAATAGACATTTTTATCAAATAAGTGTATTGTCATTGGTCCTCAATAAATCTACAAAGTTTGAACGAAATCTGGCCGTTTAAAGTGGGTCAAAATCGCGCCCAAAGAAGTCGTTTACAAACTTACAAACATACAGGTGAAGCTAATATAAAGCGTGTAAAAAGGTAGCTAATTCAATTGAATTGAACAACATTTAAAATTTAAACTTATTAGAGCTTTTTTTACATTCATTGTTACAGATCTCGTCTTTTTTACTCTAAGGAAAATAAATATTGAAAACTAATTCCATTTTTTCCTTTAGTACCTAATCTCAAATTTTGATTTTTATTCATTCTTCAATAATTTATAAATTATTGTAGAGATTTTTCGTAATAAAATCAACATTGAATACATCTCTTGAAAGTTCTTTGAATAAAATACAATTCAACAAACAATATGCCTCATTGTTTCCGAATAATTTTTTTTTATAAAACATTTTATTCCATTCCCCTTGCTCATATTCATACTAAAATTAATATTATTTACAGATATACCGCCATCAATAAACAGTCTATACAGATCGAACTACACATCCTTCTGGCTTGATACTTTACCTAATAAATTGAGCAGATATGTTGTTGATCCTTTATATGCGTTCACTCCGACAACTACTACGCAAAGGAATAGAGTCACACATAGACCTATAGGTTAGTTTAATTTTTAATTTATTGTATTAAAATGGTGTATAAATAAAGAAAAAAGATGGGGGTTCAAATCCCGCTTCAAGATAGAGTTATTTATATTGTTTAAAAACATAATATGGTGTGGTATAGGTTAGTTTCTTTTAGAATTTTGGTAGGGAGATATCAATAACAACGGGTCACCATGAAATTTGACTTTGATTGCAAAGCATTAAATTTCGTAGTTTAGGTCGTAATTAGACGGAAAAAAAATATATGGCATGAAAAACTTTGCTTTTGTGCTTAGAAGACTGATTGAAGGAAATTTTTAAAAATCTCGGATTTTAATTTTTGATTGAAAATAAAACTATTGAAATAAAAATGTTTATTATTTTTATTAAGTTTTACTATCAAATTAGCTTACAGAAATGTGGAAAATAACTTAAAAGTGCACACTTTTACTTTTTCTTTTATGTTCTTTCTCTCAATAAACCCCAAATATAGTCGCCCATCATGTTTTCATTGTATTGGCCTTGATAGCGTTGTTCAAAATTCATGATGTCCTGATGGAAACGTTCTCCTTGCTCTTCGGAATAGGCTCCCATATTGTTTTTAAATTTATCCAAATGAGCATGCAGCATATGTACTTTTAATGACATCCTGCAGCCCATGGCCTTAAAATTTGTAATTGGAATTTGCCTTTCCTTCCAAACACCTTTTACAATATCTACAAGCAACATGTGGAGCCCATGGCTTATCTTGATTCCGTACAGGACAGTCAAAATATGCTTCATAGGCTTCACAGAGAACGTGAGATGTCTTTAGTTCATATTTCACGTCTCGAACTTTAATAAATTGACCACATATAAAACAAAATGCATCAGCATCGTATTTGCACTTTCGTGACGACATTTTAAGTTATTCTGGGCTTGTAAATAATACCTGATGGTTGTTTATCACTCGGGTGCCATCTAGCGGCACAGTGTAAACGTTAATATCCCACTCTCACCGCGCGGTCTTTTTAAAAATATTAAAATCAATTAAAATTTATGAAAAAATTGAAAAATTAGTATTATAATTATAACTATCACAAAAGCAAACTTTATACCGAAAAAAGGTATTTTCTTTTCGTTTTTGTGCATAACTAACTGGAAAATAATAGTATAAACTTTAGGACAAAGAACAAAAATTTTTTTGTCGAGTCGTGATAATTATTAATAATAATAATTAAAGTTATTAAGAACCTTGTAAATTGGTTAGAAATTTCAATATTGACATCAAAATAGTAACGGAACTCTAGTTTTGTACATTTATTAATTTATAAAATATTTTAAAGTTATTATCAGTATGCTGCCAGTATTTGTAATTTTAAAAATAATAACAAACCTTATAATACGCGTTTTCATAATTATGTTTATTCATAACGTGTAATTATAACAACTTTAATTTTTCATTTTCAGAAACAATCAGAAAATCGATCTACCCGCCCGTAGTCCACACCGACTATAGCCAACCCCTTTACGGCAAACTGCGACCAAACCCACCTCAATACAGACCCGATACAGACAACATATACCGTGAAATACAAGCCATTAAAACCCCATCAAGACCAATCCCACCCTTAAAAACCCCATATATCTACACTACACAAAAACCAACTTTTAACTTAACTATAGCAAAAACTTCAAATAACACAGTCACGCTCATTATTTCCCTCACAATTCTATTCTTAGCGTTCAACATAAGTATATGCGGTGTATTGTATTTCAAAAAGCGGAAACGACTCCGAGCCTTAGAGCGTCCTTCGGAAATAGGTGAAGTAGATGTAATCGGACAGAAAAGTTCCGAAAGCGCTTTACGCAAGCTCAAAAATGGCTGCAGCGTTATAAAGTCCATGAAAATACAGAAAAAGAAAGTTAAGGAGTGTAAAACGCCGAAATCTGATGATTCCGGCGGGTTTAGAGAACGGTTTCAGTTACGACGCCATTTGTCGACTAGTACGTTAGATGCGCACACTAAAGTTAGAGATTGGATCACAAATGAAGTTATGCATCGATGTTCACCGAGTATTTTGAGAAAATCCAATTCGGAAAGTGAAAAAAATAAACAATTCACACGATCTGAGGAATTATTAACAGAAAAGAAGAATAAAGCTGACAAAATAGATGTGACACAATCCAATTTATTGGCAAAGAATTTTAGAAATAAAACCTCCGAAAAGACTACTTCGACGTCCGCGTTAGATTCACAATCGTCGATTAGTAAACTTTCAGTGGGGAAAACTAGTAAATCGAATGAATCTATTAAAAGCAAAGATAGTGCTAAATCCAAAAAAGTATCTGTAGCTATCGATGCAACACCCGCTGCAAGAACAAACTCCATATTAAAACAAGAACCAATAGAATTGTCCAAATCTTTTGATTGCATAGAAAAAGGAGTACAAGTAAACAAATTGCAAAGATCAAAAACAGTTGGAGACGATACATACTCAAAAGTTTCCAAACCAAAAACTACAGAAAGTACACAAACACAAAATCAAATATATACAAACGAAGTGACGCTTTCCCTACAAAATAGGCCTTTAAAAATATCACACAAGCATTCCACATCTGATCCTGTTACGGACGTAAATTATGAACAATTAATGAGACAAATGCAAAAAGAAACAATGGATATACTTCCTCCCATCACATTCCGAAACGAAATCAACGTAACATCCCGCGATGATAAACAAACTCCACTTTTAACACCGGAAGAAGCGTTATTAACAATTAAACGCAGAAACTTTCCGAAAGTGCTCCCCGACTTTCCGAAGTCACAGAAAAGACTTTCCTTACAACCGAGTTTACAAACTTTCGGTTATATCGACAGCCAAACAGACAGAAAAGTTCCGCCTCTACCGCCGCCCAGAACTACAACTTTAGAGCGGCGCCTCGCGTACAAGAACACCAAATTACTTTCCTCTTTCGACGCGCCGAGAAAGATAAATGAGAACTCGAATTATGAAAATATTGATGATTTGACGCATTCCGAAAAATCTAAATCTATTGAAAATAGAATTGACTTAAAAGTAAACCGACAAATCGAACCTTCAACACAAAGAGAATTTCCGCGAGTAATAATAGCGTCTACATCGGAACCAAAAATTATCATACAACCGTCTTTAAGCCAAGTAGAAATCCCATCAAACGCACCAAGAGTTCGTTTACCCGACGACTTTCATTCCGGTTCAGTCACATCATTTTCGTCATACTATTCAGACGATGACGATGAAATCGATGACATCGATGACGATTTTGAAGATAAGCTTTTAAAAGAATTAGTCGGTGGAGTAGAATCACCTACAGAAGATGTTTTAGACTCAAAAGGCCCAGATACAATATTACGCAAAGTAGAAATCGTTCCAGTGAAATTAAACACAGTACAGACACAAAAAAGTAGTGATTACGTTTGCGTAACTGACTTATTACTTCCAGACGTAACGAATTTGGAACAAACTGCGCAAATAAAACCAAATTTCAGTTTAAATAAGTTAAAAAATAGAAGTGAAAGTATTAATAGACCTCCAGAAAAGGCGGTGAAAGTGAAACAGAAACGAAAAAAGGCTGGAGCGATTTTGAGTAGAGTTAAAAGTAGTGGTAGCGGTAAAAGTGATAGTCAATTGGAACATTCTACGTCAGGTTCATCTAATGATACTGAAACTAGTACGGGAACTGTGAGAAAAGTCGAACAATAGCACTAGTGTTTATTGTAAATAGTGATTACATTCATATATTACTTAAAAAAGAGCGTGTGTGCCGAGCACACGTGTCAGAAGTGAAACTTCTTTCGCAAGATACAAAGATACAAAAATCATCGTCATACTCCATGACGTGACGGCATTGCCATGACGCGACTTGAAATTTGACTCTCAACGTGCCTAAAGAAGTTTCACTTCAAAAAATTATATTAGCTTAATCGCTAAATCGCTAAAATTAGTGACAAATAATATGAATTTCATGTAAAATGAAATGTAGCCAAAGAACGATAAAATGATTCAAAGTTAGTTTTAACAAATTAATGTATTTATGTAACTGTGAGTTTAAGAAAGACTAAATGTATACTAAAGTGCCTTTATTTTACACGCATTTAGATAATAAACCGTGTTTTTATACTTACGTGTTTTATTTACAACTTATATACAAATTATATACTAAAACCTGCCTCTTGAAACACTCTATCTATTAAAAAAACCGCATCTAAATCCGTTGCGTAGTTTTAAAGATTTAAGCATACAAAGGGATATAGGGACATAGAGACAGAGAAAGCGACTTTGTTTTATACTATGTAGTGATGACCCACTTATTTTTATGAACTGATATTTAAAAAAAAGTATATAGATTCAGTTAAACCTAACTAAAGTAACTTTGTATGTTTTTCTCTTCTTCATAATTAAATCACTGAACCGATTTGTATGACATTTGGTTTAAAGATAGCTCGAGACTTGAATATGGACGTAGGGTTTTTCTTTAACTACATCGTCGAAGCCGCGGGCGAAAAGCTAGTAAGTTACAAATTCCAAAAAAACAAATGAATTTCAAGAATCAAGAACAATCTCGTTATTTAATCTCTAAAACACTGAAATAAGTTTTTAGTTCCCAAGTTCTAAAGGGATAAATGAAATAGCCCGAAGCAAGAAGGGTTGAAAGTAACGAATAGCGACAACTCATGCCAATTAGCAGTGTACAATAATTATCCGAAACTTGGCCAATCTCACTCTATGGCTGAATAAGTGTGCTATAAATACGTTTCGAGTTTCGTTAGGCTGGTTATGAACGAGCGGTTTTTTGTGTATATATTTAATTTAAGGGTTGGAAGGTAAGCTTGAAAATTGTAGTATTTATTTGTAGACACAGGTAGGTATATTCCTTATGAGAAATGGTTTAATCTCTACAAGTTCATTTAGGATGCTTCGTTAGGATATATTATAATAGTAGTGTGAATTATATTACTGGCTGATAATAATGTTAAATGTCAAAAACATTTCGCGTTTAAATTCGCGTGGTTAAATTCTGTTTATTTTGCCGATAAAACCAAGGGCAAATCTAGTACATTTTTCTTAAGCATAACTATAACAACCAAATAACGAAGTTTCACTGAAATCCGGTCTGTAAGCTTGTATGATTCAGTAAAATAAACATCCTATTTATCATCCTACTCTACTCTACAATAGCTATAAGATCTCTATCTACTTTGGCATTTAATATAATATTTGTAAGTATACAATTCTCATTTTAATGAAACTCGTCACTAACCCGCCTAAATTGTGAAGTAAATACAGTTCGCGGAAGTTTCGTTGAAATTATCAAACCGTAATTCTGTCTTGAGAGGAGTTAGCGAGTTTGATAGATGTTGAGATTATCTATGAACGTTGAAAGGATTCCAATGTTGAGTTAAAGTTTAAGCTTTTAGTTACCGCTTTGCAGAACGATTTTTTTAATACATTTATATTTGCTTTACTATGTTACATAATATTAATTCAGCTAAGTATTTCTATAGCTTATCTTTTAAACTGATTATAAATTATATTACTGTAAAGTTTCATCCAAATCCGTCCAGTAGTTTTCGCGATAGAGTAGAAAACATATTTACGCCCTCACAAATTTTAGCATTTGTAAGAAGCATGTAACCAAATAATTTAGATTCGATTTTGACCCACTTTCAAAGCACATATTTATTCAGACAATTTATAATTTATCAAGGATTGGTAACAAGAGTTCATCTTATTGAAGCGTGTATTTTTAGTTTCTTTTATAATATATTCTGTCTGATAGGTACGCAAAGGCGAAAAAGACATTGAGAAGTGTCGCTGCATCTTAAAGTGTAGGAACAAGAACACAAAACAGAATTTTAAATGGAGTTTATGACCTTGATATAACATTTAAATTATGGTTATATTCTACCAATTTATGGCACGATTCGCCCGTGGTACATATTTACGTTTTCTCTACATAAGAACCATCCTCGTACTTCAAGGAATATTACTTAAAAAAAGAATTATCGAAATCGGTCCACCCGTTCACACGTGATGCCGTGACAACGTGAAACGGGTTTCATTTTTAATTTATAAAAGGTACCTTACAGCTAGTGACACAATTTTTGAAATGAATAGATACTAAGATACGCCAATTAAAACGTACACCAATAGGTAGTAAAATAATATGTACATATGTGACAAAGGCTAGAATAAGAATTTTACAAATGAAATGAAAATAAACAATGAACTTTACATTACACACATAGCAATCCTAACCTCTTACAGCCTTTAAATTATATAATACATAATCAGACCTAATTTTGGTTAGCTAAATCAGTAAATGCAATATTGTTATGATTAGTGATTACTGTAACGATATGTGACGAATCAACGGTATATAATGAGACCGCCAATATTATGGGAATGGTTCTCATTAAATTTGTAGTCGGGTTATTTAAATTGGCATATAGTTAACAATATTGTTACTTGATAATGATTATATTATTATGTTGTAATTCGTTTGTGCGATTCAGTGATAAAATACTCTTTATTACAATATAATATATAAATCTATACTAATATTATAAAGCTGAAGAGTTTGTTTGTTTGAACGCGCTAATCTCGGGAACTACTGGCCCGATTTGAAAAATTCTTTCGGTGTTAGATAGCCCATTTATCGAGGAAGGTTATAGGGGTTATATCATCAAGCTACGACCAACAGGAGTGGAGCCACGGGGGTGAAACCGCGCGGAGCAGCTAGTGTTTAATATATTTGAAGAACATGTTCTTTTATAATAATCAGTTAACGTAGATACTTTAAATGTCTATTCATAAAGATACTCGACGTCTACTTACAAGAATTAGAGCTCTGCCAAGTGCTCAAAGAAAAAGAACTTAACTCATTGTTCGTCGTTCGATGTTCCGCTAAAAGAATTGCTAAATAGGCCATACGTACTTCACAAAAGTCTTAAAAATTCCCAAAGACGCTTCATTTACAAATTAAACTTCGCCACGAATAAGAAATTATTACTCCGAATACGCTCCCGGAAAAAGTTCCCGTTGAAAATTATAAAAAGCTTCGGCCTACCATTAAAAGTTGTATGAAATTTATTAACGAACCAAGTGACTACGTGTCGTTTGCAATTAATGGAATGGGCCTTATTTTTAGAGGCATAAAGGCTATTTTGTGAAGTAGCATTTCATGATTTAATGGTTAGGGAAATTTGAGCTCTGATGGTTGTAATTAGAGTTTAAAATTGTATGTGTTTTTCTTCATATGTTGGTAGAAGATGGAATTATGCTATCTTGTCGTGTTAACTTTTTGATTACTTTGTATTCAAGTTAATGGGGAAAGCTAAATCAGAGTGTATTAGAATTTATCTCGATGTGTTGAGAATTGTAGACGTTCAATTTGTTAGGGTAATAATTAAACAATTAAGCTTGAGAAGTTTTTACTTCATCATTAATTAGTTATGACATCTTATCAGTGGTTGTATTTAAATTGGTTACTACAGTTAATTATTTAATACTAGCATTCGACCTGAGGCTTCGTTCGCGTATTAAAACGAAAGTCGAAAACCCGCATGTTTAATTTTTATGTCGGTAGGTATTATATCTGGCACACACAGTGATGATTATAAGATCGTTTAATGTTATACAAAAAATAAATTTAATTTAATGTCATGTAAGAAAATCGGAAAAGTGCGATCAAATTTTTAAGCTATTGCATAGCTTCTATCGCGGGCCTTGAGCGCGGGGACCGAATCGAGAAATTACGTAACGAAAAAACCTCACGCTCCCCACTCCGACGGGCTCGGAGGTGTGGCTTGAAGGCATGCTATGCAATAGCTTTACCGCGGCAGTCCCCGAGTGCCACACGTCTTTTTTTTATATTTCACACACTTCGTAATAAGTTCGTAAAGTTGCTTCTACGTGAAATAATTATTAAAATCGTTCCAATAATTTTGGCCATACAAAACATAAATTCCAATCTTATTTTCATCAGTTAATATTTTTACAGACCTCAATTTTGTCTCATATCTGCATCATTTTATAAAGAAACCGCACCGCTCATATATCCACTTTATATACTGAGGCATAAAGCTGACGTTAAACTTAATTAACAGGTGCGCAAGCTAAATTAAAACATATAGCTTCGGATATTCAGCCTGGTTACTATACATTTATGTATATACCGTTAAGACGAGAATTCCCTGCATCTTCGATCAATTTGGAATTCAATGACGTCCGTTGGTAAACAAATTTGCTAATGGCTTTGTTGCTCAACTGCTATTAAAGAGAAGTTATGTTTTTCAAGTTTTAGTAAGTATTTTTGACGTATTTAGTTCGTTTTTTTAGTTTATCAGGAATAGGTAGTCATCTTTTTTTGATGAATAGTTTTTGTTATTTTTTGAATCTATACTTAATATTATAAAGTTAAAGAGTTTATTAGTTTGAACGCGCTAAACTCAGGAAGTACTGGTCCGATTTGAAAAATTCTTTCGGTGTTAGATAGCCCATTATCGAGGAAGGCTACCTATATATCATTAACAAACCAACAGGAGCAGAGCAAAGCGGGTGAAACCGCGGAGCACAGCTAGTTCTTTATAAATAACTTCTTTTTAATAAATAACCAGATATATCGTTTATTTAACAAAATTAATACCTAGCTATTAATTTCGTAGCACCTATTTTTTCCTTTGTTTTTCGGTAATAGGTTAATTTATTAAAAAAGCCAAATGTAAGTCCAATGAATTTTTACTCTACTTTGTATCAAGTATTATTGAAATAAATCTACAAAAGATACATCAAAAAGATTCAAAGCTCAATAGATTTCTAAAAGCATTTCCTTTACTTACACAGCATTCTAGATGATTTAAGTGCTATCAAAGACACAAGCTCAGCTATGTCACAAATCGGACCAAGACTTCGATGTTTATCCAGAACTTTTCGTTTTAAAGACAAAATTATTTATTTATTTTTTACTTAAAGTATTTTCCGAATACATATTATAAAAAGTAACAAGTCAATAACTGCGTTAAAAACAACCGACTTCAAACTTGCACTTGCAACATTTACAAATACAGACAAAAATGCTCATAAAATAAAAACTACTGGGCCTATCCGAATAAAATTTTTATGGGACCAATTCGACACCATCCCGCATCGAACAAAAAAAGAATCACGTGAATCGGTTGAGAAACCTCGGAGTAATCGGTGTACATACATAAAAAAAAAAAAAACATACCGGCCGAATTGATAACCTCCTCCTTTTTTTTGAAGTCGGTTAAAAAACTCAGTGTTTTTTTTTATAATACACATCTTGCAGCTGATTTAATTTTATCATAATATCATAAAGAATGTCATGGTTATTTCGGTTATTTCAAATGACAATAGATACATTATTTCACATAGTAGTGGAGATGTAAGTAATGTGCAAATGAATAGAATAAATGATGCCACGATAAAGCAAAGTTCGCGGGTTCGTATCCCGTTTCATTTTTTTATGTTCTTTAAAGTTTTCCTGTAGAAAAATCTATGCAACCAATAAATCTATTTAATTATTATTTTTTTGCCTATGCAACCACATAATATTATAATTTATGCTTTTACCTTGTATAAATTGATAATGTTATTGTTATGTGTTTGTGAGTGTTGAAATAAATGCTTTCTTGCCTCTCAAGTAAAGTCAGGGCAACTAGTAATAGATCAAATGTGAAAAGAAATAGCCAACTACATCCTATAGACGGGTTTGAATAGATTCCTGAGCGTCATACGTCAATGTCCAGATAGATAGCTTATCCGGGAAATACTTGCTCGTCATGCTTCAGTATTTCAAAGATATCCGGGAATTCTATTATGGGAACATACTTCGAAATTGTGTCGAAATGGATTAGTTTTCTTAGTAATTTTAAATGATGGGTTATTTTTAAACTAGGTATTATTGTTAACACGCATGTATAAGCTTTATCTGTAGGTATGTTTGTATGTTACCGACATAATATTATGTCTAAAGAAGTCGATTACATACCGATTTTGACCGAATTAAAATCCTTCAAAATATCTCACTTTTTATTGGCATACCAACTAGTAAGAACATAGGTCTCTATGTTCTTATTGAACTCACTTCTTCACCAATTTAAACAAAAATATTTTCCGATTCTCGATGACTACTTATTATTTAATACAATACTTATTGATAAGAACAATTATGCAAAGACACAATTATCGATAAACGAAATAAATGGTCGGAGCTTCTCGAACATTCTCAAACTAAATTGCGCGAACGGTAATTGCTTTTTTAGATTCAAGATATTGGAGTATCAATTGTCTCGATGGCTGAAATAAAGGGTAATGGATTGAAGTAATCAAATATTTAAGTCCTGTACAAATGTAGCGAGAGAAATGTTTTTTTTTTTCATAGTTTTTACAACTATTGCATGCAGTTTTTATTGGTATTACGTACGTTTAAATAAAGATTTTCATGAACATTTTGTTAGCAGGAAATATCTTACTGGCAAACAGGTTTAAGCATTGCAGTTTGAATCTACTAACATATTTATATTTTAACGAGTAATAATATTGCAATATTAATTACAAATAGATGTGCAAAACATTAAATATGAAGCACTTAAATCCACTAGATTTTATAAAGACATTATTTCTTTAAGTGACGACGATCGACGAGCTTTTTTAAGTTTACAGAACTGAATACAAAGCAATTGTTCCCGCCAGAAAAGACTGAAAATTCCAAACAACTTTCTCACAAAAAAAACTCTGTCATGAAATGAGTAGAATTCAAATATTTGAAAGTTTCGTCCAAATGCTTGTACGAAGTTTGGGCGCAGGTGTGGAAGCTTGCAGTCTGTTAAATGAAGTGTCAGATTTAGTTTCTAATTATAAGTCTGGAATGGGAATATTTTTGATCAATTTTCATTTTAATAGTGGGTATTATTTGGATTAGAACGTCCTACTAATATTATAAATGCGAAAGTTTGTAAGGATGTGTGTGTGTTTGTTACTCTTTCACGCAAATACTACTGAACCGATTACAATGAAATTTAGCACACATATAGAGGGTAACTTGGATTAACACATAGGATAGGTTTTATCCCAGAAATCCCACGGGAACGGGAACTATGCGGGTTTTCCATTGAAAACGCGGGTGAAGCCGCGGGCGGTAATCTCGTTATATATAGGCTTGTAAATTCTCCTTTAATAATATAATGCAATGGGGTAATGGATTATGGATTTGTTTACTGATCAATTATTTTACAGAAAATAAGTACTTAATCGTCTTCGATAAGTTTTGTTATAATTACTATAAAATAATATATTATCAGATATATTGTTGTAAAACATTAAAAATATTGCGTATTAATTTATATATATATTATATCTTACCTTCCATAAATTTTTTGCAAATGTGATGAATTTTTGTAAAAAATAATACTTATATAAAAAAATAATGGTATTAAGAAACTTGATGGATAGCGTGGAATGTTCTTTAAGAAATTTAAGTAAAAGAAGTACAACAAATTCGATTACTTAGTTAGATTAGGGAGAGACCTAGTTGCCTAAAGGGAGCAATAATATAATTATTCTGTGGTGAAAGGCGTTTCAAATATCGATTTATGATCAAATTTATCTATTTTTCCACTTAAAATTGTCATAATCATCAGCTCCTTTTTCACACAGGCTTTTTACATACAGGCTTACTGTGAGGAAGTAACCTAGCATGTCACATGTCAAAGTATATTACCTACCTAGTTAATTCACTATTATACTCACAGATGACTATAGTATTATCTTAATATTATATATAAATCTCTTGTCACAATGTTTGTCCTCAATGGACTCCTAAACCACTTAACCGATTAAAATAAAATTCGCACACCATGTGCAGTTCGATCCAACTTGAGAGATAGGATAGTTTAAACATGTAGGTACCACGGGCGAAGCCGGGGCGGACCGCTAGTAGATTATTATACTAAATAATTACTACGTAAACTAGTCCGAACAACGCACGAATATTAGAGTTTATTTTTACCGAATATAAACTTAAATAAATCATATTGTCACAATTCTTCCATGCTAATGCTATTTATAATGTAACAATGATACAATATTACCATGTAACAACATCACAATGTACGTCAATTAACTACAGGTCAGTTCAAACAAGTACAACACTCCCCGTATTTCCCCTTAATTGACACTTATCCTGATCAATGCTATGATAGTATCAGCAGTTCGGAAACTTTACTTCGCTGTTCGATTAGCTATTTGTATTGTTTAAGCTTGATGATTTATGGAATGGGATATTGGTGTGAGATTGTATTTAGATGGTAATTAAAAGGTGCAGATTGGAAGAAAATGTTGTAGAGAGAAAGTATATAGAAAAAGATATAACTTGATTTAATATAATATTTATGATATTTTTCATGTCCATGAAGTCAAACTTATACTCAAACATTTATATTTCAACCACACTCCGTTTGCGCTTTAAAAATGCCAATATTCAACTAGAGTTCATTTCGAAGCTCCTTTAAATCTTCAAAATACAGAAGATATAATTTAACATGCAAACTCTCAGTCATGCAAACTCTTAGTCTCGAAAAAATGAGGTCCCATTTTCAATCAAAAAGTCACATATTCACTAAAAATACTTTATTTAGCATCATTTTTTACATTATGAAATACCCAAACTTAGTTCCTAAAATATTTAACACGGAAACCAATATTTTATTTTAATCCAAAATTAAACAAATTCTAAATTTCAAAACTCGTTAATGTTAATCTTTGCCACATCTGAACAAATAGCAATTAATCTTTGCCCTCAAGTAATTGCATCTAAGACAAAGATGAATCAGCCTTACGCACCGAGTTCCGTGGTTTGTGTTAGTGCAAGAGCTGCTTGATTTTGCATGAGTTTTTAGATGAATTCAATCTTAAAATAATTTTGATTGTGTTAAGGATTATTAGCGATACGATGCCTGTAAAAAATTGGTGAAAAAATCTATTATTGAGTTTTGTATAGATCACTTTTTTACAAGCCACCATAGAGTATTGTAAAGATGAAAAATAATAATAAAAACAGATGTCTGTAAATAATTAACTATATAATTTACCTTCCTGTTTACACCTGGCTATTCTAACGTTACGATTGAAAGCTGCAACCAATTTATTTTTACATTCTTAATATTTTATTTTAAAACATGTTAAAATATTGCATTTAAAAAAGAATATAACTCCAGTATACAGCCAATTGATAAGTCAAAGATAAGTTAAGGATCTTAGACTATAACGAATATAGAGCACACTTTGAATAATGTTTGTACTGCGTTGACGGTTCTGTTTTGTTTATCTGTGACTCGGAATGTTCATTGATTCGCTTGTTGATTTGAATTTGCAATATTTAGTGTGCAATTTTCTTCTTATTAAGATATTTTTGGTGGTAAAAAAATGTAGAGCACTTATTATATTTCACTTGTCTGTTTCAATTCTGTAAGCGAAAATCAACACCCTGTGGGTGCAGAGTGCAGACCGCAGTTGCGATAAGATGCATATAAGATGTAGATTATTATTTTGCACGCCTCATAAGCGAAGCGTTGAGGTGGGTACTACTGTCACTTCGCGCAAAACATCTGATTTTTCAAACTTAAAATGTCTTTATGTATCATACATTGCACTTGTAAGATAATACATACACACACATATTAAGAAAAAACACTATTTTTAACGTTCATGATATTTTTGATGTCATTTTTGTTATTTAAACTAGTTAAAAAACAGTTTAAAAAAGTTCTGTCTTGGACGTCCGTGTGTCTGTATGTGCGGATCCTTTTTCTTGTTAACACGATAGCGACCGAAATACTTTACTAATCGAGTCTTTTTTTTTCTCTTACGCTTGAGTATGCTCAGGAATAGAACCCTTTCATTTTTCAGGGTCTGATTCGATGTGGTTTAATTGTTATTAAATAAACAAAAATAATAATTAATAAATATTTATTAAAAAAAAATTATGAGGCGTGCACTTTTGGATTTTCCAAATTATTTTGTTTCTACCCACGTTTGTTATTTCTTATGATAATTAAATAAAAGATGTATTGTACTTAGATGTTGCGGGATATTTTTGTTAGTTTTGTGAATGAATGTCTGTAATAACTAATATGTATTTTTGTTTGTCAATATTATATTATCGAATCTTTATTTTCTATGTCGACGGCGCTGGCGCGCGGTAAATCTCTAAAGAGATTATGCTTGTGCCAGTTTAATTTAATTTATAATGAATTGTATTATTGTAGTAAATAAATAAATAAAAATAAATAAATTTAATCTACATAAAGCCTAGATCAATTGAAGCAGAATTTTTCTAGACAGGTAGCTTATATTATACTAAGTTATGCTAGTTTAACAAGAAAATGTGAGGAAAGAAAAATACCAAACGCAAAGCTAAAAAAAAATCGAACTCTAACATAACTACTTAATCCTTATTTATTTTAAAAACAACATATTTTATAGTAATTATTGTACCTTACCTTTTAACCTTAAAGCGCTGTTTTAAATATTCAGTTAATATTTCCTGAATGTTCCGTTTCAGAACGAAATTCCCTACATGATGAAATTATAGAGCTTCGCTTAAAGCGATTCGTTTTTCCTTTTTATCAAATGATTAACACGTAGTGCCTTGTACGTGCCTTTGATTTTTACTGCGTATTTTACTTTAACGTTTAAATTAATTTCTATATGCTTTTTTATAAAACGTTGTTTCTTTGTAGAATAGTTTTAAATTGTAAAGCTTATTCTAAGTAGAAATATTACACGAGACTAATACGATATTATTATTATTATAAAAATTTAAAATTCTATTTTAATTGTATATTTCAGTTTTCAATCTAGTTTTCCTACCACACTATCCTACTCATATTATAAATGCGAAAGTTTGTGAGGATGTGTTGGGGGGCGTTTGTTACTCTTTCACGCAAATACTACTGAACCGATTACAATGAATTTTAGCACACATATAGAAGGTAACTTGGATTAACACATAGGGTAGGTTTTATCCCGGAAATCCTACGGGAACGGGAACTATGTGGGTTTTTCTTTGAAAACGCGGGCGAAGCTGCGGTCGGGAAGCTTATCTTATATCTATATTGTTCTAGTTTTAATCTATCTGCACCCTAAATTTCATTTAAATCAGTCCAGTAGTCTACATATGAATCATAACGATAAGCAAAATTGCCTCACTAACAGGATTCATTATATCCGTCATATCTTCACATAAATGGCCTACGATATAGTAAATAAAGCGTAACGTATATTTTATCTTAAATACAGGAGAATATCAGCTCCTTCATATTATATTTCCACGGTATATTATCTGCACGCCCCTGGAGATCTCCGATTTGAACTAATGTCGTCAGGAAATTCATATCGTAAGGTCTTTTATATCGTACGACATATCGGTATGTAGTTAAATATATTTTTATTAGTGTGAAAATTGTAACTGGATTGTTAGCGAATAAGGATAGATATTTTCTAAATATTTTTATAGAAATCACAATTCAGCTCGCGCGGGGGGCACAAAAGCATTCCATTGCTTTCTCCTCCTGCTTTAATTATCCCTTATCCGATAAAAGTTGGCATTTGAGACCCTACCTTTGCAAATGTTCATTTATGGTGGTGCTCATTATAAATAAAAAGACGGGTTGCACTCCGGGAGTGCCGGCAGAAGTGAAAACTTGATTATTAACGTTGAGCATGTTTGATATCCATCCGTCTTACGCTTTTTCGATCAGGTCACGTGTCCTGACGCGAGTTTAAGATTTTATACCCATAACAGAAAAAGTGCTCAACGCCGCTAAAGAAGTTTTCACTTCAAATAATGTGTTTCGTTACTTGTGAATCTTCAACCGGCGTTTTATTCATCCTCTCTTTAACTTTCGCAGAATAATCTACCTAATCTCTCTATCTAACAAAAAAGCGCAGACAAGAACATTCAAATAACCTACCAAAATAACTGTAACCGTAATAACATTGTCATACATTAAAAATTTATTCTCAAACAATAACAAACATAACATCACATATTTATTCACATAATAATAAAACGTCGTAACCTATAAAAGCCTTCGTTATCTACACAACGAATGCGTTCAGGGCACACCTAGTCAATTCCACAGCTACGTTCGAGCGGGAATTTGTGTCGTCATTTTGTTGTTACCACATCAACCTATGTTATTGGAAGATGCAGGAGAATTTTAATATTAAATGTTAAGCTTTAAGAACTATGTTATAATGTTTATTTTTTATCACTACATAGTATAAAACAAAGTCGCTTTCTCTGTCCCTATGTCCCTTTGTATGCTTAAATCTTTAAAACTACGCAACGGAAAGCGGGCGAAGCCGCGGGCGGTAAGCTAGTTACTTATAAAATTTTCCTGTTCTATTACACCTATCTATCTTTCTAGTGGGGTATGTTGAAATTAACGGTTTACTTTATGTTATAACTTGGCATAGATCTATGTTTATTACTAGAGCTAGAACGGCTGGAAGGATCTTGATGTGACTTGGAGCAGAGATGGATTAGTTGCTTTCACTTTTTATTAAATGCGTGAAAAACCGGAGTCTAGTCTCCTAGTACATAGTTATTTATATTTAAACCTCTTCCTCTTAAAGCAGATGAATACAATTTTAAAACTAAAATTTTCAATTAATATTTTTAGTCTAACTTGCAATTCTATTTTCAGCACGATTTCGAAACTAAAAACAAAGCACTCTATTCATTTTAGTCTATTCATCCTTTTAGACATCCTACAGAATTCTAAAAGTACATTATTTATGAATAAAGGTCACCAACAAGTACATAACCACACGTAATTAGGAAAAAGGTCTTTCCACAATAATTATAAACTGGAACGACCTTCCGTCCTTCAAGCCGAAAAATAAAGCCCAAACTTCGACATAGATGACTCTTGGCTAAAATTATAACAGCAATTACGTAACATTAAAACTCCTTAATTCCTTATAAGATAGCTTACAGCTCAATTCTGTCGTAAACGACTTTTCTTGTGAACTTTTATGGGCAATTATTGAAATATGTTCCAGCAACGTACACATGCCTCGGAGATCGTTAATGATAATAATATTAGTTTATTTATGGTAAGAGTAGTGCTTATGCTCTTATCTTAAACATTGTTTTAGGGTTTGATAGAGGGCTTATTTAGGGTTGCTTTTGAAGGAAGTATTATGGGGTGATTAAAATGTAAGTTAGAGTAAGACTGGTGGGATAAGTCGGTGTGCTTAGCAGTAATTATGTAAATAATTATGTAATGTAAGTTTTGGTATCTTTAAAAGTAGTAAAGAGGTTTTGATATTTTTGCATTATTACTTGAATTGAAGATTATCGAAAGTAGAGAGATAGTAGAGATAATTATTTTATTAAAAAAGGTGTACATAAAATATTTTTATTAATATGGCGAGTTTGAAACGCCTTTTTATTTTTTAATGCTCATAATATAATTATGTTGTTACAAAAATTGTATTTTATAAATACTTACCTCATAAATACTATTCTATTATCTTATCTTATATATATATATAAAATTCTCGTGTCACAATGTTAGTCTGCATACTCCTCCGAAACGGGTGGACCGATTCTCATGAAATTTTCTGTGCATATCGGGTAAGTCTGAGAATCGGCCAACATTTTTTTTTCATATGTACCACGGGCGAAGCCGGGGCGGGCCGCTAGTTATTCTATATTATATACTATACTATTATTCTAATGATTGAGATAACATCAACAGAGTTTATAATGATTTATGTGTTCAGAATATGTCATACATCAATTATTATTTTAAAACAAAAACCCATTTCTATTTCAATTAACGAAAACGTAAAAAATAACGTTCGCAACTAAATTCGTCGAAAGTTACTCAGCTGTATTGGAAAAAAAGTTTGGTAATTTCGTTCCGAAATCACGACGTTTCGACTCAGGCAATTTTATTCGCAGCTTTGAATATTATTTTTTTGCAATTTCACCAATAGCAGCTTTCACAGCGATAGTAACGAATCAGACAGTTTGTTATTTTGTTTCAATAAATATAAACTGAAAAAATAGAAACTGTTGACGCAAGTAATGATATTTTTAATAATAATACAATAACTTTTTGGCAATTTGTTTGGAAATGAACATGTAGGTATTCGGGAGTTTTTTCGCACAATGTTATTTTTACAGTGTTGCTTTGTTTAGATAGATTTGTTGTAGATAGATGTTATTCAAATTAATTGAATAATTTTAAGATTTTTATTAAAAACTACGAATAATAGTAACATAAACGATATTTTGATCTGAATATTAGTATACCTTCATTGCTTGTTTAATAATTATAATATATCGGTTTCATCACTTCAGAACATGTTCTGTTTAACTTATCCGTCAGCTTAATGACAAATAGATTATCAGTTAGTTTGTCAGTAAGTCCTAACTTACTGACAACTTAACTCTAGCATCACAAACTACATTGAAATGAACATTTCAGACGCAAAATCTAAGGAGGAAATACATTTCCAAAAGTCAGCAGTCTCGACAATATCTTTAAAGGGTACAATTTATTTGCTATTGTGAGATTTCTGATTGTTAAGATTGTTTCATTTGTCACAAACTCTGAAGTTCCGTTCCGGTAATTGTAACTGGCTATATTCCTTATTTAGCTAGCTATTTATAAATCTAATTTTCACTCTAAGTAACTACGTCTTTATGTGGACATAAAGATAGGTATTTACGGAAATTTAAAACAGACAGTATGTATTAATTTAAACTGCGCTTTTTTGCTAAATTATAGGTACACTGCCTTACACTGTTTACCTTTGTAACAGGTAAGTAGGTACCTAACTATTTGAAAATCATCTAGGTGCGCCTTCTTCCCCGGGGGCAGTGAGCTTGGAAGATTTCCCCACTATAAAAAAAGGTGTTAAAATACGCAAATAGAATAAGATAGCAGTTCAAAATACAATTCCTTTCGAACCAACCTTAACCACTACAAAGTTATTGGCGTATAAAGACTTTTATTAGGTGGGTCTACACTGAGAGAGCAGCCTCGCGAAGCAATTGCTACGCGAAGCAGCTAAGTCTACGTGGACTGGCACACACGCTTTCCGCGGCTAAGCCATGTCTACACTGACCGAGTTTTGCGCTTGCTTCGCGAGGCTGCTCGCTCTGTGTATACCCGTTTATTGCGAAACCGTACTACAAATCTGAAGCCTTTCCACCTGTAAATTCAAAGCAAAGATTCCGTATCTGTTCAATAATGGTCAAAACGTCTACAATCCCATATGCTGCACTCCTAAATATTCAAATCGGTGCAACCAAACGCCTAAGGCCACAGTTATGTTTCACCAATGTCGAAAGCAATGCCATTGGGCTGGAACATCGGATTATACGTCGGATTTAATCGACATGTCTTCCCCATTTGGATATGGGATCAAGCGTTCAGGTTTTAGTAGTATTATGGGATAGAAAGATGGTAATTTGGGGGATAGGTTTTAGGTCATGTATTGGTGTGAATAGTTCTAAATTGCGTGTGTTGTGGAAACTAATAAAATATACCTACAGTCTAATAGTTAATGTATTTTAATCATGTACTTATAGAATAACTGGCTGTCCCAGCAAAATGTTCTCAGACTAACCCAACTCCTGCTGGGTAGCACACAAAATTTCTTGAGAATCCGTCCGGTATGGTAACTAACATTGTGACACAATTTTTTTTTATATTAATAGAGAAGATATGAATTTCGGTTGTTGAATATTTTGAAAACTCTTAAATAGTTTTCGAATATATCCTGCATAAAAATTGTATATGTATAAATGTACAAATAAAAAATTCTATGTTATATAGTTGATCTTGTTATATTGTCTCTACGTTTCACAGAACACATTACGATAAAGCGTACATTCTACGAAGTCTGCATTGTAATGTGAAAATCTCTATAGACTAAGATGTTTTCATTTTTAAAGCTTCAAAGGAGAATGGCGAAACTGGGCCTAACAAAATTAGGGCCTTACAGAAATCATAATATATTTAAAATTCATTTTGTTATTTTTAATAATTCTTGGTAAAATATTGACTTCTGATTCTATGGGAAAAGAAATGTTTGAAAAAAAAGATAATGTGTTCACTAACGGCATTGTTATTTAGATTTCTATGACTACCGGTCTTATCAAGCAGAGATTGTCAGTGCTGTCAGGAGTAAAATAGTCGATATATCGATTAAAACGAATGAATATTTATTTTCATTTTTAGTTTTATATAAAATTCAAATGCTTTATAAATCAGAAATATAAGTTAACTGCGTTACATATTTTATTTTTAACTTTTTAGCACGCTATTTATTTAGGTAATTCTATACATTTTTACTCATGGCGGCCGCACTTTGTAAGAATATTTCTGAAATGTAGCTGGCCGCTTCAATTTTAATTACAATGTCATGTTTGTCGTTTGACTTTTGACATTTGATTGAGGTTTTTCGTTTCGTGGTTAACTTATTTTCTTCATCTTTATCGAATTTCGCTACGTATTACGGACACTGACGATATCTGTTATTACTACCAACCAACGCTTGCACACCGGACTTTGATTACCTGCCATTACGACTCACAACTGCTACCCTACCTGGACACCGACTTTGCATCCGATTTTTCATTTACAAAAATATGAACTATATGCATGCATTTGTTACAAGATAACGCAATAATATCAATTATACAACGGTGGGCTGCTCCTCTAACGGTTAGTGGATTAGTATTATCTAATGTATTTAGTACTAGCTTTTGAAATCAAACAAAAACGTAAACACACATTGTTTTATATATATACTAGCGGTCCACCCCGGCTTCGCCCGTGGTACCTACATGTTTAAACTATCCTATCTCTCAAGTTGGATCGAACTCCACATGGTGTGCGAATTTTATTATAATCGGTTAAGTGGTTTAGAAGTCCATTGTGGACAAACATTGTGACACGAGATTTATATATATATTAATATATATGTATATTCACTTTCTTTTGTCCAATTGTAATATTAATTCTTTATTTGTAGATCACCCACTCTGATCACATATGTGATGTATGCTGGAAACTTGCAAATGATTCTTTGAAGATTGAAAATCATGAAGATGACACTGTAACTTTGGGTCATCAACGTGTATGCATTTATTGTGGACGTTCTGTATTGCGCACACGGTTTCATTTACTAAGAACTGATTCTCAACGCGATCAAAGAATTAGAGCAGTGATATTAGAGTGGATATTACCTCGTCATTTAAGTTATTGAGTGTTTTGATAATATTTTAAGTAAAAAGTTGCCAATAATCTTCTTTTTAAATCTCAAAGTAAAAATGAAAGGTGTTTTAACAAAGTATTTCTTTACAGATTGGAAATAGAGCAACATATCTATGTCATTCTTGCTGAGTGAGGGCTCTCATAGGAAGGGAAGCAATAACAGTTTATTATTGTAATTGTTTAGTAGGAAGAAGAACTGTAGGTTGCTGCTGTCGCGTTATGTGCATAATATGGTACCTTAGCTGGGCAAGGTATCAACCAGATTTAATGCCGCCAGCACAGTTTCTGGATGATGTGTTAATTGTTTATGATGATAATGATGAATAAACGATTTATGAAAAAACGTGTTTCATTTTATATATAAGTACCTACTACCTACGATGTTTTGGTAGGTACTCTAAAAGAATAAAAGTTCGATCCAATATCTCTATTACCTAACTGTTCTTCTGTTACACTCTTTATCTAAATAATGTATATTATAGGATATAAACTTACCTCTACTTAGAAAGAAACAAAGCTATTCATTGATCTCGAGCAAACCTAACCTCAATTTTAGTGACGTTACATGCTCAATATCTCTGCTATCCCATAGAACAGATCTTTAATTGTTATATTTATAGAATCTGTATATTTTTATCTATTTAACCCCACATAAATCATCAGTGTAACGATCAGGCCCAAAGTCCTATGGGAGTTCGCCATTCTCCAAAATTGCACGCCTCATAAGCGAAGCGTTGAGGTGGGTACTACTGTCACTTCGCGCAAAACATCTGATTTTTCAAACTTAAAATGTCTTTATGTATCATACATTGCACTTGTAAGATAATACATACACACACATATTAAGAAAAAACACTATTTTTAACGTTCATGATATTTTTGATGTCATTTTTGTTATTTAAACTAGTTAAAAAACAGTTTAAAAAAGTTCTGTCTTGGACGTCCGTGTGTCTGTATGTGCGGATCCTTTTTCTTGTTAACACGATAGCGACCGAAATACTTTACTAATCGAGTCTTTTTTTTCTCTCACGCTTGAGTATGCTCAGGAATAGAACCCTTTCATTTTTCAGGGTCTGATTCGATGTGGTTTAATTGTTATTAAATAAACAAAAATAATAATTAATAAATATTTATTAAAAAAAAATTATGAGGCGTGCACTTTTGGATTTTCCAAATTATTTTAAAATGCTATGAAACAAAAAATTAAAATAATATAATATTATTAAATAAAATACATTTAGGTACATTTCATTATATTATCTACTAGCGGTCCGCCCCGGCTTCGCCCGTGGTACATATTTCGCAATAAAAGGTAGCCTATGTTCTTTCTCAGGGTCTAAAGATTATCTGTGCCAAATTTCATCAAAATCAGCCCAGTAGTTTATGCGTGAAAACCATACATACATAGATACATATACAAACCTTTCCTCTTTATAAAATTAGTAGGTATAGAAAATAGATATCCCACCAAAAACATTTTCATGTAAAATGTTGCCAAGACGAGTCCATATGACTCGCACTGTCAAAAAGTTATCAGATCTCATGTAGAGCCAAGCTTCTAACACTACACGCCCTAACTCTACAAGGCCTAACTTCACAAACTCTACACCTTAGTCAAAATATGTGGCCTGGCCATTTCGCTACATTCACATCGGCGTAAGGTGAAAAATTAATTCACTGTTCATTACTTTTGTGTTATACAATAGTTCTTGTAGTAACGAACGGCCAAGCCACATATTTTGACTAAGGTGTAGAGTTTGTGAAGTTAGGCCTTGTAGAGTTAGGGCGTGTAGTGTTAGAAGCTTGGCTCTACATGAGATCTGATAACTTTTTGACAGTGCGAGTCATATGGACTCGTCTTGGCAACATTTTACATGAAAATGTTTTTGGTGGGATTTCATTTCTTTTTGTAAGTTGTTTGTAACAATTTTATTTTTTATTTTTAGCTACTGTGTGGACGTAAGAGGCAGGAGACGTTCGCAACACTTCTATTCATTCATATTTATATGATCTGATCTGAAGTATATGTCTCATCAATATATGTCGATTAAATTTTTAAATTTTTTTTTAACAAGGAGTACCTATACATATATATATATCTAGGGGAACCAAGTTTTAGATTATTAGATTAGACCTCTAGCGTCATCAAAATTTAATTTAAAATTACAGGTCTCATACAAACTCCCATCCCCTAGTTTAAGGGGTTGGGGGATGAAAGTTACAAGTTTTATAATTTTTTTGTTGTTTGTGTGCTAATACTAGCTTACATACAAAATTTCAGCTTTCTAGGGCATTAGGAAATACCTTAAGAATTTTGATGATCATCAGTGAGTCAGTGACGAAATTAGCGTTTTTTAGATATAAATAAAATCTGAAGTATAAAAGCTAATGTAATTAAAACTTAATATGTTCAATAAGTCCGCTATTGACAATATATCCCGAAAATTTTGTTGATCTAGCATAATCCAAACCCAAGTTATGAGGGTTCAAAAAAACGTCGAAGCGCTTCGAGAAAAGGTAGGTAGTGCCCGTGCGCGTAGTCGCTTGGCTCGTCTTGGCGGGGGCACTACCGTGCCCCCAGATACCAATCGTAGAACATCAGCTATTATTTCTGTTATAAATACGTACTTTGTAATACAAATAATTTTTATTGTTATTAATGTTGTTATTTTAATGTTATTGTTATTGATTAGTTACTTAGTTGAATAATTTTCTCTTGAAATATCTCCAATTTTCAACATTCAATCAATGAATAACATAGAAATTATTTACCATTTCATAAATCAAATCCACTTCATTATACATAACCAAATCACTAACTCCATGTTAATGGACACCCTGCACCCTGTATAATCAGGTAATATAATTAAGCGACATGTGACCCTTGTCACAACGACCTTCGTGTCCTGTGGCACTCGATAATGATCGATGGTATCAACGTCAAACGTCACAGCTTATTGTGTTAAAATGGGGCAGACATGGTTGCCCTAAAGTTCCGAGTATGTGTGTATTTTACGAGACCTGCTAGTTATTCTTTGACATCATCTATACTAATAATATATCAGTCTCTAATATTATAAACCTGAAGAGTTTGTTTGTTTGAAAGCACTAATCTCAAGCTCTATTGGTCCGACTTGAAAAATTCTTTCGTTGTTAGATAGCCCATTTATTGAGGAAGGTTATAGGCTATAAATGATTATACTAAGATCAACAGGAGCGGAGCCACGCGAGTGAAACCGCGGAGCGCAGCTAGTAATATGTATAATAATAGGCACATCAGTATACTACCACCAGAAACTCTACATTTTGCTCTACACTCTTCGAACATAAAATTGGTTTAAAGTATATTTCCACCTTGTTATATTTTCATATTAATACTATCATTAAATAGGCTCTTACATGTAATATACTGTTAAACTAGCAATTACCTTACCATATTCCTTAAATTCAATCACAAGCAAGTTTGTCTTTAAGATAATACTGCACTATCAGCATGTATAACAGACATAATAATAAAATGTTATAGAGGTGTGTGGCCAAGATAATCCCATAGTTATGTCTACTAATAGCCTGGTCCTCCTTAAAACATTATTTAAGAAGGTTGGATAATGGCCTGAAGGAAACGGATAGTATTATGGTCAAATAGTTAGCAAGTGAACTGTTAGTTGAACTGAACTACGGAGTTTCAAGTTCCCCTTAACCTGTTGTAAGATGAGATACATAGTAAATAAGCTGAGACATTCATTCTTGTTAAGGGCTTGGTCTAGTAGTGCAAACAAATGCATCCTGTCATCCTATATGTAAATAATACAAATGTACTAAAGGAAAGTTGCTCCACTTAATTTTTAAAAATTAAATCATTCGTATGCATAATTTAATATTCGTAATAAGTACCAAAAATGACAATTTGAAACAATTTTCGTGAAAATTACACCGGGTGATTTTTTTTTATCAGTACACAAAATTTGCCAATACTTTCTATTGATATCTTCAACTGATCAACTTTTACAAAGAAATTTGGACGAAATATAAAAAAAAGTAAGCTTTCCATACAAAATGCATAACTCTATACATTTTTTTCGACCTAAGTTTCTTAGTGAAAGTTGTTCAGTTTAACTAATAAAACGGATAAACAAATTTTGTATATAATAAAAAAAATGTAATGTTTGTGTTAAAAAATTATTAAATAGAAAAATACTCAAATGAAAACAAAAGATATTTATTTCTGTCTTCGCGTCTTCTACAGATTTATTATATTATGTATAATATATAGATTTATATTGATAAACCTAATAAATCTTTTGCTAGCATTCTGATGCTTTATCGGTTGCACTGGATTTATCTCTTTTTTTTCAATCGCTTGAATGATATAGGATGGGTCCTTGATGGACATCGAATGCTGAAGTCTCGAATCAATCAATTCTGACAGTAGGCAATTTATGTAAAATCTTGATAATGGTCCATCATTTTATTTTGCCTAAACGTTACATAATTTTTTATATATTCTATTTTTAACGAATGATTCACTCCAGTCCAAACAGCAAATAAGCAGACTTCTGCTTCTGCAACGTTTAGTTGCAGAAGCAGAAGTCTGCTTATTTGTATTTCAAAAGTGTTATTTTTTGCATTGTATTTCAAATATTATTTTTTTTTATTTTTAACCGCATCTTCCGCATTCATGTCTTTTGCCGGAATTAGACATTTAACTTCTACTAGTCCCATTTTCCCTTTTTGATATGGGAGTGTATAAAGTAAATTTTTTAGATATTTCTCGTTATACTTTTAAAAAGTTATTATTGTCATTTTGCTCATTAGGTAAAGTAATTTCGATATCAGTTTTAAGTTTTTTGATACCTGCAATAATAACGTCATAATCGCCTGCACATACTTATCGATTACACCCTGTATACAATCCACCATCCACTTTCATAATGTTTTCCTGTCCTCCTCTCCTTTACGCTGTTCACCGATACATTTTAAATGAGTAAATCTGCTACCACTGAAGGATGTAGTGATCAGCAAATTTTCACCACTTTTGTCGATTATTTGTTTTTCATTTTTAATCAGCAATTGGGAATCATCAGTTTTGTTTTTTGCAGATTGGTGATGTACCCTAACAATACGTCGAAAAGGGAAAGCATCAACGAATTATCGTTTTCGTCCTCTTTTTTTATTCTTCGCGTCTCTGTTACTTGTGTTTGTTTAGTTCTCAACACCCACTGAATTTTCTATGTTATTGTGATCTTCCATTAAATCTGAGTTTTGATGATGTGATGATAATCCATTCGTTTTAATATTGGTACTTAGAGTTGGTGGACTAAACTAGAAATGGCGGACTAAATTTGTCAGCGCGTCTGTAAGATCAGAATATAAAACCAACATCCTGTATTTAAGTTACAAAATTAATAATCAAACAACATGCCGCTACGTTGAAAATGACTAGAAGGAAAAATTAAAACACCTCGGATCAATTTTGGAGTAAACAAATCATTTTCCCCGTATGGGGATTTCCCCGGATGAACTTGGGAAGTTCAAGTTCTCAATACAAGTTTATATTATATTTCGTATTTCTCAAACGAAAAATAAACATTTTTGGAACTTCAAAAAAATTATATTATAAGAAAATTTATGAGCTTACTTTAGTTTTAAAGAAATATACATCCCTTTACTGACACCCCGTAAAATAAAGAAATTGTTGCCAATCACCTTTGCAATCTATTTGGTTTCATTAACTTTATGTTCGAAGATAATTTTTTTTCTAGTAGTTACACGCGTATTTTTTTCGTTTATTTTCCATATCGAAATCAAATGTTTAAAAATACGAATATTTGCACAAAACTAAGATAAAAATAATCAATTAACAAAAATATTAAATTTAATGAAGTAGAGCAACTTTCACTTCGGTATGAAGGAAAATCGAGCGTAGAGCACACGTCAGAACGCTCCGGCCCAAGGAGCGCGACTAAAGAAATTCGCTAGGATTTTTCCTAATTATTTTAAATATTTTTTTAAAATTTAAAGAATTATCAAAATTCAAAAAAAAATTTTTTAAAGGATTAATACTCATTGGTCTTCAACCAACTCGAATAAATTAATGGAAAAAATAACTTTTAGCAGTATTTATCAATAGATTTTGTAAGGCAAAAAATGGGAAATTTAATGAATTTATAACGTTCTAATTAAGAAAATCATAAGTTTTTCGGCAATTGTATTCAGCAGTTTTTAATAACGACTATATAAGGATAATAATGCGCTGATCAGATTGTGTAAATTGTAATCGGTTGCAACGTAGTGAGTGCACAAACTTAGCTCGAAATGTCTTTGGGGGAAAGAGACTTATCTTGAAGGCCTGATTAAGGTAAAATAAAGTAACTTTATAAATTTGAAAAAATTCACGCGCATTGCGTATATAACACTAATTGATAAACAAGAAAAAAAAATTCAGTTTATCATTTCATTAGCCGGGAAAAAATTGTCAAATAACTTGTTGAAAACGCAATTTTGCTAGACTGCAGCCTTAAGGACTTGTAGGAATTTAGATGAATATAAATGTCCTTACTGAATGTCGCTAATGGTGCTCATCAGAATATAATATAATATTATCGTGTCCAAAAATGTATGCAAACATAAATGCAAGCCCACTTTTATTCCTCTCACAATCTGCCAAAACGAAGGATCGCACAAAAATAAAGTTTTTCTATCTATGTGATCCTATTGAAATCTTTAACATTACTAGCTTCCGTCCGCGGCTGCACCCGCGTGGTGTTTTGATAAAAGGTAGCCTATGTTCTTTCTCAGGGTCAAAAGATTGTCTGTGCCAAATTTCATCAAAATCGGTTGAGAGGATTAAGCGGGAAAGCGTAACAGACAGACAGACAGAGTTACTTTCGCATGTATAATATTATTAGGGATTAATTTGCCCAACCCTAGAAGCTCTCAATACATTATACTCAAACATAGTAACCACTAAACGAAGCAGATAACAGTATCAATTAAGGTTACATGTATTGTTTGCACCTACCACACAATACATACCTTAATCGATTTAATAATGCTTGCAAATTGTGTGTTAACTCCATTAGCATTAGAAAATGATCATCTCAGACCATTTTAGAAGGATCAAACTCATAAAGATAGTATTAACCTCATGTTACACCCACTTCATTCAAACTATGCCCAAAATCATTTTCTAGTGTTTGATTATACGCAAGTATTATACACGTAGAAATGAAAGACTTTTAACGGATTTTAAACGCAATTTCTTCATTTTATGTGGTCAAGTCTCCCTGTGACCACGTTCGCTGTAAAATGTTCAAACGTCAGGAGATTAGTATAATGAATAAATCGCTTTTAAAATCCGTTAAAGAGTCTTTATTTTATCCTAACTTAACTCTAGGATAAAAACTCTATGTGTCCCAAATTACACGAAAATCGATTCAGCAGTTTTTGCGTAAAGGAGTAACAAACTAACAAACACAAACTTTGGCATATATAACATTAGTAGAATTTCTACCTTATCCGTAACGCTTAATTGAAATTCAGTGTTCGTATTAAAAGTACACGTGGCACCAATAATATTCTCCAATATCAATTGTCTCAATATATTTGGGTTCAGAGAAAGTGAACATGAATTTGAACGAAATTTATCTATCTCAGTCTATTCTGTTTGTTTGCTGCGGAATATACGGAATTATGTTGCTTCGAGCTTTTAAAAATGATTTAACATGCTGTTAAACGCAGGTCGAGATAAGTTGGTATATAACACAGATTAGTAAAGCTCGTTCCACCCATTTTTTATTTTTCTACAATCAAAATATTTCTCATTATAATATGTAAATAAAAATACTTTTGGACGTCAAAAAGGAAGCGCATGACGACGATCCCGCCTGCTGGTAAGCTAACAATTGAGAGCGCGCTTCTCTAGAAGGTACCCATTTACTATGCTTATGTTTTGCGATGGAATTGTTAATCCAAACAACCTGAGAGCAAAAATTTAATATTAATATCAGTAAATTACTTTATTTTGTAGAAGGTAGTCAGTCGATCTTCTTATTTTTATTTACTACCGCCTCCTAATTTCACACAGCGTTCAGATAACAATATTAGCTCTCACAAAGCTCGATACATTGCCCACCAGTACATTCCATCCCATCAAAGATACCCAGGATAACAAATAGATCTTATTACTCCCGAACGGATGCGTAGTTTTTTTGACAGCGGTCTCGGAGCAAATACGAAAATGACACGGCCCTATATTAAATTTCGATGTGTTTCGATGGTCGAATTTTATCCAATGTCCTTTTGATATACCTTTACTGTGTTTTCTGAATGTTTTTATTATTGTCACGTAAAATGTATCGTTCTTACAAGCATTTGCAATATTGCTATTGAAGTTTTATTAAGTTTCATCGTTGTGGTGGAGAGTTTATCTAAGACACTGAAAATATGTGTTCCTAGTGAATATTTCATTTTTATGCTGATGCTTGGCAAAATATGTAATTATTCAAATAAATGCGATAGGAAATGACTTTACCACAGACTCATATAACAAGACAACACTTATCACTTAAATGCTGTAGATAAATTTACCTATAGAACACGTTTAAAAGCTCATTAAATCATTCTATAATGGAAAAAAATTATATTATTTCCCATTACTCTTTAAAAAATAATAAAAGATAAGGTATTCATTCTAGTTTTAATCACAAATACTATTCAAGTATATTGAAAATGCTTGCAAACAAAGGCGTAATATTTCAATTCGCTACACAACAATAACGTATCGTCGATGCAATCAATTGCAATTGTTATTACTGGAGATGGAAGATTACATACAAAGTGCTTAGTGCAAGTTATAGTCTTGTTGCTATCGGGAGATGTAATAGGTCGTGTGATGATCTTGATAGTTTGTCTAATCAATTAATGTTGATGCTTGTAGTATTTATGGTTATTGTTACAGGTATATTTGTGTTTGATAAATATATTATGGATTTTAAAGCAGCTCTTTTTGTAAATATGTTAATTACATGTGAGCTTGTATATCAACTTCGCAATATGTTCATGGATGTTCATGGATCTGGTTCATGAATTTCATCGCTTCAGTTTTGTTTTTGAAGTGAAACTTCTTTATCGGGGTTGGAAAAAAATTTAGTGTAACATTTTTTCGTTACGCGTGACATTTTTCCGTTACGCGCCATCTTTTTCATATCCCTACCACGCGTGATTCGACGATGTATTTCTGTAAAGTTGCATATAGTAAATTATTTTTTGAAAAATAAGGTCATAAAGAAGTTTCACTTCTTACGTGTGTACACTAGTACACGAACACATTTTTTTAATATCGTGTGTATAAAGTACCAATCATTTATATTTAGTTTTTGTATATTCTGTTCCTGCAAGCATCTGTTAATACATTCAAAGGCTACAATAACAGGCTATACTCATAATCTAAAAGTGTTCTACACAGCTCTTCCAGTGACATTTTGTTATCTCTTACAAAGATTATCTCATTCCCGGTTAACGGTGAACGCAAAAAGGCTTCATAACCCCGACGTCAGTTTCAATTTTTCAAGCGGCGCCCCCGGGAAATCAGGACTCGGGAATCTCTGTCGCTTAGTACTCATTCTTCATTAGGACGGGATTATGAAAAATTATTGTACACTATGTATACACTTGTGTATTATTGTCGCCTTTAAGTCTTAAAGAAGTATTAATTATAGTGTAGAGTGGTAGAGGCAATGACCTATTATACTAGTAGACGCGGCATACGCCAACATCATTGCACTAAAAAACAGCGTAATTAATACATACCTACTTACTAACGCATTATCACCAATACAGTTGTTCTCTCTTTCACTCTCACGCACGAGACATAATACATGTCTCACTCATGTTCTTCGTAATAACAACTGCCGATTAAAATATAAAAAGAACGTCCAGCCACGACGCTGAATGGTGCGTGACTAAGTGAAACTCGGGCACTTAGCTGAGTTTTTTCTTGCCAAAATAGAGAGCGGGTAACGAATCTAGCTTTTTTATATATATCATAGGGTAGAGGTATACAGGTCGTCTCGCCATCACTTTCTGACACTGGGTATAACACTGCTTGTCATCGTGGTAACCTACCCGGCTGGTAACTGGTATGTCTTAAGGTGATGAATTAATTTTTCTAACATTTACGGCCCTTTTTAAACCTTCGTAATTTTTATATTATTAAAGTTGTCGTGATGAAAATTCTTGACAAGAAAGTTCAATAGTAACACAATACGTCTATCGTTTTAGAAACATGATTCCATGATATTTTCTCGATAGAAAAAAAATACAAAGTTCTCATTGTTATTTTTTTTTAATCTCTGGCATCTTCAAAATAACAAACGTAAAGTTACGACTTTTTGGATATTAACTATAAAATATACAACCTATACGTCTACCGTGTTAGAATTTTGAAATATGCGATGGTTTTGAAATAAACAAGAAATACTTTAAATTAGCGCCTGACCAGCCAATATAGCGAGAGCCGCCCTGTACCTTCCTACCCCGATCGCTGCACGAGTCATTCCCGCTACGGCCGTCACACGGGGAACTTGTGTCGCTCGCGCAATCGTAAAAAAGGGTGACAACACGATAAGACAAAATGAGACAAATGGGGACAATAAAGAAAATAAGAAGAAGAAACATAAAGGTTGGAGGAAAAAGAATGCTTACAATTGGAACAAATTAATGAAGTAAGTTGGTTTTATTTTAAATTTGATGATAATTGTATTATAGACGATGTTTGATATGTACCCCTGTTTTAAGTACATAACGAATGTGTAAGATTTTTTCATTTATAGCATAAATAATCTTTTCAGAAATCCGGAATCCAGAAGGAAAATAAACCCACTGATTGTTCACAATGTGAACCCACTCCTTCGTAAGTACCTTTATTCAGTCAAAAATGTATGTTATCAACGCTCTACTGGTTTTATCGCATGATTCCATTTTTAGCAAAAAGCAACAAAGTGCAAAGAAATAAAAAATCATGGTGAACTTAGTGGAAGTATGGTGGACGTAATATGGAATTATGGAACAGGAGCTCGTTGGAGTAGTATTATATTTTAAAAAAATACGAAAAAATTTCAAGAATTTCTTAGTAGGTGGTAGATAAGTATGTTGTATAAAGAATTTGATGTTGATATTTATTTCATTTATACTTACTACACCTGTGCGGGAAATTGCTTAGTACTAAAACCGGTTTATATTCATATTTACATAGTAATGTGAGTTTTCATTTCGAAAAATTTTGTGTAAGTATATTAAATTGAGTTCCTGGGTGATCTGGAAACACAATTGGGCCCGGAGGATGGCGCTGCAGTCACTCCTCCTAATCACATGAACCGATTTGGATGAATATTTGTGTGCACATTTCATTGTTGTGGGATGATTGGTTGATTCGTTTTCACATTAGCTAATACAATTATGTATTTTTGTTGTTAGAAAGTAAACTTAATTTAATGTTTATAATACATTATTATTGGTATAAATAAGCCAGTGTTCGTCTCACATTGCTGTACCTGCCTACCTATCCTACCAGGGCCTAACTTTGTTCTGCCTATTTTATTTTGATTATGTATTTGTAATGAATAATTACAATTATAATAGAGTGCAAAAAATAAATACATGCGTCAATATATTTTGTGTTTTTTTTAAACAATTTTTTTATTTAAAAAAATATCATTCCGACCGCGGCTTTGCCCGCGTGGAATTAGGTTATATCGTGAATCCTGTTTTATCCCACAGAAGTGTTCAGTTCGGATAAAAAGTATCCTATGTGTAAATCCAGGCAATTAGCTATATTTTATCAAAATTGGTAATGTAGTCTTGACGTGATTAAGTAACAACTAACAAAAAAATATACAAATTAACATCCAAAGTTTCGCATCAGTTTTACTGTATTAGTGATATCATCCACTCTTGACTTTGACTGAGAAGAATTAGGGTTTATAACTTCTTTCAGAAATAGTACCTTTCATTTCTGGGCATGATGTAATATCTACGTCAGCATCAAATTCTATCTAAATCAATTCAGTAGTCCGCGTAATTAGGTACTATTTCATTTTTTCATAGTAACAATATTTTTTGTTATTTTAAAGATTATTTATAACCTGTATTATTTTGTAATAAAGTAAACATTACGAAATAATAATAATTAATAATTATTAATAATGTCTAAGTAGTTGTTAAAAAGAAGATAATTTTGTGTTTATAAGCAAGAAAATAAAACCAATAAATCAACAATTAAATATATGTATAACAATATTATAACTGTATGACGACTCCATACATGTTTGTCCCGAGTCGGCCAGCGGCAGCGCGGCGAGTATGCAAGAATGACTTCGCGCACACCCGCGTTCGCGATAGCGAGCTATTAGACTCCGCCCGCCAAGCAGTGGATTTTTTTTTGTGTATCCTCTTAAAGCAGTATTAATTCCAATGTGGAATGATAGTGCTATATAATACGTCATCTAGCGCCATCACTTTCCCACACTGGAAATAATACTGCTTTATCAACGAGTTGAGGAACTGGCCCTAGCATAAGATTTTACTAATACTATTTGGGGCTATGTGGCCTGAAATAAATTAGTTTTATTTATTTATTTATTTATTTATTTATTTATGTAGAATTCATTTACAATTATACAATCAAATATTTACTCAAAAAACACTTGAGAAACAAGTCAACCGAGATTCCAAGAAATTGTTCTATGGAGTACTTCTAGTAAAATACATTTCCTGTCAAGTAGCATAATTCAGTTTAAGATTTTCCTAGATTATTTTTCCGACCCAAATATCGACCAATAGAATTGCACCATTCGACGTCACGTGGTACAACCTACAAGGTATTATACTGATAATTTTTTGAAATTTTTCTCTGGTAAGTAGTTAAAACTGACAGATTGAATTCAATTGTGAAATTATTGGCCGACATTTGGGACGGAAAAATAATCCCCCGAATACCACACGAACTTCAAAATTATCTGGCATTTCCCTCAAGGTTCCCTGCAAACAAATAAAGTCGTCAAGTTTTTCAATCGAAAAATACCCTATCGGAAAATACCCGATAATTTTGAAGCTCTTGTGGTATTATAAGTGAATATTTATTTATTATACGGCTTGTAACAATATTACATCAGCAGTTAGACCACGTTTGTTAATTAATTTGAAAAGACACTTTAACTTTTATATCGCATCTACATTGTGTACTTTTAATTGCCTAATCGACAGATAATCTTAATTCTAATAGGTACAATCTGCATCTGTGACTAAATGGGGCGAGATATGTGGGCTATACTTGTTAATAATTAATATACTATGTATTTTAGTTAGAAACCTTCAAACTCTCCGTAGTTCTTACAAAGCTCTGTTCCTGTAAGGCAATAATCCAAAAGTTAATTACAGATGTTATCAAAGTATCGAACATAAATGTATTTTTTTTTTATTATAACTTAATTAAAACATTGACAAGAAAATGTAGGTTGAAAACATTATCTGGGCTTCACAACCTTTAAGTTCCAGTCATACTTTAGTTTCATTTTATTTTTATTAAAATAAACAAAGTTATGATCCCAGTAAAATGTATACAGACTTATGCATGCACACAAAAACCACCATTATTCCGCTCAAAACGAACTCGCGAATAAAACGCAGGTACTAAGCCACAAGATAAAATATTTTCCCAATAAATCTAAAAGGCTTTCAGCATGAAAATTTCTACTATTCGATCCGAATAAAATATTTCAACGAGTCATTTAAAACGACGCCATTGTTGCGTTAAGTGCACCTGTTCTGATGTTTTTTTTTCGTCGTATTCGCGAAGTTTCGAGAAATTACTATGGCTTTAGTGCGAGAGCGTGCGGTTTCTTTGTTGTTTTATTGCTATGTCACACGTCTGAAACTACACGGTAAATGTGGTAAAAGCACTTTTAATGACGTGTGACCTGTTGGATAAAAACTTTTATAGAGTTAAAAACAATGTAAAATAATTGAAAATTTTTAAGAAAGAAACGCTTTTGGCATGGATTAAATAGTTACTAAGTAAACAGGGGTTTGAATCCAGTCTGATGATCGATTTTTTTTTTGTATAATTTGTTTAACCATACGAAAAACTTTCTATGTAGGCATTTTTACTGTGTGCTCGCGTGATAATCCACATGAGATTACGTAACTATTCTACGCCCTTTGAATTTTATTTTCGCGACAAAAACTCTGTCTTTCTTCATGATCTATATCTTGAAGTGATTAATGGCATCGAAAAAACACGCACTGTTAGAATGATTTTATTTTATAAGTTTGTATTAATAGTGAAAGGTTGTCTCTAGCTAGCCCGACGAAACTGAAAAAAAAATGTTGTGTGGTTTTATGAAACCACGGTAAAAGTGAAACTTAGGCACAAAATTATCGTATTTGTACGATAATGACTCCGAACACTGCTTTATACCTACTCGGCAGCCGACCGTCACGCGACATGCGCTACACAGACCAAAAAGTTTGAGACGATGTAATAAAAGTTTCACTTTAAAAAGTAAAATTTATATTAAATATAATATGTACGATAATTTAACTTTACTTCACGTGTAAAACATATTATATTATGAAACAAAAATTGTTTTGTATAGATATTATATCTTTATATTTTAGTTGTAATGTTTCATCCTTACTCGTATACAATATGTACAAAAAAAAATGTAACAAGTATATTGAGAATATAATGCAACTACCTCTCGGACTAGACTGAATACGTATAATGACATTCGTTTTGAATGTGGAGTGACCGCTATTGCATAGCGTATGCACTGAATAGAAAATTGAAGGAGAAAACATAGGTTTTATTAAAGAAATAATACGAACACAATACCATTATGCTACTTATATAATACTAGCGGTCCGCCCCGGCTTCGCCCGTATGGTACCTACATGTTTAAACTATCCTATCTCTCAAGTTGGATCGAACTGCACATGGTGTGCGAATTTTATTATAATCGGTTAAGTGGTTTAGGAGTCCATTGAGGACAAACATTGTGACACGTGATTTATATATATAATATTAAGATTAAGATTAATACAGTATATTTAAATGCGAAAGTTTGTGAGGATGGATTTATGTGTATGTTTGTTACTCTTTCACGCATATGCGGGTTTTTATTTAAAAACGCGGGCGAAGCCGCGAGCGGAAAGCTAGTCATAGATATAATAATTAGATTGAAATATACTGAAATATTGTATAAAGATAGTTTAGAACCTAGAATACATTTATTCTACTATGGAAACAAAGTCGCAGTGTGAAGCTAGTCTGCTAAATTTCGATGTTTGAATTTCAAATAGGTATAGATACACAATTTTAATTAAATATTACAGTATCATAATACTTAGACTATAATATTTGATTCAAATAAATTTGAATTTGTATTTAAAACATCCTTTTACATTTCAAGCGCTATCAGACCTATTCATAAAAATTATTCATCATGAAAATGTTATCAAATTAAAATAAATACAAATAAGTGGGCGAGTGAAACCAAACGTAAATAAACCTATTACTATAATAGGCTATTTATTTCGACTCAGATGGTTGTTCCCTGTTGTTCACATATTGTGGAAATAATTTTCGTATGTTCTTTAAAATGATTATTTAAAATTTAATATTCAGAATGGTAGACGATGTATAATGTAAATAGTAATTTAAAATGTCGCATTTAAAATGAATTTAATACTCATAAATGATTGAGGATGGCATTCTTATTTTATTTTTTGTCAAATATAGCGTGAAATGGAACTTTAGACATTTCGAATCTTCAATTTTCTCCATAATCTCTTTTGATTAAAATTAAATTATTCATGTACATTACGTAAACAAAAACTTATTTAACATTGGAATAAATTTAGTTTAGTTATTTAGTTGTTCTTAAAATTACCATAAAATACATTTAATTGTTCTTAGCACACAAGAGAAAGCCACAATAAACGGCATGCCCATTAAATTTAATTACATTCAAAAATATCTTGAAATAATTGTAAAGGTTGGACCTTTACACCTCGCGTCGACACTGTTTCTCTTTGTATCACACGTAAATTACAAACTGTCACGGAAGCTTAAGTAATTGCACCCTAGAGGTTTCTGATCCTTTTGTTATTAATATTATGTTAATCTACTAAAGATAATCAGAGAAAAATTCAGTTGGTTAAGTTGAGGGTTATGATGTTTATTATTATTTTTGATATAACCTTTGACTTCAAAGAAAAGTTGGAAGGTTCAAAAGTGAAATGATCGTAAAAATGTATTTAATTTTTAGACGTATATATAACTTGGTAAATTAATACATAAGTAAGGAAGTAGCACGTACTGAAATAAAAAAAAAACTGAATCACATTTGCCAACCCGAACTTGTCCAGTATAACCTATACCCTCATATTGGTTGGTATACCTGAAAGAAACGAGATATTATCCTTCCTACTAATATTATAAATGCGAAAGTGTGAGGATGTGTATGTGTGTGTTTGTTACTCTTTCAAGCAAATACTACTGAACCGATTACAATGAAATTTAGCACACATATAGAGGGTAACTTGGATTAATACATAGGATAGGTTTCATCCCGGAAATCCCACGAGAACGGGAATTATGCGGGTTTTTCTTTGAAAACGCGGGCGAAGCTGCGGGCGGAACTATTATAACTATAGTATTATAATATTATCTTTGGTAATAAGAAGATAAATTAAAACTTTAATGTCAATTGATAAATCTTCTTATATATAAAATTCTCGTGTCACAATGTTAGTCTGCATACTCCTTCGAAACGGGTGGACCGATTCTCATGAAATTTTCTGTGCATATCGGGTAAGTCTGAGAATCGGCCAACATCTATTTTTCATATGTACCACGGGCGAAGCCGGGGCGGGCCGCTAGTTAATAATCTAAAAAAAATTAAAATATCAGTAGATATAAATTCTATTCTTCAACTACGGTCGACCAACAGCAAGAAAATTCCAACAATAGTTAAAGAAATATATATTTAAATCTTTACAAGAAAGTGTTTGCTAAAAGCTTTTTTCTGAAAGGAAAGTTGAACTGTAAGATGCGGTCGGTGAATGCCGAAGTCATCTTGAAGTATTGCAAACTGGGAACCAACAATCGAGATTTAATATTTACCAAGAGTTTTGTCCTATTATATTGTACTAGCTTTCCGCCCGCGGCTTCGCCCGCGTTTTCAGAGAAAAACCCGTTCCCGTAGGATTTCCGGGATAAAACCTATCCTATGTCCTTTCTCGGGTATCAAAATATATCTATACCAAATTTCATGCAAATTGGTTCAGTAGTTCAGGCTTGATTGAGTAACAGACAGACAGACAGAGTTACTTTCGCATTTATAATATTAGTATGGATTTTACGAGACTTGTATTTGCGAATAAATATATCTATCTATAGTTACCTGTACTTTTAATATTATGAAGCTGAATTGTTTGTTTGTTTGAACTCGCTAATTTCAGGAACTACAGGTCGAATTTGAAAAATTATTTTAGTGTTAGATAGCCCATTTATCGAGGAAGGCTTAAGGCATTATGTTATCATGATAAGACCAATAAGGGCGGAGTGGCACAGGTAAAACTGCGGGGAGCAGCTAGTAATAACATAAAGATGTAGAGTTTGTTTGTTTGAACGCGCTAAACTCGGAAACTACTGGACCGATTTAAAAAATATTTCACCGTTGGATATGAACGTGATCCCTGAGTATACATATACTGGCAGAAGCTGGGGATCACCGCTAGTCACTATCTTATATATAAAAATGAATCGCAAAATGTGTTGGTAAGCGCATAACTCGAGAACGGCTGAACCGATTTCGATAATTCTTTTTTTATTATATTCCTGGAAGTACGAGGATGGTTCTTATGTAGAGAAAACGTAAATATTATATACCACGGGCGAAGCCGGGGCGGACCGCTAGTATAGTATAAAACAAAGTTTCTTTCTCTGTCTATATATGTATGCTTTAATCTTTAAAACTACGCATCAGATTTTGATGTAGTTTTTTTTAATAGATAGAGTGATTCAAGAGGAAGGTTTTTGTATATAATTCATTAGGTTTTAGACAAAGCGGGCGAAGCCGCGGGTAGAAGGCTAGTATATTATAAACGCTAAAGTTTTTAGGTGTGTTTGTTAGCTATTGAAATGCGACGACATGAGCCCATTGCTAAATTTTAAATACCTCGAAAAAATATACACCGTTCAGTATATTTGTTCCATTTTTATGTTTGAACCTCTAAACGAATACAGACGAATTTTTATATACAGAGAGATTCAACCATGTAGAGTTATTTTGTAGCGAAAACTAAATTTTACGAATCCTAGTACAATAGTGTACTAGTAATATTTTGTGATTATAATATCGCTAAATGCTATGCTAAAAACAGTTATCTGTCATGTTTCACATACCTACAGTTTATTTATAAATCACTAGATACACATTTTCTGCTCTACATAGGAGTTTTGTTGATGCACGTATTTCATATTATAGAACGGACATATTGATTGTAACATAAATTCAGTCGAGTGTAAAATAAAACCCAACCAACACAGAAAAACTACTTAATTTTCCCACGACATTGATAAAATAATATTAAATATACTACTGCATTATATTATTTTTACTCATCAACAATATTTAACTACTACTGGTTTTCTCTATTTAAATACAAAAATAAAAATTCTAATAAAGATTAGTTTATCCAACTAAATAATTTGGCTCCCGAACAATACCCTTCCACACAATAAGGAACAAAAGAACAAGCGAAACCGCGTGATTTACTTGCGTTGCGTGCGTTAGATGTAATATTAGTGCTTTCTTGCTTCAATATATAATACTCTAATGCCACTACCAAATTCCAACATGCGATCTAACCCCTTATGTATACGTAATAAGTGCGAGAATAGCATGGTACAATTATGGCTAGAATTGGTCTGATGTTGGGTTGTGTACGTCCTTATTTATGAAGCTTTGGACACGGTAACTCTTTGTTAAGGTAGAGCTTTCACCTTGCTGTTTTTATCCAGCAATTTTATTTGTAAGTGATACGGTAAAATAACGATTTCGCTTTTCTGAGGCTGGGGAATCGTAAAATTCAATGTAAAGATGGAAATGGTTTTGGTATTTTCCATCTCTATTTATTCTTTACTAGCTGTGCCGCGCAGTTTTACCCGCATTGCTCCCCTCCTATTGGTCAAAGCTATACAAAATATATTATATAGCCTATAGCCTTCCTCGATAAATGTACTAAGAGTGAAATAATTTTACAATTAATGAGACTCTTGGATTAACTTGAGATTAAAACGCGTTCATGCAAACAAACAAACGTGTTTTGAGAATGTTTTAAAATAAATAATTATATTATTTACTGTAATTCTAACAGATCAGAGTAGATTAAGGTTTCATTGGGTCAACCACAAACCATGTAAGAGTTCATTAATTACTCATGTTTATCTTTTTAGGTACTGAATTAACACATATTGGATTTAATAAGGGTTAATTTTTGGGTTATAATATAGTTAATAAGGAATGATTTTTAGTATAATAATCTTTTAATGTTATGTGTACACTTAATTGTGAATAATTAAAACTTCTTTCGTCCACCATATAAGCTTATTTCTAATAAAAAGATATACAAACATAAACTAAAAACTCAAAGAGAAATTAAAATACTATCGAATAATAATATTTCTTTATAATTTTTAGCATCTGTATAACACTGTACTAAATTCTGACTCCACTAGAACGACACGCTACACTACGCAACATTGTATAAATGGCACTAGTCACTTCCCTTTTATATACACTATATACGTTAACGTTATCTTATAGTTATAGTTAGTAGTAGGCAGTTACGCCCTCTACTATTTCTCAGTCAAAACTTAGCTCATAACCTTTACAATTTAAATTGCCCGTCATTCTCAACCATTACGTGTAGACTGTAGAACACTTGGGCTGAATCACGCACGTAATTACGCACAGGTGACGTTTGCTGCCGCCGTAAATCTTCGTAATGTTTGCGAAATAACATGCCGCAGACGTTTGGTTAAGGCCATGGTTACACTCTCGTGAAATGCTCCCACAACGCAGGATGCTATGATCCTAGAGTACCCACAGCTCCGGCTAACTGTGCGGCGAGACGGAACACAGTGGATCCACTACCTATGGTCATCATCTCTAGGCAGTGGAAGTCCGACATAACCTATGGCATTTCCTCGAAGGCCGTAGTTATGCAGGAGTATTGGCCACTCCAAAAAAAGGATTCTATGATCCTGGAACTTAACAAGTGTTTTTGTCTAAAAGAAGATGAAAGTTGTATCGTATGATGACAATGTGTACTCATTGGTGTACATTGTGGTCGAATAATAAGTAACATTGATGAAATCCTATAGAAAAATGTGTATGACTGCTGACTACGTAGATACACTTTAAAATGTAGTCCAGCAAACTTATTGATACAACGTTTAGAAGGCTTGATCTAGCAAAACTTTTCATTAATGACTCATTAATTTATCGTTGAAGGAACTCATAAGCTTAAGATCTTGTTTCTATATAATTTCTCATAACATACAGGCTAGATTACCCAAAAAACATAACTGTATTTTACGCTATTGTTTTACTTTTTAGTGACGTATCGCGTAACATAACGTTATAATATATATATAAATCTCGTGTCACAATGTTTGTCCTCAATGGACTCCAGTTCGATCCAACTTGAGAGATAGGATAGTTTAAACATGTAGGTACCACGGGCGAAGCCGGGGCGGACCACTAGTAACGTTATATAATATTATGCTCTATTATTATGCTGTAATGCTGTAATATGAAGTGAGACATAATGCGAGAGTGTAAAAGCGTCATAACCATTTTAAGGTGCTCTAATGGTAATGTGAGGTACAGTTTACACTTCACTATATTCGCAAGATAATAACGAAAATGGTAATAGAGCGTAATGAAATTAAAATGGCTATGTTGTGAATTGCTTTAAGTGACGTTTTATTTTAAAATGTATGTTTAATATCGAATGCCACATTTTTATTCCTACAGGCCGCTTGTTTCGGCTTGCAGAATCCTAGAAGTTTCTTTTTAGTATTTTTTTTTAATTTTAATCGATCGTTACTTCCAAACTAGTTATATTAGTTACAGTCAAGGGGAAAGTTTTAAATGTTTCTTTATTACCATTTAACTCAAACTACGCTAATAATAAAAAAAAAATTATCCATAGAAAAAACATGGGCTTCATGTATTTATGTCTTATTAATAATATCTTATTATAATTTCATTCGTAATAAAATATTACCGTTTATTACACACATATAATATTATACTTTTATACATTAACCATACAAGTACATGTAAACCTTAAATAAAACGTCTTCACAATGTACGCAAATTCTCATTCACTGGAATACCAACATAACGAATGCCAACATCAAAGTAAAGTATCATGATGAAATTTAATCCTACCAAAGCATACCTTACGCCTCTATTTATATTTCTCATGACACACATACATACCCTTTTTAATATTAAATATAGCAATCATAATTTGGGACAAAAAGTTTCCTCTCTCAAGGGGTTTTTGGGACCATATTTGATTATGGTCCCGCGGGCCAGAACGGGTTAAGCCAAGGCGACACGTAGAGAATTCCGAGAAAATTAGATGTACCTACGTTTGTTATGTAGTGTAGAAGCTCAGTGCTGTCACAATATACAGATACAACCAGTATCCCAACTTCATAAAAACGTTCGAAATGTCTCACACACTCAAGCAAGCGTATTTACGAGAATCGTAAGGGTATTATGACAATTGACAGATATTATAATATCCTTACGATTCTCGTTCACACGCTTGCTTGTGTGTGTGAGCCATTTTGAACGTTTCTATGAAGTTTCCCTACTGGTTGTATCTTGATATTGTGGTGCTGTATTGAGGGATTATTTTCGGGGAAAATGCATAATTTAATATGTGTTCCCTTGTGGGGTAATGTTGAATTGTTGTTACGAAATAGCTTGGATTCTATAGTTTTTGGAATAAAGCACACAATTCACTAGTACCACTTGTATTTACTGTTAAAATTAATTTAAATGATAAAAACTAAGGACGAAATCGGTCGCATAAAGTGCAATTTTAACAATATAGAAAAATAGTATAATTATAAATTAGGTTAGTTTCTGTTGACTGCAATATAAATTCAAAATGCTTATATTTTTCCAGCTCGCTATATCGAATGAACAGTTTTTGGATTTATCAAATTCTAGCTTTCCGCCCGCGGCTTCGCCTGTGTTTCCGAAGAAAAACCCGCATAGTTCCCGTTCCCGTGGGATTTCCGGGGTAAAACCTATCCTATGTGTTAATCCAAGTTACCTTCTATATGTGAGCTAAATTTCATTGTAATCAGTTGAGTAGTATTTGCGTGAAAGAGTAAAAAGGATACATACACATACATCCATCCTCACAAACTTTCGCATTTATAATATTATAGAAGTATTAGGTAACAAGAACATTAGTAAACACGTAATTATAATAAAGGTTACAATTAATAATGTAAGAAGTTAAAATGAACACAACATAATTTGATACAGAGGTTTATTTATAGAAATTATAACGCTAGAATACCTTTAACCCTTATGTTCAGTTTAACGAATGAATATAATTAATATTTTATATAAATTATATTCTAACGGAATTTAATATTTTGTGATATTGTGTTTCTGCCATGGATATTTTTAGCCTAAAATAATTAATTAAATTTTTGTTTCTGTTTAAGTATATAAATAAATGGTGGCGCTACATTTTATATTGTGTTTTAAATTAATGTAAATATTCGCAAATATCCCGAATGGTTCGACCAATTCAGCTTGATTTTTTTGAGCCATAGTTAATACATAGTTATACATTATTTTTTAACAGAACGATTTCTGTGAGGTGAGGCAGCTTGCATCAGTAATCCCCAATCCCTGTTGCTTTGCTTAATAGAAATAGTGTAAACCAACCCCCCTAGTCAAGTGGCTTTCTGTTAGCGTAGCGTTCAATAGAATAGACTACGAATGTATGAGATTGACGTAACCTGTAGAATGTAGATACGTTTATCTACAGCCTACGTCAATCTCATACATTCGTAGTCTATTTATTCTATTGAACGCTACGCTAACAGAAAGCCACTTGACTAGGAAGGCAATACTGTCAACTAGTAACTAGTTTATTATATAACGCTTCTTCATATCTTCATTAACCACACAACAGCTTTAACGTCTTCACATATCATAGCTTTCATTTCTAAGATTAATAGCAGCAGCATCCTTAATGATAAACGAGCCCAGCAGTGGATTAAGAAATGTTATTAATGACGCTCACTGTCTTCGCTTAAGACTGAATGAGGGTAGCTTTAGATTAGACTAAATTGTGGATGATTTATTTGTTGTTTCTAATTAAAATTGCGCGGAGCTTCCAGTTTAGTTCTCTTGTTGCGGTAATGGTTTATGATTCGGCATTGAAGATGGTGAAGAAATTGTTCTTAAGCTTATAAATGGAGTTTATTTTGAGTATGTGTAATTGTTTTTAAAGTGAATAAAAAAATGTTACATAAACCCGTTTTCAGTTTATCAGTAGGATTTGTGTTATAGTAGGATTTTTCCATCGTTCGTCGAGGCACACAGATTCTAGGCATCGCCACATGGTTGACGTTCCATGTACCCGGACAAAGTGGTTCGGATCGTCATTCTTTATTCGAACCGCTAAGGACTGGAACATGCTTCCTGAATCTGTGTTCCCCGACGAGTACAATTTGGAGGTCTTCAAGAGGAGAGTGAACAGGTACATTTTAGGGAAGCGCGCTCCATCTTAGGCCACATCTCAGCTTACCATCAGGCGAGATTGTGGCCAAGCACTCCCCTATTATACAATAAAAAAAAAAAAAAATTGTACAGTAATCTTCTTATATATAAAAATGAATCGCAAAATGTGTTGGTAAGCGCATAACTCGAGAACGGCTGAACCGATTTCGATAATTCTTTTTTTATTATATTCCTTGAAGTACGAGGATGGTTTTTATGTAGAGAAAACGTAAATATGTACCACGGGCGAAGCCGGGGCGGACCGCTAGTCATAAAATAAAAAATATGTGAAACTGAAAATAAAACATTACTTGTAATGTATTATGAATAAGGAATTAAATAAATGTAGACAATTGAAACTATTCTTTACAAATTTCGTTTCAATACATGAAAATTTATGCCAAATATAAAAACACTCATAACAATAATCTATAGCACTTTATCCATCGAAATAGTTTAGTTTTTATTTATAGAATAAAAAGCAATTCCCAGAAGATAGACCTATAAATATTTTCAATTAATTTTCATTAGTAACATTACATTCACATTTTTTACATCAATCAATGCCTTTACTTTAAAAGTTAACTACATTTATTTATAGAATCACATCAATCGATGCTACAGATACTTTATTTCATGTCAAAGTTTCCAAAATACTATGACCTATCTTTCTTTCTTTCAATCTGGTACATTCTCGAGAATTCCAATACATCGTCCGTACAACGAAGTATTTGTTGGACAAAGCAACTGTATAAATGGTAGTCGAAATGAAACGTCTGAGGGTAAAGTTTTGCAAATAAATATTGTCCATTTGACCGGAAAAGCGGACATTTTACTATCTTATTTGTAAGTTCGGGAACTGATGATTTTCTCTGACTGTTGTTTATAATCAACATCTATTAGTATCGATGGGACGATAATATGTTTGTTGTGGTTTGTTATTATCAATATTATGACACAATTTTATTGATATTTTTCACGACAATTGAAATAAAATCCGTAAGTATTTCAAGGAATTCTGCTTTGTCTACCTCTTAGTGACTTGACTCAAATATAATTATTTATCATTATGTTTCCCAAAATGTTATCCCATAATTGTTTGTCACGATTGTCATTTTTTTTATTGTAACATGTACCCTAGCTATAAGTATTGTTGTGACAGATGTTGGATGACCTTAATAAATAAAAAGAAATAAAATACTGATACCGAAAATAGTTTCTTTGAAGTGTGGATAGAAATAGATATTTTAGTCGTAAGTTCGTTAATATACCCTGAAATTGTCGATAAGTATTTAACCCATTGAGCCCCGAACGGCCCGATCGGTCCACGACACAATAGATTTTCTATTGTGTCTGTGGTTCCGGGGCCTGAGTTATTAAATAATTCCAATACTGTTTAATAGTTTAATACTCATTGTTGGAAAAATAGCACGTATATACCGATTTTAAACTGCCACGACAGCAATATGTACACCTAAGTATACTGATATCAGAACGTTGTATTTTGCCTTATTTTGCACTCAATCTAAAATGATGAAACCGTTTATTCATGGAGAAGGAAGAACATGTCCAAAAATTATTTATGATTTATTTCTTTTTTATTTGCTACAGAATTGCTTCAACACATGTAACCAAAACACGAATTAATCATTATAATGTACTCAATTTCCCCTGTCAATGTTATCAATGCTCTCGATTTAAATCGAATAGGTCAAAAATCGATAAAGGTCGAGTGATTGATGAGTCGATTACGTGTTAACAGAATTCATGCATTTGTCAAATTGTGACGAATTTGGGCTATTTTAATTAGGCTTAGAGACCCTTTGAGTGGGTGATGAATGGGTTTAGTTCTTCGACTTCAAAGAGAAAGGATTTCTAAAAGATTATATTTAATGTGGTTTTTTTTAAATTACAGCGTGATGGGATGTGTGGTTTATTGTATTTAGAATAACGACTTCTTAGAAAAATCGACGTTTTCTTACTTTGAAATATTTTATTGTGCCACTAGCTTACCGCCCGCGGCTTCGCCTGCTATTTCTAAAACCTAATAAATGATATACCAAAACCTTCCTCTTAAATTACTCTATCTATTAAAAAAATCCGCATCAAAATCCGTTGCGTAGTTTTAAAGATTTAAACATACAAAGGGACATAGGGATAGAGAAAGCGACTTTGTTTTATACTATGTAGTGATTCGCGTCTATTTCAGACAATTTTAGCCGATGTGTTGTAGACGGCACTGCATATTGTGTAGGTACTAAATATTACAAAAAAAATGTAAATTTTTATCACACTCAAAAAGATAGCTAATAATACAATACCTACTTTAAGATGTCTGATTTGCATTATGTACAAATAGGTCTTTCATTGTTAATGGCTGATATAAATATTGTATATTAACACCTTTGTATGACCATATACGAGCAAATAAACAGATTTGATTGATTGATTGGCTCAAAGCAATAGAGTCACTATGTCAATTGTGGTAGGTACCTATACAGGGTGTCCCACTTTCGGTATACTAAGCGCAAAGGGACTTGTAGTTTTGCATACGCTGAGTACGTAAAAAATAATTATAAAATTCCAGACGCATTTTTTTTTAAATAGAGGAATTCTTAAATTTCCATGTGTACACCCCCAACAAGCAAACCGCCCAACTTTGCCACCCGCATGTGAGCTATCGTTTAAGATTATGTTTTCATAGACAAAATATTCACATTAGCGAAGCGGTATATGCCGGCTGCGCGAAGCTAGAGACGAATACATGGATTTTAAGGAAAAATTTAGCAAAAAATTTTTCGCGTAATTTTGTTATTTAAGTATTTTTTATGTGATCAGTGTATGCAAAACTACAAGTCCCTTCGCGCTTAGTATACCGAAAGCGGGACACCCTGTATAAAGGCAAATATGTTGAATATCGTTTCTTTTTTACACGGTGACATTTCAACAAGTGGGTGCAAATATTTAATGTCGCTACATCAGCCTTAACTCATCTTCCTCAAGGAAACCCAACCAATTACTTTGCACACTCAAGCCGTTATTCAATAAACACACACACACACACACACACATCAAAAATAATAACTTGAATGAAGTTAACACGACAAGATGGCTTCGAACGTACCACTCCAGTAATTTAATTTCGTTGAGAAGCGATATAAAAGTAAAAATTGCCCGTAAAAGAAAATGGTGCGTGGGGTAAGGTATAAGCTGAAGGTTATTGGGTTCATTTATGTCAAAGTAAAGAGATATTAATAGACCAGCAAATAGAGGTTATTTTTGAATATTTAAATTAACATGACCTTTCTCTTACTGTGATAATGATAAAGGCTATTTTCTGATAAGTACGTGCGCAAAAATAAAAAAAAATAGTATAAAAATACCGTATGCCCATAAAAGAGATATATTTTTTAATTAATATCAAAAGGATGAATTTACAAATTTATAAATAAACGACAGTAATAATAAAAGCGACATTCATCAATGGACAATAGCAAATCATTACCTATATTGGACTATAATATTAGAAGGTAAGTATCGTGATAATATATCGGGATGGGAAAAAGAAAAAGATGAATGTACCTCGTATCTTTGAACATACAATCTTTTGAGTCCAACGCCTTCTCAAGGAACTGCAGACCAATTTTACACGTAAACTACCTTGTATCTAGTAGTGTGTAGTTTCATAGTGTCTTTGAGACCAAGGGGCAGCCTATGCCTTATTCCCCACGCTTCAACAAGCGCGTTCACGTCAGCCGATGTCATAATTCTGACGTTTGTGTTAAGGTTTGTATCACTCTCTCCGAAGATTGTTTTCTATATATTTTTTGTTGAGGAACTCGAGAATAGCCCTGCTTCAAGGAATTGAATTTATTCTGTTTATTCAATTCCGTGTTGATGCGTAATTAAATTTTTATTATACGTCTTTATCGGGAAGGTCGGGGCGGTGTTATATCTTTTAAATGTTTGCTAACGTTTTTATTTTTATGTATTATATTTGTGTAAAATTCTGCTAAATGCAAAAGAACAATTCGTTTTAAGGAAATATGAGATGAACACTTTTTTATTGTTTTATCTTCACTTAGCATAATAAAGTATGTATGAAGCTGCAATTCTTATTTTTTATGTGGATTATTTTACTATTCCTGTAAAAATTAAGTCACAGTTAATGTTACTCAGGTCCAAAGTCCTAATCGGGTTAGTGATTTTGACGTGATTAAGACACAGACAGAAAATTACTTTCGCATTTATAATATTACTAGCTTTCCGCCCGCGGCTTCGCCCGCGTTTTCAATAAAAACCCGTTCCCGTAGGATTTCCGGGATAAAACCTATCCTATGTCCTTTCTCGGGTTTCCAAATATCTCTATACCAATTTTCATGCAAATTGGTTCAGTAGTTAAGGCGTGATTGAGTAACAGACAGACAGACAGAGTTACTTTCGCATTTATAATATTAGTATGGATTATAATATTACTACATACATTCCATTTGCACAGATTTTCACTTAATTTTTTAAATGTTTTAAATAATTTAATAAGGTGCCTACATAAAGCACAACACAAAAGGAATAATGAATAAACGATTGTTATTCTTTTCTGTTGAAACAATCCATTAATTTTGTCCAAATTAAGATAAATGTGAAAGGCGGTACTGAGAAAAAGGTTACTTGGTTGTAATGTTATTTACAATAGAATTATGTATTTTGTTACTGATAATAATTATATATTTCTAATAAGACTTATTAAATAAAGTGAAGTCCCATGTCCCCTAGTGGGGTAAGGGGCAGATGCATTATACATCTGTTTCACTGATCGATTTTCTTTAGGGACAAGTAGGTTCAGCTTCAGTTCAGTTGTGTCCTACCAGACCAAGACATTTTTTTTCTTCGTCTCCACCGGGAATCGAACCTAGGACCTCTCGGTGTTACGCTCACGCGTCAACCACTGTACCGAGGAGGCGGTCCACTTATTAAATAGATAAATCTTAATTCCTAAAATACTTTATTGGATTCATCAAAGAAGATTATGATTAAATCAATGTTAGCTATTTGAATGTTCTTGTTCTAGTTAATAATTAGTAATAACTGAACTTATTTTGATGTTATTTTCATGTAAAAACAGTGTGTTATTAAAATATATAGCATGACGTGTCTAAACCTTTCACCACCCTTCTAAACCTTTACATTTAAAATATTGTTAACTTTAGTGTAGTATTATTACTTACTAGTGGTCCGCCCCGGCTTCGCCCGTGGTACATATTTCGCAATAAAAGGTAGCCTATGTCCTTTCTCGGGTATCAAAATATCTCCATACCAAATTTCATGCAAATTGGTTCAGTAGTTTAGGCGTGATTGAGTAACAGACAGACAGACAGAGTTACTTTCGCATTTATAATATTAGTATGGATTAGTGAAAATATTTTAAGGATTAGATTAGATTTAAAAAAATAAATAAAAGAGCGTGTGTGCCGAGCACACATGTCAGAAGTGAAACTTCTTTGGCAAGATTTAAAGACACCAAAATTGTCGCCTTTCATCCCTGAAGTGACAGTATTACCATGACGCGCCCTTGAAATTTTACTCGTAACGTGCCTAAATACACAGTTCACTTCAAAAAATTACAACTATACAAGGAACTACTTACGTACGATATTAGAAAAATAAGATAAAAAATATACTATTTCTTCGATAGCTTGTGTATCGGAATTTATTCCCATAACACATGTTTTTCCAACGTGTCAAAGTTTCGGAGGCACGCAGATATATTGTGCCCTCGGGTCGAGAAAAACATACGGGTGAATATTCGGTCATCAATTTATTGTATGCAAATGTTTAATACAATAACCGATAAATCTCTTCAGTGAACCGATTAAAATGTAAAACATTTATCACGCTCATTGCTATGTTAATATTATTTATTTTGATGCAATATATTATTGTTGTGCAAAGTTATTAATATTTTGTTTTAATAATATTACCGTACCGTACTGTATTTGTAAATACCATTGTTATTTAGATTTCTATGGTAAATACTTATTACTTAAACATAGTAAACAAAAGACAGCAGATGAACAATAATCCAAAAACAAGATTCTAATGCATTAACATTAGAATCAATTTATATTTATGGTGTGTTTATCTAATGAAAGTTTTAACTAAACGTAGTTTAGCAAAAGTACCGATTACAAAGATTATTTTCCATGTTAACTTAATAAACATGATATCTAGAAAGGTTAGTTCTCTTATAATATGCAACTAGATACATTTACAAGGATCGCTTTTCTTGCTAAAAGCCTACACCAGATGTTTCCACCCCTATCTATTTTTGGCTATTCCAGTCTATAGAGCGGCTGCGTTATTTTCGACGACATCACAACGTATAGGCGTTTATTGACGTAGCTCTTTTTGGTTTTTGTGTACGTATATCTAGTTTGTGACCGTTTATTGTGATCAAACTCACCAGTCACCATAGATAAATTGTCTACGTTTTTATTATTATTTTTGAGCATGGACGTTAGTTATTCGTTGTTCGATAAAACTACTAATCAGCATACAATTTCAGTAAGATATATGAAAATATTAATGTAAAATAATAATAACGATAAAAAAGACACTACATTAAAAATGTCTTAAATTAAAACAAAAGCCACACACAGTTTGAACAGATCTACAGAAATAAAAATAATATGATAACACATAATACTAATCAGTATGTTTACACATCAATACTCTGATAGCTAAGTCGCAAACTGAATGTTATTAAATTCGTCAAAACAGAACTATCGGATTTAAACTTTTTCAATATCCACGAACAGTTTTGGTTTTCATTTATGATGCATTCAATATCGTTCATTAAAAAGTTATTTTACCTAATATCCAGATATTATGAAAGTTTGCAAATAAAATGAGCACTTATAGTTCAAAATCAATGTAACAGATGTGAATTATAGCTACCCCATGTCTCTAAAGCAGAATAAAATTTATCTTACTCAAATAAGCTCTAATTTGTTAAATCTAGGCACACACCCCCGGCTTCGCACGGATGCAATTATGCCTTCCTCATGGATAACATGGTAGTTTTAAAGATTTAGCATAGAGTAGACAGCGTGAAGCGACTGAATTTTATACCATGTAGTTATTTAACTTGATCATTAACGACGAGAGACTGTCTAGAACAAAATCATTGATATTTTTCTAAAAGATTGATTTCATTAAACGAAGACTAGGTATATAAATTTTTGATGATGCTAAAACCACCGAATTATCAAAGTCGAATGAAATAATCAACGTTGATTATTATTTAACGAATATAAACAGGGTTCAAAGTTCATTTCATAAATTAAAATCACTTTTACTTAACTATAAAAGTACTCCGTCAATTAGAGCGATAGTAACCCAGCAACGACCACTTTAAAAGACCTCTAACCGTTTAAGCAGGTCTTGTAAAACGAGATCCCATTAAGCTGGCTGAATATTTATGAAGTAAGCCTTGCCAAGCTCATATAGCACTTACATAAGTGCTTACTCTGTCATCTATCATTTGGCATTCTGACATGATAGGTCGGTTACACGACTCACTTTGTCTGCAGGATTGAGGGAATTTTGTATAAAATCTAATTTCTTCAGTGTTAGACGGAATTAATCTATATCGTTTGGTTTTAGCGATATGCTTGTGTTAGCTTTATATGTAATACTATTATTGTGCTTGTATCCAATCTAAAATATTTTTATTAAATGTAAAAGTCACTCTGTATATGTGTGTCTATTCAATACGCCTCAATTATTGAATACACGCCTAAATAATTGATACTTAAAAAGAACATAGATTAGGTTTTATCTCGAAAATCCCACGGAAACGGGAACTATGCTGGTTTTTCTTGGAATGTAAAATTTAACATGAACAAGAACCTGGTATAAGAACGCAAGATCTCATATTCTTAATCATTCAACTCATTCATAAAATGATCAAGATAGTTAAATTTTTAAATTAGTAGTAAGTTTAAGAAACATCATTTTTGATCCAACTTTAATTTTTTTTTATTTCAGATTATTGTATTAATATCAACCGCTTAAAAACGAATTGTCTATAACATTTACGCTGAAAAACACTTGAACTTGAATTTTAAAACCAAACATCCCAAAACGAAACTTGCAAAAATTTCCAATTCACTTATCCCAGGGTAACAACCCTCGACCATTACCAACCTACTGTATTAAACAAAAACTCCAAATGCAACATTAACTATTATTGTTATTGCGTTGTCGTGGAGATTAGATTCGTGACGTCATAGCCACAGAGAGAATGTTGATTCCGGATTTTATGAAGCGACTGAAACTGAAACGGTTAAAGAAAAGATATTGTTCATTATTTTATTAAAACAAATGTGTGCGTGTACTAGTGTACACACGTAAGAAGTGAAACTTCTTTATGACCTTATTTTTCAAAAAATAATTTACTATATATGCAACTTTACAGAAATACGTCGAATCACGCGTGGTAGGGATAAGAAAAAGATGGTGCGTAACGGAAAAATGTTACATTAAATTTTTTTCCCTTAGTTTCACTTCAAAAAACTTAATTTCGTAGTATTGCATAAACGTATATATAAACACAATTACATAGTTGAAATTTGAATATTTTGCAAACATAACATGTGGCTTCTTACAAAGGGAATAGTGCTTCTTTGAAATCAGTTAATTACATGAAATTAACTAAACATAACAGATTGTGTTGGGAGTACATAAAAGGTACATTAAATGAAGTACGTACGCTCACAAGCACATATTTAAATAATATAGAGTTAAATAAAAAAATACGTGTGGCACTCGGGGACTGCCGCGGTAAAGCTATTGCATGCTATGCCTTCAAGCCACACCTCCGCCCGTCGGAGTGGGGAGCGTGAGGTTTTTCGTTACGGAATTTCTGGATTCGGTCCCCGCGCTCAAGGCCCGCGATAGAAGCTATGCAATAGCTTAAAACTTATGTTTAAAATAATTTAATTTAATTTTTTTTATATTAAAGCATGTTGATTGTTGGAATAAAAATAACCAACAGTGTCTGAAGTTATCTGCCCTGTAACAATCCTGTATCTTAGATGACACTAATGATAATAATCTCCCGAGTTTATAATAAGACGGTCTATAATATTCTGCTTAAATTACATAAAGTTTTCAACTCGTTTTGCACTCGGTAATACCCAATTTGTAGGCAAACGACGTGACGGTGTGGTTATTGAGATATTTATTTTTATCACTTTTTTGCACTTTTGTGAGTCTTTGAATGTAATAAATTTGTGTACATTATGCCTTAATCTAACTTTGGGTGAATTTATATAAAACAGATACTCGTGTGTAACTAGTTTAGCACCTTGATATTAAAACAGGATTCTTTTTTATTAAGTTAAATTTATATAGAATGGAACTACAGTGATCAGGAAAACGCGATCTTCTTATAACACCTACGCTATTAGATAAGATAAGGAGCAGGATATTAGCTTTATTTTGATCTATTAAAAGTTGTTACCCTACTTCTTTATGAAAAACTCAAACTCAACCATTTATCCCTAATAATATTAACATTATAAATGCGACAGTAACTCTGTCTGTCTGTCTGTTTCGCTTTCTCGCTTAAACCTCTCATCTGATTTTGATGAAATTTGGCACAGACAATCTTTAGACCCTGAGAAAGAACATAGGCTACCTTTTATCAAAATACCACGCGGACGAAGCCGCGGGTGGAAGCTAGTATCATCATAGATCTTCATAAGAATTCTTCTAGAAGCCCGTAAGATTAATAACAGTTTCAACATTTACCAAGATACTTAAGATATTAAAAGACAACATTACACAAAGACGCATGTAAATTTAGTTCCTGAAGCAAGCACAGAACCTGTAGTATATTCAGGACAGGATATTAACACGTGCTCAACATGTATGTATGAATTTGCATACATATTGAAACCTGAGATTTATTTTGACATAAATTCATGGAAGGAAACGTTTAATATTTTGATAATAAAAAGCTATTTAGTCGCTTATAAAAACTGTATAAATAAAACTAAAAAGTGGCTCTCATAAAATACACGTTCCTATAAATAAAATAGAGCGTGTGTACCGAGCTTATGTGTCAGAAGTGAAACTTCTTTGGCAAGATTCAAAGTCAAAATCGTTGCCTTACTCTTACTATGACGTGCCGGTATTGCCATGACTCGACCTTAAAATTTGACTCTGAACGCTCCTAAAGAAGTTTCATTTAAAAAAAAAAACGTGTGGCACTCGGGGACTGCCGCGGTAAAGCTATTGCATGCCTTCAAGCCACACCTCGGTGTCCGTCGGAGTGGGGAGCGTGAGGTTTTTTCGTTACGGAATTTCTCGATTCGGTCCCCGCGCTCAAGGCCCGCGATAGAAGCTATGCAATAGCTTAAAAATATACAACAATCGACAATCCAATAACTTTATTTTAATTATAATTAAAAATCAAGCAGACAGTAAAAACCGCTTAACCATAAATGTATAACGTTAACACATATTTCAATTTAAAATTTCCAGCACAGATTAATTATTTCCAGAGCGTTTTAAATTAAATTCTTAACCTTTCAATTTTTCACTTTAAATGTTTTGTTATAACTATTTTTAACGAATATAAAAAAATCGATTGGTTTCTTCGACGAAGCCTAATTCCATGCTGGGGCAAAAGACACGGGTTCGATTCGATCCCGCCCGCGGCTCCGCCCCGTATAGTTCCCGTTCCCGTTCCCTTGGGATTTCCGGGATAAAACCTATCCTATGTGTTAATCCAAGTTACTCTCTATATGTGTGCTAATTTCATTGTAATCGGTCCAGTAGTATTTGCGTGAAAGAGTAACAAACACACACACATCCGCAAAAACCTTCGCATTTATAATATTAGTAGGATTTGAAGTTAGAAATATTGAAATCATTTTATTATAAACACCTTCTAGGACACTAAATCGTTGTCGGTCAGATTCTGCATGAGTAAATTGGCGCAGCCACTCCAATTTTCCTTTGTCACCGTACCATGACATTACCCTTGTCAGTGATAGAAGATATAAACAGCTGTGTAAGATTGAATTGTTTGTTAAAAATTGTTCAAGATATAGACGTGAGAAATACTTAAAATATGTGTTAAAAATTATTCTAGATATGGCTTCAAAAAGATTGTTCTGGAAAGTTCGAGAAGTAATTTACAATTCAAGCTTTTATATTTTTATCCATTTTGAACGTAATTATTCTCCACCACAATACAAGTCTAGGTCAAAAAGAACAAGAGTCGAGCACTGAATAGTACATGAGTGTGTGACGTCACGGTTCACGGGAGTCAAGGAGCACATTTATATCGCAAAGGAATTATGAATGTCAATGCACATATTTCTTATATAGGTTCTACTACGCTTAGTGTTGTTTTAGAATTATTGGATAATATATATTATTATAACACACATAAGGTTCGTTCTTGGGAAGCTTTTGCTCTCTCACTCTACACAGATAAATCATAATGGTTTTATTTGAGACAAGTCGCGCGACCTGAGTTAATCAGGAAAAAGTCACATAATCAGATTACTAAAATAACACTTATTTAATAACAATTTGTTGGTAAAATAATTTTAAAATTTCATAAGTATTTTACTTATTTCATTTATTTGTTTAGATAATATGTTATTGTAAGTTTATGCGACGTATCGCAATTGTATTGTTATTTTCCATGCACATATAATACATAACATATATTTAACTAAAAATTGCAACATATTTGTTTTTTGCATAAAAAAAGAGTAGGTAACGAAAAATAAAAGAAAAAACTTCAACAAAAGCCTAATAGAGCCTAACTGATTAATCGTAAGCGAAGCGAAGTAATACATTTAAATTCCAATATCGGATAACGATAAATAACGAAACAAAAGCCCATGTATATGTAACAGAAGTTAAATGAGCTTTTACGATTCCAACTATCATTATAATTGTAAAAGTTTGTAGTAATGTATTAAGATATTTGTTGCTTTTTCATGTAAATTACTGAAATAAAGGGTAATCAATAGGTTCTTTATGTTTAAATATAAAATGAATGTTTGTCTGTTTGTCCTTTATAATAAACTAGCAGTCCGCCCCGGCTTCGCCCGTGGTATATGTATTATGTTTACGTTTTCTCTACATAAGAACCATCCTCGTACTTCAAGGAATATAATAAAAAAAGAATTATCGAAATCGGTTCAGCTGTTCTCGAGTTATGCGCTTACCAACACATTTTGCGATTCATTTTTATATATAAGAAGAAGAAGAAGATGAATGTATGTCTATATGACCTTTATCCTATCCTATCCTACTAATATTATAAATGCGAAAATTTGTGAGGATGTGTGTGTGTGTGCTTGTTACTCTTTCACGATAATACTACTGAACCGATTACAATTAAATTAAGCACACATATAGAGGGTAACTTGGATTAACACAAAGGATAGGTTTTATCCCGGAAATCCCATGGGAACGGGAACTATGCGGCTTTTCTTTGAAAACGCGGGCGAAGCCGCGGGCGGAACGGAACTACTAGTAACCGATAACTGTAACAAGTCAATAACTGCGTTAAAAACAACCGACTTCAAACTTGCACTTGCAACATTTACAAATACAGACAAAAATGCTCATAAAATAAAAACTACTGGGCCTATCCGAATAAAATTTTTATGGGACCAATTCGACACCATCCCGCATCGAACAAAATTGATAACCTCCTCCTTTTTTTGAAGTCGGTTAAAAAATAACATGTTTTTTTATGTATTTTCGATAGCTCTAAGAATCGTAAACTGTTTTTTGAGCACGATTGTGACACAATGATTTAACAAGAAATGTTTCAACACTATACTACTGTTTCTTTTGTAGAAAATATATTTTAAGCTAGTAACATAGTTCAGCAGAAATTGGATAACGTTCGCACGTAGACACAATTTCTCTTGCAAGATTTACCTCATATTAAAGGTATATTTTTAGTTTTTCTTCTGATAGTATTATAATATCATCTCTTGTATTTTTCCTTGATTGTTAGTTACACGTGCATAAATAACAATACAATAAGGAATAAATAATTATTTCGTTTTTGCCTTGATAAACTTAAGTAATATACAGTAATTGATTTATGAATGCCAATTATATTTTATTCAATGCAAATTGTACTTTCTTATTTCTAAACACATAAATAAATTAGTACTAATTTTCTCAATTCTTCGGAGTCATTGCTTCTCTGAAATACAGGAAAAATATCTGTATGATCAGTCTGATCAATAAGATACCTACCTATCTGAAGAAATGTATACCTATCTACCAAACGATTATCGTAGTCTTCTTTTTCTTTTTTTTATATCTAACATTAATTCTTAGGTATATAATTTTTAGATCTTAAAGAATAAAATTTTCAAACATTCCATTAAATGAAGGAACAACGATTATCTAATTCTTAATAATCTCTCAGATTACCCAAATCTGGCAAAAATATTTCAGTTGCGAATTAAATGGGTCGAACTATGGGTCAAACGAAATGTCCACATAATGACAAACGATATAGGAAAGGCGCGAATAATCGTCTTTGATAACATGTCGAAGCAAACAATCTATTTCGGATAAGCTATCTTGGTTTATTTGTTATATTATATAGAATGTAGATACTAGCTTTTCGACGTAAGTATTGACCAGTAAAAGCTTCAATATTATGTTCTCTGTAGTTCACTTTGATAAACATATTTGAAAAAACGTAATAAGAAATTGTAAATTAATTTCGCTGAACTTTCATATCTTATCTGTGATATGTGTCTTTTTACACGCTTTATATTAGCTTCACCTGTATGTTTGTTTGTTTGTAACCGACTTCTTTGGGCGCGATTTTGACCCACTTTAAACGGCCAGATTTCGTTCAAACTTTGTAGATTTATTGAGGACCGATGACAATACACTAATTTGATAAAAATGTTCTATTTTTTAGTTCGGTTTTCTATAAAAAGCGTGGTTTTTAGTTTTTTTAACTATTATTATTATTATTTCAAGAACTATTTTATCAAAATTGCTTTTTTATTACGTTAAATAATAAGCTTACTACTTAATAATTATTTTCAATTTACGAAGAAAATACCTTGTATGTTGAATTTAATTTACGTGGAATTCTCTCCGCAATATTTTCGTTACGAATATATAATATTATTTAAGTTATGAATGAGTTTATTAAATATCTGCAAACAGTGAGCGATAAATGTTATTGTTATTTTATTATTTCTCGTGACTGATATCAAAATATTGTTCCGATGAAAAATTAATTGTACTTCATGATAATTCTTTTTTTTCAAGCATGACTCTACAGTTTATGAAACATTTAACTCTTGTTTTAAACGAAGATACGAACTTAACGAAACTCTTATGGGCTCGCAATGGGCATTGTTGGCCCAACAAATGATCGTCGACGTTTGCCGCCATTACGTCGATTACGAAAAAACATCTACAATGATGACCGATCATAGACATTTCAGCTCTCTACATAGTCTACAGGGTACACTATTGTGTTGGCTCTTCTCGCCCAACGTTGCCTATTGTGAAGAGACTCCATTAAAGCTTTAAAATTTATTACAAATAGACTACTTTTAAGGGCTTGGTCTAGTAGTGCAAACAAATGCATCCTGTCATCCTATATGTAAATAATACAAATGTACTAAGGGAAAGTTGCTCCACTTAATTTTTAAAAATTAAATCATTCGTATGCATAATTTAATATTCGTAATAAGTACCAAAAATGACAATTTGAAACAATTTTCGTGAAAATTACACCGGGTGATTTTTTTTTATCAGTACACAAAATTTGCGAATACTTTCTATTGATATCTTCAACTTCATGTTTATATAACTGATCAACTTTTACAAAGAAATTTGGACGAAATATAAAAAAAAATAAGCTTTCCATACAAAATGCATAACTCTATACATTTTTTTCGACCTAAGTTTCTTAGTGAAAGTTGTTCAGTTTAACTAATAAAACGGATAAACAAATTTTGTATATAATAAAAAAAATGTAATGTTTGTGTTAAAAAATTATAAAATAGAAAAGTACGCAAATGAAAACAAAAGATATTTATTTCTGACTAGCTTCCGCCCGCGACTCCGTCCGCGCGGATGTCGGTCTTCGCGTCTTCTACAGATTTATTATATTATGTATAATATATAGATTTATATTGATAAACCTAATAAATCTTTTGCTAGCATTCTGATGCTTTATCGGTTGCACTGGATTGATCTCTTTTTCAATCGCTTGAATGATATAGGATGGGTCCTTGATGGGCATCGAATGCTGAAGTCTCGAATCAATCAATTCTGACAGTAGGCAATTTATGTAAAATCTTGATAATGGTCCATCATTTTATTTTGCCTAAACGTTACATAATTTTTTATATATTCTATTTTTAACGAATGATTCACTCCAGTCCAAACAGCAAATAAGCAGACTTCTGCTTCTGCAACGTTTAGTTGTCCCTGAATTTGGAAAAAATAGTCATGATTCTTATCTATGACAAAAGTGTTATTTTTTGCATTGTATTTCAAATATTAATTTTTTTATTTTTAACCGCATCTTCCGCATTCATGTCTTTTGCCGGAATTAGACATTTAACTTCTACTAGTCCCATTTTCCCTTTTTGATATGGGAGTGTATAAAGTAAATTTTTTAGATATTTCTCGTTATACTTTTAAAAAGTTATTATTGTCATTTTGCTCATTAGGTAAAGTTATTTCGATATCAGTTTTAAGTTTTTTGATACCTGCAATAATAACGTCATAATCGCCTGCACATACTTAACGATTACACCCTGTATACAATCCACCATCCACATTCATAATGTTTTCCTGTCCTCCTCTCCTTTACGCTGTTCACCGATACATTTTAAATGAGTAAATCTGCTACCACTGAAGGATGTTTCATTGTGATCAGCAAATTTTCACCACTGTTGTCGATTATTTGTTTTTCATTTTTAATCAGCAATTCATCATCAGTTTTGTTTTTTGCAGATTGGTGACATGTACCCTAACAATACGTCGAAAAGGGAAAGCATCAACGAATTATCGTTTTCGTCCTCTTTTTTTATTCTTCGCGTCTCTGTTACTTGTGTTTGTTTAATTCTCAACACCCACTGAATTTTCTATGTTATTGTGATCTTCCATTACATCTGAGTTTTGATGATGTGATGATAATCCATTCGTTTTAATATTGGTACTAAGAGTTGGTGGACTAAACTAGAAATGGCGGACTAAATTTGTCAGCGCGTCTGTAAGATCAGAATATAAAACCAACATCCTGTATTTAAGTTACAAAATTAATAATCAAACAACATGCCGCTACGTTGAAAATGACTAGAAGAAAAAATTAAAACACCTCGGCATATAATTTTGGAGTAAACAAATCATTTTCCCCGTATGGGGATTTCCCCGGATGAACTTGGGAAGTTCAAGTTCTCAATACAAGTTTATATTATATTTCGTATTTCTCAAACGAAAAATAAACATTTTTGGAACTTCAAAAAAAATTATATTATAAGAAAATTTATGAGATTACTTTAGTTTTTAAGAAATATACATCCCTTTACTGACACCCCGTTAAATAAAGAAATTGTTGTCAATCACCTTTGCAATCTATTTGGTTTCATTAACTTTATGTTCGAAGATAATTTTTTTTCTAGTATGTAGTTACACGCGTATTTTTTTCGTTTATTTTCCATATCGAAATCAAATGTTTAAAAATACGAATATTTGCACAAAACTAAGATAAAAATAATCAATTAACAAAAATATTAAATTTAATGAAGTAGAGCAACTTTCACTTCGGTATGAAGGAAAATCGAGCGTAGAGCACACGTCAGAACGCTCCGGCCCAAGGAGCGCGACTAAAGAAATTCGCTAGGATTTTTCCTAATTATTTTAAATATTTTTTTAATATTTAAAGAATTATCAAAATTCAAAAAAAAAATTTTTTAAAGGATTAATACTCATTGGTCTTCAACCAACTCGAATAAATTAATGGAAAAAATAACTTTTAGCAGTATTTATCAATAGATTTTGTAAGGCAAAAAATGGGAAATTTAATGAATTTATAACGTTCTAATTAGGAAAATCATAAGTTTTTCGGCAATTGTATTCAGCAGTTTTTAATAACGACTATATAAGGATAATAATGCGCTGATCAGATTGTGTAAATTGTAATCGGTTGCAACGTAGTGAGTGCACAAACTTAGCTCGAAATGATTTTGGGGGAAAGAGACTTATCTTGAAGGCCTGATTAAGGTAACATAAAGTAACTTTATAAATGTGAAAAAATTCACGCGCATTGCGTATATAACACTAATTGATAAACAAGAAAAAAAAATTCAGTTTATCATTTCATTAGCCGGGAAAAAATTGTCAAATCACTTGTTGAAAACGCAATTTTGCTAGACTGCAGCCTTAATGCTTTTGAATTATCAAATAAGATGAAAACAACTATTGTTCTAAATCATAATAATTAAACACTTCTTAATAAAACGAATTGCGAACGCAACATCCATTCTCATCCCATAGAAAAGAAAGACCCACATATTTCAAATACAATACAGATGTCGGAACTTTCTGAATAATGTATACATTTAAATGACCCGTTTCCATCACGACGCGAATATCTTCTCGCATTAGTCAAGTTAAGCCTCAGGGAGTTGGCGAAATAATTTATTTATGTATATAGCTAAATTTATCAGACTATATTAAATGCGCGTAGCAATATGGTCTTGCAATTTCTTTTCTGCTTTGATTGATAGAGGCTGGAATGGTATTGTTTTTGTTTATACCGTGTCTTTGAGAATAAAAATAGTATATTGAATTAATTATGTGTGTGTGTATTACGTCTTATATATACTTAATATTATAGTGATTAAAACACTTGCTTAGTTAGCTTAGAAGCTTGAATTTTACGTCTTCTGCTATAATTTATATTATGTCGTGTTCATGATAGTAAATACATATTATTATGTTAGTTATGTAATACTATGTAAAACGTATAAACAAAGTCACATCATAGAAAAGATGAAATAGATATGCTATTATTGTGAAGTTAACGTGTTTGTAGGATAAGATAATGTTTTCTAAACGTTATTTTTTTCTATACCCCACTTTTGCCGGACGCGTGACTAACAAATTCTTTGGAAAGTCAAGTCTCTACGGAAATGCTTTCTATAGATACGTGGTGTATGGTAGGAATTTCTGTTGTTCTTTCTTGTAGGTTCACTCGTCGAGAACGGGAATGTGGTAATTAATTAGTGTAGGGTAGGTGATAACGTTGTCTAGTTCGTAGTTTGGTTTAATAATTTTAGCTTTTGATACGGTGAACAAATATTCTACCCTATACATATTTGTCCTTATAATAATAAAATAGAATACTTACAATAATTTAATTAATGTACAAAATATTATGTCCTGACTGGATGAAGTGAATTAAATCTAAATTTATTCAAAATTAATTCTAAATTTATGCAATAAATGTGCGTGTAAAATATAAGTAAATTCATCAGTAGGTACATGTAGATATGGTTTATCGGTAAATTCATTGTTTGAAAAATTGTATTAATCTCTCTTATGCATACAACCATTAAACAGAAGCAGAATTAACCTAAATGATATTAAACCTCCATCAAACTCAGTAAATAAGTCATCGGATCGATTTGTACGTTCATTAAAAGCCAAATATGTTGCTCTCAGAAATATGGAAATCGGGTCAGTTAATTCAGCAAAAGTGCCAAAATGTATGTAAATATAAAAATTGGATGCCATCACTGAAAATGGAATAATGTGGTAGCAAATTTTCACTTAATTACATCTTGATCTGGTACAATTTGTCGTTAAATATAGCGATTTTATGGTGCCTTGGTTGCGAAGTATGTTTAAAACTTTTTCTAACGTACTTTAGCTTAGGAGATGATAACGAAATAATAGTTTAGTTTTTGTAGCACATTGATGATTAAATAATATTTGATATTTTGATAATTTACACTTTTAATTTTAATTATCATTATATTAATTACTAGCGGTCCGCCCCGGCTTCGCCCGTGGTACATATTTACGTTTTCTCTACATAAAAACCGTCCTCGTACTTCAAGGAATATAATAGAAAAGAATTATCGAAATCGGTTCAGCCGTTCACACGTGATGCCATGACAACGCGAAACGGGTGCAGACCCGCCGCCTTTTTATAGCTCCCGCCGCGAAGCGCGTCGAACGCGTCAACTGATACACAAAAATAATCCTTATGGCTGCATGATTCTGTATTCACGCGCGATGACTTATAGCGTATTTCATGTATAACTTTGGTGTTTCTACACCGATTTACGTGATTCTTTTACTATAACCTGCCCAGGAGTATGAAAAATAATTCTGCCAAATTTGGTTAAAATCCGTCGTGTAGTTTTTGCTTCTATAACGAATATACAGACAGACAGACAGACAGACAGACAGACAGACAGACAGACAAAAATTTTACTGATTGCATTTTTGGCATCAGTAGTGATCCCTTATCACCCCTTCATAGTTTTTTTTTAAATATATTTCATGTACAGAATTGGCCTCTCTACAGATTTATTATAAGTATAGATAAACCTATGATTGCCATCATAAAAAATCTACAATAATATTATGAAATAAATGCTGACATTATGGTAGAAAGTAGAAACCACTTCCTCTAACAAAAATCCCTTGTGTGGTTTTGGTGTTAACGGATAAATACGAAAAGCGACTTATTTCATCCCTAATGCTTTCCAGATTTATTTTATTTTTCATTTTCATCCGATGCGCAATAGAATATATAATTCACAGTGAAAATTTATTTCCCACGATAAGTGAGCGCTTACGTAGATTTAAAATTCCTTTTATGCCACATATTCTCCTTATATTTGTGGTGTTTTCCATATTATAAAGCGACTGGTTTTATAGTCTTACTGTTCAACTTCATCAACATTTTATTTTCTTGTGTATTTAACGCGAGTATTTAGATATTAAATATACTGCCAACATTCAGAAAAATACTCCACATACCAACTGCGAAGAAATAGGTGGAGGTAGTTAACAAATAGCAATTTTTGAATGACCGTCAAGACGTATGACATCATCTACCCGTGACTACGCTCGCTGCAAAGTCGATACGTCGGGATAATAATACATATAATAAAATTCTAGAAAAGTGGTGTCTGTACAATGAAAATATGTAAAAAAAAATTAGCAGGGGTTATTACTTAATCGATCCCAAACCCAAAACTGTCGTTAAATTTTTTTTTGAAGTAAAACTTCTTTAGGCGCGACTAGGGAGTAACTCAGATTTTTTTTCTGACGGAAGTAACGCTGTGTAGTTTCCGCCATTTAAAAATAATAATTCTGATTGGTTGTAAGTATATGTCGTATACTACACGCCTCTTGACAGCCAGCTAGTGGCAAATATCATAATCAATTAGGATTATTTATTTTCAAATTTTCAAACGGATCAATTGTGAATAGCAAAGTGAATGAAAAATTCAACAGTTTTAAAAACATTATTTTAAATTGCAAAATTTTTTGAAAATCTCTAAATATACTTGTTTATTTATTACTTTTAAAATAAGTAAATTAAAAATAAATTTTCTGACAATTGCGACATTTTATAATATTCAATAACAAGGTTAGGTATATTGACATGTGCGTTTTACTTCAATCGCGCGTAAAGGTTACACGCACACACTTTTTTTTGTCTGTTTGTCTGTTTGTCCGTTTGTCTGTTTGTCTGTATGTTTGAACACGCTAATCTCAGAAACGGCTTATCCGATTTAAATGCGGTTTTCATTAATATATTTTGGTAATCTTCATTTAACATTTAGTGTTTATTTCATGTCAATCGGTTTATAAATAAAAAAGTTATGACCATTTAAGTATTCACGGCGAACATTTGCTAAGGCATTCTATGGTACACTATTATACAGTGTACGTTAAAACGTTAGTTATCTGTTATACGCTACAGTAATTTCTATACAGGTCCAGGTGATCATATCGAAAGTCCCCAAGGGGGGGTGGGGGTGGGGGGGTAAGCTGAGGTAGTAGGGGGGAGGGGTCAAATTTAAATTATGCTTATTTTTAGGTAAATTTTTTACATAAAATGTCCTTTAAATTATGTCGTATTATAATATTTTTAACCCCCGATGCAAAAAGATGGTTGATAAGTGTTTGACCGCTATGTGTGTCTGTGTGTGTATCTGTTTGTGCCACCGTAGCTCGCTTGCAGGTAATTAGATGCGGTTTTTTTGTTAGGCAGCATATTTTCCGACGCTGGTTCTTAGACAAACTATATCAAAATAGGTTAATCCATCTATTATACCTAGGTATACATATAGAGGTAAAAGTAGGAATGAAAATAACCAAAGTTATCGAATATACTTTAGTGATATATTAATGAAAGTGAACGACCTATCAGTAACAATAAGTCAAATTTTATCAAAATCGGTTCATCCATTTATTTGATATACGATATAAAAGTTTTAGGTAATAAAAAAATGAATTTTGACTCAAGTGACATATGAAATGAAAGTGCATGACGTGTAAAGTATAATTGGACATATTTAATCAAAATCGGTTCATCCATTTACTATACCTATATATGGGTAAAAGTTGGAATGAAAGAAACGATTGTTGTCAAGTATACCTAAGTGATATATCAAATGAAAGTGCATAACGGGTGAAGTACAGTTATAGTTCTATTTTTATCCAAATCGGTTTTTCCATTTATTAGATTACAGCACAGATTACAGCGGTAAAAGTGGGAATGAACAATAATCGAATGTGGTCAAATAATATCTCAAGCGGCATATCAAAATATGAAAGAGCAACGTGTGAATTACAATTAGTAATGTTTTATCGAAATTGGTTCATCCGTTTATTACACTTTAGGGGTGACAGTGGTTAGTTAAATAAACCAAATGGAGCATCAAAGGACAGGATATGTCGTGTACATATAGGTACAATTAGATAATATGGTTTACATCAAAATCGGTTCTGCCATTTACTAGGGATGGAAAGGTTGAGTCTGTGAAAGAAGAGGGGGATATGGGAGCGAGAGGATAGCCACACCCTGGAAATTTTGAATTCTACTCAAAGCCACATAGGCCTGGCGCGGAGCTTGGCAATTTTTTTCTTAAATATACCACTTCTTTTGCCACTGTGGTCCATTACAATTTGTGCACGGTTACGGCCCAACTTAAAAGATGTCAAGGAGCAACAAACTTATAGATATCAATATGATGTAGGAATGTATTATGAAGGTAAAGGTAGGTCTCGCTCACTTGAAAATATTACATGAAAATAAGAAACCGAAGTTTAAAAATTAAAAAAAAAAACCAACGCAATGAAGGAAAAGGAATAAATAATTTTACAAACTTCGTTGCGTTGGGTTTTTTTTTTAATTTAATTTTTATTGCACAGTCTAAACGGTTTAGTTACTACTACAGGCGCGAGACAGGAAAGATGAGCGCTGAGACAAACGTCAAAACGCAAAGGAATAGAAGGAATCCGCTACGATACTAAATGTCATAAGCGTATGATGTGTTTTGCACAATTTTATTAAATTGCGACTGGATGAAAATTTTGTTCGTGACCGTTGTCGTCGTTGGTAGGGTGAACAAATCTTTAGTAAAACATCATCAGTACGCTTATGTCAATAAGTATCGATAGCGGATTCTATTCCTTTGTGTTTTGACGTTTGTCTCGGCACTCATTTGCTGCACAATATATTGTCAAAAACATCCATACAAGGAAGGAAGGAAAATAAATTTGCTCCTTTCTCTCCTGGTGCCTAAAAAATAATATGACATAATTTAAAATAAATTTTACGTAGAAAATTAATTAGTTAGGCATTTATCTTTTTAGCTCAGTTTAGTAATAAATACTAAAAGTTTTTTTTTAAATTATTTATGGTAGAACGTGTTTATTCAATAAAAGTTAAGTAGCAACTACTATGCAGTCACTATTCCACGCGGACGAAGTCGCGGGCACAGCTAGTAATGAATAAATCGCGTTAAAAATCCGTTAAAACCTGTAATTTCTAAATTTATCAAAATTTATTAGCTTTCGTACGACACAATAATTATTAATAAAATATTTTTTTCTAAATCCTTCTAAAAACAAACATTTTTTTGTTTTCAGTTTAGTTGCATTGCATTTAGTTTTCTCTTTATAATATTAGTTCTTTATAGTATTAGTAATTTAATATTAATACCATTCTAAAAAAAGTATCTTAATCAAAATATTATTCATCCTTTTCGAAATACATTTAAATTCGAAGACGAATACCTATTAATTTAATATCATCAATGAAGGAATGTTTTATTTACTTTTTCCTTTCGTTACTTTTAATGATACCTTGCCACCCATGCTCAATGTAGGGTAGGTCTAAATATTTTCTGAATGGCGTCTCTAATTTAGATACTTCAAAGGGTTAGAAATATATATTTGTGTAAATAAATGAAAGAATTTTCGTTACGTGTATGAAAATAAACTTGAAAAGAGTATAAAATTATAAAGATACGTTGGAGTAATTTTCATCTTAGTATTATCTAACAATATGCTTAAAGTTAACCCTTACTGTTAATTAAAAGTAAGTTATAAAAAAAAAACTAACACATTAGATTTAAATTTGAATTCTAAACTAAAAGCGCTACGTACTTCTACGACGTAGCCGTTTTAAAAACACCTCTACGCGTCCTCTACATCACTTTCAAATGACTGAAGTTACCTTAATTGCGCCATAACTTAGTTCGTTTTAGATTTATTTTATATTCGAGATTTAAATAAGGAATTTAATTTAATTACGTAGCATTTTTCTTAATAATAATAAAAGCGTTCGTTTCTTTTATTGTGACTTCGAAGGACTGGAATGTTAGTCCTTCAATTGAAAGATCTTGATTTCCCGGTGGAATACAAATAAAAAAATATTTTCTGAATCTAGATGATAAAAGATTATAGCGTATAATAAGGAAAATTTTATTGTGCAAGAATTTTTCATGATTACTTTTGTTTTCTATAAGCTTTATGGTTAAATTTTGAATCAACATTGCGTAATAAAATAAAATAATGTGAAATTAAAACGAAAATTTTAAATAAATTTACCTTTCTAAATGCCTTGTCCTAGGAAAATAAATGCCACACGGTTTTAGAACTCGTAGCGGTCCTCAAAAACCTGTAAATGCTACGTAATCCATTTAATCTGGCGAGTGCTACGTCGTAGCCGATAAAAAACCACTTCTACGAGTCCTCTACGCCAGCCGCAATGACTGTCAATTTGACATGTTAATTGTTCCTCCAAGTGGTTTTAACTTCAATTTTGTTAGATTTAGTTTATGATTCCGGTTTTTATTTGAGGCACTTAGATATAAAGACAGTATTCGTCGAAGTGACTGTAATAGAGAATTCAAAAACGTTTCAATTCCTCTAAAAAAATCTGAGATGGTTCAAATTAAATTGAAATATTATACAAACTATCCACAGATATATCAACTAGAATTTACAGTATATTTAACTGCCTCTTCAAGTATCAATTTCGCCATTCGTAATCCCAGCCCGTGATTATTGGTTCGGATTGAGCAGCATCTTCATCATGTAGTCTAGTAATTTGATTGGTGTATTACGGATCGTATCGAGCCGCGCAATTATATCGGAAATACGATCGGAATATAATGAAGATATCACTAACAAGCCTCTATCAGTTTATTGTGTAATGGCTCAGTGGACCGGACATCATTGTGTGTCTATCTAGTTGTGCATAGTTTATATACTGCAGTTGTATTATACTGTGACATTGCTAGGAACTGGTGTTACATACAATCCTTTAAGTTCTGTTATTTAACATTGATGGTCGTTGGTTGGAGTAGTATAATTGTGTAAAATATTTTAGGTAATCGTATTTTTTTTTTAATTGTGGTTCTAACAATATTTTTATTTTTTATAAAATTGGAAAATAATAAGCTTTCAGGTGTATGGGTTATTTCATAAATTGTGGTTACAAAAAATATTTTGTTCGCTGTAGGATTCGGCATTCAAATTAAATTTGAGCATTTCGTCAGGATTGCTTTAATAATAGCCTTATTTGAAATATTACATTTTTTTAAAACACATGTATTTGTAACCACATAATCACGAGAACTTTATTGAATGAGCAATTGATGTGTATTCACTATTTTTAAAAGCAAAACCGAAGTTTTCAACCCTAGAATTTATCATATTAATCATTCAACAGGGCATTCAAAACTCGTACAAAATGTCTGTAAAACCAAAGCCACAAATACCCTACAAACTACTGTAAAACCAAAGTTAACAACGTGACAAGAATGCAACGCAAAGGATGTTAGAAAACGTCAATTCCCCACATAATTCAACTACGTCGACTGCAAAACAATGCGATACACGTAGCAACACGAATAAACGACGAGGCCCCCGTCGTAAATTGCAGCTAGGACCGCTCTCAACCGGCCCGAGCCTGGCCGTAACTGGTTCCGACCGGCTGAAACCGGTTTTAGTCAGAGGGCGCGTGACGGGAATGCGGCGAGCGACATTTAATAACATCGTTTGATTAATGTCGGTTTAATTTAGTGTCGAGTAGCGTATAATCGATCGTTTTGGTGTAAACCACAAACGTAAGATATGGGGATATATTGGGAATATTCATTTAATAGCGAAGTATATTAATTTAATGCAAACAATGTAAATTTATCCAATTCAGTACGATGAGAGTTGCCTGTATTTACGACAATATAATATTATGATATACATGATCTTTGAATTAAAGAAATTTGCATACTCTACTGTTATCCATTATTTTAAAATGTGAAACTTATACATTCAAATTACAGACAGTATAAATGCTTTGGATATTTTGGCTCATTCGCTCTCTGATTTATTGAATAAAATCCCACTGTAGCTTTAATATATGTAGAAAATGGACTACAGTATTCAATATCAACAACATTCACTGAAAGTTATATTCGTGGCCGTTACATACGATATCTTTGAATGTGAATTTCATTTCCGAGGTGAAAATAAAATTTATGCTTTACTCTGAGTATGCACAAATATATACGCGTAAAATTATTACGTTTCATTACTGCTCAGTGAGATAAGCAGTAATACTTTGTGTGATAAAGGTGTTGACATTTTTCTGCGTAGATAATTGTCATAAATAAAAATAAATATGCGTATATTCATTCTTATTTTTAACTATTTCATTACATATTTTTCAATACAAATTGTTGTGTGTATGTAGCATTGTAGCTACGAAACCAATAAACCGATTCGAATGCAGCTTCTTTTCAATGCTTATCGAGAGCTTTTGCAACGGTTGTCAATTCAGTGATATTTTATTAGACTGTACTATTTCAGCATTAAAAGGTATGTATGTAGTTATTAATTTTGATGAATTATATTTCGATGATACTTTATATTCACTAGACTGACCAGAGTTATTATTTAAATGCTTAATATAAATTCGTTCGCAATTAGGATTTCCAAATTTAACGTTCGTTTGTATTTCCACAACTCTGATTAAAAATGTAAAAAGCCATTCAAAAATTTAACCCAAAATTGAAGCATTTCGGTTCGCATTTTGTTAATTATTTTGCACAACAGTTATGACGCAAGAAAATATCTCATTGTCAACACAAATGACGCTCATTCCACCAAAAAAGGGTCAGCAATAAATTATGTCTATTGTCTGTTTGATGGAGATCCGTTGCAATTTACCGACCCATATTTTTCGTTTATAAATGTATATTTTTGTATGAATTTGCCTTTTTTGTATCGATGTTTCGTTTCTATAGAAATTAATGTAACTATAGTAATCAAATGTACCATTAAATGTGAGCAAAATAATAATAAAAAAAGTCAAAATGTTAAAGGAGTTTGAGGATTAATGGGTCAATTATTTCACGAGACTATTGTTAAAAGAGTTAAGAGAGAGCAATTTTAAATTAATTTCACTTATTTCAACTATTATTAAATTAGTAAAAGCTAGTCGATAATATATAATACAAGTTTATGGGTAGAGTGGATTTAAAGCTTGTCCTACTAATATTATAAATGCGAAAGTTTGTGAGGATGTGTGTGTGTTTGTTACTCTTTCGCGCAAATACTACTAAACCGATTACAATGAAATTTAGCACACATATAGACGGTAACTTGGATTTACACATAGGATAGGTTTTATCCTGGAAATCCCACGGGTACGGGAACTATCCGGGTTTTTCATTGACAACGCGGGCGAAGCCGAGGGCGGATAGCTAGTAGTATTATTGTACTATGTAGTAGTATTTAATAAATGTCAAGAGACAAATTTATATTTTTTGGTTTTATGGCATACAAATGCTTATAAATATAAATTTATAAAGAATAGAAAAAATTCGATCACGAGGCGGGACTCGAACCCGCATCCTTCACGCCATTCCGGGGCGGATGCCTTACCAACTCAGCCACTCGTGACCCGCCAGAGCAATTGAAGTGATCGAATTTTTTCTATTCTTTATAAATTTATAAGAGACAAATTGTCGATACTCTGATTCATTATCAATCTAGGATCTCTCTCAGTTGGCCATTTGTTTAATATAGTAGGACGTTTTTGTTGTTTAAGGTTTTAACTTCGTCAGTTTATTTTCATTTATCTAGTACTGGACCATTGTTTGTGTTTTATTGTATAGTTCAGAATTAAACTTATATTTATATAGGTAAATTAATTAAACGTTGAAGAAAGAGTCAGACGGTTTTCATAAAAATTAAAAGTAAATCCTTTCGCCTCTTATATTTTAGCTCGGAACTGATATTAAATGATAGTGTTTCAAACACATTGATATAAATCAACATTTGCACTTTCATAACCGTGTGCTTCTAGAATACGCAAATATTATCCTGAGAAATTTAAGTTATCGAGTATGTAGGTTTGCTCAATCTTTCAATCTTAATTTAAAGTTTTAATTTTCCTTGGTCGTCAGCATTTCTTTTGTTTGAATTTTCGTCCAATTTGTCCAGTTATTTTTGTCAAGTCGTTTGGTTACACACTTAATTTTAAATATGTACCTATTTTGTTTTATTTCCGACATAGGTACCAAGTTTTACAATTTTACTCGACTTTAATCCGTCAGTCCTCGGATCACAGACACAATAGAAAATCTATTGTGTCTCGGCCCGATCGGGCCGCTCGGTGGTCAATGGGTTAAACGATAATAAAAATAAATAAGTTTTATATTTGTTTATAATAAATAAGAACTTGAACAAGCCCAGGAAAAAAATAAATAAAATTACGCTTAAACACTTTAAAATGTAAACGGATCTTAATATTCTGTCGAGGCAAAGAACACTTCAGTCGAGAGAATCATAAATACCGTGAAATTCGTTTTACAATTTCCAACGATATTATGTTTATTTCTCACTCCAAGTCCAATTTGTAGCAATAATTCGAATTGGAAGCTTTTAATTATTTAAATGCCTATTGGTTTGTAAAAAAATGTCTTGCTGTTTTATATTTTTGCATATAAATATAATGGAATAAACGGGAAATAAAATACGACAAAAATCAAAAGTTAGTTCAAAAAAAACTAACTCCAAATGATAATATTTTGTTTTACTTGAATTGCTTAGTTAATTTAAATAAAACTGACATTTTCAATAACATTATTGATCTGTTAAACGAAATGTAACCCCTGGAACTTTATTGATAAACTTTATTAAAATTTTTAATGTCAAAACCTAAAAAAGGGACAATGTCCAATGTTTATTGGAGCATAAGGAAATAAAAGTGTATGACATACCAAAAAATAACTTAATCTGGGACTGCCTTTTTTGGTATAAAAATAAAATAAAGCTTAATATAACTGTTCAAAAATAATCGAAAACTTCCTTCTTTTGATGTAAGAATAAAATAAACTATTTGTAAGATGTCCGCGTCAACTAGGATAATCTTTTAATAACGTAGAATCAAAGGTTACGTCTGTCCGTTTACTAAAATATCCTTGTCAAGTTCAAACGTCAAAGTACTTACACAAGAAAAGGCATAAGGTCATACTCCTACGGAAATGGTTATTTTTATGTCAATTTCTTCGTTCAAAATGCCTGAAATGTGAAGATAAAAATCCATACTTATAATATTATTATAAATGCGAAAGTAACTGTCTGTCTGTCTGTTACTCATTCACGCCTAAACTACTAAACCAATTTTCATGAAATTTGGTATGGAGATATTTTGATACCCGAGAAAGGACATAGGCTACTTTTTATCCCGGGAAAATGACGCAATCCCGGAAATCCCACAGGAACGGGAACTATGCGGGTTTTTTTTTGACTGCGCGGGTAAAGCTGCGGGCGGAAACCTAGTCTAATGTTTATATTATAAAGGCGAAAGTTTGTATGGATGTATGGATGTATGGATGTTTGTTACTCTTTCACGTAAAAACTACTGAATGGATTTGAATGAAACTTTACCACAATATAGCTTATACATCAGAATAACACATAGGATAGGTTTTATCCCGGAAATCCCACAGGAACGGGAACTATGCGGGTTTTCCTTTGAAAACGCGGGCGAAGCCTGGACGTAATAAATAATAAATAAATTGGAAATGGAATGGAATGGAATAAATAAATCGGAAGTAATAAATAAATTGCATACAAATCTATCCGTGTTTACTTATTTACCTATATCTTAAAATACCAATTACTTGTATAAAATCATAAACAGGAAGTAGAAGGAGGAAAATTAATTTAATTATTATTTAACTCAAACTCAAATATTAATTCATTCAACTGGACATCTTTTAGGAAGACTTTTGAATCGCTATTTTTATACAACGGTCGTTGTCATGGCAACCTTTGTATAAATACGTTAATCATTTATTATAATGTTATAACTTCGACGTTAAAAAATATAGCCATACCAGCTGTACCCCGCGGTTTTACTCGCAGTCAAAACCACGGATAAAAACTTTAATTTTATATTTTAACACCCATGACCCATTGAATTTGGTTGCTTTAAAAAAATATCATATTATTATTTATATTTAATTATTTTCAAAATTCCAAATTTCATCCAAATCAGTGCTGTGATTCAGTTGTCAAAGAGACAGACATTTGCATTTATAATCTTATCTTAATTTAGCCAATGTTCTCTTGGATCTTCTGTGGACTAAAACTTTAATGTATCTCATAACCTAAAGATACCGAAGCGGCTAAGATATCACGATATGGCTAATTTAATATTAAAAGTACTAACTACAGAAATAAGTCTTCATTTCTCAACTGCAGAAATACTATAAATAGATTATGTATTTTGATACTTGACTCACTAGTACTAGTTATAGTAGTAGTTTATATTTTTCTTAGCTGTATAAATATTAAATATTTCAAAATATATCTCTACTAGGAATGAGCGGCTTCACTCGCACATTTGGATAGATTAATTATTTATGTGCTAGTAAAATCTATAATTTTACTTTTTAGCAAATTGCTTGCTTTGTGAAAAGTGCGACAGTAACAAAAATCTTTAACGTTTCTCATAATTATTAGTAACCAGTCTAATAGTATGCTTCTAAATGAAACTAAATTACATTTAAATCGAATAAATAAAATTATTCAGTATTTAATATGCAATTTTTTACAAGCCGTGTACACTTTCAAAACCAACACACACGTCTTGGGCTCATGTACATCATTTTGTTGAAGATACATAAGCGAATATATACTTTCCGATTCTCAAGCGACATGCAGACATACATAATTATATTTCTATATTAATACTTTAACAGAACTCCAAAAGTATCAATTCTACAGCCACCAGTATTCTAACCAATACGTGTAGCAAATTGGCCGTGACGTCACAAATTCAAAGATACGCCCCCGGGAATTTATTCAATATGGATACAAATTTTGTTTTCTTCATCCACATTTACCCATTTTCCCTGGATCAATAAATAGCTCCATTCAACTGTTTATCCAATCTTCTACGGAAAAATGTATCTGCCATCCATACATTCTGTATTGATATATTTTTAACCGACTTGAAAAATGAGGTTCTCAATTTTACAATTTTTTGGGTTTGTAATCAGAACTTTCGAGTGGGTGAAACGATTTAGATGATACTTTTTTTATTTGAGAGCTGGTTTATGCCATGTGATCCCATTTATTTTTTTCCAATTCTGAAAATTTGAAGGTAGTTTAGTTTTTTGTAAAAAAAGTTGTTGATAAATTAGAAAATATAAATTGATAGAGGATGACTATAAAAAACATTGGAAAATTAATGAAAAGTAATTACGAAGAAAGTTCATGAAGAAAGTTTCCCGGGTCAGCTATTAGCTAAGTGATTTTGCAATAAGAGAGATTGAACTATATAGATATAACTATAGTTTGTTAGGATTATTATATTTTATCACTGTAAGTCCTAAGTATATATCTATAGGTTTCATTTTTAATTTGATTTCACTAAAAATATATTAGGCATAGTTTAGAAGGTGTAATCAAACTTTTTGGTTCTACAATATGTTAATGTTACGGGTGACGTGATTGACTGGGCTTAGCCCAAGAGCAAAGTGACTAATTCATCACTTTAACCGGCCATTATTAAAAATTCCCGACAGTCCGTGGTCCGTGGTGAATGTATCACTTGGACCGGGCAGTATGAATAATTCCCTACTCGTAACCGGTCAATGTGATTTTGATGAAGCTAAGTCGACGTAAAATTACGTAATTATGTTCCGATTAATTAAAATTTCACTTTATATATATATATATATATATATATATATATATATATATATATATATATTTCGCATGACCTTTGATTTTTATCAAATACTAGCTTTCCGCCCGCCGCTTCGCCCACTTTGTCTAAAACGTAATAAATAATATACTAAAACCTTATTCTTGAATCACTCTATCTATTACAAAAAACCGCATCAAAATCTGTTGAGTAGTTTTAAAGATTTAAGCATACATAGGAATAAAGGGACAGAAAAAGCGACTTTGTTTTATACTACGTAGTGATCTCAACTATAGAACTCAGCAATTATTGCAATATTCCCGTATTTATTACCGGTAATACACACGTACTTGGTAATTAAAAGAAACAATCATTTCATGGAAGCATACCCATTTCATCCAGACAGCATGTATATTTAGAATCACTCCATTCAACAAGTTATTTAAATACCAAGCTATTTAAAAAGCGAATGAAAAGTTTTTAATACAAGTACTGCGTAATAGTTTTTTAATCAATTGGAATGGCTGTAAATTATTAATCGTACTCAGTTTTATGTTGGACTAGATTTCCGCCCGCGGCTTCGCCCGCGTTTGCAAAGGAAAACCCGCATAGTTCCCGTTCAATCATCATTTCCCATTCATCCTTACAAACTTTCGCCTTTATAATATATATCAGATTTATATTTATAAAAAAGTACGTGTGTACACACGTGTCAGAAGTGAAATTTCTTAGCAAGATTCAAAGATACCAAAATCGTCGCCTTACTCCATGACGTGACGGTAGTGCCATGATGCGATCTTGAAATAACTTTTCAAGATCGCCTAAAGAAGTACTTATTGGAATGAAATTATACATACAATAATTGAGATTATTCAATAGCTAATCAATATTTGGTCTCATTCTTTACTTTGACAAATAATTTCCGAATGAAAGGGACAAAATGAAGCAATAGAGAAAATTAAGGATAAATTCCTTTATTAAGAAGGCTTTGAATTATAATGAAATAACAATGTTGAGAAAAGGAAATAATTCCTTTTAAAAGTAAAGACTATTTGAGTTGTCTTGGACATTATAAAATAGGTATACCAGAGAAAAGATTGTTTCGCGGACATTACTTTTGTCTTAGAAAATCGCTGAATTGCTTGATATTATAACCCAAAAAAATCATATAAAATTTTTAAATTTCAGCAACTAGCCAGCTTACTCCGCGTCAAATTCCATACAGCTTTACTAAAATATTTGACATTAAATGCCTTCAAAGATTACGAGAGCTCCAGAGACTAAGTATTTTATCCTTAATAATTTATTCAGAGAGAACCCAGCGGGTACCAAACTGTCCTTATTTAAGACGTAAAAGGTACTGATAAGAAGGAATGGCCTCAAAGCCATGAATTGCCATTAGAGAGTCGTTTTCTCATTTTTCCCGACTACTAAATGTAGTTGGAGTAATTGGCTTAATTTTATTTAAGATCTCAGGTTCTATAACGGTTTTAGAACAGGCAGATGTTGATGCAAATTGGTTGGGGAATAGAGATTTAATTAGGTATAATCAATTTATGAATGGTTGATGAAATTATTAAAGAGGGCTAGCTTTTTTGGAGGATATTTCAGTTTATTTAATGTGATTGTTTATTCAATGCGATTTATTACATTTGTATAGGTAAATCTCTATCTTTGTGTTGTTACTCTTTAAGTATATTTTAAGTCGAATAGTAGCTGAATATATTGTATATAATTTCGTGATACAATAAAAGAGAACCTAACTCATATTAAATAAAAAATATTTTTAGACTTTAATTCATTCATGAATATGTACAATACATCCATAAATGATGAGTATTTAATTAATTAGTGTATGATGTTTTATATTATCCGTATTAAAAATTACATATCTTACGCTTCCAAAACCTCTCTCTTCAAAAATAATTTGTATGGAGAACCCTGTACTTTTGAAGAAGCATTAAAACATCAAACACCGCGTGGAAAATTACAACAATTCTTTTATCCGGTTAATATTGCCCCGGGTTCAACGGGCGGAGTTTTAATGAAATTCGACGTTTTATTTCTTTCAGCTTGTTGAATTATATATTTGTTCTAGAAACCGTGAATTATGTATGTTATAATGTTACTGTTAGTGTGTCAAATTGCTCGAATATATCTGTTGATTGTGGTATTGTATTTAATACTAGCTGTGCTCCGCGGTTTTAACTGCAGTGCTCAGCTCATGTCGGTCCTAGCGAGATGATATAACCTATAACCTGCCTCAATGAATGGGCTATCTAACGCCGAAGGAATTTTTCAAATCGGACCAGTAGTTCCCGAGATTAGTGCGTTCAAACAAACAACTCTTCAGCTTTATAATATTAGTGTAGATAATATACTTGTATATATGCAGGGTTTATAAGAGAGTTATTAGAATAAAGCTGCGTAGTAAGTGTTTATAATTCAGGGTTTTCATAGTCACATATAAATGCTACTTGGTTCAAATAACGTTCACAAATAGTTAATTGACTAAAATCTATATTATACTGCTGCTTGGCTAAATCTATTTCTCTATAATAAGTTATCGCTTTGAATTCAAACAAACTTTTCTCAGCTATTTCGTTACCTTCAAACATCAAAGGAATATACTAGGCTATATAAATTTTCGTCTTCATAAAAGAGACGCCTGAATTAACATTATGCCACAGTATATTATCCTAATTAATTAATAACTCATCCATTGTTGAAATAAAAATGAAATTCCGCTTTCTTTCTTTCGACTTTTTATTCCGAAGTTGGTGATCAGTCTTCTGTGTCCCGCTAGACCAAGATTTATTTTTTAATATTCCCCACCGGGAATCGAACCCAAGACCTTCTTTTCTACGCACACACGTTACCCACTGTCCCAACAAAGGGAACAAACATGTTGACATAGTAACACGATAATTAATTAAGAGGTTGTTAGGGAAATTCCCTTTGTCCTCGTTTCATAGAAATTACCAACTTCCTAGAGCTTCATAAAAGTTTACCATGTACAAAGGGGCGTTCTTAACTAGCTGTTATCCCGACTTCGTCTTGTTTTTCCTCTTATTTTCTGATAAAATAGAGCTTAATTAGGTATGAATAGGTATTGAGTATTGAGTTATTCATGAAAAAGGCCAATATTTTTTATTGTAAAGTAAATAACAGCTTTTTATAAGCTCGCGCTTTCTTTATTTCTATAACAACTTATTATACGTGAAATATTAATTCTATAATCTGAGAGCCAAAGAAGTGTATTTATAAATTTACTTGAATACTAGCGGTCCGCCCCGGCTTCGCCCGTGGTACATGTTTACGTTTTCTCTAAATAAGAACCATCCTCGTACTTCAAGGAATATAATAAAAAAAGAATTATCAAAATCGGTTCAGCCGTTCTCGAGCTATGCGCTTACCAACACATTTTGCGATTCATTTTTATATATAAGAAGATAATCTATGAGCAAAAAAATATAATTTATGAACACTCTTGATACAAATAACAATGTTATTAAACTAACTATAAATTAAACTTTTATTTAGTAAAAATATACATACATACATCTTCTGAGATTTTGTGTATATTAGTCGTTTAAAATAAATATTAAAAAATGAATGTTTACGTAATACTCTAATCATAGCAAACATTTTACAAGCCCTTCCTCAAAATAGATAATACATTATCTCACATTCTCAATAAAATTGTTTAGCACATTTAAAGCAAAACCAGAACACGTTAAACCTTCCATGATTAAAGCGTTTAATTTTATTCACATCGAATTGCTTACTCCAAAACAAGGAAGCGTAATCCACGTCAATTAACGCAAATGCAAGATATTTAGTAACATCCCCGCAATTGTTGCTTACTTCTGTATTGAGAAATTCTAATTTACATTTCTACACTTTATACAACACCGCCACTTAATTCTGAAGCTTAATATCACAGACATAAGGTCCTAATTCAATTAAACGACAGTCCGGGAAAGCCCGCCATGTTTTATTCGGCTGTCAAAGTTTGACAGTTCACTCGGAAATTCCGCGCGAGTTTCAAATTCTGCGAAATAATGACTTTTAGATTAATTTGATTCATTGTGATGGATTTACAGGAAATGGGGAATTGTGTAATGCTTTTCAATTCGATTCTATCAACTTATGTATTCTGTGGGTGTCTGTAGGAGCTGTGAAATGGATCTTGAAAATGATAATGTCGACCAATTTTTTATTTTATTTAATCAACATCTCAAATTGTTTATCTACATGGTTAATGGTCATGGTAATGGTATTTATACTTTGATCACACAGTACAAAAGTTAAATGAATTCAACTTTATGAAAATTTTTAAACCAGTGAATACACAAAACCGTTTCGTTTCACACAAATATTATTCCAAAATTCCCAAAACTGATACAGCAAAATGCATTTTTGTTTTCTACACTCACTATAGTTTTGAGAAACGTAAAAATATAACGTGTAAAAGCGGTGTTTATTCGTGAAATGGCAGCGCAATAAACTCGCCAGAAATACCTAGAAATGTAATGTTCTGGAATAAAATGAGCTCATAGTACATTTTTACTTCACCTTCCGTACTCCACTTTGCGCTTGTAAATAAATTATGATACATTCCCAAGATAAAAGTTCTCTTGGACCGTCGCTGAGGTGAAATGGTTAAGTTTTATAAGTAAAGGTTCGATTTTCAGTGGAGATATAAATATATTAGTTTCATGTGTTTAAGAAGGTTTCTTATGGCATTTTATGCACATCGACCAGTGCGATAGATATGGGAAGTATCTTTACCATAATATAAGAGTAGTAGCGATGACTTTTGCATCGTTTTCATGACTGTATTTCAATTTCTGGTAGTCAATCATAACAAAAATCAGTCAACTTCGTATAATGTAGGCCATAGCATACTGCCGCGTATTATGATTATAACTTGCATTATAAGAAACCTTTGTAGTTTATTTAATTACGAAATGAAATAGTAACTCCCATTAAATCGAAGTAATTTTCCAACGAAACACACTGTTATCGAACACACAAATTTTATTTTGGACTTTTCTTAGGTCTGAAATATCAGACTACACTCGGATTAAAAACAAGTGTAAGGGATACAAGGGGAACAAAACTAATCCTGTTACATTTAATTTATGTTCGCTAAGCCTGAGTGCATTGTGCAGTGCATACGGGAGTAAACCTTTGGTTAAAGCTTATTACGAGTTGCGCAGCTTAGCTTCATACAGCGACCCGTCTTTGCTTTAGAAGATAATAATTATATTAATTAGACAACGCGACTGCTTTTTTTTACGGTTCTGACTTGTTTTTTGCGTAACTTTATTATATAAGATACGGCTTCATGAATGTCATTTTTTTTTCGTGAATGTCAAAGTTTTTATTCATCAATTAAAACTGCTTTCTTTAAAATGTGATAAGTGATAAGTAATATGTTCTGTATTTATTTTCAGAAAGCATTTTAAAATATTGTTTGACTTAATAATTTCGCCATTAATTACATGCGAAAAAGATATTATATGCTATATCATATATGTATGCGTATGTAAATATACAAAATTTACACACCTGGCATTTACAATTCCGTATACTATCATAAATTCGGAAGAATATTTTAAGATTATCTTCTAATACATTTAGAAGAAATTCGAAATAAAAAATGGTTCCCTCTTGAATTCTTAAACCATTGAATTTTATTCGATGTTAGAACTCTGCTAATCGTAAAATTTTCTCTCAGTTAAATTTTACTAACATAATTTGATTATTGTGCTTGGAATAAAGATAAAATTTGCATAATAAATTCTTTGTAAGTGTTGAGTATTATTCATTTATTCATTTTTATAACCTCAATGTGACTAGACTAATTTGAGCGAATTTACGAATGAACCCAAAAAAATTATAAAAAGCTCCTACATTAATTAAGTTATACATAATATTTTGTTTCATATTAATGATACGATACACGATAAAAACGGCAATATTATTGCGCGGCCACACACTCGACGAGTGGTATGGGAAGTAACGAGGAAAATAGGCAGAGACATAGTCTGCCCACCATACACTAAAGTGCAGTAACAGCAAAATCACGATTTCGAGTAAAACGCATTTAAAGTTAAGAATTGATTTTAAAAAATCAACAGAATGATAAGCAAAAAAATTTGAATGCAGAAAGGTTGTAAAGGCATAGGTTCACACGTTAAAGCAATAAAAAAAAATATATCTTAATAACTGAATTTATTATGGCCATTTATTCTTTTTGGTGCCTATTACTGCATAGCCTTTTTTGTAAAAAATACCATTTTAAACTTAGTAAAATGCAGCAAAAAGCCCTATTACTGCGTTTGGATCAGTTATTTTGTCAAGAAACCCAACTAACATGCAGTAAGGTCAAAAAAATACTGCATTTTAGTTAGTTTTTTAAGAAAAAAGTGTTCAATTTACTAGTGCAGTAAGAAAAATAGCTAGTTCACAGTTGCAGTATTTAAAACATTAACTGCACTTTAGCTAGGAATAATCATATCTGTGTCATTATGCTATCCAAACTAATCTGCAGTAATGCTGTATTTTACTGCGTGTTAGTCAGTTTATAATGATAAAAGAATGTTAAGTATTCACAACTAAAATGCGACAAGCTTTGATTTTACTGCATTTTAGTTGGGAGTTCGTGACAATAAATTGTATTTTCTTAATTTGCAGTAAAAATAGCTTGTATGGCGGTAAATTTTACTGCGTATTAATTTTTTTTTTAATTTTTTTCCAGAAATATAAAACTATCTAAAGAACTGTAAAATTATATTGCTTACTGCATTTTAGTTATGAAACCTTAAAATTTAATCTGCAGTATAATTTATACTGTATTTTAGTTGGGAAATCACGCCAAATTGTTAATTTTTTTCGTTTGCAGTAAGTGAAAACTGTTAAATAAAAACCATTCTTATAGTCTTAGAAATAAGTAAGTTAATTCAATAGAAAGCTTAAGAAACCCGCTTTCAGAATCACTAATAAAACGAAAAATCACAAAAGGGCTGTTACTGCTCTTTAGTCTCTGGTGGGCAGTAGTGTGGCCACGACTCGTCATGCCACTCGTTCATGATCCTGCTCACTGCTCCCTATTTTGTCGGTTTTTGCGCGCGAGTCAAAGGACCAGCAATACGAGAGCGAAACAATGATATTTTATGTATAGATACGTTATATACTCACAATATATCAAAAAAAAAATGCTTCATATGCAGTGTCAGGCACACACAAATACAAGTTTCATTTTACTTAATTTATTACATTGACAGACTGTATAAGAGAGATGGCTCTAATAAAATGATATAAACAAAAAAGACAAAGATAGTTTGTCACTTCCGCGCAGGTGTAAGCAAAAGTCATATGAATTCACCAATTAAATATAAATAAACAAATAGTTGCCATGGTAATTGGCATAGACTAACGACACAGAAGGTTCAATGTTATAGATGTTACGTTTCCTGCACAAGTAAACAAATGTGACAATTTCATTTACTATTTAATTATTATTATGATGTTGTGTTAAAATGAAAAAAACTTTTTTGGAGATATAACTGTATTAAGTATTTATTACTAGCTGTGGTGTTCGTTTTCGGTCATCATTATTTCACCCGATAAACACCCACTGCTGAGCATAGTCCTCCTTATAGAACTCCATAAGGACCGATCTTACCCTATTCGTTTCAAGGCAGTTCCCGAAACCCGTACAAGGTCATCACTCCAACTTGTAGGATAGGTATAATAATAGTGGTGCCTAGATGAAAAAAAAAGGATGAAATAAAAGAAAGGATGAAGTATAAGCCTTTTTTATCTAAAACACAAGTAAAATTTATGTTCAATAGCTATTTACAGAAAAGTAAATAGTATTTTTCGTCAGTAGCGATAATCTTCTCTTTAATGTATACGTATATTCAACATCATTTTTGCAAACAAACATTTTTGCCATCACGATTTCATTGTATATAATAAAAAGATAATTTGGAAAATCCAAAGTGCACGCCTCATAATTTTTTTTAATAAATATTTATTAATTATTATTTTTGTTTATTTAATAATAATTAAACCACATCGAATCAGACCCTGAAAAATGAAAGGGTTCTATTCCTGAGCATACTCAAGCGTAAGAGAAAAAAAAAGACTCGATTAGTAAAGTATTTCGGTCGCTATCGTGTTAACAAGAAAAAGGATCCGCACATACAGACACACGGACGTCCAAGACAGAACTTTTTTAAACTGTTTTTTAACTAGTTTAAATAACAAAAATGACATCAAAAATATCATGAACGTTAAAAATAGTGTTTTTTCTTAATATGTGTGTGTATGTATTATCTTACAAGTGCAATGTATGATACATAAAGACATTTTAAGTTTGAAAAATCAGATGTTTTGCGCGAAGTGACAGTAGTACCCACCTCAACGCTTCGCTTATGAGGCGTGCAATATATTTGTTAATTACATGCACTGTGTGGATTTAAATATAAAAATGATCAAAAATTTACCCAAATCGAAATTAATAAAATAACGGTTCTATTTTCAATAATCGTATCTACATGATAATCTTTGAACACAGTGTACGCTAGCTTTGTCACACTAGTGATTGAAGCAATGTTTTATCCCTTTCATTATTTCAATACAAGTGTCAAGCAAGTGTCATTCATAAAAAATTGTAAATTGTTATTTTTACTCTTAAACTGTAATAATTTAATATATTTTCCTGTGATATGATATTCCTTTTTCTTTCTTTATCTTTTTGCACGAATACGTGCACTTTCTGAACACACAGGAAGGCATTTTCGACAATTTTAATCTACCTATCGGAACATGCGATCACTGGGACCGTCACAATCTGACTGATTTTTGACTGATTGCATTGGTCCCAAATAGGACCAATTCACGGAATCAGTTTTGGTGCGTTGATGACGTATCTACCTCTTGTTTCTATATATAATATCATTGGAGCGAAAATAAACATTGGTTTATTTTCCATTGAGCAATTGTGTGACAGGATAATTTTGTATTTATAGATACGTATTATATTAGGTACTACTAGATTTCCGCCCGCGGCTTCGCCCGCGTTTTCAAAGAAAAAACCCGCATAGTTCCCGTTCCCGTGGGATTTCCGGGATAAAACCTATCCTATGTGTTAATCCAAGTAACCCTCTATATGTGTGCTAAATTTCATTGTAATCGGTTCAGTAGTTTTTACGTGAAAGAGTAACAAACATCCATACATCCATACATCCATACATCCATACAAACTTTCGCCTTAAGATATTAAGATTGAGCAATTTACAATGTGACAGGATAATTTTGTATTTATACGTATTATATTAGGTACTATAAACACGTGTAAGATTGTGTAGAGTGTAGACCATAACAAGACTTAATTAGTGCTTTCTTGTAGCACCCGAAACTTCTGAGTAGTTACACCCACGCACTAATCATTACACCCACGACCCGTTCGCTTATTTAACAAGAAGCCGTGCGTTGGTCGTGAAAATCTCTTGCTGGATTTAACAACCTTGAATTTTTATTTATTTGCTTTACATTTGAGAAATTAAAGAAGATAATAAATCGATCTCGGGACGGAATTCGAACCCGCGTCTTTCGTCTTGCCAGACTTTCAAATATTCAATGCTTTGTGATATTTAAACCTTCATATATAATCTAGGAGGAAATTGATAATGAAAAGCTGCTACTGTATCAGTCCTTGTTTATGAAAGGCAACAATTAATAATTTTACGATACAGTTTTTAAGCCAGCAATAAACATTTTACAGCGCGATCAAAAATAAAAAGAACTATAAAAGAACATCGAGTTTATGCGAGCTTTGTTAAATTGTGTACGATAGGAGAATATTACATACTAGCTTTTCGCCCACCGCTTCGCCCGCGTTTTCAAAGAAAAACCCGCATAGTTCCCGTTCCCGTGGGATTTCTGGGCTAAAACCTATCTTATGTGTTTATCCAAGTTACTCTCTATATTATGTGTGCTAAATTTTATTATAATCGGTTCTGTAGTATTTGCGTGAAAGAGCATGGATGAGCATGCATGATGGATGTATGTGTAATACATATACATCCATCCTGCCAAACTTTCGCATTCATAATCCTACTAAAATTTTATTTGCGGAACTATGCGGGTTTTCCTTTGAAAACGCGGGCGAAGCCGCGGGCGGAGAGCTAGTATAATATAAGTAGGTATTTACAAGCACAGTATTGCTAAACAACAATATTAAAAGTAAACAATTTAGGCTCGTAGATTCTATATCGATAAGCCAGTAATTAAAAAGCCCAAAAACCGTTCAAAAATACAAGTTTAATTTTAAAATTCATAGCGCCGCCCAATATAAATGCTAATTCGACATATTTGTTGCGAATCGCGATAGCAAACCTTTAAATTCTTCGATACGGTTGTTTTAGCAACTAGATGTAAATAAAGATAAAATTAAAACGAATTTTTGGTACTTTGGTTTGTTTTGGTATTTTTATTTGTTTATTTGAACGCGCTAAACTCAGGAACTACTGGTTCGATTAGAAAAATTATTTCATTGTTAAATAGCCAATTTATCGAGGAAGGCTTTTGGCTTTATTTTATCATACTAAGACCAACAGGAGCGGAGCACTGCGGGTAAAACCGCGGGGCACAGCTAGTTCGGTATATTTCAAGGATAATATTGACTAGCAATATTTATTGGATAGAGGATGTAGGGAGTATCCTCCCACTACTTCTATGATTAACTTAAAAATCATAATATATAAAATAATATGTGTGTATGTTTGTAACTTTTTAAATACAAAATCTATTATTAATGGAATTTAGAAGATGAAATTAAACAACTAAATTGACTTTCTATGAGTTTGACGAGAAAGTATTATTTATTTTTGTATGAAACTGGAAATTGCTAGATAAGTGAAGTTTGAGCAAGCTTTTCGCTTCACATCCGTGAGTGGAAACTAGGTTCTAGTTGAAAACCAGCGCTAGGCTCATGCCTGGCACAAGCTGAACTAGGTCCTTTTTGGCGGTACTGCGGGCACAATTTGTTTTAATATTTTTTTTTCTCTTTTCTTGTTGAATTTTTTGTGTTATTTGTATGTATTCTTTTCTTTATTGTCTACTTTTTGATGTGTCACGCTGTATTGTCAAATAAATGTTTTTCTTTCTTCTTTCTTTCTTTCTTTCCCTTTATATTGGTACGAAGTCGTTTCCACATAACATAGTTAATATGATCAAAACCGAGTGTAAAAGCTAATGCATAATTATTGCTATTAAAAAGTGTCAACCCAGTCCAGCTTAATTTGTTCTACAAATTAACGCGGAGTGGAAAAGCAAAAATAATCTCGAAAAATAGTTTTCTAATTTATCTCACCCTTTGATGTTGGAAAGTACGAAAAGGTTATATTAAAACGGTTGAAATTTAAAATTGAGATTCCGTCGCATGTTTTTAAAATATACATTTTGAATTTCGTTCATAAAGTGTATGGTAGTTATTAACTATTATGGGAACGTTATTAAGAATGTGCGTTTATTTATGAATACAAGCTCTTGCTTTGTTGAAGGGGTTTCTGGTTTATGAGTTGACTAGCTGTGCCTCGCAGTTTTACCCATATTGCTCCGCTCCTATTTGTCTTAATGTGATGATATATAGCCTAAAGACTTCCTCGATAAATGGGCTATCTAACACCGAAATAATTTTTCTAATCGGATCAGTAGGCCCTGAGATTAGCGCGTTCAAACAAACAAAAAACTCTTCAGCTTTATAATATTAATATAACTAGCTTTCCACCCGCGGCTTCGCCCGCTTTTCTAAAACATAATAAATTATATACTAAAACCTTCTTCTTGAATCACTCTATCTATTAAAAAACCCCATCAAAATCCGTTGCGTAGTTTTAATGATTTAAGCATACATAGGGACAGAGAAAGCGACTTTGTTTTATACTATGTAGTGATTAGTATTAGTGTTAGTGAAGATTAAAAACAATATCTTTGGGCGATTTTCAAGTAAATCGATTAAGACCTTAATATAGGAAAAGGAATAACGAATAATCCTGCTAATATTATAAATGCGAAAGTTTGTGAGGATGGATGGATGTTTGTTACTCCTTCACGCAAATACTACTGAACCGATTACAATGTTTGGTATGTATTTAGCTGAAGCTTTTTAGCTAGCTTTTTTATAGGTATGGTAAATAAAGTTATTTAGTGTTGAATGAACAAATGTTTGAGATTTGATGGAAAGCCGATTCGACCGATCAAAATTATATAACAATAAAAAATATTATAATAGTAAGAGAAACTTGTTTCATAACTATTTGATATAAACCCTTCCTTTATTTGATGATAATAAACATTTTTTCCATACGAATGATCCACAAAGAGCCGTGTTGCTATTTATACGGATTACTAGCGATTTAGAAAATCCTTTTGTTGAAAAAATTTCTTTTTCCTCGTGTATACGAAGAGAACTTTACGATGGGATCTATTTGACCCTATGAAGGGTTGGTGTAATTCATAAGTGAAAAGGTTAAAACACTGTATAATACCTATACTTACTATCGAATTTTAAATTATGGAGTTTCAAAAATATTATCTAAAATTTTGCTAAAAATAAAATTTTTTGGGTGATTCCTTTTGTCATTTACGTAATAAAAATTGTATATAAAAGTTAAATAAATTGTTTATGGTACAAAAAAGTAAAGCCTTTTTTTACCTAATATTGTACCATAGTCGTGTTTTGTTTCAAAAAACACTCAAAACATGTTATTTACTAATTATTATACCGGTCTAATTTTGACAAATTTTACCGGTCAATAAGGTTTTTGACTGGATGAGGGTTTTGACTGTAACATGTATATTGAATTTTTAAACACGTTATTAATTCGATACAACAAACGTTCAAAAAGAGCCAGAAATCCGTTTATAACACAAAGATAAATCCACTTTTAATCCCGCGTGATTTCATACCATTTTAGTTCAAGATAAAATGTCGGAAAAAATAATACAAAATAATAAAGTTACGTCGCAGCTGTGGCCGGCTTATTCCAATACAAACCAATATATAATTTATTTCCTTAAGCTTACAATTCTTTCAATTTTGCGCCATGATTTATAAATGAACTTTGGAATAAAAGATTCATTTACATGCTGTATTTATAAAAATTATATTTTAAAATGATGTGAAGTAAATTTAAATATCACATAGATTGACCAATCGAGCGAAAGATGGATATTAAATATTTTATAGTTTCTAAGCGATAAAAGCACTGCACCAAATTAATTAATTTTTTCTGTATTTTTGCATATTAATATTTCATGCAATAAAGAAATATAATATTGCTGCAATCATGTTACATAGTATATTAGTGCAGAAATAATTTATTAAAGATGGACTTCGTTAAAGCTATGATTAAAATGGGTTCTATGATTTATTATCATGTTTTGAAATGCTTTCTGTTAAATAATTTCAACTCTTCATTGCATGCAGACTGCAGAGCTGTTGTTTCTAAGTTACATGTTGTACCTACTACACAAATTGTAAAAAAAGACGGGTTACAGTCCGGGAGTGCCGGCAGAAGTGAAAACTTGATTATTAACGTTCAGCATGTTTGATATTTTGGAATGGTATCCATCTTACGCATGGAATATAAGGGCTAAAAATAAAAAAAACATCCGTCTTACGCTTTTTCGATCAGGCCACGTGTCCTGACGCGAGTTTAAGATTTTATACCCAACGCCGCTAAAGAAGTTTTAACTTCAAAAAGTCGAGTTTGAGTTAGGTCATCGAGTTTTTTCAGTCTATAGTAATATAGTGCAATCCAATATTTATAATTTACAGATATCCAATATTTTTATACTAACTTACAATATTGTCCTACCCGCTAATCGCGTCCGCTTCTGCCTTGTACTACACTGTGACGTCACGTCACTCATAAGGAGAGATCCTCGCATAAAATGTGCATTAGCGCGAACAAATAAATGCTCTTATCCTTGCTTGAGATTTGTGGATGGAGCTCAGTATAAATATCCGTTTGTTTTAAAGTCAGCTTATTTAATCGCGGTGTTTATTTTAGAAGTTCTGTTTTTTATGGATTATGTAGTTTTATAGCTGTTTGTGGATACAGTGCTTAACTTGAACTAATAGGATAATTATGCAGAAATTATTTCTATGACATGCACATTATTTTTATTGTGAGAAAAAAATATTCTTTTTTCACATTTAGTATGTAAGAAAAATATGTTTTATTTGATGATTCAAGGCAATTATTTTGAATTTTTAAAATAAGTACAATAATTTTAGTTAGTTTATTAAAGGAAATTGTAGACGAGAAAATTGTATTGAGTTCGAATGAAACTGCCAGTAAAGATAATTTATTTATTTTCTTTATTTATTTATTTATTTCATTAAGGATCACCAACATGACATACACTGATACATAGATAAAAGCATTAAAGTAATAACAATCGTAGACATAGTGCTATCACAATTATAGGCAACCACCACTAACAATTAATATAACATTAAATCAAAGACACACAGTCTGCAGCTAGCTGCAGATTAGGTAAAAAGTATACATATACATAATACATAAATCCAATTTTGACGGCAAAATAATCAATTAATGTTAAAATAATACTACATTTGATCAACTGGGTTTTGGTAAAGGTTCAATCGAGAGCAATTCCTTTTTAAATTTATGTACAGTGTTTGAGAAAATGTCAATAGTCTTGTTATTGCCAGAAACTATATTATTATATTCTTTGGTAAGGCGAGAAATGCCTGAATAATGGCCTAGATTACTTTTGTGGAATTTTGTATGGAACGGCATATTATTAGAATGTCTAGGCAATCTGACTGGAACTTTAAAATTAAGCTGAGATACCAATGACACACAATCGATTGAACCATTCACCAATTTATGTAAAAAGACCTGACCTACTTCCTACTTCTTTTCGTACAAGTAAATGATCAGTATTTGTTTCCAGAAAGACTAGACCACATTATACACCCAACCTCTAGAAATGCTGACGCATCTAAGGCCTGGACCTTCACATTGTTATAATGTCTTTAATAGAACAGATTTACACGACTATTTTATGTGGAATAATGGATTCCATTTGACCTTTCACGTTCTAAAGCTTTTAGGCGACCTTTCAAATTTATCCGCCTTACCTAGGCACGTTTCAGCTCGTTGCTTTCATAAAATTATTTGATATAAAGATTCGGAAGGGTATTTACTCTGTAATAAAATACTGTCTGTTAGATATTGTAATTTGTAACCGACTCGAGAAAGAAGATTCTTTAAAAATTTTCTTTGTCGATTCAGGACAAGGTCTTATACAATAGGCGTGTCTATTTTTAATAATTCTGTTTGAATCCATCTTCATAGTAGCTTACACTTCACTTCAGAGTATAGAACAGCTTTTATTAAATACATTAAGTAGGTTGCGCATACATTGGCTACAATGGCGGAAGAAATCTTAGGCACAGCATACTCGAAAATTGTAATACGCTAAAATTGTAATTTATTTTATTCTTATCTTCTTTTTCTTTTTCCCACTAACAAGAAAAACATGGACAGTAAAAATACTTCTATTGCATTTCGCAATCACTACATCGGTATGCACACTATTTAATTGTTCCCAGTATTTATCTCTAAAAACACAAACCGGGATTCATCTCATACCTGAGCTGGCTGCTTAATTGGATTTCGCATATAATTGCATCAAGTGAATGTTAGAGCAAGATATTTTCGCCTGATATAGCACTGCATTGTGCAAAGCTATTTTTAATCAAAGCGTAAACAGCAAGAATGCCTTCCCATTTCTTTATAGCTTTTTAGGTTCTGTTTTAAACCGATTTCTAAAAAGGAAAGAGAAGTCCCGTATCCCCTAGTGGGTTAAGGGGTAGATGCAGTATTCATCCATCTATTTTACTGATCGATTTTCTTTAGGGAGAAGTACCTACTACTTGACACAGAAGGCTGATCACCTGAACAGCCTTCTGTGTCCTGCCGAACGGCACATTTTTTTCTTTGTCTCCACCAGGAATCGAACCCAGGTCAAAAAAGGAGGAGGTTCTCAATTCGACTGTATTTTTTGGCTTGGTAACAGGAGTTTCGACTGGGAGAACCGATTTTGCTAATTCTATTTTTATTTGAAAGCTGGGCTGCCAAATGCCATTTAAATTTGGTTCAGTTCTGAAAATTTGAAGGCGGTTTTTACTTTTTTGTTAAAGAATACATTGAAATTCTCGTTTCAGCTCGAATTGAGTTATTCAGATAGTGATAAGGGGTAAGATGACGCATCAATACTTTTTACAGCGAAAGGCGATATTTTAAATAAAGATATAAAGGGATCGTGATCTGCTGCCTACAAAGGTCTTCAATAAAATAGAGAAAACTATTGGCTTTACAATATACATAGTATTTTTGTAAAATATTTGTATGAACGTAGAATTCTTAAAATCTGGTATTCTGCCAGATCCACTTCGGTAGAGTGCTCCAAATAATATTACATGCTTCTTTACCAATGTAAATTGTGTAATTTCTTATTTTAGGCAAATTGAAAAGGTTTTCAATCGTAGTATCCGGGACAATATTAAAATTTATAACATTTAGTTCAATTTTCATATTAAAAAATAATTTATAAAAATTGGTTGTCTGTAAAGTCGGTTTACTGACGATAGTTGAACGTGACATCGTCCAATTGTGCTTCTTTGTCGCTCGTTCCGCGCTCTCGCTCGCACTTCAAGCCTTACATGGAACGCCTCAGATGAGTCAGAGCAAGGTAACGCCGCATGAGTCATGTTTTTTCGTGCGTGCAGCCGGCTTTATCGAATTATAAGACGTTGTCACGTCAAAGAATAAAACTTCTTAGTTCAATGTTTTATGGATGTATGAAGGTATGAACCTAACCTAACCTAAACTAAATGTTAAATTAATTACACATCGTAACATAACAACCCAAATGTTAATTTTCTAAACACCCACACATATAAATAAGGCAATCCTAACGAAAATAAAAATCATACCCGCGTGTTTCATAGCTATAAATAAATTAGCCTTTATTCAAACTAAATCAATGTATTTAACGAATCCCAAACTTGAGACAGTTCCAAAATTTAATTACGTATTATCCAACTTTTGCGATGAAAACAATTCTACAAGCCTTTGCTTAATATAGGGTTAACTAGGTAGCCGTGGTTTAAAGATCCCTACAGTGGCATTTGACCTTTTGTTAGGGCAGAACTGACCGTGACGCAAGTGTTAAGATTCAGCGATTTTATAGAGAACAGGTTTTTTGGCATTAAGGGCTTGGTCTAGTAGTGCAAACAAATGCATCCTGTCATCCTATATGTAAATAATACAAATGTACTAAGGGAAAGTTGCTCCACTTAATTTTTAAAAATTAAATCATTCGTATAATTTAATATTCGTAATAAGTACCAAAAATGACAATTTGAAACAATTTTCGTGACAATTACACCGGGTGATTTTTTTTTATCAGTACACAAAATTTGCGAATACTTTCTATTGATATCTTCAACTTCATGTTTATATAACTGATCAACTTTTACAAAGAAATTTGGACGAAATATAAAAAAAATAAGCTTTCCATACAAAATGCATAACTCTATACATTTTTTTCGACCTAAGTTTCTTAGTGAAAGTTGTTCAGTTTAACTAATAAAACGGATAAACAAATTTTGTATTTAATAAAAAAAAATGTAATGTTTGTGTTAAACAATTATAAAATAGAAAAATACGCAAATGAAAACAAAAGATATTTATTTCTGACTAGCTTCCGCCCGCGACTCCGTCCGCGCGGATGTCAGTCTTCGCGTCTTCTACAGATTTATTATATTATGTATAATATATAGATTTATATTGATAAACCTAATAAATCTTTTGCTAGCATTCTGATGCTTTATCGGTTGCACTGGATTTATCTCTTTTTTTTCAATCGCTTGAATGATATAGGATGGGTCCTTGATGGGCATCGAATGCTGAAGTCTCGAATCAATCAATTCTGACAGTAGGCAATTTATGTAAAATCCAATAATGGTCCATCATTTTATTTTGCCTAAACGTTACATACTTTTTTATATATTCTATTTTATATATTTTATTTTTAACGAATGATTCACTCCAGTCCAAACAGCAAATAAGCAGACTTCTGCTTCTGCAACGTTTAGTTGTCCCTGAATTTGGAAAAAATAGTCATGATTCTTATCTATGACAAAAGTGTTATTTTTTGCATTGTATTTCAAATATTAATTTTTTTTTAACCGCATCTTCCGCATTCATGTCTTTTGCCGGAATTAGACATTTAACTTCTACTAGTCCCATTTTCCCTTTTTGATATGGGAGTGTATAAAGTAAATTTTTTAGATATTTCTCGTTATACTTTTAAAAAGTTATTATTGTCATTTTGCTCATTAGGTAAAGTAATTTCGATATCAGTTTTAAGTTTTTAGATACCTGCAATAATAACCTCATAATCGCCTGCACATACTTATCGATTACACCCTGTACCTATACAATCCACCATCCACATTCATAATGTTTTCCTGTCCTCCTCTCCTTTACGCTGTTCACCGATACATTTTAAATGAGTAAATCTGCTACCACTGAAGGATGTTTCATTGTGATCAGCAAATTTTCACCACTGTTGTCGATTATTTGTTTTTCATTTTTAATCAGCAATTGGGAATCATCAGTTTTGTTTTTTGCAGATTGGTGATGTACCCTAACAATACGTCGAAAAGGGAAAGCATCAACGAATTATCGTTTTCGTCCTCTTTTTTTATTCTTCGCGTCTCTGTTACTTCTGTTTGTTTAGTTCTCAACCCCACTGAATTTTGATGATGTGATGATAATTCATTCGTTTTAATATTGGTACTTAGAGTTGGTAGACTAAACTAGAAATGGTGGACTAAATTTGTCAGCGCGTCTGTAAGATCAGAATATAAAACCAACATCCTGTATTTAAGTTACAAAATTAATAATCAAACAACATGCCGCTACGTTGAAAATGACTAGAAGAAAAAATTAAAACACCTCGGATCAATTTTGGAGTAAACAAATCATTTTCCCCGTATGGGGATTTCCCCGGATGAACTTGGGAAGTTCAAGTTCTCAATACAAGTTTATATTATATTTCGTACTAGCGGTCCGCCCCGGCTTCGCCCGTGGTACATATTTACGTTTTCTCTACATAAAAACCATCCTCGTACTTCAAGGAATAATATAATAAAAAAAGAATTATCGAAATCGGTTCAGCCGTTCTCGAGTTATGCGCTTACCAACACATTTTGCGATTCATTTTTATATATAAGACTAGCAGTCCGCCCCGGCTTCGCCCGTGGTACTTATTTACGTTTTCTCTACGTAAGAACCATCCTCGTACTTCAAGGAATATAATAAAAAAAGAATTAACGAAATCGGTTCAGCCGTTCTCAAGTTATGCGCTTACCAACACATTTTGGGATTCATTTTTATATTATAGATTTCTCAAACGAAAAATAAACATTTTTGGAACTTCAAAAAAATTATATTATAAGAAAATTTATGAGCTTACTTTAGTTTTAAAGAAATATACATCCCTTTACTGACACCCCGTAAAATAAAGAAATTGTTGCCAATCACCTTTGCAATCTATTTGGTTTCATTAACTTTATGTTCGAAGATAATTTTTTTTCTAGTACATAGTTACACGCGTATTTTTTTCGTTTATTTTCCATATCGAAATCAAATGTTTAAAAATACGAATATTTGCACAAAACTAAGATAAAAATAATCAATTGACAAAAATATTAAATTTAATGAAGTAGAGCAACTTTCACTTCGGTATGAAGGAAAATCGAGCGTAGAGCACACGTCAGAACGCTCCGGCCCAAGGAGCGCGACTAAAGAAATTCGCTAGGATTTTTCCCAATTATTTTAAATATTTTTTTAATATTTAAAGAATTATCAAAATTCAAAAAAAAAATTTTTAAAGGATTAATACTCATTGGTCTTCAACCAACTCGAATAAATTAATGGAAAAAATAACTTTTAGCAGTATTTATCAATCGATTTTGTAAGGCAAAAAATGGGAAATTTAATGAATTTATAACGCTCTAATTAAGAAAATCATAAGTTTTTCGGCAATTGTATTCAGCAGTTTTTAATAACGACTATATAAGGATAATAATGTGCTGATCAGATTGTGTAAATTGTAATCGGTTGGAACGTAGTGAGTGCACAAACTTAGCTCAAAATGATTTTGGGGGAAAGAGACTTATCTTGAAGGCCTGATTAAGGTAACATAAAGTAACTTTATAAATGTGAAAAAATTCACGCGCATTGCGTATATAACACTAATTGATAAACAAGAAAAAAAAATTCAGTTTATCATTTCATTAGCCGGGAAAAAATTGTCAAATAACTTGTTGAAAACGCAATTTTGCTAGACTGCAGCCTTAATCTTACAAACTTACTATGTAAAATGCTTACCCGAATTTAGATCGAGGTTCTTAAAAAGAACGACATTGTGATGAAATTTATTATTAAGAAGTTAAAACTGCAACTAAACTAGGTAGTGAAATTGTAAGCAGGTTAGTGCTATAAGACATAATTTCTCAGCATATTCTGGACAATATGCAGCACTGATTTTCAATAGCAGCAACATTTTATTATTAAGAAAATATATTGTTACATTGAATTTTATATGACACAGCTGAATTCTTTTTTAAATAGTTAGGTACTAGTATACTATTCGTATATTATTGTATTGTATCTTTTTCTTGTCTATATTCACCCAACAAATACAGTCATAATATTAAGATTTTCAAAATCGCTCTCCCTCTTCACTTGAAAAATACAAAGGTCCAAAGTCCAGTTGACATCGTCCATTGGAAGGTTAATTCAGTTCGGTTGAACAACTTTATTCACTGAGTGGTAGTTTTGAATCGATGCCTCCCTAATCGTCCGGAACGCCTGATTTTCGGATTTAATTTAGTTCGTTAAATAGTCCTCTTATTGTTTACATTTGTGTTATTTGTTGATACCATTACTGATGACGTGAGAACATTAGAGTACACATGGTTTAGCAGATATTAATAATTCGTTCTTCATAAAATTCGTAATTTGTTAAAAGTATAAGAATTCCTTGATAAAAGACTTCACGTCGTGTTTATGAAAAGCATAAACATTGTTAGCTATGTTTTTAGTTTTTTTTAGGGTTCCGTACCTCAAAAGGAAAAAACGGAACCCTTATAGGATCACTTTGTTGTCCGTCTGTCCGTCCGTCCGTCCGTCCGTCCGTCCGTCTGTCAAGACCCTTTTTTTCAGGAACGCGTGGAGTTATGAAGCTGAAATTTATATCAATTACTCAGGTCTACTGTCCCTTGAAGCTGTGAAAAAATCAAACTTCTAAGGCAACGCAATCAAAAGATACAGCCGTTTATGCCGCAAATTTTCGACACTTGCAAGGGAATCAAAACCTACAGGGTGCTTCCCGTGAACTCAGAATCTTGAAATTTGGTACGAAGCAACGTCTTATAGCATAGATAAAGGAAAAATTACGAAAACCATAAATTTTTAGTTACATCACACAATATATTTTTTTTTAATAATTTTAAACTTACTACCCATTTCCTCATAAACGCGTAGAGGTATTAAATTGGAATTCATACCAAATACTCAGGTCTATAATACCTTTAAGCTGTAACAAAATCAACTTTGTAAACCTTGCAGGTTTGTACGGAACCCTCGGTGCGCGAGTCCGACTCGCACTTGGCCGGTTTTTTATTATATAGCTTCATTGTTTGAAATGATATACAACGCAACGTTTTCATTATCGATTCAGTGTTAAAAGTGTAAAAACTTACGCTTTTCTAACCTTTTCTTTAATAACAGAACTATACTTTGCGTGACCTTGGTACAGTGGTTGACGCGTGATCGTAGAACCCAGGGGTTCGATTCCCGGTGGAGACGAAAAAAAAAATGTCTCGATCTGGCAGGACACAGAAGGCTGATCACCTACTTGTCCCTAAAGAAAATCGATCAGTGAAACAGATGTATGCATAATGCATCCCTTACCCCACTTGGAGACATGGGACTTCACTATACTATACTTTGCATACCTACAATGTCTGCACAACAAAAAAAAAATACAAATTATATCAGTAACTAGCAGTCCGCCCCGGCTTCGCCCGTGGTGCATATTTACGTTTTCTCTACGTAAGAACCATCCTCGTACTTCAAGGAATATAATAAAAAAAGAATTAACGAAATCGGTTCAGCCGTTCTCAAGTTATGCGCTTACCAACACATTTTGGGATTCATTTTTATATTATAATAAAGACTAACGATAATTATACTAGTACTAACTTCAACTCTTTTAACCCGGCGTCATTGAGGTTGGGTCAAAATGACCCGGCTTGTTTAAGATTATGTATATCTTTGTAATTACGAGCACGATTGTGCTGTTCTTTGTAGTAGCTGGAGCTAATAATGTACATTAAACGTTTTGGAAGTGAAATCCTTTCGACGTCGAGTGTACTGGGAGCTACACGCGTGTATTTTCGAAAAAGGTAAATATGACCCATCCTCACAATTGATGTAACAATTTCGCGCCATGGCTAAGTTATCGATTTTTACTGTTGTGTATGATTTCTTGGTGTCTGCAAACATTTTTTTTGCTTGTGTCTGTGAATTTAATGTTTTTGTTTGTCCAACAGGTACTTATTATAAAATAGGTACTATAAATGGATAAAATAGAAAATATCACGTATCATGGCGGGTTTAGACTCTTGTCTGACTCAGACTTATTATGATGATGAAGTAGAAGAAGAGGATCATGTTAGAGTGCAGAGTGTGTTTCAAGCGGATAAAAGTGAAAACCCGAATTCAATATACCTTTTACAATAAAACTAAATATGGGGTTGACGTCGCTGTTGAACATTGCGCCTCATATGATGTGAGTCGTAACTCCAAAAGGTGGCCCCTGACAATTTTCATGCCATGCTGGACACACAGGAATTAATGCGCTTATAATACGTAGCATAATTAAAAACAAACCAAACAATAAGCGACGTAATTTTTTGAAAAACTTAGGTCTTGCTCTGGTCATAGAACATTTGAAAATTCGCCAGAAATTGATCGATAGCAATGACAAATGGGCAGAGAATTTATTGTTGGATCATCAGAGGAGCCACCTGCAATTCCCGAAAAAGATGTCAAGTGTGTCCGGAAATAAAAATAGTAAAACAAAACATTTTTGTCAAGATTGCCCTAAATTTATTTGTCCTGAACGTTTCATGGCTTTCTGTATTGATTTCATTTACAACGAAGATCCTAATTAGCTTTGTTAAAGTTTTTTTCTAATATATTAGACTTAAGTTTATAAAAATGCTATTTGTAACCAAAATTACTGGTTATTAGCGTAGGAATGACATGAAAACGTAAGAGGTCTATATTTTGTTCCTATTTTTATGAGTTTATGTAAAAATTGATTCAAGTGAATAAAACGTTGGTTAATTATTATTTTTATTTTATATTATCAAAACCAGAATACCTATAACCTATAATAATAACACAGAATACTAATTTTCTTAAAAAGTTTAAAAATAACGACTATAAAATTTGTGGGTAATATTGACCCACCTCAACGTTCGCGTATCTGTTTTCTACCACAATGACGCCGGGTTAATTAACCAAACCCGCTCGGGTATTCATTCTATCTTCATTCTTCCCAAGATTTCATCAAAAGCCAAAGTAACAAGATGACGATTCATCATTAGTCGTAATATACTTGAAAGGCTTCTATCGCCTCTAATGTCTTAAATCTTAATCTTATCTCGATTACCCGGAATGAACCTTATTACTTAGATGTTAAGATCATTTTCCTCTGACGATAAAGATGAGATTTTTGGGGATCAATCATTAGAACTTCTGGGAAAGTTTGTAATGACATTACATTCGTATCCTGACAACGAAGTCAGCGCTTTTTGATTGAACACATTACTGGGAAAACCCGTTTTTTCTGAAAAATAGTTATATTTAAATTCCAATGCCAATATCTGAATATTTTGACGGCAAATATACAGCGTGTACTTATGAAAAAATTCATAAATTTTTAAACTACGCTATAATTAACATTTTGATTAAGAATATTATGATAAAGATGTTATATTAGATGTTTAATTGAAGTTAACATAAATAAGAAGGTATACAATGTTTTATAGATACGTAGATACAAAAAAAAATACGTGTGGCACTCGAGGACTGCCGCGGTAAAGCTATTGCATAGCATCGCATCGCTGTACCGGTTGGAGTGGGGGGTGTTAGGTTTTTTCGTAACGGAATTTTTACATTCGGTCGCCGCGCTCCTAGTCTGAGATAAAAGCTATGCAATAGCTAAAAAACGTATTTTTAATGTAATATACGATTGATTTCTTAAAATGGCAACCGATTGTTTTTAAAGGATAAAATTTAAAATCACAATTATATTTATTCTCAAAGAGTGACACAAACTTAAGTTTCTGCTCTACTTCCAAATTTAGGACACTCTGTATCATCTATTTTCATAGCCTATTACAATGTTATTTCTATTAATACAGTTCTGCAGTGTAAGTTAAACAGACCCATCACCTAAGTAAAGATAGTAACTTAGTATATTTAGCAGAGATTCCAACTTGTTGGTTCAGGCCTTGTCAGAAATTATGTGGCCAAATAATATGATTTGGCATCGTGAATTTAGATAAGTGTTCAAATTGATTTGTTAGAATAATTAAAAGTCATTGTTAGTAAGGGCTTTGCAGAATTGTATAATTGCCTTATAGTTAAGTAATTTAAGTCCTTCTCAAGATGTATATTATACTAACTTCGTAATATTTAAAAAGCAGTTTCCTGAGAAAATTTTTTGAGGCAATGAACATAATATTGTTATGCTATTAAAATTAGTTTTTGATTTATTAATACGCTAGTAAACTTTAAATTAGCATCAATCAATCAATCAATCATCCTTTCGATGTCCACTGCTGGACGTAGGCCTCTCCTAATGCACGCCACTGAGCCCGGTCGTTGGCTCTTTGCCGCCAGTTATGGCCAGCAACCTTGCGGACGTCGTCACTCCACCGTGTAGCAGTGTTATTATCAAATTAGCATAAAAGAGTTATATTTTGGAACTCTCATTAGTCGACTAATAAAATAAAAAAGTATTTATTGTCTATTGACAACCCTAATTAACTGTCATGTCATAGAAAATCTGCGAAATAACCAGGTCTAGAGGGCAGAGTGCACAAAACCTCGTTACGTGTGTATAGTTAACGTGTCGCTAACGATGTGAGCGCTTTGTGTAGGGTTACCACTTGTTGTTTTTTTTGTGGGATATATTTTTATTTTATTTTTACTTTTATGTCATAGGATGGAGCTGAATATTGTGAGCTGTGATGCGCATTTGATACACATTAAGCCTCGGGTCATAATTCCTGATGAAATCGATGTGAATGTACTTGGACCGGCAGATAAAAATATAGTAAATAAAATAATTGAGAACAAGAACTTGAGTTGTTTTATTTTAAATTTAAGAAAAAAGCGATCCTATAAGCATGCCATAAATACTTAAAATATTATGTATTAAAAACGTAAAGCACTATTTACGTATATTCAAGTCGTAGGAGGATATAATATATCAAAATCAATTATTGTTCGTTAGTCTCGCTAAATCTCGAGAACTACTGGGCAGATTTAGCTGTGTTCGGCTTTAAAATGTTTTGGTAATTCAAGGTTTAAACGGTGAAGAACATAAAAAGTAACGAATCAAACATACTAAAATGTTTTTCATACAATCGTTTTATCGCAGTCTCAAAGCACCTCGTGAACAACATGGCCACCCGATGTTGTCAGAAGCGCACTGCACTTTTTACTCAGCTAATGAATCACAGGAAGGCACAGCACATAAATTTGCGCTCATTATGCTTCAGCTTTTAACGCCAACTAAAGCGCCATCTAGCGACGTGACACCGTTTCTTATTCAGCTCGAATTAGTTTAGAAATCGCATGTGTTTTTTGTTTAATGTTTTCTTTAGTTGATAAAACTTTACTCTCGTTAGGTATATAATATTTATACCTTATTATTATGCACTTAGAAAACATAGGATTAATAATTTTAGTCCCTTTTCCAGATTACATGAAATTTTTAATTCTACGCTTAGGCTCTAGGCTAGTAAGTGTCATAACACAAAATTAAAAGTTTTTAACACATGTATGAATTATGATAGCAATGAAACATGGGTTTAAAATAATATTAACCTCTATTATAGTAATCTCTATGGCAATAACACGTTTACAAAATGGTCTAATTTCCATACTGCAACTTCAATCGAATAAAAATAGAAATGCAAAACAAACGAAACAATGTTTAAATCCAGTATGATCAGAATAGTGTGTGAATAACTCGAAAAACAAAGTTTAATAGTTTGATCCTACAATAACCGGCCGTAGTATCACCGGATATCCTCACTTCAAAACGGACGTAATAGCGAAAACTCTTTGTTTTTAAACTTATAGCATTATACACCACTCTGTGACTACAGGCCATTATGATCCTTAACTTGAGGCAGTAGAGTTGAAACTTCATTACTTTATGCATGTTTAGAATTTGGGATGAAATTTAAGTAATGTTTTAGTAAGGGGTCAGTTCTTAAAAGGTTATTTTTATGTGTAAGCTAATATAGCTTAAAGCTAGTAAGCCACTATTCTATTCAAGTGATGGTTGTATATTTTTTTTATGAAATGAAAACGGTGTTTTACTATCAGTACTATATTTGGCCTGAATTTTTACTATGTGATTATAAATTATAGTTACTGATACATATAGCTGATGACTGATGACATTAAGTAAATTTGAAGGCATTCCAAGTAATTTAATTATCTGTCTATTTGGGCTTAAGTCGGGGATATTTTTAGAACACAATATATCTAACGGGTTTAATATGAGACGAAATAAATAACTAAAACCTGAAGGAATTTGGACGTAGGTAACGAGATAGTTGTTAAAATTGTATATTTGTACTAGCTATGCCCCGCGGTTTTACCCGCAGTGCTCCACTCCTGTTAGTCTAAAGCGTGATGTTATAATTAATAATATAGCCTTCCGATAATATGGGCTATCTAACACTGAAATGTTTTTCAATTCGGACCATTAGTTCGCGCAAGCAAACAAACTCTTCAGCTTTGTAATATTCCATAATAATATAATATTCGTTTAGTTTAATATCTACATAATTCGGTGCATTGTTTGTCTTGCTTTTCTCAAAGGAAATGTCTACTTGAGACATTTCTTTGTTTGCCTTTACCAGGATAGTTAATTAAACAGCACTTTAATGAATAATTACGTAATTAAGAAGTTGAATTAATCTCGTAGTTTGTGGGAAATTATTCAGTGCTTTATGTCATGTTCAGAGGGTTCACAAGTATGAAGTTTATTTAGTACATAAATTATTGTAGTATATTAAATCATAACTTATAGTATTTAAGATCTTGTGTATGTGGATGTGTGTAAGACAGTGAAGAAAGAGAAAGATAAAGAGAGAGATTGATAGAGTAATTCCAAAAATAATTACGTTGATTAAATAAAAGTTTTAATAAGAAATCCTATATATAACTAAATATTGCACTATTGATATTACAAATATAGTTACTTAACACTTTCTAAAAAAAAGAGCAATGAATTTGAAAAAACGAGTTATACCTGCAAAACAAAAAAATAAAGCTCTTATCGTAGAAATTAAAAAATCTGTAAATTGAAGACTGATATTCCCGAATCCCGCTATTGTTAAGTGGTCCGCCCCGGCTTCGCCCGTGGTACATATTTAGTATCCTATGTCCTTCTCCTGGCTCTAAACTACCTCCCTGCCAATTTTCAGCTAAATCGGTTCAGCCGTTCTTGAGTTATAAGTGGAGTAACTAACACGACTTTCTTTTATATATATAGATTAAGGAGAATTAAAGTTTATTTATTTATTAAGGCTCATTAGCAGCTGTACATCGATGAAATTACATAAAAAATACACAAAAAATATAGAACATGATGGACAACCAATAAAAAATGAGCACTGCATGCAAGTTCATAGTTGTTCTAACGTTTTATCGAAGAAATGCTAAACATAAAAACTAGAATACACTATCTCTAAACATGGTGCAAAATCAAATAGCCCGAAGAGGAAACCTACAGGTTAGACACTAGACAGTCTTTTCATAACCTCTAGGTACATGGCTAGAGTTTTGTTTGGCTCGTCTCCAAGCTTCCTAGCTTGGTCAACAAAATGTGCCCGAAAATTCCGAGTACCTACACTTTTCTATGAAATTGTAAATATTTGCCTCAACTTACAGTGATAAAAATAAAACCGGCCAAGTGCGAGTCGGACTCGCTCACGAAGGGTTCCGCACAATGGGGACCCCCTTGATATTTTTTTTTATTTTTAGTACTTATTTGTTGTTATAGCGGCAACGGAAATACGAAAACTTCAGCTTTCTAGCTATCACGGTTTATAAGATACAGCCTCGAGACAGACAGACAGTGAAGGCTTAGTAATAGGGTCACGTTTTACCTTTTGGGTGCGAAACCCTAAAAAACTAAACTTTTAGGTACTTAAATCTGCTTGAAAAGTTGTGAAATCGACACTTATTCACCAATTTATTCATTAACTATGGCAGTTCAATTAAAATATTGTATTAATAAACAATATTACAAAGGCGATTGTCTCGACAGAAATTTTGCGCCGCCAAATACAACAATGTAATACGAAGCTTATTCCGTAGAAGATAAAGTTGGAATTCATTTAAAAGTGAAACACAACAGCGTCGATATAAATTATGCTGTCCTTTGAAAAGTTTGAAACAATATCAACTCCCAAGTTTTGGTTCTTTGTTTTAAGGATATATTTTACCAGCGTTTGTGTGAAATGTATAGAAAAAATAGTGGCTTTTTGTGAATAAAAGTACATTTTATTCGTGTCATAGTAAAATTTGAATGGTGCACCTAAATTTTACTGAGAAACGTCCAAAATATAATTCCTAATCACCACAAACGTCACATCGCGAAGCTTCATGAACCCCATCATTTATAAGGATATGTCCAATGTCCAGTCCATAAGTCAGTAACAGTTCAGTAAGGAAGGACCTTATCCTTACTGAACTGGATAGTGGGCATATTATCCTATCTTATCCATAAGTACTTCCTAGCTAGAACACCAAAGTGTGTTTGTTTGTTTGTCTTTCTTTCACATCGCACATTTGTGATTTATATGTCTGGAGATAATTGAGTGACAAAGACTACTTTTTACCTCAGAAAAACATCATAATATTATTCACACTTTTAACTATGCTGGCGTAGTAAGCAGAAGCTAATAGTATTTTAATATTATATCCACAAAACTGAAAATTCATACAAGCACGTACACGAATATGAACTATGAACATTAGCGGGAATTTTTAAGTAATATGATAATAATTAAAGTCACGTTGATGGAAACACACGACAGTGGAACGTACGAGCATTATTACATTTGCAATTAATGAACGTAGTTTTAATGAATGTAACGCTACTTATGCAATGTGGAAATGTTTGTGACAAAAGGTTACAGTTGAAAAGATTTAATGTTAATGTGGATATCTACACGAAGTACTTTAGTTAGATTAGATTTAAGATAAAGCTTTATAATAAATACTTACTAGCGGTCCGCCCCGGCTTCGCCCGTGGTACATATTTCGCAATAAAAAGTAGCCTATATCCTGAGTGAGTGTGAGTATAACTCAGATTATTAAATAGTTAGGTATGTACTACATAATAATAAATCCATACTTTAATATTATAAATGCGAAAGTAACTCTGTCTGTCTGTCTGTTACTCAATCACGCCTAAACTACTGAACCAATTTTCATGAAATTTGGTATGGAGATATTTTGATACCCGAGAAAGGACATAGGCTTCTTTTTATCCCGGGAAAATGACGCAATCCCAGAAATCCCATGGGAACGGGAACTATGCGGGTTTTTCTTTGACTGCGCGGGCGAAGCCGCGGGCGGAAACCTAGTAGAGAATATAATATAATACACGGGAAATTGGTCTATATGTAATAGTCAAACCCCGAAGCTCGGGCACTCGTAGGTTGGACTGGTCAAACCTCAGGTCTGGCATAATGACTTTGACAAAGCCCAAATAAATGTAATATTTTGGCCTTTTACTAAACAATTTTCGTCAGTCGTTGTCTAGCTGGAACTTAGCTGAAGCGCCTACGCCCGAGACTACTGCTGACTTCAGTCAAAGAGTGAAATATTTCGAGGATTTCCCGATGGCTTTTGCCAAACCTAGGATATACTAGTCCTTCCGCGAAGAGATTATGTTTCGAGATTTGACAATAACACACACATAACTTCTTTATCGTCGTTTACACTGAAACACCTACATAAAACGTGATGAATAAACACAAAAGTAAGTTACTTTTCATGTAGAAGGGTAATTTATGGACTTATATAATAATAAAATATAACTTGTGGTAATGTATAAAATTATATATTGCATGTTCATAAAAGTAAACACTCGTATATCAACATAATGTTTATTTCACACCATCCAAAAGTTTCTTGCCGAGTACAAAATAGTTACAAACTTGGTATATTCATTCACAATGAAAGGTCTTATAGTTCAGGGAAGTTCCTGCAAGTTACTATTTAAGAATATTATGCATCTCTCAATTTTTATATAAAATATAATTTTAATAATAGGTACTTTATAATTTTCCGCTTCATGAACATTAATTTAAATATACTTAGTAAGTTTCTATTTACATCATCTTGTTAATGCAAGAAGCAATCATTACTTTAAAAAAATACTTACATTATCATGTAGGTACATACTAAGGTTCAAAATACTAATTAAACTATCTAATTAATGCAAGAAGCAATCATCAAATTAAAAAAAAAACTAATATTATCTTGTACATACTAAGGTTTGCAAATAAAGTACCAAATTAATTTGAATAGAACAACAAGACCGTAATACATATACGCAATAACGAAGGACTGTTACATTGAAGATAAATTATAAAGATACTTTAACTAATTCAATACATTAATTTCACCTGTTCCATTGGTCTATGTAAAATATTGAAATCATATTATGTATACCTAATATATAATGTTTTTGACTTCATAAACTACTGTGAGGATAAGAAAAAAATCACCAGAAATAAGCTACATTCTTTCTGTTTCAATCTGATAAAAAATACAAAAATAATAAATATATATAAATATTTTCTACTAGGGTCATAAATATACCATTCAAAAAGTAAGACGACTCTTTAAAATAGAGCACTTAAATAACTGAACACCAAATTCCCACTAGATATGAAAAATTACTTGAGAAAATTGCAACTAAATGTGTTCTTATTTACGGCTTGCACTTTCCAAAACGTTTACCACTTTTATAGAATCAAGTGGAGAAAATTTTACAAATATTACTGCAACCTGAAAAGGTTGAGTTTCAGTAACCACGAATACTATAAGAAAAACAGACATTATTTTATGTAAGCTACAAAAAATAACTTCTTATTTAAAGTTAATAATATGTTGTTAAATTAGATAAGCTGCAGAAACGATCGATAAATTCAAAATTCATAAAGTCATAGACTATTAAAAAATAGAATTGACAAATTGTTAATTATTCCAACGGTAAAAACCAATTATTCTTTCCAAATAAAACTAAACATGAATATGAAAAAACATAGTAATTCTACAGATAAAGAAGATCAAGAAAATTCTCTTGCATCTCTACTTCAATACAACTTAATGGTGCACTCTGTGGTCGCCACAATTCGCACCAAACCTTCTTCTACAAATAGAGTGAAGTGTAAATGTAAGTACAATATTAAAAATTTCACAGAGCACTAACGTCATAAATACAATTCGTATTTGTTAAGGCTATAACTACACGGAACCCGTACTTAGCGCGCGTCAGAGCACTAACATGACGCTGCGCTATTACGCTGAATTGTGTTGTACAATATAATTATTTATTAATAATTACTAACAGCGGACACAGATAACATTATCTACATAACTTTCATTAAATAGATGGTCTTGAGTAACTTAAATCACAGGAAATTACAACATTATTATTTACAGGACAGCGTGTTACTACGCGCATATCAGATAGAAACGTATCTTTCTTAGTGGTGTTGTTCTATTTGCGCGCGCGCTAGATACGCTTTCTTTGTGACAAAACTACGTGTATAACAATAATTTTTATACATGTCGGCGTTATAGTGCAGCGTCATAAGCCCTCTGACGCGCGCTAAGTACGCGTTCTAGAAGATAGAAGCGTAGTGTTTTTAGCGCGCGGCAAAGCATTGTCGTTCTATTTTACGGTATGTGTCCGCGTAGTACAAACGCTCAGCCTCATATCGTGGCGTCAGGTTAGCGTTCTGACGCGAGAATGCGTTCTGTGACAAAGCCTTAATACTATGCAGGCGTACAATGCAACGCGTCGTGTTTCAAAAACATGAGCTCGTGTTATATTTGTTTAACCACGTTGTACCTTTGTGAGCTGGCATAATATGTTTTCTTTGTGCATTGAAAGCGAAATGTGGTGAAAAGGAAAATATTTACTATAATTTGTTGCATGTGTCTTTTCTCTTTGAATGCTAACAATGCGGCTTCATTTGGTATGAATTTTGAAATAAATAAACTCGAATTGAAAGAATATAAAGGAATTTTAATGTGCTCTGAACATTTTGAAAGCTAAAAGAATGTGTTAAAATTTAAAGTGACCTGAGCATTGTCTGCTCACAAAATTGAATATTTTTTTTCATTTTTGCAACATTCTTCATCGCTCCTCCGCTCGTGTTGGTCATAGCTTAATATTATGTAGTTTAAAGCTCTCCGAAATAAATTAAACATCCAAAACAATAAAAATTATTCTATTCGAAGTCATAGTTCTTGAAATAAGATTGTTCAAACAAACAATCAATGCAATTCAGCTTTACAGTTAGAGGTTAATATACTCGTATAACTAAAAGGATCAAATACTCACTTTAATATAGGCAAATTACACTAAAAAATAACAGAGAAACTCAACTTAGTACTTGATAAATGTACAGATGCATTCCATACTCACAGAGAATCGATTTAACTTAGTATAACCATAGATAATAATATAACATTAGACTAGTATTATACCTAGCCACAGTATAGCGTTGAACAAAGCATGAAAGGAATAGACAATATCTAAACCTTCCTTGGTTCTCGAATTCCGTCTATAGTAGAGCCATTTTAATAGGCAACATTTGACAGTTCAACATAATTCAACAACGTAACCTAGTAACGACGACATAGAATAACATGATATTTCGTTTTGTTAGAACTGCACATTTGCTTAACTTTTTTCAATTACGATTACATATTTATAATAATAATGACCGATGCAACTAATTTTAAGATTTGATTTTACTGATAAACCATTCTAAACATTTTCTTATTTAAAGAACTGACGTCGCTACAATTTTGTGTCAATAAACCTTTTTTCTTTATAAACACCAGAGACGTTACTCTAAAAATCGAAATCTGACATCTAGAATCGAATGCATTGGTTACTTGGGAATAAAAATCATCATAAATTATTGACATGTGTTTCAAGTTCGATTGACAATTGTTTCAAGTCCGTATCGATTAATTCGCTTTAATCGATGTTTTTAAGCAGGTTACCACCCTATGAAGATAAAATTGATAGACGTCAAATGTTGCCTATTAAATTGGCTCAACTATAGATTCTAAATTTCCTTTAAGATGACAATATGCATTTAACTACAAGAACGTATTCACATAGAGTTTTAAAGAAATACTTGTTTTTTTTCGTATACCCTTTCTGTAAGCGTTAGAGAGAAGTCGTTTGCATTATTTAAATAAGAAATTGTTCAATATAACAGTTGTATATCGTCTTGATATCTTACATATTACATACATATTAGGAATGGTGATTGTACTAGCATTTAATTTCTTTTTTAAATTTATATTTAAGTATATTTATTTCTTAATAGTTTTAGTTTCAATTAAGTATCAGTCCTATTCTCAAGCCTGATATGAGATATCTAACCGCATGTAACTCATGTTAAACGTCATACACAACTTTCCAAATTCGCATGTAACAAACAACACAATTATTAATAGCCTTTCTTGTTCTGCATAGCAAAGTTTAAATGCAGATTTATTGCTATATTATTTCTCGCAGGCGCCGACGTTTCTGCAATCACGCCAGGTCAATTAAATTAGATGCGGTGAGGCAATTTTAGACGAGTTTTAGCATAATTTAAATCGTTTGTTGGAACATATTATAGTTATGGCAGTAAATTAGTTTTATTTTTGAATAGGTTTTAGACTGAAGTGAATATTTATATATGGTAATTTATGCATAGGAAGAGTGCGCGTTGTTAGGAGAATATGACAAAATGATTTGATATTTTTAGATTTTAATTTTATGTGTTATAATATTTTGTCAAATAAATGTTAAATTTCCAAAGTCCAGGGAGTTACCATCAGTGGTATTTTGATCTTATAAATATTATTATTAACTATAATATATTTAATTTACCGTAAATTAAAATTAATAAAATACGTTATTATTAGCATAATATGTATAAATTATTATACTCAAGCAAAAACAATATTAGTATTCTATACTGTGCGATAACTTTGCTAAAATAACAGTGGTGGTTTAATACTGTACCTAGTTAAACTTAACTAAGAATTAATAAGAATGTATTTTTAAACGCAGTACTTTTAGATTGCAATAAGACGGCCAGGAATAAGGCTTAAGGCAAAGTTTATTTTTCCTCGAAGATGGTTTAATTAAAAAACGATTGATTTGTTTAATGTCTCCCAAGAATTGAATTCTTCTTGGAAATAGAAAAGTTGGATATTTTCAATGCATTTATTACTTGATCTAATTATTATTGAATGAATTGATATTTTTAATTATTATATTATTTAGCTGGCTGGAAATTTATAACATTTTTAACATGATACCTATGAGGAAAAGTATGACCTTTAATTAATTATTATTAATTAATATTTTCCATCGACTTTACACAAAAATAAAGTAAGTTTCATGTCGCTCAGTCGACTTCGATACACAAAAGACAAATATTAATGAACCAACAACTTATTAACCAACTGACAAGTTATTAATATAACACGCAAACCCGTAGCTCGGGTTTATTTTACCCAATACCAATTTTTATTAAAAACGTAGAACCTTCTAATTCCCTCATTACCGCAAACCAACGCAATTTATTTTGCGTCCACACACACACACATGCATCTCTACACATACACGCGCACAAAACATCATTAACCCATTTAGTAATTGCATCCCGTGTCCTAAAAATCTTTGAACACGTAATTTCAAAACGCTCATTATATATTTAAAATTACAACGCAACGCTGACAACACTTGGCAAGGCCCTACGGCTCTTGAGTAGAGGGCCCTCGCTTTGTGTGGATTTATGGCCGTTTAGGGCACTTATTGCGTAATATACAGTTATGGAAGCTTAAAATTGGGGATATATACTAGTTTTTGAAGGCTTCGTGACAGGAATATAAGGTAGTAGATAATATATGGGTGATAATGATTCTTATGTAAAATGAATATTATAAAGTTTGTTTGTGTGTTAGCTTCATCGCGCTAATCTCAGGAACCACGAGGCGGGGAAAATTATTTCACTGCTACTAAAGCGGGTATAACCGCAGGGCACAACTATCATCTTTCAAAGTAGCCACATAGCGAAGCTTTCCTGAAAATTTAGTAGTTAGTAACATTCCTAAAATTGGACTACCATCTTGCTAGTTAGTTTTCCTAGCTTACCTATGTTCAGAACCTAATTTTAGGTACAAAGCTCAAAGGTTTAGTTCGTTTGTCAGTCCTTTGTAGCGCGGGTAGGTTGAAATATGAACATCAAGACTGAGAATTGGTCTAACTGTAGTAAAGAGTAGGGAATATGAAGGCATTCTTAATATGATAGAGTGAACTATATACTACTAGCTTACCGCCCGCGGCTTCGCCCGCTTTGTCTAAAACCTAATAAATTATATACTAAAACCTTCCTCTTGAATCACTCTATCTATTAAAAAAAACCGCATCAAAATCCGTTGGGTATAGTTTTAAAGATTTAAGCATACAAAAAGACATAGATAGGGACATAGGGACAGAGAAAGCGACTTTGTTTTATACTATGTAGTGATAGTGATGATGTTCTTTAGCACCAGTATTATATCGGATGAAGTATTTTTGTAATTATGATATTATGACTGGAAAAGCATCATACTGGCTCTTCTCAGTAGAAACTGTTGTACGACAATTGATAGCAAATATTTTTTATATTGTTATTCATAAAGATTCGAAAGCGATTGTTAAAGAAGTCTAGTTGAGTAAATTAATGTTTGAGTTTAATTAAAATTAAAGGTTAATTTCATATTAAGAATTATTTTTATATTTATATTCAACTAGCGGTCCGCCCCGGCTTCGCCCGTGGTACATGTTTACGTTTTCTCTACATAAGAACCATCCTCGTACTTCAAGGAATATAATAAAAAAAGAATTATCGAAATCGGTTCAGCCGTTCTCGAGTTATGCGCTTACCAACACATTTTGCGATTCATTTTTATATATAAGACTAGCGGTCCGCCCCGGCTTCGCCCGTGGTACATAATATTTACGTTTTCTCTACATAAGAACCATCCTCGTACTTCAAGGAATATAATAAAAAAAGAATTATCGAAATCGGTTCAGCCGTTCTCGAGTTATGCGCTTACCAACACATTTTGCGATTCATTTTTATATATAAGACTAGCAGTCCGCCCCGGCTTCGCCCGTGGTACATATTTACGTTTTCTCTACATAAGAACCATCCTCGTACTTCAAGGAATATAATAAAAAAAGAATTATCGAAATCGGTTCAGCCGTTCTCGAGTTATGCGCTTACCAACACATTTTGCGATTCATTTTTATATATAAGACTAGCGGTCCGCCCCGGCTTCGCCCGTGGTACATAATATTTACGTTTTCTCTACATAAGAACCATCCTCGTACTTCAAGGAATATAATAAAAAAAGAATTATCGAAATCGGTTCAGCCGTTCTCGAGTTATGCGCTTACCAACACATTTTGCGATTCATTTTTATATATAAGACTAGCAGTCCGCCCCGGCTTCGCCCGTGGTACATATTTACGTTTTCTCTACATAAGAACCATCCTCGTACTTCAAGGAATATAATAAAAAAAGAATTATCGAAATCGGTTCAGCCGTTCTCGAGTTATGCGCTTACCAACACATTTTGCGATTCATCTTTATATATAAGAAGATATAGATAACAGCTCTAGATGGATAGAACGTGGTACAAGCTTTATTTAAAGAAATAATCTATTCACACAGAATACTAAAACCGAGTAAAATTAGCTTTAAAATTAATATTTCTCGTTTCAAACACCATTCCAATTTCAATATTAATTGCAGCTAATTATTTGTACTAATAGATAATTTAATCGTGTTCGTCTGCTCCTGCAACATCTGTAAGTCTTGTACCACGAGACTCTACGCAGAATCGATAAACGACACTCTTCATACGAATAGCGATAATCAAGCGACAGGCAGTATTACAAGACGATTTCATAATACTTCTGAAAAGAGAAAAAAAAAATCGATTGGAAGAATAAACATTAATTTTAAAGATGCTGGGTAAGGAACTATGTAAATACTAAAAACAATAGAAACACAATAACGAAGTGGAATAATAAATGAAAGGAATAGAAAATAACATTAAAATAAATATTTAATTACGTGATGGCGTAGAAAGTTGCAGTTCTAGTTGTTTTAGCTGTTGTTCTCTAGAATAATGGTGGACGCTCTTTGAATCTATTAAGAGGACAAGTAAGCGACACTTCTTAAATAAATACAATTGCTATAGAACCTATTTAGTATAAAATAGACACAAATTATGTATTTTTAATAGAAAGATGTCCTGTCTTATGTCTAATACATCTAAGTCTCCTTATTTTACTTATTGTAAGCGTGAACTTTTAAATGTATGTATGTTCCTCTTTCACGTAAAAACCACAGAACGGATTTTGATGAGACTTGGCAGTGATGTACTTGTTTCAGAATAAAACATACGTGATAGAAATGCTTGTTTTTAGCGGGTTCGTTCGCGGGTGTAACCACGCGACACAGTTAGTTAATAAAAATTGTAAATATCGAGTTCTATTGTAGGTTTTATAATTACACGCTGAAATGGTTAAGATAGATATAAATACTCGAGACTAAAAGTGCTGTATTTTATGAAACTCCTAGGAAAATCTCAAGAAAACACTTTCTATTACAAAAATATTACCCTTGCATTAACTCAGCTATAAATTATTAAAGAGCTTTTAAGTTTGCAATTAACGAGAACATTCGTTGATACAACGTTCGTTTTATATAAAATATCTTGCATTTTTGATTTGAAACAGCTTCAGTGAAATTTTAACTACGATTGCATTTCCTATGTTCTTTTAACTGCGATTGCATTTCTGTTATGTTCTCGTTCCTTCTAGAATGTTCTGGAATGATAGTGACAGAATTTAATTCTATAAACGTCCTTTTATTGTAAACACAATGTTTTGTGTTTCCTTTTTGAAGTGAAACTTCTTTATGCTCGTTGATAGAAAAATGACAAGATCGTGTCATGGCAATACCGGCACGTCATGGAACAAGGCGACGATTTTGGTATCTTCAAATCTTGCCAAAGAAGTTTCACTTCTATCACGTGTGCTCGGCACAGACACTGTTTTGTGTAGCATACACAGTTAAATGCCAACGTACTGAAAAGTCACCAAAACACGAATCCAAATGCATTTATTCGTACATTACGTCCTCCACTAAAATGACAACGTTCACTAAAATGACAACGTTACAAATAAAGAAATCCACAGTTCGGTACAAAATTTTATGTTTCCCGCCAAAAAAGCTCTGGTAATGGATCCATTAAAACTAAAACGGACTAATTGCACAGTTTCCAACGATTTATATGAACATGTGTCTCACATTACTGCTACATTAATATATGATGATATACGTTTGACAAACGTTGTTTGAGTGTTGTTAAAATGGCATTTTATCAACTGTTTGTTTATTTATTGTAAGTTTACTCTAGGTTATAAACGTAATTCTCTCGAAAGATTATAATAAATTTAGTTAATAATGAGGTGAGTTGAGAAAAATTTGATGTGGACGACTGAAAAAAACATAGGAAACAACAACCTTAAAAATTGTACTCTCAACGCGCTTAGAAGTTTTACTCCAATGTTTTCATGCTGTCATTAAAAATTTATCTAAGTTGCTTCGGGGTATCAAATTGATTATTGTTGATCAAATTTATCCCATGAGTTTTTATCATGCATTTTAAATCATGGAAAAAACCTTAAAATTAACACTATGCAAAAAAAGACACATACCTCTATAAGTAATCTAAGTAGAAATGTTCTGTAAGATACAATTTTATTGGTTTTTAAGGAAATGCAACTAATACGCAAACCAAGCTATAATAATTCTTAAACTATATTCCCGCCTCGTAATTGGTCCAATTTCGAAGCATCACGTCCTTGCCGCGTTCGTTTTTTACCTCTTCAAATTTTCCTTGTAGCTACGAACTTTCCGGAATTTTCTAGAAGATTTGTGTCTGTAATTGTGAGTTTATATGCAACTAGGTTTCCGCCCGCGGCTTCGCCCGCGCAGTCAAAGAAAAACCCGCGTAGTTCCCGTTCCCGTGGGATTTCCGGGATTGCGTCATTTTCCCGGAATAAAAAGTAGCCTATGTCCTTTCTCGGGTACCAATGTAATGTAATGTAGGTAATTTTTCTATCAAAATATCTCCATACCAAATTTCATGCAAATTGGTTCAGTAGTTTAGGCGTGATTGAGTAACAGACAGACAGACAGAGTTACTTTCGCATTTATAATATTAGTATGGATTATATTCATGTATTTGTGTAAAGTATTTTCTGATTTGCTTGCTGTGTTGTTCTTTTGAAAAAAGCCTAAAATATGAAATATTTGGCATGAAACATATTGTTAATTTTTATGCCAATCAAATCCAAAAAATGCCCGAGCGCGCAAAATGTTTATAGGTACATAAAATATTTATTAACAACATAGTAAATTGTTACACACGACGTCCATGTTGTTCAACGTTTGTTTTTCAAATTCAATTTAACGTATAATCGTTTCTGGCTATAAATTCACAGACAAACACAAAATATCAGCGAATGCGCGATGTGTGAATTATTTCTGTTATTTGTCGAACGCACGTAATTAATATTGTAGAGAATTTATGCGATGCGGAAAAACGGCTGTGCGTTTGAATACCGTTTAGAAATGGTCGGATAATATTGGGTTATAATTGAATAATATTTGCTTTAGGACGTTTGCTGTTTTAGATGGCACGTGTAAAATTTATTGGGTCTATTATATTGGCCCTTGCTGCCCCGGCAAACGTTGTTCTTAAGGTAGACTAAGGGCAAGTAAGGACTCTTATCATTTAGAGGTATAAAAAATATATGTTGGCCGATTCTCAGGCGATTGGCCATTAAAATCGGCAAAATTTCAATAGAATCGGTCCAGCCGTTTCGGAGGAGTTTGGTAAGTAACATTGTAACACGAGAATTTTATTTAAGTATACATGTAGATTATAAACACATGTGTATAACAAAATGACAAAGTGGATTATTCTTTATAATACAAGCTGTGCCCCGCGGTTTTACCCTTTATTGCTCAGCTCGTATGGTCTTAGCGTAATCCATACTAATATTATAAATGCGAAAGTAACTCTGTCTGTCTGTCTGTTACTCAATCACGCCTAAACTACAGAACCAATTTTCATGAAATTTGGTATGGAAATATTTTGATACCCGAGAAAGGACATAGGCTACTTTTTATCCCGGGAAAATGACGCAATCCCGGAAATCCCACGGGAACGGTAACTTTCTGGTTTTTTTACTGCGCGGGCGAAGCCGCGGGCGGAAACCTAGTGACATATAAGCCTATAAGTCTACCTCGATAAATGGACTATCTAGAAATGAATAATTATTCAAAATTTTTTTCACATTTAAAATATTAGCATAGATTTTGTGGATTTTCTAGAGTGACGTCCCAAATTCGGGTGGGTTTTAGCATAGTTTTAGTACATTTAAAACTGTCAGTACTGCACCTGACGTTTCTTTAGTTTTATTGGATTTGAACGAATGGAAACGGAAATTTTAGTGCGATTTTATTTATATTCTATGCTTTTATACAAATTCTATGTACAAATATCGTAGGAAATATTATGTTTTCAGAGGAATATTGGAGGAGGAATATTCCTAATATGAATATTGTGACTAATATTAGATATACAATTTCGCATTTTATTAAAAAAGGACAATAAAGATAGATCTAATACGGTTACATCTAATATTATATGTTAGAATTAAAAATAGATCGAAAAATTGGTACCAAATACATCGGTACTTTGTATGTACAACATTTTTCCGCCCTCGGCTTCGCCCGCGTTTTCAAAGAATAATCCACATAATTCCTGCGCCTGTGGGACAACAAAGTATTGTTTTATGTATAATTTGTTTGGTATGTTGGTATGTTGGTACAGTACAGAGTATTTAGGTATCGATCTAGATAAAATTAGTTTATATGTATTGCTCTATATCTGCCTCCATTCAGAAACTAGCCCGAAGAAACAGAAATAAATTGAAAATTCTTGTTTGTGAAAAAATTGTATATAAGTACTTGAGTACGCAATCATAGTTATTTGGAAGTTACATACAGACAATTACACTTTCAAATGTTTAAAATTAACCCAGTACTCCAATAAATATCATGATATTCGTTTGAACTGTTCTACAAGAATATTACATACTTTTGAACACTCCAAAACACACGAAAACAATACAGTTTACAAAAACATATAATAACATGAAAATGTAATCGCAGTAAGTATTCCATAAACTTTTAACAGCCCTCAAAGGCATCTGATTGTTTGTTTAACAAGCTTAAGGTCTTACAACTTGGCAATTAGCGGGATGAGGGAACAGACAGGGAATGATAAGTCCAAAAACATTGTACTAGTTCTTACCTGCGGCGCTGTCCGTTTGAACGTTTCTACTAAACATGGAAACAAAAAAAGGAGTTATACATAAATTGAATGACATTAGAAGTAAATAATTGAAAAACAACATTAGATGCATAGGTACCTTTTCGAGAGCAGCGATTTCCGTCAAGTGCCCATGATAATTTATTGAAATAAAACACCAATACTAGTCAATACATAAAACTCGAAAAAGCACAAATGCAAGAGCAGTGCATATTTTAGATTTATTCTCTCTATTTAAGAAACAGCATAAAATGATAGATACAATGTGAGACTATCACGATGATTTAACAACCAACAAACATGTTGGCAGACAAATAATAAAATTAATGAGAAATTGAGACACATAGTTTATCTTTGAAATGCTACTCAATACTAGTTTCCAAGCACATTGTGACCACAACTTTCAAACTATTGGACAATTAAACTGCTCCACTAGATATATTTCTACCTTCAAAATAAATCTCTCAAGCAAAAGCAATAAACTGAATCTAAGCGTCACATCGGAAGGGGTTTATAAATCTTTACAAACAAATGGCCACTACCATGAGAGACGATTAGCGATAAGCGGGTAGGTATAAGCGCTAGCGAGTAATATAGAAACAGTTTTATGCATGTATTATCTATAAATAGTCTCAAATTGTAGAGCTTTGTACCGGCTCTTTCGCTCTACATCGGTTGTAAAAGGTTAGAAGTAAGTTATGACGATGCAAAAGTGTATCTAGAAGAAGTCTAATTGAATAAATAAATGTTTTAGTTTACGTTTACTGCTCTAAGAATCTGTTTTCTAAAAGAAGAATGTGTTTCTAACAGTGCAATAACAACAAACATGTCTAGTTAAATAGAAGGTCTGGATTGTTTTGAATATTAACAATGTTATGTTAGTATGTTTTCTTTATTGAAGGGGCGCGGGAACTATGTGGGTTATTCTTTGAAAACGCGGGTGCAGCCGCGGGCGGAAAGCTAGTTGTTCAAAAATTGCTAATCGCTCCGCTTCCCTGAAACCTCTACCGAAAGCTTGGCAGCCAGTGGCATCATGATTACTGATAACTCACGCCCTGGATGCACTCCAACCTGAAATTTAGTGTGTTAGATAGCAGATTGGCTATAGATTTTATGTACTGGGTTAATAGTATTGTTTTGGTTTGTATACGAGCGTTAATGCGCAAATTATAGCTAACTAGCTGCCCGGTACGTGTACTGCGTAATTCACTACATATAAAATGTATGATCCGCCATTTATTGAATTCATTTGTCACAAAAATTGTGATAAGTGAAGAACCGCTCTACCCATTTTGTACTAATTTCACATAAACAGAAAAAACCCTAAGCACTTGGTTTGGATAGGGAGGTTTACAGAAAGTGTGAGTGACGTTATTAAGGTTTTAATTTCTAAATGTATAATACTTGCATAATCAAACACAAGAAAACAACAAATCAGGGATATTATATTATATAGTATAGAGATCAAAACATCATAATATATTACAATCATATCGATTCTAGTCAGGCGCTTAATCAAAAACATAATGGTCAGAAATATCAACTAGCCGAATAAATACGATACGAAAACTTTCAATAACATCTACTAAATCATTACTTTCAGCATTTGTCGTTTATTCGTTAAGTTAAAAGTTAACCAGAGCTAAGTATTAGTAACAAACAACATAAATCAAACTTTATTTTAGTGAGATTCTGATAAATAGCCTCGTAAAGGCCAAAACTACATTTAAACTGCAAATTGGTGCATTTTCTACGTCGGAATTCGTTATAGCCGTTTGGAAACAATAGTAAAAAGGAGTGAAATCATTTTAGTGCTCGCGAAATTCAGAAAAACATAAAAGAAATGGTGTCTTTTATTTTTCGTTTGACCATCGGTTTTGTAAATTGACGGTCTGTTTACTAGATAGAATATTTTAATGAATAATAGCGTCTCTGCTAAGATATCGATAGTTACTTTTCAGTAAAAAGTAAAAGCAGCAAGAGGTACTTTTTTGAAGTGAAACTTCTTTATCGGGGTTGGAAAAAAATTTAGTGTAGGTAACATATTTTCGTTACGCGTGACATTTTTCCGTTACGCTCCATCTTGTTTTTATCCCTAACACGCGTGATTGACGTATTTCTGTAAAGTTGCATATAGTAAATTATTTTTTTAAAAATAAGGTCATAAAGAAGTTTCACTTCTTACGTGTGTACACTAGTACACGTACACATTTTTTACTACAGATAATGACATGGTGATGGCATGGCATTATCTGTGGTAAAAAATTATGATTATAATTATGAGGCATTGCCTCATTAATTATTTAATTTAAAATTGGGTATAATAATCACGAGTCAATGAACCTCAAATCAATTACTTTTGATAAAATGAAAATATTATTCAAGTTCAGTTATTCAGGTTATATTTAATACTGAATAGTGACTTTTAATAATATTATAGTGGGCTAAATTATCGCAGCTAGTCCATTGAATGTTCGCTGTCCTACATCTGAATGGATTCCTTAGTGACGCTATGCGCTCTGTTAAATCATAATATCGTGAAACCCATATTTATGAAGCCAATAACAAATTATTATCATAGATTTTTATATAATTGCGTAGGAAATGGAGAGATGTTTATTAAATTACATTGGTTATATTTGTGAGGATAATTATTATGATTATAGAAGCTTAATTTAAAGTGTCTATTATAAATTTACTCTATTATTTATAAGGAAGGGATCGTAATATGTCTTAGGATATATCGATTTTATTTACTTTTATATTTATTTAATGCTTCTTTATAATATGCTCTCATATCTTCTAAACATGCTGAAACATAATTATGTTAACGCATAATTATTATGCGTGACATTATAGCAGACAGCGATAAGCAAAATGTAATGTGAAAATTTATTGCTCTGTTTAATGAATATATCGTCTTATGTATTATATCATAAAATACGTGATGCATTTATAAATAAACAGTTGTAGGACTATATACTGCTGTATTATATCTAATATTGTATGAATTAAGAGTTAACCGTAAAGACAGGTTTGTAAAACTATTTTTACTCTACCTACCTAAACTATTTAATATTTTTTTCATCCTCTTTTCAATCGTCGGAAGATAATATTATCATTTTCTTTAAAAAACGTAGTTTATGACTATTTATTTCCCATCTATATAATATGCAATTTGACGTCACATAAAAAGCAACACATGCGTTGAAAATTAACATCTTTAGATGCCCTAAAACCGAATGAACCCTTCATCTGTATCAACATCAAGTGATAAATCATATCATGACGTGTGCATTGCGCTGGAAATGTGCCAACTGACCATTGACCTAGGGTGCTTTTTCATGAGAGATGTACGAAAATGTATCGTGCGAGGATGCGATGCGAAGCTGTGAAATGTCTTCTATTGCTCAAAATTATAGAACTAAGGGTGCTTTTCCACCAATAATGTGTGAGAATGTGTAGCGAGGAATGTGTTTGTAAATAACCAAATAACACATTCCTCGCTCCACATACTCGCTCATTATTAGTGAATAAGCACCCTAATAAACATAATAATATCTTGCACTCATTCCTCGCATACATTCCTAGCACACATCTCTTGCTTGTTTTGTATGCGCAAATCCTAGCACCGCTTAGCCGTGTCCACTAGAGCTGTGCTGAGCGAGGTAAATGAAGCGATACTATTGGTTCTTTATAAACGCATCTTTGAACATCTCTGGTGAAAACGCAGCCTTATAGCCCGGCTAACTGCAGTGTCATGTAATTTGGGGTTACTTTTGGTACACTTAGAGTTTGTGTTCGACTGACGGAAGTATGGATGGCACTTTCAAAACTACAGTGTACTTAAAACATGATAGAGTTGTGTAATCCTTCTACTTTAATCCAAGTAAAGCAATATTGATATGACGATATGAATGTAAGAAATTTTCTATGTGAATCTACTAGTACTTGCTAGTATTATAAACACAAAGGATTGTATAGACCATTGAATAAAAAGTTCTAGAGTGCGTGAGTTAGTAACGTAAGATGTTTCTTCGGAAACATGTCAAGAGTCCCTAGGTAATAAACATACTAAAACCCCGGGCCACTAGGAGGAGCCCCGGAGTGGGGGGAGGGGGAAAATGGGTCCATTTTTTTCATTTTTCGCTTAAATCTCAAAAACGGTACATGTTAGAGAAAAACTTTCAAGCAAAAGTTGAAAGGCCATAAAATTATCTACAAGTTGTACCTGAATCATTTTTTCCTATATCCTACCGTTTCTGTGTTATACGCAGTAAAACATGATTTTGGCTCAAACAATTTCCACATCAATCGATCAAAAAATATTTCTTTCTTCCAAAAAACTCAAAAGTGCAACTTGTGACCGGTACTGATAGATTGCTCTTAATTAGGTCTATAATTGGTAAAATAAACACATTCCTCCATGGAAGCCTTTAGGAGGAATCGATTGTCAAAATATTATATTATGGTAGTTTGAGTTACTGAACTTGATCTTTTTATTTTTTTCTTCCAAAAAACTCATAAGTGCAACTTGTGACCGGTACAGATAGATTGCTCATAATTGGGTCTATCATTGATAAAAATACCAGATTCCAACACGGAGGCGTTTACGGGGAATTGAATTTTATTAGGGTAGTTACGATACTTGAACTTTTTATTTTTTTTCTCCAAAAAAACTCAAAAGTGCAACTTGTGACCGATACTGATAGATTGCTCTTAATTAGGTCTATAATTAGTAAAATAAACACATTCCTCCATGGAAGCCTTTAGGAGGAATCGATTTTCAAAATACTATATTAGGGTAGTTTGAGTTACTGAACTTGATCTTTTTATTTTTTTCTTCCAAAAAACTCAAAAGTGCAACTTGTGACTAGTGCTGTTAGATTGCTCTTAATTAGGTCTATAATTGGTAAAATAAACACATTCCTCCATGGAAGCCTTTAGGAGGAATCGATTGTCAAAATACTATATTAGGGTAGTTTGAGTTACTGAACTTGATCTTTTTATTTTTTTCTTCCAAAAAACTCAAAAGTGCAACTTGTGACCGGTATAGATAGATTGAACATAATTAGGTCTATCATTGATAAAAATACTAGATTCCACCATGGAGGCGTTTACGGGGAATTGAATTTTATTAGGGTAGATACGATACATGAACTTTTTAACTAACTACCCTAATAAAATTCAATTCCCCGTAAACGCCTCCATGGTGGAATCTGGTATTTTTATCAATGATAGACCTAATTATGAGCAATCTATCTGTACCGGTCACAAGTTGCACTTTTGAGCTTTTTGGAAGAAAAAAAATAAAAAGTTCATGTATCGTAACTACCCTGATAAAATTCAATTCCCCGTAAACGCCTCCGTGGTGGAATCTGGTATTTTTAGCAATGATAGACCTAATTATGAGCAATCTATCTGTACCGGTCACAAGTTGCACTTTTGAGTTTTTTGGAAGAAAAAAATAAAAAGATCAAGTTCAGTAACTCAAACTGCCCTAATATAATATTTTGACAATCGATTCCTCCTAAAGGCTTCCATGGAGGAATGTGTTTATTTTACCAATTATAGAACTAATTAAGAGCAATCTATTAGTACTGGTCACAAGTTGCACATTTGAGTTTTTTGGGAGAAAGAAATATTTTTTGATCGATTGATGTTGAAATTGTTTGAGCCAAAATCATGTTTTACTGCGTATAACTCAGAAACGGTAGGATATAGGAAAAAATGATTCAGGTACAACTTGTAGATAATTTTATGGCCTTTCAATTTTTCCTCGAAAGTTTTTCTCTAACATGTACCGTTTTTTGAGATTTAAGCGAAAAATGAAAAAATGGACCCATTTCCCCCCTCCCCCCACTCCGGGGCTCCTCCTAGTGGCCCGGGGTTTTAGTATGTTTATTACCTAGGGACTCTTGACATGTTTCCGAAGAAACATCTTACGTTACTAACTCACGCACTCTAGACCCCCCTTGGAGGGACTCATTCAATGGACTAGTAAGAATGGGTGCATGAATTGTGTGATTCTTTCATGCAAAAATAGTTGTGTATGAAATGTAGGGCTAGAATATAGTATTGAGCATGTCTTTTTTTACCCGACGTACGTACGTACGACTGAAGACATGCTCATGCATGCTAATGTGGCTCTAAAGCAATTAGAATACTTATAATACATATTTTATCATGTCATCTAAAAAGCGACCCTTATTGTTCGACTACTTCTTGTTGACTGCACCATTCTGATAAATGGACTGCACTATAAATAAATATACTATTCTATAACCAACAGAAAACTATATTGAATACTTGAAATTCCAAACTGCACGATGTCTATTTGTTCTGACCACGGCCCATCCACATTCACTTGTTTAAGTAAGGCAGATTACATACGTGGATACTTTTTGTTAACAATATGCGACATAATGATTATTGAAAAGGAGTTGCTGTGTCCGCAGTTTGAGTATGAGGTTTGTTGTATGAGGTTGGTGCTATCGTTTGTATCTTCGAATGTATTCGTTTAGAAGAACATTGCACACCATAACATGAAGCTGAGTTATCTTTTCGAAGGAATACGGAGGAAAATTTTTGGCTATGTTGCTTGTGTCTTCAACTCATGTTTTCTTATTTGCAGTTTCATCCATCGATCACATTGAGTGAGCACTGTTTTAGCTAACTGGAAGAAATTGAATACAAAAAGTGCCAATGCCTGCACAGAATACAATCTAGTGAATTTTTCGCAGTAGTCAATTACTTTCAATGTAGTCGACACTGGTTAGGGTTTTTCCTCTGAGCGTATTCAATGCATTCTCCACTAAAAAAGAGCAATCAGATTTTATGAACACTTGTAGCTTATGCCCCACACAAAATACAAAAGTTTTTTCGTTTGTGGAAAGCCTTAAGCGCTATCGTTTGTTCACGGTATTTGCTTACGGTTTCAGCGAAACAATTAATAGTTTCGATTTGTGTTGTGGTCCCATTCCGTTTTATTGACTCTTTGTTAGACGTTTTATAGTATATCCCTGTAGTATTTAAATTAAAATATATTGTAGGACGATTAGATTTTTGCGTTCAATTAATTGATTGGTAAAGAAATTGCCGGGATAAAAACTAAATCATAAAAATAACTTGTCAGTCAGGATACAAGCTTCATAGTTCATACTGATGAATGCTTCAAATTCAGTAAAGTAATCGTTGGGTACAAAATATCCTCTTTATAATATAATGTAAGTGAGGAAGTTATAACATAGATGCGAGTGAATTTTTTTCTGTAGTTTTATGTATTCCAACTAATAATAATTTTAAGTCTAAAGAAAACCTAGCACTATTTGTTTCCCTTCTAAAAATATACCCCGATTTAATACATCTTTATCTCAACTATAGTTAAACTTCTAAATAAGTTGAACCACTGTTTAAATTTGAGTAACACAGAAACGTGTTCGAATTTAAAATTTAAACTTTCTGTGAACTGTTTGTAAGTCTAGGAACTAAACCAGCGTTAAACGCAGTTTTAGTGACACTTTTCGGAGAGTATTTGAACAAGCTTTTTTATTGTTTGTAATGGTATCACTATATGGTATCTATAAAACAAAGTGGCTTTTCACCGTATTTGTGTACGGCTTCTGTGTCATACTATTTCTATACTGCTTTTAATCCATTATTCCGCAACGCCGTACAAAAATCATGGAGACAAGGGGAAAAAATCTCTACCTGTACTTTTGAATTCTCATCTACACTCAGTTGGACAGCTTACAAATGACGGCATAGTGCTGAATCTTATTATTTTATGCTCTTATATCGTTCTAGATAGGTCACCTGGTGGTTCAAATGACCCATAATTTTTTCAATGGGTCTGTAGTCTACAAAGCATAATATAAATGTATACGACATTGCCAAGTCCAAGAAGAAAGGAAGAAAGAAGAGCTGCTATTTATGTAACTGTTATTAATTAATTATTAAATTTAAAAACCGCTTTAATTGCGTGTTCAAAAGAAAGTTTGCTTCAGTTAAACATTCAAAACAGCCAAATTATATACCTAATGAATAATAAATCGCATTTTATATCAGTTAAACTATTTGAATTTTAAAATTGATTAATTTCTTTGACTAGTTTTAATTAAATTTAAACTCTGTCGAAAGCTCTTTGTTTGTAATAAAATTTAATTTCACTTATTATAAAGTTTAGAAGTCCTTTGCAGACTTAATTTAAACTTAATTTTCACTAAACGCTTTAAGAAAAACTGGAAAAGAAATATTTATCTTGCGACTTTTACATTGAAACTTTCAATGTAATACTGTTTTAATGAAATCTACAAACTGTCTTCAAGACAGAATTTTATGAAAAATCAACTGACTTTTTTATTAATGGCTACACGAAAGTCAGGTAATTGCCCGACTCGTGTAGGTGAGCGAGCGAGATATTGTGATCTGTGAAGCGGAGAAAATATTTAAGGACATTACCATATTAAAATATACTATTGGCATATTTTCTTAAAGCATAGCAAACAAGGAGCCATCCGATGTTAAGTGGTAGCTACCACGCACTTTATACTTTACTAGATTCCCGCCCGAGTTTTCAAAGAAAAACCCGCATAGTTCCTATTCCTGTGGGATATAAAATAGCCTGTCTTATTTTGGATCTTCAGCTACCTACATACCAAATTTCATTGTAATCGGTTCAGTAGTATTTGCGTGAAAGAGTAACAAACATCCTCACAAACTTTCGCATTTATAATATTAGTAGGATAGGCTATCTAGATACGTCATTGTCTTCATTCATACTGTAGTAGGGTGATTGCGGTCAGACCATCTGTTAAACAGGCCAGATTGCAGTATTATCGTTGGCAAAGGTAATTGATCTGAACAATGGCATTAATTAGCAGAGAACTGTAGCTGTGTACACCGCATTGCTATCACTTGAACAGTTGAGTGGATTGTTTTAGAGAAATAAGTATGTGGGAATTGAAAATTTTTGTGTGTTTCAAGAAATGGTAAGGTGTGATATGATTATATAAATGTATGATTTGTTATGTGTGAAAAATCTCTCATAGGTATTCTCAAAATATGTAAAGATGGACTGATTTAACATTGATCTAAAAATGCTCAAAAAGGGTTAAGATGTGTTAAAGAAGAACAGTATGCATTAAGTATAAAAAAGTTTAACAAATGTTATTTTTAACTTTAAAATGTAAAGTTTAAGGGGGTCTTCAAGCGAAGAGTGATCCGGTACCTACTAGGGAAGCGCGTGCCATCGACCACATCTTAGCTTTCCATCAGGTGAGATTGTGATCAAGCGCTTCCCTGTCTACGATTAAAAAAAAATTGGTTGTCTGTAAAGTCGGTTTACTGACGATATTTGAACGTGACAACGTCCGATTGTGCTTCTTTGTCGCTCATTCCGCGCTCTCGCTTGTACTTCAAGTCTTACATGGAACGCCTCAGAGCGAGGTAACGCCGCATGAGTCATGTTTTTTCGTGCGTGCAGCCAGCTCTATCGAATTATAAGACGTTGTCACGTCAAAAAGTATTTGAACCATTTCATGTAATTTTTTATGAGCTAGAAATTCAACAAGCCATCATTACCATAAAACCCTTCAGTCTAAAATTTTATTAAAGTACACTCGGATATCTTGTAATACAGACCCCTCAATGTGTTTTGAACAAAGTTTTGCGCTTAGATAAGGTAAGCACCGATCACAATAGCGTAGCGGTCTAGATAAGTTTTGTGTCTTAGCCAACTCTTTGAAAGTGCTTTGAAAATTTCGCACTATTTTCTATTGTATTAGATAAAAAGTAGATTTTTTAAGCAATTATAATTACATGAACTAATGTTTCTGAGTAAAATAAAAAGTAAAGGTTTAAAAGCGCTTAATAGTTATGTAAAAGTGTGTACGAATAGACATACATGGATAAAATTTTGGATACTTGTGCAGAAACTGGATTATCATGATATTAATTATTACATACCCACAATTTCAAGGCAATGGATCAGTGAACTAAAAATTTGCATATATTATACCCTATGTGTAACGATATTATCTATACTAATATTATAAAGCTGAAGAGTTTGTTTGTTTGTTTGTTTGAACGCGCTAATCTCAGGAACAACTGGTCCGATTTTTATATAATCACGCTAAGACCAACAAGAGCGGAGCAATGCGGATGAAACCGCGGGGCACAGTTAGTAGATAATAATGCAAGCTAGACCATTAATATCTACAATCGGCGTAGAGCGAAATATTTTATTTTATATTGGTTAAAATATATTTCTGACTTATAATGCAGATAGAATTCAGGAAAAACTAAGGGTAAACTAAAACACTATTGGGTCTAAATCTTGAGGGTCTAATTCAGTGCTAGAGGCGCTATGTACAATATTATATAGTTTTAACTGGTACAGTGTATCTAAAATGTTAAATCTACGTGGGTGGGACACATACGGATTATTTCTAACTAGCGGTCCGCCGCGGCTTCGCCCGTGGTACATATTTCGCAATAAAAAGTGGCCTATGTCCTTTCTCGGGTATCAAAATATCTCTATACCAAATTTCATGCAAATTGGTTCAGTAGTTAAGGCGTGATTGAGTAACAGATAGACAGACAGAGTTACTTTCGCATTTATAATATTAGTATGGATTAGAATAATTATAATGCTAGGAATATACATATTTTAATTGTACTGAGATTCAATTTATTTTATGAAATCAATTTTACATCAGACGCTCAAAGAATGCTTTGAGATGTGAAAAGAGATTTAACTAAAAGAAAATAATTATCTTTTTACAAATATAATGTGCAGAATATACATATAAATAATGGTAATTAACCATTATTTCAGAACAAAATTACTCAAAGAATATACAACGTAGATATCTCACAAAATTATTTAGTACCTTTAACACTATAACTCCATTACAAGTTTCTAAATCTATTTAATTGTTCAGAAACATTTTGCTTCGTGAATAAATAATACTGAAGGATTGGAAAAGTTGACAAAGAAATTTAACTGAATTAAACAATTCAGTTAAATTTCATATTATTTTAATCGCGATAGTGTATATACATGTTTATTATTTATCTTAGATTGAATAAAATTTGTCGCAGTGCATCATTCCACTCCCTTTTATTGAACATGAGAAAACGGTAGATCTACACGTACATAATACTCGTTTGATTATTTTAATGCTACATTTTTTCTAATAATTCTAAGAATAAATATTTTCTAGCAGTAAAAAAATCGTTAATTTATCAACTTGACAGGAAACTAAAAAATATGTGATTTTTGTCACATCTGTTGTTTTCCATAATCTTTGACATTAGATAACAGCAAATAAGCAATGAAAGACATGCGAGCTCATTGGTTTTCGTTAATGGAACCTGTATCATTAATAATATATTATCACATTCTGTCTTGTCATTGAATCCTCTGAAGATTAATACATCTGTTTTTATTTATTTTTATTCTTTGGTATGGAAAATGATAACAACAATGAAAATACGAAACAATGTCGCGTTCATTATATTATCATTAATCTTAATATATATAAATCTCGTGTCACAATGTTTGTCCTCAATGGACTCCTAAACCACTTAACCGATTATAATAAAATTCGCACACCATGTGCAGTTCGATCCAACTTGAGAGATAGGATAGTTTAAACATGTAGGTACCACGGGCGAAGCCGGGGCGGACCGCTAGTTACTATATAAAAGTAAGATTTTACGGAAATATCTCTGATTTGTTTGTTTTATTTCAGCTGAAGAATGAAGATACTATTAAAATAAAATTCATAAGAATTAATACGAATTCCCTTTGCATATATTTTGTTTACATGTTTAAATGATTATTAGAGTGTAGAAAATGATACTGAATTTCACTGAAAAAAAAAACTCACATTCTTCCGTTATCATTGAACACGATTTCTTTGTTGATGCGTAAATACCTGAATAATGTATAAAAATTTGATATTTTAATTCTTCTTACACGGTTATACCTAAACTATCAAAATATACAAGAATTTTTAAAAAGCATTGGAGTTTTATTTATTCCACAATTGGAACGTATATTATTACCTATCTACCAATTAAAATCTCTAAATAAAGTCTCAAAAATACTTGAGCAGTGCAACTTCGAGAGAAGCTTTGTTGGTACTTAAAGGTTTTCCTTTTACAATAAATCACTTGAACGTAATTATTGCGTATTTGGCTGTTTATATTCCAATTATTTACCAATTGTAGATATAAAATATTTATTGTAGTATTAGTTCTGTATAATATCATAATAATGTAGGTAGGTATGTTTATTGGAACAAATTGAAGACATTTAGAAAAAAAAAATACTCAGAAAGATCTGCCTTTTGCTTTGAGAAGGACGAAATTCCTAAATATCATGCTATGTTCATTTAGGTGTTTGGGTGTACTAAATGAAATACTCGCTTACGAAGCATACATATTTATTGCGCACGGCGTAAACGTCCGGCAACGACAATTGGGAGTTTCACACTGTATATAATACATTACATTTATTATTACATTATGTGTTTTGTAAGTCAGCAAAACCCCTACAATATTCCCCCCCTTTTACAAAAAAAAAAAAATAATATAGAGAAATTTAAACAATTAATAGAAAACAGGCAGATACAAGTTACATGATTATCACACAAATTGGTCGTATTAAGCAAGCGTGTCACATTACAGTACGATACATATAATAAGTTACAATTGCGAAACAAAAACAAAATAAAAACAAAATAAAATACAATATAATATGTTTACGATACAATTTTGTGGGATTGCGAAACTTACGGCTATGTTACACTAAACATAAATCGAATGCGATACTATGTTTTATAGAGCTAAATAGGGTATAAAATCATATAGTAACAGCTATTAACGTATTTAGTGGATAACATACTTAAAATTATATATTAAAACGTACTGTGGGTTTAATGACACGACCGTAACGGGTTCTTCGAACTGAGGTCGTGGGTTCAATTCCTGGTGAAACGGGAGGTTCAGGTGTATCTTTCGATTCAGTTATCTTTGATTCATTTTCGGCTAATACGTACGCTGGTTTGAGTCGGTCTATCGAGATTGCAGTTTGCCGATTTGGTAACTGCACGATGTAAACCTTGGACCTCCTTTCCACTACGCGGTAAGGACCGTCATAGGGTGGTTTCAAAGGTTTACGCACTGAGTCATCCCGTACAAAAACGAAATTTACTTTGGAAAGATCGGGATGAACGAAAAATGAACGAGTATTACTATGAGATTCGGGAACTGGTTGTAATGACTTAACTTGACTCTGTATTTGTTTTATATATTCGGAAGGTTCTAATGATGTAGTATTTTTCGTGCTGTCATAAAAATCTCCGGGTAACCGTAGGGTACGCCCGAAGGTTAGTTGAGCAGCTGAAACTCCAGAATCGCTTCTATACGCGGCTCGTAAACCTAAAAGAACTGTGGGCAACTCCTGAACCCATGACTTACTTGATAAACGTGCCATAAGCGCTGCTTTGAGTGTCCTATGCCAGCGTTCTACAGCGCCGTTTGCCTGAGGGTGATAACTAGTCGTACGAATCCTATTTATACCTAGTAAATTCATAAGTTCTCTAAACAATGAACTCTCAAATTGCCGACCTTGATCACTCGTGAGTTTGATTGGACAACCATAGCGACATATCCAATTTTCGTATAAAAATTTTGCTACTGTCTCGGCGGTAATATCACGAATAGGTAAAGCCTCGGGCCAGCGTGTGTATCGATCAATGACAGTTAAACAGTATCTATATCCATGTTCTGTTATGGGTAATGGACCTATTATGTCGACATGGATATGTTCGAACCGATCAGCATTTGGAAATTTACCTAAGTCAGCAACTGAATGTCTATCTATCTTAGAACGTTGACATTCCAGACACGTTTTTGACCATAAATTAATGTCGGAATTCATTTTTGGCCAATAAAACTTTTCCGTAACTAATTTTCGGGTAGCTCGAACCCCTGGATGGCTGATATTGTGTATACTGTTAAAAGCTAAACGTCTAAATTTGTCTGTTAAATAAGGTCGAGCAGTACCTGTCGAAAAATCACAAAAAATCGCTTTATTACAAGTAGGTATAAACATTTTCTTTAATAAATTCGTGTTATTATTCGTCAAATAGTCGTCCATTGATTGCGATTCTGCTAATTCATTATAATCTAAAACGGTAGGAAAATATATTGTTTCTATTCGTGACAAAGAATCGGCTACTATATTATTTTTGCCAGTAATATGTTGTATATCCGTTGTAAATTCGCTGATATAAATTAAGTGTCGTATTCTCCTCGGTGTTTCATTAGATTCTTTACCTAATTTTAAAAATGCGTATGTTAGAGGTTTATGATCCGTAAAAACAGTAATGCGTCGTCCTTCAAATAATTTTCGAAAATGCTTAATTGCTAAATAAATCGCAAGTAACTCTCGATCATACGTAGAGTATTTTTGCTGTGCATTAGTTAACTTTCTTGAAAAGTATCCTAAGGGTTGCCAACAGCCATTAACCTGTTGCTGCAAGACGGCTCCTACGCATGTATCTGATGCATCAGTCATTAAAGCTAAATTCGAATCTACTCGTGGATGAGCCAATGTAGCGGCCTGTTTAAGACCTGTCTTACATTGTTCAAACGCTTCGATTGCTTCCTGTGACCAATCAATTTTGGTTTGGTCGTTCTTTTTAGTACTACCTAAATACCTATTAAAAATTGCCTGATATGACGCGGCGTGCGGTAAATGAGCACGATAAAAATTAATCATACCGGTAAAACGACGTAATCCTGATACGGTTTCAGGTCTAGGATAATCTATTATCGCTTTAACTTTATCTTCAGAAGGTCGAATTCCATCCTTTGAAACATAAAAACCTAAATATTCAAGCTGAGACTGTCCGAAAGAACATTTATTTAAATTAATTGTAATATTATTTTGCGATAAACGTTGAAAAACAATACGCAAATGCTCAAGGTGTTGGGTTTCATTTTCGCTAGCGATCAAGGCGTCATCAATATAATTAAAAATAAAATCTAGGCCATTGAATACGGTGTCCATGAATCTCTGAAATGTTTGGGCTGCATTACATAAACCAAAAGTCATCCTTGGAAATTCAAATAGTCCGAAAGGTGTAATAATTGCTGTTTTCTCTACGTCTTGAGGTGCAGTTTCTATAAAATAGTATGCTCTATTTATGTCAATTTTTGAAAAACAAGTCTTACCTGCTAAGATGTACGTAAAGTCCTGGAGACGGGGAATAGGGTAACGATCCGGCTTGGTGATTGCGTTAAGCCTGCGATAATCACCACAAGGCCTAATATCTCCATTTTTCTTAGTAACCACATGGAGAGGACTCGCCCAAGCGCTTTTAGATTGACGACATATACCTAGCTCTTGCATCTTTTCAAATTCTTTCTTTACAAGTTTATACTTATCTGGAGGTAACGGTCTCGCCCTAGCATATACCGGAGGTCCGGTAGTTTCTATACAATGTTGTATAGAACTAGGTGGCAAATTTAAAAATGATGTAGGTTTAGTTAAATTGGGAAAGTCCCGTAACAAATTATAATATGGATGCCCTACACTAAAAGATAGTACGGATGGCTCAGTGACGCAAACAATCGAACCTATTACTTTTAAATCTGTAATTTGATCAATGAGTTTTCGTGAGCTGACATCAACTAGTAACTTATAATAACTTAAAAAATCTGCTCCTAAAATTGGTTGTTTCACGTCAGCAATTACGAAATCCCACCGATAAGGTCGCCTTAACTTTAAATTTAGAACTAGAGACTTAGTACCGTAGGTTTTTATTTCAGTACCATTTGCTGCGAATAATTTATAATCACTGCACTTACTTGTTTGACATCGTTTACCTATTGGCAAAACAGAGATATTCGCACCAGTGTCAATTAAAAACTTTAAACCACTATTTATGTCGGTGATGCGTAGGCGATTACAGGGTTGGATGGTGCAGACTTCCGCCGCAGGCTGCACCTTGTTTAGTTTTCCTTGACCTTCCACGCGCAGGGCTCCTTACAGTTCCGTGCGTTGTCCCGGAAACGATGATGGTAAAAGCAAAGCCAGCCTGGACTGTTTGGACTTCGTCGAGGTGCTGAGTGTGCACGGTTACGACTCTGAGAACGTGGACGTCCACGGTAGTTCCATCGCCGTGCTGGTCTGGATCTCTCCAAGTTGGCCACTTTGAGGGTTAGCTTGGCGATTTCCGCCATTATGAGCTCCGTATCCTTGTTAGTTGCACTCGTAGAAGGCTGGTGCTGCTTTTGTGTCACTTCATTGACGCTACTGACGCTTTGTGTAGACTCCAAAACGTTGTCTGCGATGGCAGCTAAGCTGTCGAGGGATTTGGTATCCGAAACCGCGAGAACAGCTCGTACAGCGTTGGGCAGATGTCCTTGCCACAGAATCCGTAATGTGTCATCAGGGATTTTGTCCTTGGCGAGCTCCTTCATCCTTCGCAGCAGTTGCGAGGGCTTTTGTTCACCTAGCTCCATCTCACCAATTAATTTTTGAAGCTGGCGGTTTTTGGATTCCTCATAAACAGCCAGTAACCGCTGTTTCAGTGCTTCGAATTTGTGAGTCGCAGGTGGGTCGATGAGGATGTCGGTCACTTGTTGAATTGCTTCTTTACTTAATTTTGAAACAACGATGTCGTACTTAGCCTCATCCGACAATTTTTGAGGGGCTAGCATACATTCGACCCGTATAAACCATATCCTGGGCTGGTCCATCCTAAAATCCGGTATCTTCGATGTGAGTGTTATCGCCGCCATATCAATAGTTGGTGGATGTGCCATTTTAAATTTAATTTAATAATTTTCGCGGCGCGAACTTGTATGCGCGAAGAACGCGGGGTCACCACTTTAGTTGTTTGGGTGTACTAAATGAAATACTCGCTTACGAAGCATACATATTTATTGCGCACGGCGTAAACGTCCGGCAACGACAATTGGGAGTTTCACACTGTATATAATACATTACATTTATTATTACATTATGTGTTTTGTAAGTCAGCAAAACCCCTACATTCATATTATGTCACCTGCATTTATTCTAAAAATTAAGTCTAAGAGTTATTGGTATTCTTTAAAAAATACATGCTTTATATAGGTACAAAAAATTGCATTTCAAAACAAAAATACTCATAGAGATAGAGATAAGAATATTCTATAGACTCCATTTTCTCCCAAACCCTATTTATAAAGATGACACCTTCCAGCATTTACTTTTTAAATATTTAACCCTCCATTTATCCCAACATTTTCCTTTTGTATCCAATACAATTTCCTTTGTACATACCATCGGAGTTTTTACAACGAATTCAGTTGCTATACCCGCTCCAAAGTAAATCGAACCCTATTGGCATGGAATAGAAATGGTTTTACGTTGATTTCCCGATGCTCGAATGGGTATTGTCCTTAACAGAACATATTATTTGGTAATGAAAAGCGTGTATTATTCAAGCTGTTATAAGGAATTCTTCTTTGGGTAATATTGTGACGGGGATAAATGAATTGTTTGTTAAGGACTTATTGAAGTAATTCAATGGATTGTTATTCGAAAAAATCTCAATTTTTCTTTACATCTGTAATTATTTGAGGAACTCCGGTTTTTTGTGTTGTGTTACCAGAATAATATATACACGGATGAATAAAATATAAATGTATAAGCTTCGTTATACCATTGTAGAGTAATTGAGAGAGTGTAAAATTATTTAATATCAAAAACAAAACAGAAATAAAATACATTATGTCTAGGTTTTTTGTGTGTTTTTTTGAGCGAAAGAACCAGTAAGGAATACGTACGTCAACGTTAATTAAACTGAAAAAGAAAAAATAGGTGGAAATTTGCATGGGAAAAATGTCGACGATGAAATGAACTCAAGAAAAGATGCTCACCGAAAGCTTATACAAAAATCTATTGTTCGAGGTATCCGCTCGCGACTTCACCTGCGTTTCTTAAAACTTAACAAATTTGTAATTATAATATGCTAAATCTATAATATCTTCTTTTGAACCAATCCATCTACAAAAAAAACGCATGAAAATGCGTTGCGTTTAAACAATTATTGACATACCGACACACAGACAGCGGGCAGCGACTTTATTTTAAACAATGTAGTGCTTAAAAGTCGTTGAATAATCAACTCCAAATACCAACAAAGATTTTGCATGCCATGCAATATTCATCCTTGTTCAAAAGCTAATAAATATTAATATAGCATCCAATAATTAATTTCAAAGTCGATCGCTGTCCCCAAGAGTTGGTAAGTAGCTTTCGCGTGAAGGCTTCTATCAAAGGCTTATGTCGGCTTACAGAACGTCTTCGAGCATAAAGCTATATTGCTAAACTAATATAGATAAGTCTTATAATAGAATGTAGACGTATCATAGACTATTATTGGAAGGTAAACTAGGGTTTAGGTTATAGTCACAATAGACATCTTCACACTTGACGAGCGTTCAAAATTTAAACGATTTATACTATGAAATAAGTTATTTCATTAGATATCCGTCATATAGGTAATAATTTAGCAGTAGTAGGAAGAATCCCAACCAATACCCGCGGCCCCATCATTAAAGCGGCTCAACGGAACACAGTTTTAGTCGGTAAGAATCCGACATAACCCACGGCCTCTTCCCCGCGGTCGTGGCTATCTTTGGAAGATTTCCCCACTTAAAAAAAAGTAGTAGTATTTAATTTAGGGCTGATTTTTCAATCCTTGGTTAAAACTTATTCGTCGAATAATGTATAAAAGTACCATTTTATAAACGTATTCTAATTGCCCGTATTTGACATTTTAAATTTGTGACATAATATTATAGTGTTGTGGTAAATGGTAATACTTTATTGGACGGATAAGTTTTATCCAAGAATTGAAAAATCGGCCCTTAGCTTTTTCTTCGTTATTTATCGAATTTGTATCATTATCAGTCCACAACATGTACAACAACAAAATTTGCTTTTCTTTTAAATTCTTCTTGCCTTTCTCTTAACAAAGGTTTTGGAAGTTATATTAAAATGAACATAATATTTTACTCACAATATGTAAGCAGGAATTCGAAAATGAGATCCAGGTAGATTGTTTCACAATATGTTTTATTCAATTTAGCTTTAAAAATCATAATACCTATAGGAACTAAAATCTGAATAAGTACAATTATTATCTTAAAAAAATTAGAACAAATATTAAGCTTTTGATTTAAGCCCATCACTGTATTATATTATGATTAATTAATCTAAACATCTACTATAATCGAGATAAATTATCTAAGAAAAAAAATCTGTTAATATATAATGTATACCATTGTATATATATAATGTATACCTATTTCGAAACACGTCATTTTTACACTCGCTTGTCAAAAACAACAACCTTTTGCATTCTTTACATGTCTGAAAAGATAACCCTTGACGTCAAAGCGTCAGGTAAAAACAAAGGTTTAACCATCGTTTAAGATATTTCACTTTAGCATCTCATTTTATACAATACAGAGGGTCCTGATGAGAAATAAACAATGTTGCGACTTTGCGTCTCAGACATTCTTTTAGCATTTATTATTAATAAAGTTCGCTCAATTTAATTACAGTAAGTGTTTGTGCGTTTAAATTAAGTGTTCATGAGCTTTTGGATGAATTAATTGATGTTATTTAATTTATTGAACTGATGAGGTTTTCTTGCCGTTTTAAAAATGAATTTTTATTTCCCTTGGACACGGCATCACGCGTGAACAGCTGGACCGATTTCGATAATTCTTTTTATATCATATTCCTTGAAGTACGAGGATGGTTCTTATGAAAAAAAAAGTGTGTGCGTGTAACCTTTACGCGCGATTGAAGTAAAACGCACATGTCAATATAACCTTGTTATTGAATATTATAAAATGTCGCAATTGTCAGAAAATTTATTTTTAATTTACTTATTTTAAAAGCAATAAATAAACAAGTATATTTAGAGATTTTCAAAAAATTTTGCAATTTAAAATAATGTTTTTAAAACTGTTGAATTTTTCATTCACTTTGCTATTCACAATTGATCCGTTTGAAAATTTGAAAATAAATAATCCTAATTGATATGATATTTGCCACTAGCTGGCGTATAAGTCAAGAAGCGTGTAGTATATGACATATAATTACAACCAATCAGAATTATTATTTTTAAATGGCGGAAACTACACAGCGTTACTTCCGTCAGAAAAAAAATCTAAGTTACTCCCTAGTCGCGCCTAAAGAAGTTTTACTTCAAAAAAAACGTAAATATGTAGGTACCACGGGCAAAGCCGGGGCGGGCTAGTACTCAATATTTTTGATAAGTTTTTGTAGCAAATTGGTAAATTTTGCGTGTAATTGTATACGGATAATTTATTTGTTACATCAAACTTACTCTTTACCTTAAGGTGCATTTACATCGAACGAGCAATGCTCATTCTAACCCCGCTATGTTAAATTATTTTAGTGTAAACAGGCAAAGAGCATTCATTCGTTGTTCTTTGTGCGTTCGAAAAGATTATAATATGCAATGTTCTTATACTGAAAAACACTGAATACGAGTTTTCGTTTACACTAAAATATCACGAAAGAATGCTCTTGCTCTAGCTCTAGCTCTATGTTCGTTTGGTGTAAATGCAATGTTATACGAATATAATAAAAACATAAGTAATATTAGACTAGAATGAATGCATTCCGAAAACGTCACTGTTCTAAAATAAATATTGAATCATGTTTTAAATCCCTTAAAAATCTTTATAAAATCTAAAATATAATTATCACTTAAAAAACCATCAATTGAACGTCGATTTGCCTCCACTACTGTGCCTCCACATCATTACCATAACGCGTTATTAAAATAATTAATTAATTAAAAAGTGAAATGAATCGCCTTGCAACGTTTTTAAATAAATATATAGTACCTATTTAATGCTGGACTCGAAATAGCCTGATTTCCGAGTTTAATCATTCCTGCATCGCTTTGACCAATTTGAATGAATAAATGATCATTTATTAAGCTATTGCATAGCTTCTATCGCGGGCCTTGAGCGCGGGGACCGAATCGAGAAATTCCGTAACGAAAAAACCTCACGCTCCCCACTCCGACGGGCTCGAAGGTGTGGCTTGAAGGCATGCTATGCAATAGCTTTACCGCGGCAGTCCCCGAGTGCCACACGTCTTTTTTTATTTATTTACTGATCATTAAACTCTCATTAAGCGTCACGCACCGTTTGAAATTGCACGTATTTATATTAATACTAGCTTTCGACCGCGGCTTCGCAGACGTTTTCAAAGAAAAACCCGCATAAACATCTGGAAAATATACTTTTCAAAACTAATGCTCTAACAAAATACAGGTTAGTAACCATACCATATCTCTTCATAATATCTATTATTATCTCGCTCTGATTCTTAATATTATGCTCATTGAATACCTACCTTAATTACGAGTTACAATTGAAGTAACCTCTGTCTCTATATTACCTGTAATTTCCATCCAAATTTAACCTATACCTCACAAATTCTTGACATCATTGAACTAATCAAATACCAAATTATAGGCCTTGAACAATCAGAAATATGATTCATACCGTTCATTAGCATCCATTCAACGAACGAACTATTCCATCGAGCGAACTTGAACAATTTAATCAATGGCCACATTTGAAACTTGAGACTCATTATGCGAACTAGTTCGCCTGTTAGCACGTAATGTGAGGAATAATATTATAATTACTAGGTTATAATGTTTTGGAAGTTCTAGATTGAGTTGGTTATACAGGGTGTCACACTGTTGGTATACTGAGCTAAAAGGAGGTTATAATTTTGCATATGCTGAGTACGTAAAAAATACTTAAAAAATTCCAGACGCAGTTTTTTTCAAATAGATGAATTCTTAAAACTCTACGTGTACACCCAAAACAAGCAACCCGCCCAGCTTTGCTACCAGCACGTCGTGTCCTATCGTTTAAGATTATGTTTTCATAGACAAAATGCTCCCATTAGCGAAGCGGTATATGCCGGCTGCACGAAGCTAAGCTATCAGTGTATGCAAAACTACAAGTCCCTTCGCGCTTAGTATACCAATAGTGGGACACCCTGTATATAAACATGTATAAATATTAAGTAGGTTAATAGAGTTGGGTTAATGCTGTTTATAGATAAGGTTATGTTATGTATAAGTAGATTTACAAAGATTTGTTAAGTCTGTGTGTGTGTGTGTGTGTTGAAGCAGAATAGACGAATTGATTTTGATGGGATTTTTACTGCGGAGTAATTAATTAATTAATTAATAATATATTAATTTTTTAATTTTATTTTACTGTTGATGTTTTTTCTTTATAAGAATGAACTTTATAAAATAATTAATTCAAACTGTTGAAAAATTGGCACTTACCTAAATCTCTAAAACGGCTGAACGATTTTTGCGAATTTTTGGTTTGTTGAAATTATCTACACTTGCAAAAGAATAATTATATCTCTTATTAAAAGTAACAAAAATTAATCTATCTCAGTGCAACACGAGGCGAGCAGCCAGTTTAATCTCTCTCTCTCTTGTAGGTCCCTCATGTCTGAGGATCGTGGTCAGCATCAGGGTTGCATCTGGAGCGGATGATTTGCCTCCACCGGTCTCTGTCCATGGCGTCTCTTACGACCGTGTAAAAATTAGTGGCAGATGAGTTCTTGATTTGGTCTGTCCATCGTGTTGGTGAACGACCACGCGATCTTTTTCCCTCCGTGTTCCCAACCACTATCAATCTCTCCAGATTTTCATCGCCTCTGCGTCTGCCAGCCAGCCAGTTTAATATAACATAAATATTCCAAGAAAATATTCCACAATTTAAACGACACCTCTTCATACGCCTTCATTTCTTACAAAGCAATAATTTTAAACGCGAAACTGAATATTTAAAGCGATTTCTTAGAAGTCTTGTAGTTCGACTCCCAAACGTACTGAAATTTCTCGGAACAGTAACATGATTGTATTGTTGGAAAATTAAACTTTTACACTAGTTCACATTTCGTCTGCATGTATATTTATTAGATTTCCCGTGGCACGTGTTGATGTGCCTTTATATTGCTATACTAGTGATTGATCCCGACTTCGTCCGTGGATATACAAGGCCTAGCTTTTAAATAAAATATATAATATACTAGCAAACCGGCCGAACTCCGTTTCGCCACCAGAGACACCTTTTCTTTTCTATAAACCTCATGGAGCCCGAGACCTTTCCAACGAATGCAAAACCGTGGAAATCGGTTCGTGTATTCTGTAGTTATAGCGTCAGGAAGGAAAACCCGACTTATTTTTAAATAGTAGATTATTTATTTGCTAAAAACATAAAAAATATAATTGTTCATCATTTTTCGCTTAGTATTAACCAATAAGCATGCAACTATGCGGAAAATTAAATAACATACAATCAAAGGATTAAATAATATTTTTATGAGCATGAAGGTCAACTTTTAGAGTAGAGAGGTACCTATATATCCAATGTTGAAAGAATTTTTGATATCGATCCAGTAGTTCCTTAGATTAGCGCGTTCAACCAAACAAACTGTTCAGCATTATCTTATTAATTACTAGCTTCCGCCCGCGGCTTCGCCCGCGTGGTGTTTTGATAAAAGGTAACCTATTTTCTTTCTCAGGGTCTAAAGATTGTCTGTGCCAAATTTCATCAAAATCGGTTGAGAGGTTTAAGCGGGAAAGCGTAACAGACAGACAGACAGACAGAGTTACTTTTGCATTTATAATATTAGTAGGGCCATACAATATATCCTTACTAGAATTATACCGCGGTTTCACGCTCGTTTAAACCGTGTAACAATTTACCTATTTGCTAGTTTAGATATTTCATACCGAACATCCTTCCTTCCATGCATCCTAAGAAAGTTTCAAGTTTGTAATATTAGTAGAATATGATATTGTTTCGGTTTTCAACTAACTCTATCTATATCTATACTATATTATAAAGAGGAAACCTTTGTATTTTTGTATGTTTGTATTGAATAAGCTCAAAAACTACTGGACCGATTTCAAAATTTATTTTACAATTAGAGGGATTATTCCGAATCCGTATAAGCTATATTTTATCCCGGAAAACGTAAATATGTACCACAGGCGAAGCCGGGGCGGACCGCTAGTACCTCTATATTACACAGCAGAAAGTTTCAATGTGAAATATTAATATTCATTTATACAATTTTTTTACAATAAAATTAATATTAAATATTTAAAAAATATATTTGACAATTTATGTGTGTAACTCAAACTTACAAACTACAAAATGTACAAACAGTTTAATCTTGCCAAAGAAGTTTCACTTCTGACACGTGTGCTCGGCACACGCTCTTTTTTGTTTCTATCATCTTTTTAACCGATACTCTATAAGTGTGAATTTTTCTGCTTTTAATAAAAAGCTCTACCAAACAGAGTATAGCATTTTAGAGTAATATCGGAGCTAAATCTAAAATATTTATGTCATTTTTAAACGTTGGTTCAATTATTTATTGGCTCTGCCTCTCGATGTCAACTATCGTGCTTTTGACGCCTAAATAAAGTGCTTTGATTGATCGATTTGTTTTTGTTTTTGTGAAATTCACTGCTAAATCTGTCTAGCCTAAAAATTATTAACCAATGGAAAATAAAATGATTAATATATTATACAAGTCTGTGAAGGTACCTACTACACGAATTTTATCAAGGGTAAAGATTTGTACTATTTGTCTGATGATTAAAAAAACGTGTGGCACTCGGGGACTGCCGCGTTAAAGCTATTGCATAGCATGCCTTCAAGCCACACCTCCGCCCGTCGGAGTGGGGAGCGTGAGGTTTTTTCGTTACGGAATTTCTAGATTCGATCCCCGCACTCAAGGCCTGCGATAGAAGCTATGCAATAGCTTAAAAAGCTACAGACTGTATTATCTACTACAGCTTTCAGGAATCTGCCTTTAGATTATGGAATAACATTCCATTTCTTTGCCCGCTTTGTCTAAGACATAAAAATATATACCTACTAAAACCTTCCTCTTGAATCACTCTATCTATTAAAAAAACCGCATCAAAAATAGGTTCGTATAGTTTTAAAGATTTAAGCATACACAGAGACAGAGAAAGTGTGATAAGTAAATAAATGAATCATTTCTCTCGATAGAAAACTTGATTATTTGGTCTCTCCTTATTCTACATGCTTCCCTAGTATTATCTATATTTATTTAAAAGTAACTTGTTAAACGCTAAATACATTTTTAATTTACAGAACAGAAAAAACACCCAGGATACCACAAAAAACGTTTTAAAATAAAAACATCAACCCTTCCACCGCTGTGGTTACAAGCTCTATATGGATGACAGGTGCGATCATTGTGGCCAATTCTGACCGCCGTAATCACGCATTGACAGCAAATTCATTAACCCAGCGATGTTCGTATGTTAATTGATTGTTCTATGTTGGATTGTATGTTGTATAAGTGTGAATGATGTACCTAAATGTATATATAGCCTATATAGCCTGTTATAATTAGCGTAGGTATTTTCAGAATAGATTAGTGTATTTGATTGATGTAAAATTACTTTTTGAGTATTGGTAACTGGGCGTTAAAATTGCTTAATCAATGTCGATTTATTAAACCAGCAGCAACCTTACGTACGTATTTTAGTACATCAATTTATATTATTGATATCACTACTTAATATGTATAAAACAAAGTCGCTTTCTATGTATGCTTAAATCTTTAAAATTACGCAACGGATTTTGATGCGGTTTACTTACATAAAGATAGTGATTCAGGAGGAAGGTTTCAGTATATAATTTATAAGTTTCAGACAAAACGGGCGAAGCTCGGGCGGAAAGCTTTACCAGCGTAATAAAAAAAATGTCAAGTATTAAATAATATCTTACTACATAGATTAACATTTAATCTATACTAATATTATAAAGCTGAAGAGTTTGTTTGTTTGTTTGTTTGAACGCGCTAATCTCGGGAACTACAGGTCCGATTTGAAAAATTCAATGGCTACATATCATCATGCTAAGACCAACAGGAGCGGAGCAATGCAGGTGTAACCGCGGCCCGGGGAACAGCTAGTAAATTGATATAACCTATTAGAAATACTATAAAAAAGCGTTCTAAAGATGCCATAGCAACAATAATAATCCATTATAGAATATACTCAAAATAATTACACCGTAATACCGTTCCCGATGGATCTCGTTCTAGAAGCTTATGGATTTTGCGGTAAAATTCACTTTCCATTCTGCCACGTAATTAATTACGGATTCATTAGTTTCATGTAACGATATGAGTTAAATACAGGCACTTTTAGAATTATCGGTACGATATCAGTACATAATATAAAACTCTATGTATATATTGGGTCTTTAATTGCGCAACAGATTTTGATAAGTATTTTTAATAAATAGAATGGTTCTTGAGGAACGTTTGATATAAAATGGGCGACGCGATGCCGCGGGCGGAAAGCTAGTTTTAGTGTAAAATCACATAATATAACTACACACACACACACACACTAAGAATATTATTATAATTAGTGGCCATTTTCAACCGACTTCAAAAAACAAGTTTTAATTCAACTGTTTTTGTTGTAAACAAAACAAAATATGGGTATTATTAAAGTTAAATTCATTCGTGATTTTTTATGTTTTTTGTCTCGTACAAAAAATATAATAAGTGGAATTCGTAGAAAGTTTTTATGATTTTTCTACATAGTTGTTTCTGTTATATAAAATAAAAAACTATTAATTAAATACGCACAACTGTTATAAAACCCAAATAGATTTATTTTTCACACCATCACTGCATCGACGAATTCAAAACTGTGGAAACGAAAGAAATACCAAATATTTTCCCCTTTATAAAATAAAGTGTTGAATTGAAGCGATTTATCAATCGACCAACGTTGACCGATGTGAGAGGAATCTAAATATTTAAAAAATGCATACCGTTGATATGAAAATACATTTACCGTCTAAAAAATCAAAACGTATATGTTGGAATAGATTTTTTGTGATTCCAAACATCTGTTTCAGACAAAATTCGTGTTTATTTGAAGTTATTATTTGATGTTAACAAATATTTGTATGGTGTTACATGGACAAAATGGGTTGTATTTTTAAGCTTGTATTTTGTCGAAATACTGAATATGTTTTAAGCTCATGTGTGTACATATTAAAGTCGCATACATATAGAATATCGTGTCGTTAGCCTATCGTATCGGTCGTCACATATAAAAGCGCCAGCTTTACATAGTAATGAGTTAGACTAACAAACGGGATTATGTACAAATTGGAGTCTAAAACAAGCTGTGTCTAATTAAATCGGGGGATTAATTATTACAACATTGAATTGCTCGATTTATGAAGTGTTTGTGAAGGTAAGTAGGGGAGATTAGATCACCACTAATGGTAAGTCGGCTTTTAATGGCTATGGAGTTTCTTGCCGGTTCTTCTCCATAGATACTGCTTTTCGAATCGGTGGTAATTGTTAAAAATATGTAATGACGATTCGAAAGTGCTTCTAAAAGAAGTCTAATTGAATAAATAAATGTTTGAGTTTGAGTTTGAGTTTTGAGTTTGAATGGCATAATTAATGATACAAGTTGTATACAGGTGATCTTTATTTCATTAATTATTCTTACTAATCAGTTCGTAGTACTATTTTATAGCAGTAGTATATTCACGCTGTATGTCTAGCCCTATGTAATTATCTTTAAAACTACGCATGAATGCGTTTGAAAATAAATGAAACTGTACTGCAAATTTTCACTATCCACTAAAATAGTTTACGAACTATTTCCAAACCTATTGATTATAAACAAAAATCATAGAAATATGTAGGTCAAATCATTTTGGAGGGGTATAATGACAAATATGAGTTGTAATGTTTTCTGATTAGAATTTACACTACGATTAGAAGCTATAATTTGATACAATTCAACTCAAAAACGCATGTTGTATTTGCCTGTAATTGGATCTACATCTTGCTATGCATGCTAATTATGTCACATACTCAAAATATATTATAAATATAAGATGTACATCTGTTGGCAAATCAAATAAATAAAATAAATAAAAATAAATAAATAAAATATTTTATGTTTTCACATTAGAATTACATGTTTTTCATATGGAGCTGAGCCACAGTGATTCCACATGAACATATTTTGTAAAGTTAATAATTATCTTAGAATATTTCATTTTAAGACATGCTTTGGAATATAATATTTTCCACACATTCCATTTCATTTGAAAAAGGCGGACGAAGTTGCGGGCAAAAACTACAACTTATATAATGTATTAGGTAAACAAACAACACACGCAAATCTAATCAACATCAAGCTGTAAAACAAACTACATGTAAACAAGAGTGCATTACAGAATTGCAGTGCAGAACAAAGTACTTATTACGATTCTAGTGACAAATACACACACAACAATTAATGCTTTTATTTCATTATCTTTGCAGTATTTATGTACGACTGTAATTAATTTAAAAATAACACAAAATTGTGATTGTGATACGTTTATAGATAACTAGCTTTCTGCCCGCAGCTTCGCCCGCGTTTTTCAAATTAGATAAATCGATTATATCGATCAGTAAATATATTTACTGGATAAAACTAATCCTATGTATTAATCCAAGTTACCCTCTATATGTGTGCTAAATTTCATTGTAATCCGTTCAGTAGTATTTGCGTGAAAGAGTAACAAACATACATACACATACAATATGCGAAAGTTTGTAAGGATGTATGGATGTATGGATGTATGGATGTTTGTTACTCTTTCACGTAAAAACTACTGAACCGATTACAATGAAATTTAGCACACATATAGAGGGTAACTTGGATTAACACATAGGATAGGTTTTATCCCGGAAATCCCACGGGAACGGGAACAATGCGGGTTTATCTTTGAAAATGCGGGCGAAGCCGCGGGCGGAGAGCTAGTGCATTAATAAATGCATAATTAAATATACCTATATATTAAATATACCTATATCTCTTATTAATTGTATTTACAACAACTCAATCATGATTATCATATTATCGTAGTTTTAAGCAACCACTGTACCCTTAAAAATAAACATTTTACAATATTTAAAAGAATGCAAATGCACATAGCATACATTCTCTCAAGGAAATCTTAAAGCTCGTAATAAAACCAGCATGCCACAAGGGTAGTGTTTTATATCGTTAAGCCAGTAATGTTTCTAAAAACCTGACACAACAATATGATAAACTAACTACCGTTAGGGCGTTTGTCCACTACAAGGAATTTTACGGTCCGGCATTCCGATTTTTTACGGTCCGGTATGGCACGCAATTAATCTAAATACTAGCTTGTGCACTATACGTAATTTTACTGTCCGACATTTTACTTTTCCCTATTCCGGATGGTTTTTTGAGTTTACGAGTCGCTGTAGGTATAATTGTTTTCGAGTTCCCACTTGCTTGGATTTTACTCTTTTTATTGCATATGGCAATTGAAAGCAAGCTCTTGTTTTACTTTCTTTTAGCTGGCAATGAGATTTGAGAAGTCGGTATTGTTATTTTATATACATTGACCAAGCATTGACCTATAATTATTATCTAAGTAAGTGTTGGTAAGTTAAAGTTCAAGTGGGAATAGATTTAGCTCCTCGTCACCGATTAAAATAAATAAGTGAAACACGCATTTTAAATCTCTTACGGAACTTTACTTTTTATAGAATAATATATCTTACGAAGTAATATAATATTTCATCCTCTATATTTTTTACTCGTTTCTTGTAAAATGCAAAAAAAATATGATAGCATTCTACCGCCAAACTTCCTTGAACTGTACCGCACTGATCCGAGTAAAGACGGACGGACAGGTGCACAAGCCAATTCATCGGATTTTTCATGCCAAACCGGACCGTAAAAAATCGGAATGCCGGACAGTAAAATTCCTTGTAGTGCACAAGCGCCCTTAATCTAAATGCTAGCTTGTCCACTATACGTAATTTTACTGTCCGACATTTCACTTTTCCCTATTCCGGATGGTTTTTTGTGTCTACAAGTCGCTGTACATATAATTGTTTTCGAATGCCCACTTGCTTGGATTTTACTCTTTTTACAGCATATGCCAATTGAAAGCAAGCTCTTGTTTTACTTCCTTTTAGCTGGCAATGTGATTTGAAAAGTCGGTATTGTTATTTTTATATACATTGACCTATAATTATTATCTAAGTAAGTGTTGGTAAGTTAAATTTCAAGTGGGAATAGCTTTAGCTCCTCGTCACCGATTAAAATAAATAAGTGAAACACGCATTTTAAATCTCTTACGGAACTTTACTTTTTATAGAATAATATATCATACTAAGTAATATAATATTTCATCTTCTATATTTTTAAAGTGAAACTTTTATTACATCGTCTCAAACTTTTTGGTCTGTGTAGCGCATGTCGCGTGTATCGCGGCTGCCGAGTAGGTATACCTACTCGGCAGCCGACCGTCACGCGACATGCGCTACACAAAGCAGTGTTCGGAACCGTTCGAACAGTTTCGCTTTTACCGTGGTTTCATAAAACCACACAACATTTATTTTTTACTCGTTTCTTGTAAAATGCAAAAAAATATGATAGCATTCTACCGCCAAACTTCCTTGAACTGTACCGCACTGATCCGAGTAAAGACGGACAGGTGCACAAGCCAATTCATCGGATTTTTCATGCCAAACCGGACCGTAAAAAATCGGAATGCCGGACAGTAAAATTCCTTGTAGTGCACAAGCGCCCTTAATGTCCTTTATCTGTCTACAGAGTTTTATCAAGGATCTAGAGATCTAGAAGGTACGTATTTTTGAATTATTTTCTTTATTTCTATATCATCACGCTAAGACCAATTCGCGGGGTACAGCTAGTCTATACATAATATAAAAAAATAGTAACTAAACCATTTTTGTACATTGAATAATTTTAAGCTATTGCATAGCTTCTATCGTGGGCCTTGAGCGCGGGGACCGAATCCAGAAATTCCGTAACGAAAAAACCTCACGCTCCCCACTCCGACGGTCACGGAGGTGTGGCTTAAAGGCATAGCATGCAATAGCTTTACAGCGGCAGTCCCCGAGTGCCACATGTCTTTTTTTCAAACAGTATTTGTACTTGCTACAATGCCATGATAATAATAAATTTCAAGTAGAGAAAATGTTCAATGAACTTTACTCGTTTCATATAATAACAATCAATTGAATGTTAATTATAATGCGTTGTTATTATCAAAATTAATTACACAAATTAATAGCGAAGGTATTCGTAATTCGAGTAGGATCACTATTTTGCTGTATTCATATTAAAATACAACACCGATATGCTATTGAAATTACGTTGTAATACAGAGAAAATTGATATTGTATGAAATTATTTTCGATATATACATAATATTATTTTCCGTTTTTTTGTAGTACGTGAAAATGTACTGAAAACACGATTACATTAATTCTTATAACTTTTATTACACAATAGGTTACTAATTAATATTACCGCTTTTATTACGTTCTGTCTATTATAACAATCCTAACTACTGTAATATTATGAACGCGAAAGGAGCTCTGTCTGTCTGTCTGTCTCTTCTTCATGCCTCAACCACAGAATCGATTTGGATGAAATTTAGTACAGAAATAGCTTGAGATCTGAGAAAGGACATAGGTAGGTTTTATCCCGGAAATCCCACGGAAACGGGAACTTGACGGGCTTTCCTTTGATTACTCGGGCGAAGCCGCGTGTGTAAAGCTAGAATACTAAATTTTTTAGCATTAATAGTAGCTCTTTGTATATCTTATATATAAAATTCTCGTGTCACAATGTTAGTCTGCATACTCCTCCGAAACGGGTGGACCGATTCTCATGAAATTTTCTGTGCATATCGGGTAAGTCTGAGAATCGGCCAACATCTATTTTTCATATGTACCACGGGCGAAGCCGGGGCGGACCGCTAGTTTTGTATAATAGTGAAAGTTTTAGTTTGGTATTCCTCTGCACTCAAACCACTGAACTTATATTATGTTTTAATATGTACATAAATTATAATCTTTACCTTGACCTTCAGATCTTGTTATAGACCTCAGGGAACGCTTCAGTTGTAATTATATTCTTCATGTTTAATTATATCCTTCTGAATATAGACTTTCTAAGCACTCTTATAAGAATGGCTGTACTGGGGCTATGAAAGATTTCCGACTACAATTGAAAACATATTCATTCTAAATACAGTGAAACCTGGTTAAGTGAGACATCAAGGGACCTGCAATGTCGTTTCACTTATATTATAGTATTCCACTTACCCAGTGTCTCAGATATACAGGTATAAATAAATATCTGTCTCATTTACAGAGGGTTCCATTACTAGAGGTGAGAATACAGGTTATTTCAGTTATACAGGTGCGATCATTAAATAAAATAACGTGTTATGTATATAAGAATGAGTAAAAAACAATGTTATCTCAGTTACAGAGGTTTATGCATATAAAATTTACTCGCTGTCTCAGTTATAGAGTTAACTATGATGATAAATCGAAAGAACAAATCCCAGATATTGTGGTTTACCTCGTCCCACTAATAGAGGTAATTCAGTGCCAAAGTGTTGGGACTTCAGCATGAGTTCCAGTTATGGAGGTTTCTCACTTATCCAGGTCCCACTTAACCAAGTTTCTTACGTTTAGTTAGTTAGTTTAGTTACGTTTATTGTAACTGTTATATTATTCGTAAAGTGAAGAGTATAAATTCATTGGGAGTATATCATACTCGTATAATAACAACTATTTCTAAATTATTATTATAGGAAAAGACTATTTCATGCTTTAAAGTTTTTTGCGACTATTTCTGAAATTTTAAAAATAGCAAAAGGCTCTTTAACCTTCCTTTGAATTTTTTTTCGTATAAAGTTTATAAAGCATATCCAGTACTTTATATCCATGTTTTAACGAGCAGTTCGACAGACGAGGTCGGGTACTGTAGATAACGTCAACTCTATTCAAAGACATTTGATATTTATCGGTCAATTAGGGAAAGCTGGCATGTTCACAGTACTCACACTTATGCAATTTCACTTACAGTATGTTCAAAAATAAATGCGACTCTAGTTTCATTTTAGACTTGAATTGTAAAATGGGTGCGTTGTAGATATGTATATGCAAATATAATTACTTATGAAAGCTCTCATAATTTACCTGTAAAATTATAATTTAAAAGTAAATCAATTGATGAAGTTAATTATTTATTCTAATAATAATCAATTGGATAAAAGTATTAATAATCATTCAATTATCAAATAATAATTAAATTCCTGACTTTGGTCGAGTAAAGATATCTAAGAAATATTATATTTGTAATAAGTACGTAATACCTACCAATACGCGCTAACAAATATGTGTTACATGTTTATTGTATAATTTTCACACTATTGGTTTTAAACTCAAACTCAAACATTTATACAATTAGACTTCTTCTAGAAGCACTTTTGAATCGTCATAACAGTTTAACAGTTTTAACATTTACCACCAATTCAGAAAGCAGTATCTATAGAGAAGAAGAAGAATCTATTTAATCATAATCGTAATCTTCTACTTCACTGTAACTTTCATCGCTCGAAGAACTCGATGTTTCGTTGTCGGAATTTCTTAATGTTATTATAAATGAGTCAGTGTAATTATCTACTTTTGGTTCTAATTGAATATATTTTTCCTCATGTTCTCGCGTCTTTCTCCAAACGTCACTAAACATATCCAGACTAATAGCATTTGCTTCCTTTCTAAATATAGTAACTCTATTGGGTTGAGTTCTGGATGGTATGGTGGAAGGCGCAATACACTATGTCCATGATCTTTGAGGATTGCATCAAGTAGGTAAAAATTGTGTATAGTTTGGCTTATTTTTTTTAATAATGTGATAACTCTGATTATTAATTAGTTATTTGATTTTTGAAAAAAAAATGCCGATTTTAGTCAAAATTTATATTTCTCTAACAAGATCCTTATCACCCAAATTTCCACCTTGGTGAGAAAAATTGACATTTCTAATGAAAATGAACAAAAAATTAAATGATTTTATTAAATACTGTAAAATAGTCTATAATTCTTCCATTTACTGTATCACAAAATTCTTCATAGATTTTTAGATATTCGTACTACACCAATTACATCACCCTGTATTTATAAACAATTGCAAAAAATGACACATACATAGGCCGGGAGATACTGACACAAAATTTCGAGTCATTTGTAACAGAATGGCGGTTCTACAGAGGTCTTATTACGCAATGACTAAAAGAAAAATGATGGTCAGAACTCAGAACGCTGGTACCGGCGGACTAGTCGCGTGGGCGTTAGTCGAACTCGTCGGATAAATAGCGAAAGTCAAACGATTTACAAATCTTCGCTTTCCGCGCTTTCCGCTACTTTTCCGCGGTATGGCGACCATTTGGAATCGTCCGAAAAGTACGGCATGGCGATTTTAGTAAATGGCTGCACGACGATGGTTACCTGTGCAAAAGTGAGCCCGGTACAAATGGTTGAATTGTTTTTTTTAAATCAACGCATTCACGTCGGTATGGCGGACTGTAAGTCACATCGTAACTGTATGGCATGACACTACCGCCTACATCTTTTTTAAGGGCTATCGGTAAATTCTAAAATTTTTGTGTTACAAATCGTTGGACTTTCGCTATTTATCCGACGAGTGTGACTAACGCCCACGCGACTAGTCCGCCGGTACCAGCGTTCAGACCATCATTTTTCTTTTTGTCATTGCGTACTAAGACCCCTCTAGACCGCCATCCTGTTACAAATGGCTCGAAATTTTGTGTCAGTATCTCCCGGCCTAACATGTGCAATGTGTAAATGTGTTGACGTTCCAGCTCTTCTTAATATACCTATAGCTGTTTATATACATGAGCCACGTATTTGCGAATGTTTGAAACTATACTGTATAGAATGGATTCGTAATGTGATGTTATCGTGAATATTTTGTTGTGATTTTTTTATTATGATATTTAGATAAAACGTGTTATATATACTTTATTTATAAATAATAAAAATAAAAAAGGAAACAATTACTTTTTTAAAGGTATATTGTTATTGGAGCCTCGTTTAGACTATACGGTTCAAGTTATTTATTTCAAGAAAGAATCGAACCTGAGGGGATTTTGACATTAGAATAGTGTATGTGTTATACATTATAATATACGACATTAGAATAGTGTACATGTTATACCGAACAGATAAAAGTGACTTACTTTCAAGCAAATTAAAATCCAATTTCACATTTAAAAAAGTAAACCATATCCGAAAATACATGAATACAAAATTGACACACACTCAACTTCAACTGAACTCGGAAAATCCATTAACACAAAAAGACCTGTAGCTGCAATCTATCAAGATTATATTAAGTCGAATATTTATGTATGCAAATCCACGTTTATATCTGGTTCGTGGGATTTATTCCTGCCCTTCTTTAGGGTGCTTTTCGTACGTGACTTGATTATAATGAAATGTCAATTCTTTCCGTATCCAACCCCTGTACCATTTATATGACCCAGTTATAGGGTCTTAGTAACTAAGTGCTTAGTGCTTGTCACTAATACTAAGTTCCAAAGTGCAAACGGTAATAAGAGCTTAGTATCAGTGTTTGTGAATAAAACATTTCTGTCGATACCAATCGGTGAAGTTGTCGCTTGCTAGTATTAAGTGTACCTAGTGTAAACAGCTCGACAAGTTAGTGATAAGTTTTACCGGCGAGTAAAAATCTAAAGGCTCGTCAATACCGTCTACTAGCTACTAAGTCTAAACTGATACTTCGCACTTGTCATTATTAGCGCTTTGTGGTCTGACAAGTACTAGGCACTTAGTTACTAATCCCGTGTAAACCATTCAACCAAAGTATTATTACCAGTGTGCCATCACTTTCCCACACTGGAAATAACACTGCTATAAGACATCACGGTACTTTGAATCCGGGACTCAGATCGTTACCAATGACCTTGTGAAATAATTGGAAACTTATGTTGCAATTATGAATTTCTTTGATGTCTGTCGCTAATGATAAAGTTTAATTTTGTGTTGACAATCTTAAAGATGTTTTTCACTTTTAAAATTGTATGTAATTTATTCCCTTTGTTCAGTATAAAAAGACTCTTTGTGAATTATGTATGTTGTTAACAGTAATCTATAAAACAGATTATGTATAGTTCTTTCTTATATAATACTAGCTTTTGTGCGCAGCTTCGCCTGAGTGGAAAAGATGTTCATGGACAAAGAGGAAATGTTAATGTACAAACTTTCGTTCGCTTTTTTATCCCCTAGGTGGTTGAATTGATCAAAATTTCTTAGCGGATGCCTACGTTCTAACATTGCTTGCCAAATTTCAGCACGATCCGTCCAGTGGTTTGGGCTGTACGTTGATAGAACACACTGTGAGTCAGTCAATCACCTTTGACTTATATAATATATTTAGATGTCTAATTAAATACAGTACAAATTGATTTTTAATAATAAGTAAATATTACTCATGTTCTTTACTACACAAAATTTAGGAAGTACTCAAGAGAAGTGTCCTAAAATACAAAAACACTTTGACAAAAATTGTTTCGTTATTCGTACATTATAAGCAGAAATGAGCAGAACTAATTTTTGCGTCGAAAAAGTTTGGCGAACAAAATTTTTCCATTTACCCTCTGTAACTAGAATTGGACGTCCGAAATGTATTAAAACTTTTAAAATGAACATTTAGTGGTGAATAAAACAAGCGTTTCATTTATGCAGAATTTACTTTATTTCACATCTAAAAAACTGTATATATTTACTAGATTATCTATTTAAAATTTCCTTTTGTCTTCAAGATTCATGTCAAAATGTTCATAAACTTTAATTTAGGTACATGTCAATCAGTATTATGCAGAATTTTCTCACACAAAATAAACAACAAAATATATTTAAATACTTTATTACATGCCTACTTAAACAGCGCATACGATTTAATTATAATTGCGGATTCACGAAAATTATTATAATTAGAAATTATTATTATAATAATATTATGTATTTTAACAATATTGGAAAGTTCTTTTAAAAATTTCATACGTAGAACATCTGCTGGGGTTTGATAATACACACTTAATAAACCTACCAATAATGAAAAATAAATAGGTAATATTATTTTCTTCTCGTTAAAATCGCCACACTACGTCACTTTAATCAATAATCAAAAAATCGTCAAATATAGTAAAAGGCCCCGTCCAAAGATTTCGTATGAGCATCATCCTATCCTATCCTATCCTATCTTTCCTACTTAATATTATAAATGCGAAAGTTTGTGAGGATGGATGTGTATGTGTGTGTTTGTTAATTTTTCACGCAAATACTACTGAACAGATTACAATGAAATTTAGCACACATATAGAGGGTAACTTGGATTAACACATAGGATAGGTTTTATCCCGGAAATCCCACGGGAACGGGAACTATGCGGGGTTTTCTTTGAAAACGCGGGCGAAGCCGCGGGCGGAAAGCTTGTATGACTATAAAAGTTAAATATTCGTTTAATAAGTCGGAATGAAAACAGACATTTATGAGATACGTTATACATGTCCTTAAATACATAATTTCCAAACTCATTAAAATTCAGCACTGGCTTAAATCAGTTTCGGAACTTAGTACTGTGGTTTAATTAAAGAGATTCTATATTTTTTTGGATAATTAATTTTATATTGAATATTACATATATCATTCACTATGAATTCCAATATAGATGAATTTTTGTAGCGGCAAAATAACATTTCCTTATTAAAAGCATTCAAAAGGCTAGTTCAATTACAACAGTACCTATATACTCGAAAAAATACTTTTCTAATTTTCTATTCTTAAAAGTGGATTTTTACTTAATCTTAATATTTCAGTAAAGTAATACTAGGCATTAAGAAAGACGTTTTATATTGCTATTTTGTAATATTTATATTTTATGTGTACAAAAAGAGTTTTTTAAATCTTAATCTATTTTTTTTATTATTTAAATTAAAGGCCTTTGTAACCGCATTACAGTGTACCTTTATCTAACATCACGATATGTTTCATGAATATTGATTACATATTATAAAAGATCAATCGCTATCGCTTCTAACTTATACTGTTTTAGAACGTGCCCAATCCTTTCAACTATTCGAATTAAATCGAACGAATCACGAAACAAAATAACAGATTCATTGCAAAAACATCAAACGGTTTAAAGGTATCACATTCCACATGTTTTATCCTCTTTTGGGTCTTTTTATGTATAATTTATGTTACTAGCTTTATACTGCGACTTTTCTAACCCTTTTCATGGTTTGAATCAATGAAAAATACTTTACCGTAAGTTAGGATATATTTTCATAATAGTGTAATAGTGTACATAAGTGTATTAAAAACGATATCACTGGGAGCGATTCCTTGTAGTTATTCATTTTAGGGATGTATTTTACTAAAATCTATCTACAAAAAATGCTCTATTTACTAGGTACTATTATATATGCAGCTTAATATACATAATCACTTGCGATGTAATTATAAATTGCTATCCATACTAATATTATAAATGCGAAAGTAACTCTGTCTGTCTGTCTGTTACTCAATCACGCCTAAACTACTGAACCAATTTGCATGAAATTTGGTATGGAGATATTTTGATACCCGAGAAAGGACATAGGCTACCTTTTATTGCGAAATATGTACCACGGGCGAAGCCGGGGCGGACCTCTAGTTTCTTATATTTCATTAAACATTAATTTCAACTGGAAAAAAGTGATTGTCTGGTAATTGGGTCAAAATAAAATCTTTCAATCGTTCAATTTATTTATTTTCTGTGCAGGACCTGCAGTGAGCTGCGAAGAATTCTGGACCTGGAGGAAAAGAAAGAATGTATTAAACTTCAGTTTAGCAAGCCAGAAAAGGGCATATCTCTATAAATCGAAAATTCAAAAACGTACCCACAAAACATGATTTACTCAATATTTTTTTTACCTACGAGGCGGGATTCTCTTTCGCCTCCCGGGGCTGCCTGATGATTTACTCAATCAAAATAACCACACATTAAACTCGATACTCTCACAAAATAATTGGTCATAAATAAGAGTTATAATAGTTATTCGCAAAATTTCATCCCCACAATACATTATTTTCATCCTATATCAATTCAAAAGCACTTTGGGCTAAAAGCGTTAATGGCTTCCACTTGCATTATTTAGTACTCTCGGTCAGCGAATAAACTGTTGAAAGAATGTTTTTGTTGATATTTTGACGTTTCCTTTTGGTTTTGTAGAGCTTGAATGTGGGTCGAAGTGTTGTGGCTATTTAATAGGTATATTAAAATGAATCTGAATGAAATTGACCGACCGGTTAGTTTGGTTGGTATTGACCCTGCCTTCCAAGCCAAAGGTTCGATTCCCACCTGGGGAAAATAATTGTGTGATGAACATAGATGTTTGCTCTGTGCCTGGGTGTTAATTATCTATATAAGTACTAGCTTTCCGCCCGCGGCTTCGACCGCGTTTTCAGAGAAAACCCCGCATAGTTCCCTTTCTCGTGGGATTTCCGGGATAAAACCTATCCTATCTCTCAAGTTGGATCGAACTGCACATGGTGTGCGAATTTTATTATAATCGGTTAAGTGGTTTAGGAGTCCATTGAGGACAAACATTGTGACACGAGATTTATATATATATTAAAATTTATTTAAAATTATAATATATGTATGTTTATCAGCCATCTGGTTTCCATAACACAAGCGAAAGCCTAGTATAGGATCAGATCGTGCCGTGTGTGAAAATTGTCCTAAAATATATTTATTTATTTTATTTTATTTAATCTTGAGCTAAATATCAACTATAACAGAAATTAAATAAAGCCTTTTACTGGATATAAATTTTTAGATCATTAAGTATTTATTAGATACGGTAATATTTGTTATTAACCGACTTCCAAAAAAAGGAGGAGGTTATCAATTCGGCCAGTATGTTTTTTTTTATGTATGTACACCGATTACTCCGTGGTTTCTGAACCGATTTACGTGATTCTTTTTTTGTTCGATGCGGGATGGTGTCGAATTGGTCCCATAAAAATTTTATTCGGATAGGCCCAGTAGTTTTTATTTTATGAGCATTTTTGTCTGTATTTGTAAATGTTGCAAGTGCAAGTTTGAAGTCGGTTGTTTTTAACGCAGTTATTGACTTGTTTCGTAGTAGCATTTGCCCGCGTCGTAAAAAAAATTCTGTGAGATCTATAAGATGTTTTATCTCAATAAAAAGTAGCCTATATCAATCCAAAAATCATACCATCACAATGCTCAATTGCGTCCTGAACCGGAGAGGAAAAAAAACAATCATTTTATTAGTATACCGTAATATACACTATACAATCAATAGATCAGATAAAATATAAATAAATAAAAACCGGCCAAGTGCGAGTCGGGCTCGCGCACAAAGGGTTCCGTAGCAGCAAATATAATAAATTACAGTTAAATCAACCTATCTCAAAAACTATAAGAGATACTTTGATCAAACCAAAAATCGTTGAAAGAGTTAATTAGCATGCATCACCTCTATTTTTTTTAGAATTTTATACCCCGTAGTTATAAAAATAGAGGGGGGGGGACATACTTTTTACGACTTTGAGAGCTGATATCTCAAAAACCGTTCACTTTAAGAAAAATGTTTTTTAGAAAACTTTATATCATTTTAAAAGACCTTTCCATTGATACCCCACACGGGTATGTACATCGAAAAAAAAAATTTCATCCCTCAGTTACATGTATGGGGGGCCCCACCCCCAATTCTTTTTTTTACTATTTAGTGTCATATTTTTGTAGCGGTTCATACAACACATATTCCCATCAAATTTCATCACTGTAGTACTTATAGTTTCCGAGTAAATCGGCTGTGACAGACGGACAGACGGACAGACGGACAGACGGACATGACGAAACTATAAGGGTTCCGTTTTTGCCATTTTGGCTACGGAACCCTAAAAAAGATCCTTTGTCAGGCGGTACAGATGAACCTTTCATATGATTTTTATAATCAGTTGAGTAATTCTTGATCTAAATCGTAAGAAACAAATCGTCTCTCTTATTGCATTAAATCGGTATTTATTGTACTTATAATTACCCAAATGTTAACCCTTTACCTAAATAGCAAGATCCATAATCGTGTAGGAGGTAGCAACGTTGACAAGAGAGAAATTTAGAATACTTGGTTCTTTGATATACTGTTTCTCTTCCTATTTCGGTTAGAGTCCGGGCTGTCTGGCTGGCCGCAGTGGTTGCGTTTTTTAGTGCGCACAGGAAAATATACTTAACTTTAAAGTCATTTATTAACGCGTAATTTTTAATCTTTTGCCTTAAGATAGATCTATCAGACATAATTTTTTTTATTGCAAAACGTTTTTTTCGTTGTTTAGGCTTTGATGAACGTAATACAATGATACAAAATAAATATTTATTTGGATTGATATGTAATAGTCTTTATTTTATTACTTAAAACACGTCTCAGAGAAAAATGATTGAATTTTAATAAGTTGTGCATGCATGGATTAACTCCACTTTCATTCTTTAAATGTTAACCGAAATAGCAAGAGAAACAGCATATCAAAAACCCAACTATACTAAAATGACTTTTTTTAAAACATTGCTAGCTCCCGTACCATAACCTGCTATAAGAAATCTTATTTCCTCCAAACATCTGATGGCACTCCATTGTATCTTTCAGCTGTAAAGATAAATATTTATGAGCATACGTATCTCTATTGCGTTTGGAAATTGGCAGATAAGCATTTGATTGGTTTTCTTAGATCAGATTGTGATTGCATAGCGATTGTTGAGGTTATATCAGAAATACGTGGATTAGTTCGTATTTTCTACAATACCTAACTAGCTATACGGTAAATACACTTATTTATCGTTTATAATATAGCGTAAGACTGACTTCAAATTATGGATATAAAATAAATAGTAGGGCGTCTAAAGTTCAGAAATCGTTTGGGAATTTGAGGTCATTCACCTATTTAACTTAATCAGTAGTTAGTTCATGTCTAGCCAATAGAAAAGAAAAGGAGACATACAAATACAAATAATAATATGAGAGAAGCAACGAAATAAATTAAATATAATAGGTATTGAATTATCCTTATTGATGCCTGCCGCCAACATTTCAAAGCATTGTTAATACTTTATTTTAAACTAGTTGTGCCCCGTGGTTTAACCGCATTGCTCGATGCCTATATCCTTCCTCGATAAATGGGCTATCTTACACCGAAAGAATTCGGACCAGTAGTTCCTGAGATTAGCACGTTCAAATATACAAACTAATCAGCTTTATAATATTAATTATAGATTATAATATTATTGAGTATAGATTTAACATTTCAATAATCTTTCATTCAATTAAAAGTTAATTTTCTATGTTCGAAATGAAAATCTTTGTTAAAAACATAATGACAAAATTATCTTTAAAAATAATCTGGCATATGGGAACAAATGCAATGCAGAAATATAAAAGCATCAACAATAAATAGAAATGCAGTAAAATATGAACATAATAATACAGTATCGGAAAATTATTGCAAATATCTCATATCTTCGATATCGCTCTTATTGGATTACAAGGGAAATGGTTTTCCTTTTGTTCTTATAAAATGTAGGTATGAGTTTTTTTGTTAAATAATTATTTTTCCATATCAATTACACTGTAAAAAATACCTATTGTTCTGATATTTCAACATGCTCATATTAGCTTCAACTGTATTTTTGTATGTAACCTTTAGACTCAATATTGACCCATTTTTAAAGGACAGATTTAATGTACACTTATAGACTACAGGCCCATGTTGAAAAAGTTATGGGTCATTTGAACCACCAGGTGACCTATCTAGAACGATATAAGGCGCGGGTCAAACACAAGCGGCGCGGGCGCGGGCATGCCATAAGCGCACCTCTTCAATCTGTTTTGCACCACGTCCTTCTTCTACATTTTGTATGAAAGAACTTTGGAAAGGCATCGATCGCTCTTAAAAAAATGTTTTTAATAATAATCGGCATAAGCATGTTTAATGTTTGTCCAGTTTTAATTAAAATTAATGTAATTTAATGTAATTAAAATCACACTATATATCACGCTTATAAAGAATCGGCCAGCACAGTAGGCGATAGTAAATTATTTTTTCTGATAGTACCCTCTTGTATGTCATATTTATTTTCTGTCATGTATCACTTGCCATCTTAGTGTGTTTGTAACTAATTTATTATTATAAAAGTAATGAAACAGTGTTTATACATATTATAATTATTGACGTTTGAATGAATATGCATCACGATCAAATCGTACTGATTTATGTGATGCTTTACTGTATATTTTCATGTTTTGTTCTTCTGTTCAATAAATGGTTTAAAAAAAAAATTCCATAGTACAAACCTTCCACTAAACTATCTAAATATAGTTCCAAAATGATTTTAAAGTAAACAGTATTAATTATTCATCCTTTAATATTATAAATCACAAAGTTGGAAGTCGAAGTTCGACGTACGTTGCTTGAAAGTTACTGAATTGGTTTTATATTTTATATGCATCTAGGGCTCTAGCCCTCTAGGCTATGTTCACAGCGTAGAATATTATTGGTTAAGTTTTTAAATCAATGTGTTACTAAAGAACTATGGTTTTAGAAGTAAGGTATATAAATAATATGATATGTATATAGTTTATATTATTCAGTGATGTTTAATTTCTATTTAAACGTATTCTATAATATAAAAATGAATCCCAAAATGTGTTGGTAAGCGCATAACTTGAGAACGGCTGAACCGATTTCGATAATTCTTTTTTTATTATATTCCTTGAAGTACGAGGATGGTTCTTATGTAGCGAAAACGTAAATATGTACCACGGGCGAAGCCGGGGCGGACCGCTAGTTTAATAATAAAGTTATTCATCTAACCTTACATAAGTATCATCAAAAGCGTTCAGTGGTTGTCGCGTAAAAGATTAACAATAACACATCTACATTTTATACAATAAAATTACGTTATCGTTTTTTGATGATTTTATTAAAATAAAATTGAAGCAAAAGTCACAATCACTTTTAAATATACTCGTAAGGTTATATTTTTGCCTTTAAATACAAACAAAAAATATTATAATTACGATCATTTAAGCGTTTTAAAGAAGTCTTGCAAAGTCTAAAAAGAATAAACATTTCAATTTTATGTTCTTATTTTTAATATAAACAATAAGAAGAAACCTTTGAAGTTTAAAACAATTTCAGACAATATACGAGCCTAGGGCTAGACAGATCAATAGAAACCACTAATAAAGGTTATAAGAAAGCCACGAGAATATTATTACGAAGCGAAACGGGGTAAAAATTCAAAGCTATTGAAATGTAAAATGCAATATCATCAGATAAAAAGGGTCACCATGTTATAAGGTGAACGAGATTAAATTTCAATATAGTTTACGTCTAGTTTATTTTTGTTTTCTTGCAATAAACTAAGTAATAACATCAACAGACTTGGTACGTATGTTCTACTATAATACCTAAATGCCTGTAGGGGTAAAGACGTAAGTGTATCCTATCTATCTTTTTACAAAGTAATATAATAATTTTACCTGTACTTACTCCCGAAAGGTGTAAAACTGACCTTACTTTGTTAAAGGAAAGGAAATCATTTCGTCAAATATATTTTAAGATTCAACTACGAGGTAGGTAATTTTGCAGTTAGTTTTTAACTTGTATTCTAAGTTACTACTAACAACAACTAATAAAAATTTGAAGACGTGCGACCACCAAAATGAATTCGTCTGAAAGTGTAATGTTATAAGGCTTTGAAATCCATCATATTAAAAATATATATATACAGTTGTCGCAAAAAAAGAAAGGAAAGAAAGGCTTACCTAAACAAGTACAGGTAGGTAATCCGTCCTACTGGATTACCTACCTGTAGGTAAGTAATTGCACAGCTTTTTCAATTTTCCATATTATTTACAGTAAATTTCCTAATGTTAGGGACAGCATTTGTGTTTATTTTACGCAATCAATTTCTCGCCATTTCTCAACACTTGTACCAAACCCATACTCTAAATTACACTTATTTAATGGACGAGTCATAAACTTGCCACTGAAATGGTGTGTACACTTTAATGGTTTTAAGAACGCCCTTAATTCTACCAAGTAGGTTTGTTGTATATTTTTTATGGTTTCTTTATGAGATATTAACGTTCTGATAAGGATTTTAATTACTGCAAATTGTTGTGATTTTTACGTTATTTGAGGGACCAAATTTTTGAGTACATTTGATGTCTGTGTAAAATTGTTTTTTAATAATAAGTTTTTGCTCGAAATCTTGTGCCATTTAGTATATAAGTAGAAGGTTTTATTTTTATTTATAACTTCGTATTATAATGATTAATTAACTCATGGATGTAATTATATTATTATGTAGGTAAGTCAATAAAAGTGCCATCGAAAAAGGTTAAATCAGATCGAAGATTATCCTCTAGCAAATGAGACTTCCCGGAAAAAATACGAGTACGTATTTAATAATATCTTTATGTAAGAAAATAATATCGGTTTCCGGTAAATAAAATACTTATTTCGGTAAATAAAGGGTGGAATTTTTTAATAGTACACGAATGGGAAACACCCTTAAAAATGTAGATAGAAAATTTTACTCAAAGGAAACGTTCCATTATTTTGGAAAATAAATAAAAGTGCATTGAAAGGTTTACGAAAATTTATTTGCCAAACCGAATCAACTAAAATCTGTTAAAATTACACTCTCTTCTTTTAATGTAAAGATTGTTATAGTAAGTAAAAAGAATGAAATAACTCAATCAAATTTGATAAATCGAATGTTCCATGCTTTGCTATTACAAAATTCCTCCCTGTATATAAGTGAAAAATATATCCCTCGTCACACATACACTCCATTAAAAATATAAACATGTAAGCCGTCAAAAACATAATACAAGCCTAGTACAAAGGCTGTCGAAACTTTACACAATTCTTGTGGCCTTATAAAATATATAAAATCCGCTACATTTCCTAACAGGGCTTTGTTGAAAAATACAGTCTTCCGTGTATTTTATAATGTAAAATTTTATAAGGCGTAAATTGGAGTTAGGTTTATAGAGTACATTCTAGTATTCCCTGGTGTGATATATTCTGTAATGTTGATCGTTTTCTTATTGAAGACGTTAATGCGACTAGTCTTTATTGCACTATCAGCAATAAAATGCCTTCTATATTACTAAAATAATTAATAATAATTACCCTAATTTTTTTATAGAAAATAACAAAGAATAAACGAAAGAGAAATCATATTTTTTACACACTTTTGATTTTTTTGACACCCTGAAGAGTTTTGTTCGACAACTCATAAATAATAGAAAGATGTGCCATTTCTTGCAAGTATTTTTTGTATAATTGAGTATCTTGTATCATTTGAAAAACTAATATATAAATATTTATTTTACGTTAGTTTATTACCTAATACATTGTGTTGTTGTTACCTAATACATTGGTAAAAAATAACAATAAAATAAATAAAAAAAACATATATCAACTTCTTAACTTAGGGCTCTCCGTAATATATGGCATCAACAGGATTACATTATATCATGTTTCTACCATTTTCAAAAATTATACATTTAATTGTCCTAATTGCCCACTCTAAGACCTTCCAATAACAAGTTAAAGATCTCTTTAAAAAGGTCAGTCTCAAGAGACAATTAACGTTCCTTACAGAAGTATTGTTTGATAAAATTTAATGTTAATTGGTTAAATATCAATAAGGTATACATAAAAAAATGCTCAAGGAAATGTATTTAAATGAAATGAATAAAAAAAAGATACATATAATTGAAAAAGTAAACTTATTATGTAGGTATGTTCTAATTCGACGCACAGCCCAAACTACTGAACCGATCGGGCTGAAATTTGTCATGCAGATAGCCACTTTGATGTAGACATTATTTAAGAAAGTATTTTTATAAATTCTACTCACAAGGGGGTAAAATAGGGTATAACAGTTTCTACCATGATATATTCGACATTTTATAACATGAAGTCTAAACGAACATCACCACTTCAAACAACGATAACTTCAAATAACTATAGTAAAAATCAATTATTACAAGACGTACGTTCGTTCTGTCAGTGTATTTGTAACATGTCAGCTTCCAACTACTAATTAAAAATAACTCGCTCTTATTACATTTTCTTTTACAAAGTTCACGCACATGAGCGATGGTTTCAACTGAAAGAGCTTGACCAAAGGAATTCCGAGCCAAGAAAACCAATTTAGTTTATTCTGAACATTCTTTGTAGAAATCGAAAAAGAGATCTTTCGTTTCTGTGCTGTTTGCCGCGTATTAAAAACTTCATTTGTTACAATATTTTTTAGAACGTTTTACCAATCAATTTACTATCTTTACTGATATAACTAGACTTGGAATATAACTGTTTCGTCAATCTGAAGAAAATATGAATAAATAAAATGTTAACTTCATCCTACTAAGACAAGTGAAAATTTAAATGGTACCTAGTACATTTTTTTACATTTAATGTACCTACTACTTCTGAATTTTAAGTCTTAAAATTGTTTTCACACAACAAGTTTTATACCTAAATTGAACTAAAACAGAATTATTCTATTACTGCTTCAAAAACTATCAACATTTTCATTATACAAATCATATTCTATGTATTGGCAATTAGTTAATAGAAGACCATCCATCACGCATAATTGACATGCCTAATACAAGGCCAGCAAATTGGCAGAACATGTGTCAATGTCAGACATATTACGGGCCCTCTATACAATGAGCAGCGTTGGCCCAACAGATGATGGTTGATGTTTGCCGCCATTACGGCGATTGTGAATTAACATCTACAATGACGGCCGATCATATACATTTAGGATTGTAGGCCCTTTACACTGTCGTGATTGCCTCTACTCGCCCAACGCTGCCCATTGTGTAGGGGCCCATTAGCCACATTGTATGATTGTTTACCTGTGCTTCTTTGTAATTGGCTGTCAACTTGTCAAATATATCGTTTCTGGAACAATATAGAGATATTATTTACTGTGCCGAGTAAGAATGTAAAACAAAATAATAATTTTTTTTTTTTTACAAATTTTCATTATTTGGACTTACTTTTTAAAATGCTACAAAAATATGACAAAATATAAAAATACTCTATCTTATAATATACTTAATATAGTAATAAATTATTATTAAAATAACATCAAGTAGAAGGTACTTGTGACATGGCATGACAAATAGTGTACCTGCCACCGAATGACAGGTGAGATTGAATTCACGTTCAATACATTTGCTTCGCAAGGGAATTTGTTTAAATTGGGTGAACTATTTTACATAGACTGTGTTATAGATTATTTTATTTTAGTATAGTAAAAAATACTTTCTTAAATCTTTTTAGAAATTAGCGTAAAACTGTTGCATAATTACTGAAATCCAATCAATGATAAGATAAAAATGAGTTTACGAATTTACATAAAGACTTAGCTATAGTATTACTAGCGGTCCGCCCCGGCTTCGCCCGTGGTACATGTTTACGTTTTCTCTACATAAGAACCATCCTCGTACTTCAAGGAATATAATAAAAAAAGAATTAAAGAAATCGGTTCAGCCGTTCTCAAGTTATGCGCTTACCAACACATTTTGCGATTCATTTTTATATATAAGAAGACTAGCGGTCCGCCCCGGCTTCGCCCGTGGTACATATTTACGTTTTCTCTACATAAAAACCATCCTCGTACTTCAAGGAATATAATAAAAAAAGAATTATCGAAATCGGTTCAGCCGTTCTCGAGTTATGCGCTTACCAACACATTTTGCGATTCATTTTTATATTATAGATTTAAAAGCCCTTATTATTACCAAAACCATAAGAACATAAAGATTAATATCTAAATAATATTGTAAAGCTCTAGAAGATAATATCACTACTATAATATAAAAAATGTGTGCGTGTACTACTGTACACATAAGAAGTGAAACTTATTTATGACCTTATTTTTCAAAAAATAATTTACTTTATGCAACTTTACAGAAATACGTCGAATCACTCGTGGTAGGGATAAGAAAAAGATGGCGCGTAACGGAAAAATGTCACGCGTAACGACAAAATGCAACACTAAATTTTTTTCCAACCCCGATAAAGAAGTTTCACTTCAATAAATATATTGTAATTCCGATAATATTGTAGGCTATGTAATATATTTTTTCTGTATACCAATATATTAATTTCAACAAAAAAGTATTATTTATTCACATACCTTCACAGATATAAAATTAACCACCACAAAGCAAGAAAAGACAGTTCCAGTCTAATTGTTCACAGAATTCAACAAAGTACGTACAACTGTTCATATGCAACCAGACAGGCGTTGAACAAAACAACTGCATATGTTACTCGCAGCTAACATTTGTGACAGCCCCGAATAACAGCGCATGCTAAATAGATTATAGTCGCGCTAAAATTCTTAGAGAATATGTGAATTTTTTATCCCTTCTGACACTGCAATGTGCGGTTAAAAACTTCGTGCGTTTTGAGTGGTTTTTTACTCGCTTTGGTAATGGAATAGAATAGAACTGAACTACAACATTTAGGTACTACTAAATTGTAACGTCATTTTAATCGAATCACAAACAAAATTTATATAAAAACTTAGAAAGTCGAAAAGGATTGATAAATATTTAAAAAAGACGTGTGGCACTCGGGGACTGCCGCGGTATAGCTATTGCATGCTATGCCTTCAATCCACACCTCCGTGCCCGTCGTAGTGGGAAGCGTGAGGTTTTTTCGTTACGGAACTTCTGGATTCGGTCCCCGCGCTCAAGGCCCGCGATAGAAGCTATGCAATAGCTTAAAAAATAAACAAAATTCTCGCGTTGTTTGTTGTAATATAACACAAATACACTACGAGAACTACTAAGTTCTTTTTTTAGTTCCTTTATTTTTACAAGCTCGCAAAATTCACGGGCGGTGGTAGTCGCTTATCACCACCAGCTCCGAAAAAAAGTATATCAGCACTGAACCGTGTTACGACACATTTTGTCACCAATTGCGTCATACAGGGAATAAAATCTTATAAAAACACTACCAGGGCAAGTTTAACAACCCATTCAAAGGTTGTCAAAGCCTGTGAACGTTTGCGAACCTGTTTTTTCAGTGATAACGTATTCCATCAGCAAATACGTTCCGCCTTTATAAAAAGTTGTTTGCATGACTGACAAAACTCGCATTCAATCTTTTGTGGCAACCCTGACAGGGGAAATTGTGTTGCGAGAGGATAAATCTTAACGCAGATATTAGTTCACATAATAAGTGTGTGTAATGTATGAATGTGTGAGTAGTTTCTTGTTAATGAATATGGATCAATAATTATGTAAACACTAGCTTTCCGCCCGCGGCTTCGCCCGCTTTGTCTAAAACATAATAAATTATATACTAAAACCTTCCTCTTGAATCACTCTATCTATTAAAAAAACCGCATCAAAATCCGTTGCGTAGTTTTAAAGATTTAAGCATACATAGGGACATAGACAGAGAAAGCGACTTTGTTTTATACTATGTAATGAAGATTTGATGAGACAGTTTCGTTGGCAAGAAGAATTATACAAGAATGATGTTGGCGTCAATTAGTGTAATTCCAATTGTGTTATTATAAAATAATGAGCTCTCGCTCTCAGAAAAATTAATTAATTGATTCTACAATGAGAACTAAAAAATTGAGCTCAATTCTCATCAGTACGTTACTAAATCATTAATCATCTCATAGCAGTGAACGTTTTTCAAATATTAAAATTGTTTTTTTATACAATAAAAATAGCAATCACGTACAAAAATACCCATAAAACAATTCCAGAATCATTTTCTCCACCCAAAATAAAATAATTTTACAATTTCATACCAAGGAAACGAGCAAAAATCGCGCCCATTGTTCCGAATAACTCCAATTATTTCGAAAAGAAAAATGGCAGACAGCATCATATTTTGACACTTTATTTCGACAATTAATGAAACGGGTTTAACGAACAGTTACTGAAATTCAATTATCAGCGAGCGCAGAAACTTCGACAAGTATTGTTGTTCATTATCAACTTACTCCAATTATTAATCAAGTGTTGTCAACGAATTTACAACAATGACTTTAACACCTGTGTTAAATGTATGGACTTTGATGACCGTATTGTATGGACCTTGTATTTGTAAAAAGTTGTTTTTGAGAAGTACAGCTCAATTTTTTTGGGTAGTATTGTGTTGTTAATGAACATATTCAATGGCTTTTTTAAATGTATTTCTTTAATTTTCTATAGAGTGTAAATTGTATTATTCATACACATTATTATCAACATAATATTGAATATCACATCACACAGACAGTGTGTGGGTTTTTATATGATTTATACCTAAAAATATACAGATTATGATAAATTTATGATGAATAATTTTTTATTGACTGTATGAAGGGAGTAGGTGGCAGTGCCAGTGGGATATTTTTAATTAAATTAAAATAAAAATTCTTTATTATTTTTAGATATACATCAATCATACATTTTATTACATTTACATTTTATTTTTTTTTATTTTTTTTTACATTTTGGATTGGTTTTATATGTAACAAATTCATTGAAAAACAAATAAAAAATATACAAACTTTTCATTGCTCTAAGGTCTAATCTAGACACCGTTTCTTTAATCACACTATAATCATGTCTTATCAAACATTTACACTTGATGTCAAGGTAGTGTCGAATAAATTAGAACATCCTACGAAAATCTACAAAACGATTTAATTAATTATTAATCCCGGAGGCACATTTCACGCACCAATGACGTCACAAATGACATAACTGTGTAATCGCAACTAATTCTTCCAATCCACAGAGCACTTATCAACAGAGCAATGTTTTTATTTTTATTATATTTAATATGGAAAATGATAATTGTCGCGTAGAACCACAGGCACAGTTCTTTGGCATCATCATTATGTTATATTATGTACATATTGTTATTTAAAATTAAAATGTAATATTGACATGATTTTAAAAGAGCATCTACCCAGTTTCTTGACGATTCATCTCCGTAGAAACTGCTTTCAGATGTGCTTCTAAAATAAGTCTAATTGAATAAATAAATGGTTGAGTTTGAGTGTTTGGCCGGTTTTGTTATAAGTTTTAATAGGCTTAGACTCAAGTTTCGGGCTCGGCTCATTTGTTGGGTGTGGAATTAAAAGGTTTGAGTAGTTTCGTATTGTGGTGTATTGTTGGTGAGATGAATGAGTTGGAGGAAATGAATGTAATTGTTTGGATTCGTTGATTGGAATGTTGGGTATTAATGGTGCAATTGTATTTGTGTAAGACTGTGTTCAATTTCTGTTTAAAAATTCTTAGAAACAATAATCTCTATCTGTATTAATAACGTCATATATAACTATTAAAGCTTTATTTAAGTGGCGTCAGGATATATATTACTACTACAAATTATTATAGACAAGGTTCATTTAAACTTTATCTCTTAATGTACACATCTAAACGAAAAATTACGCAATTGCATCGTAAATTAAACCTAAACCTGCATAGAATCTACAGCAAACATTTATCTAGTAAACTAGTAAATCTCTGTGTGCCGAGTGCTCTGTGCGCGCTAATTAAAAACAAATTTTCCGTCTGTAATCAACGTCGAACGTTTGCACTAATTAGACTCCGGATAGGCTGTAATCGTGTTATTATGCAATTTACTTTTCTGGAATGTCCTGCTTTTTGCTGAAAGACGTGATATTTTATGTGATTTCGAAATTAAAGACGTTTTAAAGGATTTAAATATTTTATTAAGACACTAAAGAATACACGATGATTTAAAGTCTTGTGCCCGACAACATTTTTGCCAGATAACCTTACAGGGCTGAGCATAAATAGTAAATATATTAATAAAAAGATATAAATGAGTATATTGTTAAAAAAAAGACGTGTGGCACTCGGGGACTGCCGCGGTAAAGCTATTGCATAGCACACCTTCAAGCCACACCTCCGAGCCCGTCGGAGTGGGGAGCGTGAGGTTTTTTCGTTACGGAATTTCTCGATTCGGTCCCCGCGCTCAAGGCCCGCGATAGAAGCTAAGCAATAGCTTAATAAATTCTTAAAATTTCAATGTTACTATGAAGTCGTAAGTATAATAAAAATTAAAAATACCTGCGTAGTGCGTACCATGTTATTTACCCATTATTTCACGGTCACGGGAAAATTGATGACGTGATCATATCTCCTGTATATTTTCGACAACCTCTAAAAGCTGCACACACATCAACAAATCCTACATAATACATAGGTAATATCCCTTATAAACCACTGTCGAATTTTAATTATAAATTATTAATATCATGGAACCAAAACGACCCCATAAACGGTCTCTTAAGTGCCGCTACGGGTCTAAATAAGTAATAAAAATAAAATATATTTCACCAATGTTCCTAATCAGTGGAATAAATTTCCTAAATTGCGGCTTAGGCGATCCCGTGACTTCGATTTTACCAGTTTAGTATTTATAACGTAGAATTTGGTACCAACCAATTTATTTATACACAGCCTTTACAGTTTAAAAATATACTTATATATACTTATAATAATGTGTAATAATGTAAATTGTGTAATAATATAATGTAATGTGTAATAATTTAATGTTTAACCCTTGGCATGCCTGGTAGGGTCTGTCAGACCCACACCAACGCGCGAACCGTTGTAGTTCGTTTAAATTTGAATTTCGCGCCTCACCGTTTTTAGTAGCTGGCCACAGACATGTATCAAGATAGACTAAGCGAGTGTATGTACTTCCCGTGTCCAAACTAAGTTTATGAAACTTACTTGACGCTGGCCTACACTCAGTCCGCGCTTGCAGTTCGCCAAGGAAAGACGTGAAGCTGAATAAAGTAAAATGCCGAATTCTGCCGTTATAAATTGTAGAAACTCCACAGCTGTGAGTGGCCGAGTTAGCAGAGATGTTTCCTTCCACCGGTAAGTAATTTTCTAATCAGAATATGCACTATTTATTTTAAAATCAAATAAAGAATATCTGTGGAAAACGATCGTGACAAACACGGATACCAAATCATACGAAATGATTCGGAATACATTGCGGCTTTTACTTGGCACGGTAAAGATCGCGTCGTATGATAACAAGCAATGAATAGCGTCTTCTCATTTTTCTGTTCTCATTTTTCTGTCCAATTTCGTGGTTAGTGATGTTCATTTGATGCAACAGTTCTCGATTCTAATCGATTTTATAATCGAACAGAAAAATGATAATTTGAAGGAGCAATTTTTCAGAAAAAAAGGCATAGATTTTTTTTGTCATTTAATACGACTTGACCTAGAACTTTTAAGTATTTTAATACAAAGGTACTAAAAATAAATATTATGACATGGACGCCATTGGTTAAAGTGTCATCTTGGGAGTTTTTTAAGAAAACTCCTTATTGCTTAGACTATGTTTGTTTTTTCAGTTTTCCAAGTAACCCGAACATAAAAGGAAAATGGATCGATGCAACGGGACATAAAGATTGATTGATTGACAGTTTTATTACTTTCTTTCGATGGCCTCTCTAGTACGTAGTACATGGTAACTCAATGGGCATATGTAAGAAAAAGCTAAAACACATTAGTTTACTTGTTAGAATATTAAAAGGTTTATAACTTTATTTTATCATCCCTCTGTCTATGGTAATTATCATTTTTCTGTCTTGAATCGATTTAGTAATCGATTACGATTCATTTATTTGACTACCTTAGACATAGATCTAGTTTGATCTGATTTCTTTCGATTTACTTCGATGGGATAGGACGATACTAGAATCGCCGCGCGAGTGGCGGCCTAATCGATTTAGCGTAAAATGAAATTAACATCACTAAAAAGCGCTCGTGACGTCATAACGCGTCAAGGTCAGTACAAAAAATATGACACGCTTGGTTTTCATACAGATCGCGGTACTTGCGTTGTCTACTTATATATACATGTCTGTGTAGCTGGCCGTTACTAACCACGGAATACCCTCCGCCCACTTCCTCAGCCCGAGGCGAGCTATGAGCGTAAAAGGATGTGCTTAAAGTGCGTGCGGGTCCCACAGACCCCACCAGGCATACGGCGTGACTTTATATTGTAAGTATTTATTTTTCTTTTTTCTTATAAATATTGGAATTTGGCGTTAAATAATATTAGTTTGTACATTACATTATCCTATTTTATTGTTTTTTTCAGTTTAATCATGAATAAACAACTAACAGACGAGGATATAGCTAGTTAATTATTCTAAGAGTTGGATAAGGAAGACTTAGTTGCATTTGATTGAGGAGGAAGAAAATGATGCAGGCTCCACATCTTCGGATACTGAAATGGCCTCTGTCCATCCATTAGTACATTTGTGAGACAATTAGTTGTCACATTTGTCTTGACTACTCGATTTTTCCATGCGCAAAGTGTTACCAAACCAAAGCTTTACAAAGTGTAAATGCAAGTGATGAAGACTAATTATTTTTTTATTTAAACAAAGTATATGATAGTGCCTTACACTGGATTAAAGTCTGATTATGATCTCATTACTTTTGATACTAATTATATGTTAACAAAGTTACAGTCATGAAATGTTGCTTAAAAATGTGAGTTAAAGTTTAATTTCAAATATTTTAATAAAGTTGATTAATTTCTAATGTGATTTTTATTATTATCTCTTTTTTGCCCTTTAAGCATGCGTCTTGAATCATTAAATCACCTTACATAATAAAATTTATAGAAAAAAATACCATTTTAAAATCGGGGTCTGAGAGACCCACCAGGCATAGAGTGTAACTTATGCCCACCAGGCATGCCAAGGGTTAACCTTTCAGCGGTCGCACCCTTGCGCCGAACACAAGCAGTCGCGCGCGGTCTGTGATTCCGCAAATTTAAGTGTCTCGTTTGGGAAAACAAATGAATATTTCGACTTATTGTATAGCACATGATTAAAAAGAGGTCTTAAACATGTGACATAAAATAAAAACAACTTAATTACTCATTACTTCTTTTATTTGTACTTAATAGAACAAAGGTCTATAAAAACTCAATTTTTTTTACTTTGGGTGGAAATCACCGTTATAAATCAACATTAAACAAAACAAAATGGAATTTTCTTTTTTACAATTAACAACTTATAAACTTGACTATAATTATCTTAGAAATAAATCACATTCATCATCAATTGGCACTGTGTAATAGGAACTCTAAAATGACATCAATTTTTAGATCATATTTTTACGTAAAGTTCTAGAATAATCTAAATTATAATAAAATGAAATAAAGAAAACATACCTAAAAACTACTAATTTTTGTTTAGAATAACTATAATAAACTATTCGTCATTAGTGTCCATAATATCTACAGGAAATGAACATTCTCGGCATATAACAATCACATGTTCTAGACACATGTGTTTTCCACATTTGAAACAACTATACTTTGTTTTGCGGTTCTTTTTCCTATCGCAATAGTAACAACGACCTGCGACACGTAAAACTTGGTTTCCTTGGTCATTTTCAGAAATATTTATATCGGCTTCGGTTTAATTGCACTGGATTGTTCTGGAACACAATCGGTCGCGCGCGGAATCTGAGACCGCAAACACAAATAAGAAAGCACGTGTACATGCGACAAATGTCACAGGGCTACTGAGAGGTGCTACCTCACCCCCTCGAAGGTATCACGGAAGCGCAAGCGTCTATTGTTTACAGTTTCAGTATATTGACTAAAACAAGTTCGTTGCGGACTCAGAGACCGCGCGCGACCGCTGGAAGGTTAAAAATGTAATTTGTATTAATCTACATCTCTTAAAAATCAAATGTATTAGGTATGTAAAACTTATCTATTACTATATTATGCACGCAACCTCTTACACACTCTTACACCTACACACACACAAACACACTCACACTCAAATACACACTCACACACACACACACACTTGACTCACAACTTATAATGGCAAGTCTTATGGACGGGAAAGCGTCGATCGCCTATAGCACAGGTCTAGTACCTAGTTTAGGCGATTGTCGTGTCTCATGTATGTAAACTTTTTATAATGTGGGTCCAAATAAATATTTTCATTTCATTTCAAATATTTTCATTTCTCACTTAATAGTATTTTAACTTGAATTTTATTTCAAAACCATCTTCAGACTTAATTATTTTACATTTTAACCGACCACTTCCCTCTTTAAGCTCTCCTTTAAAACACAAAAGTAGGTGTAAATAATCGTCCAGGATAGATATCCTAATCTTAGGTTAGATAACCTGAATCTAAATTCTAGGCCATTGCCTCTCTGGGTATAATATATTAAAGGCTATAATCCCAAAAGCTCAAATTCTTCCACCTCCATAATTTTGTATAATGCTACCTGAGTTTGGCGCAAATTCTGGAATTTAAGGCACTTTCCTTTATAAAGAGGTGATATTTATTTGCTGGATAATTTCGACCTCACTATTATTTGTATTTGTGTACTCAAATCTTGAATGTAAGTAAACACTAGTTTGTTTTTCAAACTTAATGAAGGCGAATAATAATTAAAATAAAGCTTAATATATTTACAAATTAGACACTTGGTATGGGATTGAAAATGTGATTTCCAACTATTTCCTATATCCAAATTCTATTTTGAACATTTTACAGCGTGGTCACGGGCAGAACCAAGATGTTACATGTCTAGACGGTGAAAAAATGTATTTCTCGTATTGCTCAACAAAGATAAAATACTAACTAATACTATAGAAAATTTGATACAGTAATAAAATTATAAGCTTACGTCAACAATCGACTACGATTTATAAACAACTAGCTGCGCCCCGCGGTTTCACCCGCGTGGCTCCGCTCCTGTTGGTCTTATAGCGCGATGATAATAATATTATCATCGCGCTATAAGATGATATTATCATCTATATCATTCTATATAATATAGCCTACTGCCTATAGCCTATAGCAGCCTCGATAAATGGGCTATTTTTTTCAAATCGGACCAGTAGTTCAAACACACTCTTCAGCTTTATAATATTATTAAAGAAAGTATAAATAGATGAGCATAATATTACATAATTATAAAATAAACATTGTATCAGAAATTAAGAACGGAACGTGTTACCTATTTACGGCCAATGGTTATTACATTCCAATTAATATTCAAAACGACTGTGTAGATTTTGCGTAAATTGACACAAAAATAACATTCATATCCATTCACTATTTAATATTGTAAACAATATATTTACTTTAATATTATAAAGTTCTATTATAATATAATGAAATAATCGGATAAGGATCGATTTCTTTTTTAAATTTTAAAGGGTATAATTCCGTTGGTCATAGAATAGGTTTTAAACTGTTATAAAGGATGTCCTGATTGAAAAGAGTTTTCCAAGCTATTTACCTACTTATCTAGTAGTTATTCAATAAATAGGTATATTTAAAAACAATTAATCGCAAAAATATCAAACATTGTTATATAAATATTTCCCCTAAAGTATTGTGAATGTAACAATATGTGAATGTAGCTTGAATAAAAACAAAGAAATAATCGATATATCGATTAATCGATTGATTGATTGATTGATTGAATGATTGATCGATTATTGATTGATCGATTATTGATTGATCGATTATTGATTGATCGATTATTGATTGATCGATTATTGATTGATCGATTATTGATTGGTCGATTATTGATTGATCAATTCTTGATTGATCGATTATTAATTGATCGATTATTGATTGATCGATCGATCGATTGATCGATCGATATATCAAATGATCGATTGATCATTGATCAATTATTGATTGATCGATTATTGATTGATCGATCGATATATCGATTGATCGATTGATCAATTATTTATTGATCGATTATTGATTGATCGATTATTGATTGATCGAATGATTGATCGATCGATCGATTGATTGATTGAATGATCGATTGATCGATCGATATATCGATTGATCGATTGATACAATGATCGATTGGTAGATTGATCGATTGATCGATCGATTGATTATGAATCGATTTAGCTCAAAAATTAACTGCGCCGATTTACCCCCCGTGCAATTGGATGGAATTGTCATACCTTATAGTTCGAATGTAAAAAATCTCGGTATAACTTTCGATGAGGTTCTTTCTTGGGTGCCACAAGTTAAAACTGTCAGCAAAAGAGTATTTGGAGCAGCTAGCTCTTTAAAGCGGTTAAGTCATTTCTTGCCTATACCCACCAAAGTTATGCTAGCTCAATCCCTTCTCCTTCCCCTCTTAGACTACGCGGACTCTTGCTACACGAACCTCAGCGAAGATCAGCTCAATAAACTTGAGCGATTGCAAAACTTCTGCATCAGGTTTATATTTGGTCTTCGCAAATTTGACCATGTGTCTGAGTTTCGCAAGAAACTCAAGTGGTTACCTATCCGACTGCGTCGGAATGCTCACACTCTCCATCTCCTCTATTCCATCCTTTTTAATCCCTGTACTCCTAGCTACCTAAAATCCAATTTCCACTATCTTGCTTCCGACTCCTACACACTCCGTTCCTCTAATAACTTTCTTCTTCGTTTCCCTGTGCATGGCACTAAATTATACGGTACATCGTTTACGGTATCTGCAATCCGCTTATGGAATGCCCTTCCGGAACCGATTCGACGCGCCCAGACGTTAGGATCGTTTAAAAAGATGCTGAAAGACTATTATCTATCTATATAAGTTTGTCTATGTATATTATGTTTATGTAATTATGTATGCAATATATTCAATAAGTATGTATGAATAATATATTTAGTATAATATATGTTTAGTATGTTTATGTAGGTATATATACTGTATATGTATATATTATATTGTAGTTATATACATATAGTGTTTTATGTATTATGCTTTGTTTTAATTCAGTTTTTTTTTTCTTTTTTTAACGTTATTATTGCTTATTGGCTACCTTAAGTTATAATTTGTCCTTTGCCTGAAGGTTGCCTGGCAGAGATGGCTTTGAGCCATAAGGCCGCCGTTTGTACATTTTAAATGGTTTTGTTTTATGTACTTTCATTGTAATATGTTGTACAATAAAGAGTAAATAAAATAAAATAAATAAATATAAGGGCTAAAAAAAAATCCGTCTTACGCTTTTTCGATCAGGCCACGTGTCCTGACGCGAGTTAAAGATTTTATACCCAACGCCGCTAAAGAAGTTTTCACTTCAAAAAGTTATTGTGGGTTATCCATAAGAGATAGACATATACCATCGCGGACTTTTCTGTAGAACTTTTCAATGTGTATAATACTTAGTACAATATTTTGATAAAACAGCATGCGTTTGCAATGTAAGCGGAAAAAATGTAACTATTTACGACATCACATTAGAAACCTCAAAAATAACAGTACTTCTCCACTATTTAATGGATATGATTATACATATAAACCTTCCTCTTGAATCACTCTATCTATTAATAAAAACCGCATCAAAATCCGTTGCGTAGTTTCAAAGATTTAAGCGTACAAAGGGACATAGGGACAGAGAGAGCGACTTTGTTTTATACTATGTAGTGATCAGTGAAATTACATCTACTAAAAATAACATACAAACTTCCACAATATCCATCATTGAAGTGAGCAGTCGTTTCAAAACACAACAAAATTAATTCAACGAGACGCCAAGCTCAGGAGATTAATCACGCACATTAGCAATATCGGTTTCATCGTTTGTCATAGCTGCAGCGGGCATTTGTTATACAGATGTTCTAAATTGTTGCGGGTATAATTACAATTTTCTACCGCTAATTTATGAGCGCCGTCATTCCGCGTTGAGCGGTCGACGCGCACGCACGCGTGTCAAATGTGTCGTGAGTTAATAATTGGCAGAGATGGATGGTATGGTGAGAGTTATTACATGCTCATTGACAAGTTGATCACATTAGGGTTGTTAGTTATTTAATATGTTACAGATAAACTAGTAGAAATTACGCCGCTTCAAGGAAGGGCAAAGTGATACCAGAAAGCTGATTGAAGATTTGTTTGCACAAACAAATCGTTTATTTAGTAAAATGATAAATTACTCACTGCTTACAGTATATTTTGTACTGCACAGCATCTCGAAAACTACCATTTTTAAAACATTTTTTTTTTGACAATTGAAAACAATAAAACAAATTATATTGAGTTAAGTTCCACAAAAATATATCACCTTTAAGATAATTTTAAAACATTTCTTGTATATTCCATTATATAGTTAACAATGAAATTTGTATTAAGTCTAAATTGGCCCTTTCTTACAAGAGTATCTACTAATTAAGCATGTAGTAATTAGAGACCTGAGTAATGTAAATGAATTAATTAGAAGGTTTCTACTCATTAGAAGATAACAAAACTAATGTATTTTGTTAGAATTCGCAATTTAATGTAAAATTACAACATTACAAGTATTAACTCTAAAGTCAACCAAGTAATACTTGCGAATAATTTTGATATGCGTTAATGTCTTTCATTATTATCTATCTTTTCTTATTTATTTATTAAAATATGAACATACATTTATTGAAGTGATTTTTTTAGGCGCGTTGAGAGTAAAATTTCAAGGTCACGACATGGCAATACCGTCACGTCATGAAGTAAGGCGACGATTTTGGTCTTGAATTGCTTATCTTTGAATCTTGCGAAAGAAGTTTCGCTTCTGACACGTATGCTCGGCACGCACGCTCTTTTTTATTAATATGTAGTTTTTTCTTTCGTTATTATAATATGTTGCGTATATTGGTGTATTTCTATCTTTCTGAATATTTAAATTTATAATAAAATTTATAATTTAGCGTAAAATAAGCAAAGATAGAATCACGTAATCATTCAAGCGAAAAGTAGCACAATTAAAACGAACATCTCTTTGAAAGTCGCGAAGTTTAAACGATGTAGGATCTTATAAGTTGCTCAGATAAAATTTATGCTGTTACAAGAATTTTATAGGTGGAAAGTTATAACAAGTCGCAATGGGAAGTTTCTCGTATTTGTAGGAAACTTTGCATGTAAGTATGTATGTTCTTCGATCGTAAACTGATCATGTATTATGCTACTATTCTCACGATATTAATATTAGGACTTATCTATGCTAATATTATAAGGCTGAAGAGTTTGTTTGTTTGAACGCGCTAATCTCAGAAACTACTTATCCGATTTGAAAAATTCTTTCAGTATTAGATAGCCTATTTATCGAGAAACGCTATAGGCTATATATCATCATGCTAAAACTAACAGGAGCGGAGCTACGCGGGAGAAACCGCGAGGTGCAGCTAGTTTAGTATAAAAGTTTATGTAGGGACAAATTTTGTGTAACCCGTTGTCTGTGTATTTTTGTGGCAAATAAACTCGATTTTTATGTTACAATATTTGATTTATATTTTTTAAAGTCAGTATTAAATTATTATGAAATATAATAAAAACTACGTTAAAAACGACCGACTTCAAAAACGGAAAAGTAAAGAATAAAAAAGATTTGATATTATTAATTACTACATACATTTTGACGACGCGGTTGGCGCAGTGGTAAAGCAACTGCCTACTGAGCCGACGGTCCCGGGTTCGATCCCCGGTCAGGGCAAATATTTGTGTGATGAACTCAATTATTTGTTCTTGGGTCTGGGTGTTATTATCTATATATGTATTTATTAAAATATTATATTTATCGTCGCCTAGTACCCACAACACAAGCCTTAATTGAGCTTACTGTGGGACTAGGTCGATTTGTGTAATGATGTCCTATAATATTTATTTATTATTTATTATTTATTTACATATTATTTAGATGGTGGATTTACTAAATAGGTTTGATGTCGGTGCACGGGCTTAATACTAAGTACTTAGTGCTTGGCACCGACTTCAAACCTATTTAATAAATAGCACATCTAAATAATATGTAGTCATGTTATTCTCCCTCTTTCCTATCAAACACAATTCCCTTCAGTCACCTAAACCAAACCCTATTTAAGACCACCACAAAGAACAATAGCTATTATAAACTTTCACCTTCCGGAATGTATGTAATCGCGAAATCTTTGCTTTAGCCATTCTTCCCTACCCATGTCATGACGTAATGTGTCTACGTTGACCCATTTGTTTTTGGAGTGTTAAGATTTATAATCTTTAAGCGCGTCACACACGGTGAAGATACTATAATATTTTATCTTAAGATACTGTTATATTTTATATTACAGTATCTTAACGCAACCGGTATCAGCGTTCGGACCATCATTTTTCTTTTTGTCATTGCGTACTAAGACCCCTGTAGAACCGCCATCCTGTTACAAATGACGCAAAATTTTGTGGGTCATTTGTAACAGGATGGCGGTATAGTATCTGCACCGTGTGTGACGCGCTTTATTCTGTTATAAATGTGAATATGTCATGGTTTAACTGCATTATAGTAGAGATAAATATTGTAAGAGAAATTAACAATTGTTGTATTTATTGTTTACTAGCTGTGCTCCGCGGTTTCACCCGCATTGCTCCGCTCCTGTTGGTCTTAGCGTGATGATATACTTAATACAGCCTACCGCAATAAATGGACTATCTAACACCGAAAGAAATTTTCAAGTCAGACCAGTAGTTCACAAACTCTTCAGCTTTATAATATTAGTATAGAAGATGTGATTAATTATTGTTGACTAGCTTTCCGCCCGCGGCTTCGCCCGTGTTTTCAAACAAAAACCCGTTCCCGTAGGATTTCCGGGATAAAACCTATCCTATGTCCTTTCTCGGGTATCAAAATATCTCTATACCAAATTTCATGCAAATTGGTTCAGTAGTTAAGGCGTGATTGAGTAACAGACAGACAGACAGAGTTACTTTCGCATTTCTAATATTAGTATGGATTAATAAATTCATGAAATTATTGTCACTGATCCTTGCTAAGTGTACACAGTTCGATTTATATCTGTTTAAAAAAGCATGTTTAAATAAGTTGTTACTAATTATAAGAGAAAATTACTCTATTATGTGCGGTAACTATAATATAATTAAGTAAAACTTTCGCAAAGTTATCACGAAAACCATAATACTATGAACTCATAAATAAAAAATGTGGAAGCTCATAACAAGCACTAAACATGTAAATTAGCCTACTTTAAATAAAATTGGCTCCGAAATAAGCGGTGATAGTGGTACGTAAACTTTAGTTACGGTTCAAAGTAAATTTATAAATACGGAATTATATATATAAGTGTTTCACATTTTTTTGTGAGTTTATTTGGAGATTGTTAAAGAACTAGCAATAATTTATATTTTTTGGTTTTATGGCATTCAAATGCTTTATAAATATAAATTTATAAAGAATAGAAAAAATTCGATCACGAGGCGGGACTCGAACCCGCATCCTTCGCGCCATTCCGGGGCGGAGGGCGGGCAGGCATCCGCCCCGGAATGGCGCGAAGGATGCGGGTTCGAGTCCCGCCTCGTGATCGAATTTTTTCTATTCTTTATAAATTTATAACTAGCAATAATTTCAAAATTAATTCACAAGTAGTCCAACTAATATTATTAATGCGAAAGTAATTATGTCTGTCTTTATGTCGGTCAATCTGTCTGTCTCTTCTTCACGCCTAAATCACTGAACTGATTTTGATAAAATTTTGTACGAAGATAGTATGAGACCTGACCTTTACATTGGCTTGATTTTATTGACGAAGTCCCATGAGAACGAGAATTATGCAGGCTTTCCTTTGACTACGTGGGCTGGCGAAAAGTTTTTAATAAAGTATCATTACCACCCAAAATAGACTATATTTCTTTCAACCTGGGCAAAGGTTGGCAAACAGACAGCTATTAACATTTTCCCTTTAAACCGGGCAAAGCCGGGACAAACAGCTAAGTCGTAATAACACGCTACTTTACTAGCCCCTGTCTACACCGATGTCCGAAGCCAGATCCATATTATATAGCTTTATAAATATTCAGCATGCAGGCTGGATGTGGAATCGTCCTCGTTAAACTAATTTCATGGTGAATTTTGCCTGGGAAATTTAGTTTTATAGAAGGAATTGAATTGAATTATTGTTTAAATAAATCATGATTGAATAGATAGGGTGTATTTCTGTGTTGATAATATAACATTACTAGCGGTCCGCCCCGGCTTCGCCCGTGGTACATATGAAAAATAGATGTTGGCCGATTCTCAGACTTACCCGATATGCACAGAAAATTTCATGAGAATCGGTCCACCCGTTTCGGAGGAGTATGCAGACTAACATTGTGACACGAGAATTTTATATATAAGAAGATTATCAAATAATTATGTTAATACCTATAGGTATAGGTTGTGAAAAATAGGGATTCAAATATTAGAAGACTTAATTACATTCAAAAATTCACACATTTAAGTGTTTGAAATATAGTAGTTTCACTTTTATAGAGATTTTTATACTTACGTGCAGTTAAAATAAAAAAAAAAGTTTTTTACTTTTAAACTATTTAAAAATAATACTAGCGGTCCGCCCCGGCTTCGCCCGTGGTACATATTTCGCATTAAAAGGTAGCCTATGTTCTTTCTCAGGGTCTAAAGATTATCTGTGCCAAATTTCATCAAAATCGGTCCAGTAGTTTATGCGTGGAAACCATACATACATACATACATATTACATACATACAAACCTTTCCTCTTTATAATATTATTATTAGTATAGATTAACAACTCAATTTATTAATGTAGTTAATCCCAATATACGCAAAAAATGCTATAACAATACGTAACCTACAAATTGTAATCTATCTGGGGGCACGGTAGTGCCCCCGCCAAGACGAGCCAAGCGACTACGCGCACGGGCACTACCTACCTTTTCTCGAAGCGCTTCGACGTTTTTTTGAACCCTCATAACTTGGGTTTGGATTATGCTAGATCAACAAAATTTTCGGGATATATTGTCAATAGCGGACTTATTGAACATATTAAGTTTTAATTACATTAGCTTTTATACTTCAGATTTTATTTATATCTAAAAAACGCTAATTTCGTCACTGACTCACTGATGATCATCAAAATTCTTAAGGTATTTCCTAATGCCCTAGAAAGCTGAAATTTTGTATGTAAGCTAGTATTAGCACACAAACAACAAAAAAATTATAAAACTTGTAACTTTCATCCCCCAACCCCTTAAACTAGGGGATGGGAGTTTGTATGAGACCTGTAATTTTAAATTAAATTTTGATGACGCTAGAGGTCTAATCTAATAATCTAAAACTTGGTTCCCCTAGATATATATATGTATAGGTACTCCTTGTTAAAAAAAACTTTAAAAATTTAATCGACATATATTGAGACATATACTTCAGATCAGATCATATAAATATGAATGAATAGAAGTGTTGCGAACGTCTCCTGCCTCTTACGTCCACACAGTAGCTAAAAATAAAAAATAAAATTGTTACAAACAACTTACAAAAAGAAATGAAATCCCACCAAAAACATTTTCATGTAAAATGTTGCCAAGACGAGTCCATATGACTCGCACTGTCAAAAAGTTATCAGATCTCATGTAGAGCCAAGCTTCTAACACTACACGCCCTAACTCTACAAGGCCTAACTTCACAAACTCTACACCTTAGTCAAAATATGTGGCTTGGCCGTTCGTTACTACAAGAACTATTGTATAACACAAAAGTAATGAACAGTGAATTAATTTTTCACCTTACGCCGATGTGAATGTCCTTGTTATTTCTGGGAATCATGTTTTTATTTATTAGTTGTTTTAATATACGAATTCGAGTGTAATATTAGAATAATAAAATATACACAGGGATTTACACATAATAACAAAAGGTCTTACCATCAATTGGCTGTGTAATAAAAACAAAATAATTTTAATACACAACAATTTTAATAGGTAGTTATATTTTTGTTACGATATTGGGGCATAGACTCATCCCTACTTCCCTACTAATATTATAAATGCGAAAGTAACTCAGTCTGTCTGTCTATCTGTCTGTCTTTTACGCTTTCTCGCTTAAACCTCTCAACCGAATTTGATGAAATTTGGCACAGACAATCTTTAGACCCTGAGAAAGAACATAGGCTACGTTTTATTGCGAAAAAACACCAAGCGGGCGAAGCCGCGGGCGGAATCTAGTATCATATAAATATATCCCGAAAATATGTATCGTATTTTTTTTCGAATTTGTATATAAGCACGATTTTTTAAACTAAAGTCAGAAGAAGTTTTCTTTATTTCAGCTTTATATTAGCTTACGGCCTAAGCTTACGGCAATCAGATTTTCCATAAAGATCTCACGTATACGACCAGCGTTCAAAATAAACAGCTACACTTACAGTTACTAAGTGCATTACACTATAAAATAAGAATACAAGAGAATTCTCAGAAAATAATAAGATAAGAACGTGTACTGTAGACGTGAAAAGGCATTGAAAAGGTAAACAATTCTTACCACAGAGCTTACTATTCTTATGAACAAGAATGTATTGTGTGATGACAATGTACACTACTGTCTTGTGCGTTGTACTGTATTTTGTTATGTCGATAAAATTGAAGCTCGAGCATTTGTATAACGTATAGACTAGCTTTCCGTCCGTGGCTTCGCCCGCTTTGTCTAAAGCTTAATAAATCATAATCTAAAACCTTCCTCTTGAATCACTATAATATCTAGTATTTTCTAGTGTTTGATTTTACGCGAGTTTATTAAACATATAGAAATTAAACATTTTAACGAATTTTAAACGCGATTTATTCATTATATACGGGGAGACTGACGTGATCACGCTCGCTGCAAAGTGTCCGAAACGTCGGGAAAGTAATATAATAAATCGCGTTTAAATCTTTAATTTCTAAATCCTATATCTATTAAAAATGCATAAATATCCGTTGAGTACTTAGTCTCAAAGATCTAAGCATACACACAGACATAAAGACAGACGCGGAAAATACTAACTGTTATTGTTTCGAAGCCAGAAAAATCTGAAAAATAATTATTTCTATACATATTCACTTTAAACATCATATATCGTATTATAAATTGGAAATTTAACTTTAACTCCGTCCGTCTGTTACGAATCAATTTTGATAAAATTTTAGGCAGATAGCATCGAGGATTGAAATGTATACAGTTATCGCACGAAAAGCGAAAATCTAGTCATTAATAAATACATTAACGTTTATGGTAGAATTAAAATACATTTCTATTCGAATTAAGTTTTTCTAATCACGTTAAAATACGCTGTAAATACTCAAGAAATACAAAATTAATAAACAAAGATACTTACCATTTATAGCTATGCCAAAACCATTGTCATCTTCGCTTGTGAATAGAAGAATTTGCAATCAATCAAAGTGGAATCGAGATTGGGAATACGGTGTAAAATATGAGAGATTCGAAATCAATGAATCATCTCGCTCTAGAGTTAAATCGGTCAAGTGCTTATAAGAACGTTCGAGAATTGTACCCGATTTTTAATCCCAGTGCAGCCATTTTTGAGCGAATTTCTTTACTACTATTATGTACGTAGGAATGTAATTATTATAAGTAAAAAAAAAAAGATTAAGCAGGGTGAAACTTCGATTGATAATATTGCAATAATGAAAATCCGTTAATGTACAAAAATATATAAATATGTGTAACATGAAAATACATCGTTAAAAGGTTCTGAAGGCGTTTTAAATCGCTTGTTATTGCATGCATTGTAGTTGTCTGGAAGAAATCCCCTTCCAGACAACTACAATGCAAAGGCAAGATGCATTGGAAAAGAGGTGTAGTATGTAAACCTTTATAAATAGACTAGAATATTTTCATAAAAGTATTTTTTACCCACCTGAATGACACTCTAAAGTATAAGAAAACAAAATATATTTGTAAAATCTTATTGATTTTATCGGCCTTTTAAAATCTAAGTCCTTAACACAAGCTTGGTAATTCTAAACAAATTTGAATAGCCCAAAAAACGATATTACACAGATTCATTCAAGCAACAAATTGAAGTATTAAAATATAAAATACTCCATTAAAATACGAGTACAGTAATTTCCATACAAACCCTTTTCATTCATACAAATAGGTTTTGGGAATTGTGAAATGAAGCAACAAGGTCATGGGTCGGAGTTGCGAAGTCGAAAATTTAGTTATGTTTTCAGTTCTAAGCTTTTATTGGGTTTTCGTTTGAAATTTAGTGGAAAGTTTTGATTGGTTACAATTAATAGTGCCAACGTTTACGCAATTTCATTTTATGTAACAATGTTGGCCAAAATTATAAATGTGAATGTAGTTCGATTCAGATAGTAAGTTGTTAGACGAGATATGTATGCACCCTGTTTGTCCTGTAGTTAACAAGTATTTTATTTGCTACTAGCTGTGCCCTGCGGTTTTACCCGCAGTGCTCCACTCCTGTTGTTCTTAGCGTAATAATATATAGCCTATAGCCTTCCTCGATCAATGGGCTATCTAACACCGAAAGAATTTTTCAAATCGGACCAACAGTTCCTGAGATTAGCGCGTTCAAACAAACAAACTCTTCAACTTTATAATATTAGTATAGATTTGAGACACAGCCTTCACTATCGCAAATATAATATGTAACAATCTACTTTATAAAATTATCATGTCGCAGTGTTTGAAGTTAAACTCCTCAGAAATGGCTCGACTGGTTCTCATGAAATTTTATGTGCATATCCGGTAGGTCTGAGAATAGGACGTCTATTTTTCATAGCCCTAATTGATAAGAGAAAGAGAGAACAATTTTTGCAGGGAACAATTTTAGCTAGTAATATAGTAAATTTGTATAGTCAACATATTTATTACTAGCTTTCCACCCGCGGCTTCGTCCGCGCAGTCAAAGAAAAAACCGCATAGTTCCCGTTCCCGTGGGATTTTCGGGATTGCGTCATTTTTCCGGGATAAAAAGTAGCCTATGTCCTTTGTCGGGTATCAAAATATCTCTATACCAAATTTCATGCAAATTGGTTCAGTAGTTAAGGCGTGATTGAGTAACAGACAGACAGATAGAGTTACTTTCGCATTTATAATATTAGTATGGATAGTATGGATTAGCTAAGCAAATTTGAAATATTAAAGAATTAATGAACATCGAATTATGAATGATTTGATACGTAAGTGTACATGTGTGTTTTAATTTTTGATGAGATGGATTAAAATTACTGTTTGACATTTTAATTGAATTGAAATTGAATACATTGTGACGTTGCTAATAATATGATGAATTTAGTAGCAGAGTGTGTAAGTTATTTCATTATACATTCAATAGAATAAGTTATCTATTCTGATTAAATTTTGGCGAACGTTTGAGGCAGTAGTTGATAATTTTATTTTTAGTGATTAAAAGTGGCCATATAGATATCGATAAGTAAAAAATTTTCTGCATGTCTTATGTATGTTAAAAACTATAATAAAGTCTATTTCTGTATTATTTAAATTGTGTATTAAAAAGGTTCTTTGTATATATTAAGTTCTATGTAGCATTTCTTCGTAGTAATGCTACGAATCGCTACGCGGCGTAGCTGTCTACGGAATCGTAATAGGTTTCTTTTTATACATATAAAATATAGCATAGACGGTATACTACTATATAAATAAGTCCCTTATTCGTACATTCGCGACAAATTATCAGGTCACGTAGATGAGATATTTTTCATACAAATAACATGTGCATTCAGGCTCAAAATTAAACATTCGCTACGTACATTGTAAAAATGTATTGTTACATGCGATTGTCCTCAAAACGTCGCACGCGGGATTAAAATGTGTATTTTGTGAGTTATGGAACTCGCTTAACAATATAGTTTTTATGGTTCCGTGGGTGCGCGGGTACAGACATGAATGAAGCTGGGACTTTTATTGTGGGCTCTAGTATGGTTGGAAGGACGATATTTTGAATATACATTACCAAACTCACGAAAATAGCATCTATTTTTTTTATGAATCGCCTAGTGCAATTTTAAATATTTAAGTATATTATTTTTGCCATTGTTGGCCAGGTAAATGATTTGTTATTTAAACTCTAATAATATTATCTGGCTTGTGTCTCTGGACTGCGAATAGAATAGACTTGTGTTGATTATTATTTGCATAGTGAATATTATGATATCGATTACGATCAGTCGCAAAATAGAAAATGAAGAATTCATTCGAAACTATTAAAAAATAGCATATGACAATAATTTATCTGCGATGTGTTTTGTGTTTTATTTTTCTTACGCTTTACCAAAGTGCCTTTACTCTTATGAAGTTAACTTGAAAAAAGGCACAAATGAAAACGATATATTCTAATCTCACAAAAATAATAAGTCATCTAAATTACTGAACGGTTACCTATGTCATCCATCATGTCGATGATTTATGATAAATGGAAACGTTCGGAAACAAGCCTCATTTAATAGGATGACAGATTTTTACGAGCCAAAAAAAGGTGCAAAAGTTTTTAGATTTCAATTATGGTTGGTCAGATTAGTGTTTATTTATTGGAGTAAAGTTTGTTTGATAGAGGTGAAGTTTAATGGCATTTGTAACTTTTGTTTGAACAATGTTTGTTTTGAAATTTCCCATTCAGGGTCTAATGTTTTGAATTAAATTACAAAATGATCGAAATGTTGTTAGGATGTTAAAATCTTAGTTCTTTTAGTCTTAACTGATATTAGAAACAGTTTACAAGTACCTATACTTTTGAATGGTTGTGTTGAAACGATTAGACAAATTATTTTACCATCAGTAAGCTACATTATTACTGAGTGACATAGGCTATTTAGGCAAGTCTATAAGATAAAAAAGTACACACGTAAGAAGTGAAACTTAAAAATAAAACTAAAAATAATTTACTATATGCAACTTTACAAAAATACGTCGAATCACGCGTGGTAAAGAAAAAGATGGTGCGTAACGGAAAAATGTCACGCGTAACGAAAAAAAGTTACACAAAATGTTTTTCCAACCCCGATAAAGAAGTTTCACTTCAATAATATCCATCTCCACAAATTCGCATTTATAACATTAGAAGGATAGGATTCCCCCACGCGTATCCCAAAAAAGATCCAAATTGTCGCATTCTCCTCAATCTATAATTGAATTTCAACATGTCACGTTTCGTTTAAACGCACACGTGTTCCAAATATGAATTTTCAAGGGGAATCTGATTGATCTTCCCAGTTCCGAGGGTTTCAAACGAAAACTCATAATTTATTATGGTCCTGTAAAGTTTCAATCCCTTTCTGACCGCTCACTCAAATAAGTTCGACGTTTGATGTGTTTAAGGATTCACTATTGTTTGGTGCAAGTTATAGAGCGTGATCAAATTATTAGGAAGAGCGGAACCTCCTGACACATGCATTTATTTGCTTAGGAGTGTTCCAATCATGAATTAGTTTAAGACCTAATGTAATATGATTGAAATAAATAATTTGTTTGAAATATTGAAACGTATTATGCAATGTATTTAGTGTTAAACTAAATAATGATTTAGCTTGTGTACACTACAACAGTTGATCAATGTATTTAAACTACATAAGATTTAAATCGATAATTTGAAACACTGATACTGACTCATCTTAATAAATCTTTTCTTCAATAAAGGTCATCTATTGAGACTAAGGTACCACTTCCTATTCTAAAATGGGACCAACAATTTCCTATAAAAAAAACTACGCCAATCAGTTGCAACCCACACATTTATTAAATAAACGGAGAATTGAGAATGTCCTTCGTTTTTGTGAACGTCCTTCGTTTTTGTGAACGTGGGTTAAAAATTGTAACTTTATTAATCAAAATATAGAAGCCTGAAAGTAGAAAGAGGAAAATGTTTGTCATTCTTTTGTCATGATCTTTTTTGTTAGAAATATTATCATTTTATAAGCATGATAATGATATCTAATAAAAACAACTGCTTTATAAAAAATCTTACCAAATAAAACGAAAACCAATTATATTAAAATCAACTATTTAAAACTTAAATAAGTAGAAAAAGAAATATTGAGTTTGTATTCAAAATAATTATAATCTACACTAATATTTTAAAGCTGAAGAGTTTGTTTGTGTGTTTGAACGCGCTAATCTTTGGAACTACTGGTCCGATTTGAAATTTTTCAATGTTGATAGCCCATTTATAAGGCTATAGGCTATATATAATATTATATCATCACGCTAACAACAACAGGAGCGGGTAAAACTGCGGGGCACAGCTAGTTGTTTTATAAAATGGCAAAACCTGTTAAATAAATTAGCGTTTTACGTTATTAATACAAGTTTGATATAATTTTTTTAAGTCAATAAATTATTCACGTTCAATTAACAAAATCGGTAGAGCCGCTTAGAATATTTAATTTTGTTTATTTTACAATAACTTCACGCCTTATTAGGCACAGTTTTAGGTTTCAAAGCCTCCATTCAACTTAGACTAAGTTTATTCATTTAGATTTAGAATAAATAGATTGTAAAATTTTGTAATTACAAAACTTTTAAACGATTTCGTTAATTTATTAATTTGTTTCGTTAAATTTCATTTTCATTTTTATTGTGTTAGTGTTAAATATCAAGTGAATATCGTAGTTTGTGTTAATATTTATAGGAATAGGATGGACAGGAGGACAATACACTCGATAATTATAATAAATAGTTCCTACTATAAAGGTGATCATAAATTCGTGCTGTACTAGAAAGAGAGTTACTAAAATCTCTTTTAAGTTATTGCATAGCTTCTATCGCGGGCCTTGAGCGCGGGGACCGAATCGAGAAATTCCGTTACGAAAAACCTCACGCTCCCCACTCCGACGGACACGGAGGTGTGGCTTGAAGGCATGCTATGCAATAGCTTTATCGCGGCAGTCCCCGAGTGCCACACGTCTCTTTTTCTCTTTGTTACAATTCACAACTAAATAATCCAACTATAAACGGATGTAGATAAAACCTTGTTGTTAATACTTTATTTTATTCTGCTATGAAAACGAAACTTCAAACGCCGACCAAGCGTTAGCACAGCAATTGCTTCGCGAGGCTGCTCAATCTATGAAGCCTTCACAAATATCAATAAACAAAACTAAACAACTACCGAACGCATCATATTTCTTCCATCGAAAAGCAAAACAAAGGGGGCACTTACAAAAAATCCATTTACAATCCATTGAGGTATTATTACTACGTATAGAGAGGACACTACGAACAAAATTTGTGCGACAAGCGCGGCGACGTGGGGCGGCTAGTGGGTCATACACTTTGTAGATATTCTGCCTCTTATTACTTATAAATTCAAACCAATCAATGTAACAAATAAATATTGTTTATCTTATTAAAAAAATATGAATAAACTGATCAATTTAAACCAATCAATGTAACAAAAAAATGGACGATTGACTCTAACTCGTGTTACAAATAGTGAAGTAGCGATGTCCTCTCTAGTACGTTGTACATAGTAACTCAATGTTACAACCCACCTCGAGCACTCCATCAGGTAAACAAAAAACATTCCCACTATCTTCATTCAATTTTATCGTCCCAAGATCGTAGCACTTGCGATCCTTATAAAATATTCAAATAAGTTTTTGTTGGTACTTCGCTTCCTTATATATTCCCTTTGAATGTCCAGAACTTTGGAGTTCCGTTAGAGTGTAAAATATTATGCTGGTTTTGTAAATCTTGTCTTTGTGCAAAGTTTTATTTGGAGTTCGTGATTGAGGATGTTTTTGAACTCGGCGAGTGTAAATCATCTTTGATATAATGTTATGGTAACTGATAATGGTAGTCGCTTGATAGAAAAATAACCCTAAAAATATGTATGACTTAAATTAAATATTCATCATAACTACATACGAGTAGTATAAAATAAAGTCGTTTTCTGTGTCTTTATATTATATAGTATCTTTAAAACCACGCAACGGATTTTGATGCGGTTTTTTTTAATAGATAGAGATTAAAGAGGAAGGTTTAAGTATATAATTTATTAGGTTTTAGAAAAGCGGGCAAAGCCTCAGGCGGAAAGCTAGTACCTATTTTAATAAAATATAAATTAAAATAGTTAATTTATGTCAGATTAAACAAATCACCTATTATTCCTTCGTGATAAAAATCATATGAAATACATTGAGTGTTTGATCCACAATTCCCTAGTGGATATATTTAATTCTCTTCGCGATTATTTCAATAGAATCCCACTCAGCCTGTTATCGATTTCAGCACCCTACATTTTGCAAACACAGCTGTTTGAAACACTCACACACACACGCATATATATTTTATTTATACTATAGGTTCGTTCAATCGTACATCTTAAATATACAATACTAGCGGTCCGCCCCGGTATCGCCCGTGGTACATATTTACGTTTTCTCTACATAAGAACAATCCTCGTATTTAAAAAAAGAATTATAGAAATCGGTCACGCGTGATGCCGTGACCAAGGAAAACGTCTTTCATTTTTATATGTATAGATTTATTTATAAGTTTTAAATAATAAAAACAATACATTTTCATGTCTGTTTGTTGTATTATCAATATATTTTACATAAGTGTGTTTTTATTTGACTTTTACTTTAAATTAAAATACAAATGTTATTATTAATTTATTTAAACACCTATGACGTCACAACATGTCGCTGAATCACTCCTATTCTTAATTGGATCGCCATTTTGCGTTCAAATTTCGTCCTTACTCGCTCTAATGTCGTAATAAACATTATTAACACAAAGACCGACCCAATTACCTCATGAATGTAATTAAGTTAGCCGCTGCACCCGGCTCGGTCGATAAGTTTGTTTTTAATTATTCCTAGAGCCAACTTGTCAACTTAACAAGAGTGTTTACTTGTAATTAGCACTTGAGTTTGAGAAAGGGTGGTGTGGTTAGTATGTTTTAATATAGGACATTTTATAATATTAATGCACTAATAATATAAAGACGAAAGAGTTTTTTTTCGTTTTTTTCCTAAAATCGATAATTACTATCGATTTACCAAATTGTTACCGAAGGTAATAAATATATCCTATTAATATTATAAAGGCGAAAGTTTGTATGGATGTTTGTTACTCTTTCACGTAAAAACTACTGAACCGATTACAATGAAATTTAGCACACTTATAGAAGGTAACTTGGATTAACATATAGGGTAGGTTTTATCCCGGAAATCCCACGGGAACGGGAACTATGCGGGTTTTCCTTTGAAAACGCGGGCGAAGCCGCGGGCGGAAATCTAGTTATATTATAAAACAAAAAAAAAATGTTTGATCTGCTAAAAACACTGTTTTTAATTATACAACATGGTGTTTGAATGAATTCGATTTTTTACGTAAAATATAATATATTTTGTCGTACCTACTTTAAAATACGTACTTCATTTGAATTATATAATAAAAGATAAAGCTTATTTAATATTCTAAATTCAATTGGTATTTGAATATCGTTCGAGAATATTCCCTTTCAAACATTTTCTCTTTACGAAGATTCGTAGTAAACAGCTCGTTTACTTCATTCAATTTGAAGGAAGTCTAAAATGCATAAAATCCTTTATTACTACCTACCTGATCTAACTATGTTATGATTAAAAATATTATCCAGAACATAGCAGAAATTCAGTAACTGAAGCAACAAATTCATCACACAAATTCATCGCAGTATCAAATAATAGAATTATGTAATTATGTATGTATGAAATTTGTATATTGCCATCTTAGATTAAGGATTGGTCTCCGCGCGCGCGCTACGACTAGATACCGCCCCACCTAAAAACAATAGCTCTGTGAGTGCGGCAACTCATTTCTGTAGTGTGTGTTAGGCAATTTGTAAAGACGCTAGTGTGTGTGAAGAATTGGGCTGCCAGCTACATAAATTTTACCCCATAAATGGGAAATCTGGCATCTTGGAAAGAAGTTTGAAAAATATTTTTTTTCATCCTGACCTGGCCGGGAATCGAATCCATGAATATGCAACTCAAATCCACTTGCGACACTATTATACTATAGTCATAAAGGTTGTTTAAAAGTAAAAAAGCGGAAATAAAAAAAATAACATATTATATGAGTCAGTTAAACATAGTTAAACAGAAATAAATTATTGTTATAATCCTTTTTATACATGTGTTAGTAATAGTATTGAAAAAAAAAGTTCAAATTATTGCTAAAAGATTTCCTCAACCACGTGTATTTTTTTGGATATGCAGTACGGCAACACGGAATGGCGTCGTATTTTCGTAGAAAAAATTTTCGAAGTAAAGGAGAAATTTCGAATAATACGATACTTAGTTATGGTACGTGATCCCAGTGTCTTTCTTATTTTTTGTTGTATTATTTTTAAATAGTTTTATGACACAAATAGGCATTTTACTTCAGATTTTGTTCATAATCTTTATAAACTATCGGTTCACCCTCTCCACACAATGCATGTGACACGACTGGCCTGGGTACGCCGAATTCGGCGTACTATTAGTTGCCGCATTTTTCAAGTACGCCGGCGGTATCTAGTCGTAGCGCGCGCGCGGAGACCAATCCTTAATCTAAGATTGCCATATTATGAGTGTGTTTAATTTCGTTTTACTTGACTATTTTAAAGACATTTTAGCTATATTCACACTTACTGAAAGTGTTAGCTGTGTTAAATAATATTATCGTACTCGTTATTAAGGAATTGCGTGTGAAGATAAATCTAGATACTAATATTATAAAGCTGAATAGTTGTTTTTGTTTGTTTGTTTGAACGCGCTAATCTCGGGAACTACTGGTCCGATTTGAAAAATTATTTCGGTGTTAGATAGCCCATTTATCGAGGAAGGCTATATATCATCACGCTACCACCAACAGGAGTGGAGCTATGGGGCGAAACCGCGCGGAGCAGCTAGTGTTAAACATTTCAGCATTTGGTATAACAACGCTTTTCTTATAACTTTGAATATAACTATAACCAACTATTTGCAAGTTCTACATCTAAAAAATCAATACAAAATCACCTTGCTTCCAAAAAAATATCAAGCAACAAAGATCCGAACTAGTGAATACATTACCATACCAAATCATAACAAAACAGGGTCGAAAATAAAAAGACAAGTCGAGCGAAAACATTATTTTTTACAGCCGGCCGTTTTTCATCGGAAAACGCTGCGTATTTCACTATTACATTTACATATTTCTATCGACGTGGAAAGTGCGGTCAAACTGTTGCTCTGAGACGCGTATAATGCTGAGACTATAGCAATACCACAGTAAATAATATAGACAAACAGTAAGGTAAGTAAGCCTTTTCGATGAAATAATTACCAACGCATCATTGTAGCGATGAGGCTGTTACTTTGTAAATCCTTAAGGCGTTACCCGGCAATTTCGACAATGTTCAACCTCTATAAAGTCTGGTACAACATAAAGCTCAATACCGAAAAAATATATAAAATAGGATGGTCTTTGATCTTTAATTGCTCGCAAGGACTTTTTTCCAAAGTTAATAGATTTCTAGAAAAAAAATGTGCCGTGGTCATCGATTTTTCCGCAAATACTCTATAAACTTCGTAACCTGCTGACTTAGAGCTCTGAAAATTTTATGTTTAATAAATTATCAGTTACACAACAGTCCCTGACGAGGATTTTTTGTTTCACTGATTGGTATCTTTTTAAATACAAAATGCGAGGAAAAAAGAAGGTGCAGCGGGAGAGGTTTGAGATCCGTCAAGTATGGTGAAGGTTATTAGCGCATGTCACAAGCCTTAACTTGTCGCGCGTAATCCTGGCGCTAATGCAATATCGCTGTAAATTGAATAAGAACAATAAGGTAAATAAGCGTTCTCGGTATAATTACCTACGCACAATTGGAGCAATAGGGTTGTTACTTTGTAAATCTTTAACTAAGTGAGTGAGCCATTTTGAATTCATTCTTCGTGTATTCATTCAAGGCATTCTGTAGGTAGCTTACGTACTGTTCCTATTCCATTTACTGTGACAATACTCAAGCTTATAGTTGAGACTATAAGGAAAACGGCGTGTAATCGAATGGTGCAGGGTTGTGGAAAAAATGTATGTTATCAAGCAAACGATACGTTACGTTCATCGTAGTTATCATCGGAAAAAATAATCTGCGTTTGTGAAGATGTTGGCTACACGTAGATATGATATTTACTGAATTAGTAGAATATGAACCAATGTCACATATCATCATACTATTCGCAAGCAGATCGGGGTATAACTAGTTAGTCAATATTATATTTGATATTTATACTAACTGTATTATAAAACTAGAATTTTATCTAATTAAATTAAATAAACTTTTGTCTAATTTTGGAGGTTTTCTAGCATCCTTATTAGCTTTACACACACATAGACGCAGAAATTTTATACATCAGAAATGTGTATTTTAATCATTTAGCTAAATTAATATCGAACTTACACTTCGAATTTCCAATCAAAAACAATATTATTTTAGTTCAAGCGGATGCTTGAGTGGGTACTCCAGACGTTGCTCTCAAATGTAGCAGTGAATAATTAGAGCAGTATTGTTTCCAGTGTGGGAAAGTGATGGCACTAGACGACTTATAATATAGCTCTCTTATTTTCTCATACTGGAAGAAAAACTTTTTTAAGACATAATGGAAACCTCCCAGCACATAACATATTAATAAACAAAGACTCAAATGAAAATAAATTTTTAAATAATTTATCAACCAATATTTTGACTGACCGGTTGGCTTGGTTGGTAGTGGCCCTGCCTTTCAAGCCAGAGGTCGTGGGTTCGATTCCCACCCAGGGCAAATATTTGTGTGATGAACATAGATGTTTGCTCTGTGTCTGGGTGTTAATTATCTATATAAGTATTTATTTAAAATTATATATGTATGTTTATCAGCCATCTGGTTTCCATAACACAAGCGAAAAGCTTATTATGGGATCAGATCGTGTCGTGTGTGAAAATTGTCCTGAAATATTTATTTATTTATTTGAACAAGGAACTATATCCAGCCAATCGTTAAATAAAGTAGACAATGCATATGAAAGAACGAATGAACGAGAATGGTACGATTGGTCGATCAAAGTCGTTCACTACATCGAGTAATTGTAAAGCCTATGCGATCGTTTATTTGGCTTGATTTAAAGGCGCTGGCCGTGACGTTTTTGTTCGCATTTTCCTGCTAGAAAGAACCATTAAAACACTCGATTAGATTTTCTTTTCCTGTATGCTTGTAATTGTCACTAAATTGAATTATATTCGAGTATTGTGTTTTTATTAACACACATATTATCGTAAATGATAGTAATTCATTTAGCGTGATTAGTAATAATATCACTACATAGTATAAAACAAAGTCGCTTTCCCTGTCCCTATGTCCCTATGTCCCTATGTCCCTATGTCCCTTTGTACGCTTAAATCTTTGAAACTACGCAACGGATTTTGATGCGGTTTTTTTTAATAGATAGATTGATTCAAGAGGAAGGTTTATATGTATAATAAGATCCATTAAGTAGTGGAGAAGTACTGTTATTTTTGAGGTTTCTAATGTGATGTCGTAAAAAATTACATTTATTCCGCTTACATTGCAAACGCAGGCTGAACCCTACGAGTTTTATCAAAATAATGTACTAGGTATTATACACATTGAAAAGGTCTACAGAAAAGTCCGCGATGGTATAGGTCTATCTCTTATGGATAACCCACAATAACTTTTTTTTGTCATTTACTTTTTACGACAAATAATGGCTAATTTTCGAAGCGATTTTAACCAATACAGCATTAATCCTTAACCAATTAAATACCATGGATACATTGTTCATTTAATATAGATCTATATGGCCCTTTACACCGTATGATTTAAGTGAATATTTTCGAAGATATTACAGATTTAAAAATTGCAGGACGTAGCGTTTGCGGCCGCCCGGCTATGTATTTTATACCCGTGCGATGCCGGAGGCCGGAGCGGGCCGCTATATTTTTATACCTATACAACGTTCACAATTTTTCTGTAGTGTATTTAGTATCAGCATTGCACCCGTGCGAAGCCGGGGCGGGTCGCTAGTATTTCATAAAATGTAAATAGCGTTGAAACTAAACAAATTATTTATCATTTAATTAATTCTGAAATACAACAAATTTCCTCGTCATTCAGCCATCAATTTCAAACCACAAATCGCAGTTATGATAATAAATAATTTTAACTAAATATAATGCTTTCAAATGATAGACCAAATAATTTTAGACCAAAAAATATTTGTAACGATTGAGCTAAGTCAGTATACTGATATACCTAAAACATTATATTTTTAATGGTGTTTTTCAAAATATATTGCACGCCTCATAAGCGAAGCGTTGAGGTGGGTACTACTGTCACTTCGCGCAAAACATCTGATTTTTCAAACTTAAAATGTCTTTATGGATCATACATTGCACTTGTAAGATAATACATACACACACATATTAAGAAAAAACACTATTTTTAACGTTCATGATATTTTTGATGTCGTTTTTGTTATTTAAACTAGTTAAAAAACAGTTTAAAAAAGTTCTGTCTTGGACGTCCGTGTGTCTGTATGTGCGGATCCTTTTTCTTGTTAACACGATAGCGACCGAAATACTTTACTAATCGAGTCTTTTTTTTTCTCTTACGCTTGAGTATGCTCAGGAATAGAACCCTTTCATTTTTCAGGGTCTGATTCGATGTGGTTTAATTGTTATTAAATAAACAAAAATAATAATTAATAAATATTTATTAAAAAAAATTATGAGGCGTGCACTTTTGGATTTTCCAAATTATTTAACTGTTTTCTCGCGTGCTTTCTCATCAACTTTTTTCTGACTGTCGAATAACTTCTAACTAACGAATAAACTCCTTTTAACAATGCATTTAACTAGAGGATATTAAAAACCTATTATAAATTTTTCCTATGGTTACAATATAGGAAAACCAAGAGGAAAAAATGCTTACGAGAACGAAATTGTGGTTAGAAATAATCTAATCTGATTGTTGAAATAAAAGGTTACAATTACACTTATAAAATCAACCAGAATCTGGCACATTGAAATAAATATATAAATTAAGAAGATATTCTCTCATTATACACAACACTTGAACTCAAACGGTCATACGATCTGCCACAAATTACTGTGAAACACTTATTTCCATAATTCGACTAATAGCTGACAGGGGACTTGACACTCACTGTGGCAAAACTTCACAAACTAATACAAACCCTATTACAACGCATTAAGGTACATTTTGGTTGATTAATTATGTACATTCGTCGCAATATAACCCTGGTAAACACGCGTGTAGGTTTGGCAATTTGATTTCTAATGTGTGCTTCGTGTGATTCAAAATGGCGGGATAATTTTCATGCGTCATATTTCATAGCTTAGTGCTTGAAATTGGGTGATTTTAAGCCGGGTATCCACTTAGGTTCGCCGTGGTTTGCGAACGCGCCTGCTCCGCAAACCAAACATAATGGATACGTCGTGATCGCGGAGCGCGACTGGAGCACGATCGGAGCACGGCGGAGCGCTCCGGAAGCGGTTTTTTGCGCGAACTCAAAGGGGAGCGCAGTTTGTTCGTAGACGCGAGCGTGTGTTTGTTAAGTTCGCGAACATGGAGTGGTCCGATGAAATGATTAATAATTAATATATGCATTATTTCATTATTTCTTCTTCCCTTATTCATATTACCTTGCCAAAATTGAGGAGATTGTTTGTATTCCATCACAATATAATGTATCAAAATATAAGCTGCACTTCCTACTAATTCTGGAGGCGGCATGTTTGCACCGACCGTCTGTCGTGTCCGGAGCGCGGAATTTAGCGCTCCGACAGGAGCACTGATGTTGCAGCCTAAGTGTGTACACTGTACACGTTCACGTTCGCGGAGCACACAGTGTTCGCAATCCACGGCGAACCTAAGTGGATACCCGGCTTAAGGCATTAGTTTGTTGTATATTACTATATACAATATATGTCCTGTTTACAATATATCTTTGTTAATAAAAATAAATCCAATTTCCCTTAGTCACGGCATCACGCGTGAACGGGTGGCCCGATTTCGATACCTTATTATTTTTTTTGTAATATTCCTTGAAGTACGAGGATGGTTTTTATAGAAAGAAAAAATAAACATGTACCACGGGCGAAGCCGGGGCGGACTGATTTTTTATAATAATATGTAGATTGGACGTTCAAACTTATCATGTCGAAAAATACAATAAAATAGCTTTTGAACCGATATTTTGGTGATTCCATGATGTAATAGAACTCACGTTTGATATATCACTTTATGTTTAATTTTATACGGACACTTATAAGATCATATTTCAACGTAAATTCTTAAAACAGTTATTCAAAACGCCCCACCGTACACTAAAAAGCAATTTTAGTTATAAAATGCATTCCAGAGAGATCCATTTTCAGATACTGCTCTATAAAACTGTCCCATATTTCGTTCATAAATAACTCAGGGTCCTTATAAAATCGAGCCGCCTGTTTTCTTGTACGAGACAATAGAGGTCCATCAAAGTATCGCTTTGTTGACACGCAATTTAATACCCTATTGGCAGGGGTTAGAGTTTAAATTGATTGTTCAATTTTTAACCCGATTAATTAAGCATTGTTGAAATTTTCAGAAGCATCCTAATTACGTGAATTTAGTAATAATCGCCTTGTCGCTCATAATATTAATATAATTTTGTATAAATAATATTTTGTAAATATTACGAGCTTGAAAGGATGTTGAAGTAAATTGGTTTTATTTGTTGTTTATTGGTTTTGTTTGATTTAGTCAAAGGAGATAACAATGCAACTTATTTCTATAAGTCTAAACTCTACTAAATTAAATTAAATTATCTAACAACAAACTAATAAATATGGACTTGTTTTATGCGAATTCAGATTTTTTTTTAATTATAATAAAACATATTCATTAATATAAATTAACATAATATTATCAATGTAAAGTAGAAATAATTTGAAACGAATTCCAAAGATTCCTTGCCTTTATTGCCATTAGTTGATTTAACGGTCCATTTAATAAAATAGGAACTTTAATTAATAGAACAAATTTGAGTCATTTATTGGAGAATCGGGTCTTGAAGCGACAGCGTAGACATATAGCACACAATCAGAACGTTGTATCGACTACGGAAAATGCTACGGCGTAGCATATTGTCTACGTGCCCGCAATGTTCGTATCCGACATTCAATCCAATCAAATTAATTACTGACGCCGAAGCTGTGTAACATACGACGTAGCCGATAAAATATTTCACCTACGCCGTAGTCGAGTTCTTTTTACTGCTACGAAATAAATATGTGATCAAAACTAATTAACAGATTAAAAATAAAAAATAAAACATACTATGAGGAAGGATAGGTAATAATACCGTGCCCTTATAAAAAATATGCCAATATATAAATGCTTATTGTAGGATCGTCTGTATTTTAATTACGAGATTATTTAAAAATTGAAGGAATTTCCGAGTTGTTGTTTTCAACACAAGCAAGTTTATACAAAAACAAATCATGAAGCTAAATTAATTAGATTTTGCTCGCATTAAAGTGTTTTTGATCCATTAAATTGTTTTCTCCTAGGTTAAGAATTTCATTTGTAAAATTAGCAGGATGCTTGTAAGCATTTTCGAGCTCATTAATTAGGCTATTATTAATTCAATAGTTATTATATTTTATCATTATGTAAGAAGAATTTTTAAAGTTCTAATTCCTTATCTTATTTGTACAAAATCACTATAAACTTTAATTATTTTAAATATCAATTCTCTTTTACATCCACGATAAACAATATTTGGTTTCAGTTGATTTCCTTTAGTAAACCTACGTTTGATTCACACAGAATGGGTCGTAAATATTTAATCATTTAAGAGTCGACGCAACCAAGCTTGGTTATGGAGTTTACATTGGATTGAATGTTCGAGATATATTGCTTGTTAATGATATTGGAATAAAAATAAATACATTATTTATTTTTACACCTTAATACACAATATATTGACCTAGGCTCGTAATATAGTTATTAACTATTTTTCAGGAGCCTGTGTTCACACTAGGTTATATCCTTAATGGAATAAGGTTTTTTTTATTTGTTTATAATAAAAAAGAGCGTGTGTGCCGAGCACACGTGTCAGAATTGAAACTTCTTTGGCAAGATTTAAAGATACTAAAATCATCGCCATAATCCATGACGTGACGGTATTGCCATGACGCGACCTTGAATTTTACTCTATCCGCGCCTAAAGAAGTTTCACTTCAAAAATATAATAAACTATTTAAAACTGGAGTAATCATTTTTGGATATTTCCAATGGATGTGATTAAACAAAACGAATACCCTGAAATGTGAATAATGAAAATTTCTTCAAAATAAAATAGTAAACACTAGTAAGAATATTTAAATTAATTACCCCAAACGAATAAAATGCACACATCAAATAGAATTTCCCATTTTATGCTCTTAGTTTATTCATTCTACGCTTTCTTCGCATCAAATGATGCCAATAAGGAATCGAAACTTCACATTTATAAATTTAATTCAATCTTTCAAATAATAATATATCGTCAGTGTTAGGTATTAGCCATATTCCTCAGAAATTACTGAGCCAATTTTAATATTATTTACTAATAGACTACAGGCCCGTGTTGAAAAAATTATGGGTCATTTGACCCACCACCTGACCTATCTAGAATGATATAAGAGCATAAAATAATAAGATTCAGCACTATGACGTCACTTGTAAGCTGTCCACCTGAGTGCAGATGAGAATTCGAAGGTTCAGGTAGAGATTTTCTCCCCTTGTCTCCATGATTTTTGTACGGCGTTGCGGAATAATTGATTAAAAGTAGTATAGAAATAGTATGACACAGATGCCGTACAAAATCAAATGACCAAATTTACCCCGGCAACTGTCGAAAAATAAAAATAAATTCCGACTTTGTGGACCACCATTTTTGTACGGCATCTGTGTCATACTATTTCTATACTGCTTTTAAGCCATTATTCCGCAACGCCGTACAAAAATCATGGAGACAAGGGGAGAAAATCTCTACCTGAACTTTCGAATTCTCATCTGCACTCAGGTGGACAGCTTACGAGTGACGTCGTCATAGTGCTGAATCTTATTATTTTATGCTCTTATATCATTCTAGATAGGTCAGGTGGTGGGTCAAATGACCCATAATTTTTTCAACATGGGCCTGTAGTCTATAAGATTATTGGATATATTTGAGAAAAGATCGTAAACTATCTTTTTTGCCCCTCAGTGATAAGAGTGTTCTTGCAGTATAACGTTTACCAGTACATCTTCTCATATATAAAAATGAATCGCAAAATGTGTTGGTAAGCGCATAACTCGAGAACGGCTGAACCGATTTCGATAATTATTTTTTTATTATATTCCTTGAAGTACGAGGATGGTTCTTACGTAGAGAAAACGTAAATATGTACCACGGGCGAAGCCGGGGCGGACTGCTAGTTGAATATAAAATAGAAATAATTAATTTCATTTAAGAACTTTTAATACGAACGTGCGGCGCTAAATTAATTTGCTTTAGAAACGAAGCAAACTTAGGAAGTAGTGACTCTTTATTCATTTAGTGATTTATTTAAAACCTTCACTTCACTTTGTTTTCGAATGGATTAAGGGTTGGTTTCCACTGTAGAGATAGACTTTATCTAAGCTTGCATCTTCTATGTTCACTTAGTATGACGTCATAAATACAGTAATATACTGCTTATAACAGTTACATGTAATAATAGAATATTTTTCAAGAAAAAAAAAAATAAACCAGCCGAATTAATAACCTCTTCCTTTTATTTGAAGTCGATTAAAAATTGTATTATTAGTTCATAGATTTAGTACATAGTTAAATATTGTAAATTCACTTAGATATTACAACAAATGTTTTATGGTTTTATAACGCGATAAAAGCTTGATTTGTGTGTTTGTTTGTATGTTTAAATCTTGCATCCGAATCTTAAAACCGTTATGAAACGACATGCTAAGATTTTATACACCTTAATTTAATATCAATCCTAAAATCCTTACCATGCGATCTAATTTTCAACTATCAACCATCATATTTCATATTAAAACATTTTCAAATACGAATTTCGATGAATTTCAATTATAAAAACTCTAACATAATAATTATGATCTAATTCATAGCAATTAATCAATAGTATAGCTTGCAATACTCCACATACTTTAGTGTATCGGAACAATAAATCTATAGGGTTTCTTTCCCGCAGAGCCAATTAATTCCCACCATGAATCGAATTGGATTGCTCCTCTCCAATCCTTTTAGATATAACGCGATTATTTCAATATCTCACCTATTAAGGATTATGCTTTTAATTTGTATGTAGATTTTTAATTATCAACATATATGGCTTTTCATTAAAGTGATGTTATGAAATATAACTTCTTTTAACAATGTTATCGATGAATATTGTTATGAATGTCCATTAGAAATATTTGTCTTATATAGAATGTATTCCGATTGTTTTTTAATGGCGAACGACTTTAAATTTTATTAATTTTATAAATTTAATATCCATTTCAAACGTAATTATCACTACATAGTATAAAAAAGTCGCTTTTTTCCATCGAGATATATTACTAGAGGGGTTATTCCAAACAAAAACATTGCGCGCGGCCGATGTGGTGGGGTACGTGTGGAACGAGCGAGGCGTGGCTTCAAGTTCAAAGATTAAGCAATGCGTGCAGATGCGACACATTGTGCAATCTGTTTACTCGGTACTATCTGGTGGTACTGATACTAGGGAATTAATAAAACGAGGATTTTATATTAAACTATGTATTTTAATTTCCTTTAAATAATATCAATTTATTAAGCTTTTGTCGTTTTGTGTAGTAATCAATAGTTTTATCAGTTTTTGCTTCATGATGTAATTTAAATGGATACGATGATTCAATGTTGATGGCGTTTACGTATAAGAAACTCACATTTTGAAAAATCTCACGCGAGATTCGAGGATGGGGGAGGGGTTGAATAAATTCTCACGACATCTCACCAGGGGGGGAGGGAGGTGCAGAAAATTTTAAAAAACACCTCACGTAATTTATGGACGCCCCCTTACTCGATCACAATTTTTGTAACTTTACTATAAACGGAACTACATTTAAAAATATACTTTATTTATTGAGTTATAAGGTTGCTTCCATTCTGTTTATTTACATTCTCAAAAACATCAATCGCTGCAGAGGTGGCTTGCGACAAAGGCGGCTTGTGTCAAAGGCCTCGGCGATATCATTTAAGAACATAATATTATGTACTTTAGGCAAACTTGTTATAAGATCTATTTTACTTTCTTATTAGTCCATTTGACAAGGATATTGGGTAAGATACCTATTGGAATAATTTTATTATTATGTATGTACTTATTAAATCCGCGAATAAAAAAAATTTTTAGTCGTGAATATAGAAATTGGGTCGCATTTTTTTAATCCGCGAATAGTGAAAACACGAATAAAGGAAGCGCGATTAAGGAACTTTTACTGTATTAGTTTCTGTGAATGTTGTGTTTATTTGTAATTGTTGTGCATAATAATTTATAAATCCTATTGGAACAACTATTGATTAGGCTTTTTTTAATAAATAAAAATAGGTAAATAAATAAATATTACTTAATATAACCTACCGTTTTACTTTGCGTAGTCGGGTAAAAGTATAAATATTTAGGTACTACACCACGGTAATCTTTCCTAGTAGATATTGTATATACATAGTTAAAAAAATCCAGTTACATTTTTTTAACAGACTCATCGATAGTGTCACGTCTGTGCTGTTAGTCTATGAAAAATGGCGCGAAACGCAGAACGCGTGGTGATTTTTCGCAAAATGATAACAATATTAGTAAAATGCATGACTTACTCATAATAAGGAAACTTACTGGTGAAAAGTCACTCCTCGGGCTTTGTTTGTATTATGGGAACTGTTAAAACAATATCTAAGCAAACACGAAGGCATTTTGAACAGAGCAATAACACGTGTTGACGCGGCAAGCGGGGGGCACAGTCCGACACAGACTAAAGAGACTTGTGATTCTTACCTCTAGCTCGTGTTAAAGAGAGTGTAGTAGCGATCGCCTCTCTAGTACGTAGTACATTCTATCTCGATGCTTTTTTCTGTCCCTATGTCCCTTTGTATGCTTAAATCTTTAAAACTACGCAACGGATTTTGATAGGGGTTTTTTTTAATAGATTGAGTAATTCAAGAGGAAGCTTTAAAAATATAATTTATTAGGTTTTAGACAAAGCGGGCGAAGCCGCGGGCGGTAAGCTAGTTTATTATATTAGGATTAGGCGGTAGATGCATTTCACATTCGTGGCCAGCGTGGTGGATGGCCTGATCTCTTACGAGTGGCCCGTGTCTGTGAGAACATAATTGGCTGATAATGATGATGATTTGAGTAAACTATGGTACTACGATTTGCCCCAGTCATTTTTTTAATACACACCAGGAATCGAACCCATGACCCCTAGTTCTACACTTATGTGTTAACTACTGTATCAAGTACCCACCGAGAATCGAACCGCTTCCGTTCTACGTTCACGCGTATTAAAGATATAAATTATAGGGTCTAGAGATCAACCTTGAATGTCATGTACTCTCAGCTTCTCATGTGTACCTCATGAATAACATGAGTCGAAATTCATAATTCCACATAACGTTACCTTTGTTCTCAGAAAATAGCTATTAATTTACCTTGAATTGATTTCTGTCGAAATAATATTGTCTTGGCTTTTGGTAAATTAATTTTCCGCGGCATTTCGTAGTATGTTATACGTCTTAAGTGAATGAAAGCATGATTTTACATTTTCCTTACTGAATTACATTGGTTATGTAAATACAGATTTTAACATGATTTTATTTTTGTTTATGTTTTTGAAGTGAAACTTCTTTAGACGCGTTGAGAGTAAAATTTCAAAGTCGCGTCATGGCAATACCGTCTCGTCATGGAGTGGCGACGATTTTGGTATTTTTAAATCTTGTCAAGGGAGCTCCACTTCTGACACGTGTGTTCGGCACATTTTTTTTAATTTATAATTATAATTTTAAGCTATTGCATAGCTTCTATCCGTAACAAAAAAAAAACCTCACGCTACCCACTCCGACGGACACGGAGGTGTGGCTTGAAGGCATGCTATGCAATAGCTTTACCGCGGCAGTCCCCGAGTGCCACACGTCTTTTTTTAATATATATTTCCAGACACATACTTACCTACGTAGAATATATATTTAAAAAAATGGAATTTAATTACCTCATGTTGTATTATATTCTCTTTGTGGATTATTTGACTTTAACGGGTTTTCCCTTTAGAATAAGAAAATGGGCTACCATGGATCCCTGTTTAAAACAGATTTTAAGGTAATGTTGGTCTTCAGAAGGGTTGGAATGTCTCCGGGGAAGTAGACCCTATTCATGCAGTGATCTGGGAGTATGTATTTAAAATTAAATTTAAAACATATATTGTGAAATTCATTAGTATTTTAAGTTGTTTAGTTTCTTTCGGTACCTGATGATTTATTTATTTTTATTTTACTAAGGCAATCAAAATACAGTATTTTGATTGCCTTAAATAAAAATTGTTTCAAATGGATTTCATAGGACTTTTTTTTGGACATTTTTTATAACTACACACATAATTATTATAGCAGTATAAATTTGTTTATAAAAAATACAAGAAATTGCGTATGATATGATTATTTTCATTAGAGAATAAGTTAGATGGAGATTAAAGTATATAATATGGTAGATAGAGCTTTATCATATCACATATTACCTCTAAAACAACCATCCGAATACCCCAAACACAATAAATACCTGAAATTGACACTATCACATTCAATATTTTAAAACAAGACATTTGGCACGTTTGGGCCCCTGTCTAACAATATGAGGTGATATATCTTTTGCACTTGACACTCCCTGTAGCCTACCTGCTATATAACTGCGCTATATTTTAGGTTTTATGTTGTATTAGATGGCACGCGGCTTCGCTCGGGTTTATTTTATTTTATTTGAACAGATGGTGTTGTTAAATTGTCTTCAAGGATGGTTAAAATGAAATGGCCAGCTGAAATGGATATGTTGGTAAGTACTCAATGTATTTGTAGTTAAACAGATCTTATGAAATCTCAATAGATTATTATAAAAATTACTTTACTGTACTAAAAATTTATATTGAAATGGAAACTGAATAAATAAAACTCAAAGATAACTTTTCAGTCCGCGGATTAAAGTCAACTTACTTGGAAATATACTTAAGTAACTTAAGGTCATAATCGCCACACCAAATTTAATAATATAATAAATCTTAATAGCTTAACGTTTAAATTTCAGTTTTATAGTGACTTTCAAATTTAAAATGTTAACCATACTGCCGTATCCTGGACACCGTTTAAATTAAAATCAAGAGCAAGCAAAGCCGAACACAAGAGCTAGTTCAACCAAACTAAAATGCAATATGCGAACCGTATTTTAGTTCAATAAAGGATTCCTACAAGACATCCCGCTGTAAAGCGGTTTTCTGCCAAACGCAAAGATGGATGACTCTCATAACAGTTATATTGAACTCCGTACCTTATCTAGTTTATTGGCATTAAAATACACGCGTTTAGATGCTATTAATTCACATGTCAGGAGCACACGCAAGCACACACGCACGCACACACATTCAGGGACATAGACTATGTTCGAATACACACACTAGCAAAAACATATGCTCGTAATTTTTGGTTCTTTGAATAGAATAGAAAGATATTGATTCCCAAAAAATGATACAGTATATTAGACTTTATATTCTTCTTTCATTAGGTACCTTATGCTTTAAGCGCTCTCTTCACAATGGGCAGCGTTGGGCGAGTAGAGGCAATCATGATAGTGTAGAGGGTCTAAATGTCTATGATCCGTTAATGTAGATATTTATTTATAATCGCCGTATTGGCGGCAAACATCAACGATCGTTTGTGCTGCTTATTAAATAAAAAGTAAAATAATTTCTTGAAACCCAAACAAATGACTTCTGATTCTTCCCGTTTAAAAGGTGTTTTTGGAACTAAGTCTTAGTACAATCTAATGTATAAAGAATTGTTTTAATAAATGAAAGGATTTGGTTAAAGAGATTTGTGAAATGTTGTGATTTTCTTGCAAGCAAACCCGCGGTTGAAACCTAGTATTCAAAACTAGTTTCTTATTTACATAGTATAAGTTAGAACTTTACGGTTAACTTTAGCCCAGTGGAAGATAACTGCAAACTACATTATTTCTTGTTAAGACGCTATATATTCTTGAAGATTGTTGTTTCTACTTTATTGTTTAATGCAAAAACTATTATGCTACAAATAGTAGTAATATATCATATTTAGTACTATATTGTATAAGTAATTAACAATTTAATGAGGGCTGCTTTTTCAGTCCTTGGTTAAAACTTATTCGTGGAATAATGTATAAAACTACCATTTTAAAAACGTATTCTAATTTCCCGTATTTGACAGTTTACGTGACATTTTAATATAAGCGTGTAATACTTTATTGGACGGATAAGCTTTATCCAAGCATTGAAAAATCGGCCCTTAATGAATGATTAATACGTTCTGGTAAAGCTATACTATCATGTTACGATGCTGTTTTTCAGTCAATTTCTAAACTAAATTATGGCTCTTTAGCGTTTGTAGGTTATTTATAAGGAATACCTGTCTGTGTGTCTAGTTCAAAATATATTGTATCTTTTGACACACACATAGAACGTGTAAAAAAAGAGTAGAAGAAATTTGACGTCGAACGATATTTTCTGTTCATAATTTTTTTTCATGTTGTTTTTTTTAAATCTATGTACACTTTTCTCAGTAATTAACAAGGAATACCTGGGCTATATTTTAAGCTAAGCTAAGCGAGTGACGGTGAGCTATCGCATATCTCACGAAGGATTAACTCGGCAGCCATCTTGGAGCAAACGTTGTGTCACGGATTTAGGTGTAGTTAGCGTTTGCGACATTGCTGTATGGATACTTGTTATGTAAACGTGTATATAAATAAATATATATAAAACAAAGCGTGTTTTTTTATTTATTTGGTTTTAGAAATATTGTATAGAAAGTAGTGTAAAAAAATGTGTGCGTGTACACACGTAAGAAGTGAAACTTCTTTATGACCTTATTTTTCAAAAAATAATTTACTATATGCAACTTTACAGAAATACATCGAATCACGCGTGGTAGGGATAAGAAAAAGATGGCGCGTAACGGAAAAATGTCACGCGTAACGAAAAAATTTTACACTAAATTTTTTTCCAACCCCGATAAAGAAGTTTCACTTCAATTCATTTTTATTTATTCACCGATCCTTGATCTCATCGTCTGTGAAGAAGTCATGCATTTGCGTTTGATTATAAGATGCGTTGTATAGTATGGTGATACTTTATAAAACATACAAATTTATAAGAAAACTGACATTAATGTTTCCCAAAAAATATATATCATCCTCCTATGTTAAAAACATATCTAGCCTTGCTGATGGGCGTTTGTAATCAAGTAGGAACCGACATCAGGAAAACCCACGCATATAATATGAAAATATTAACATTAATTTTGGCTATGTAGTTAAATGTTTGTTACATTAATATTTTTGAAAGTAGCAAACGCATGAACTGATTTGAGTACAGTTTACTCGAAATTTGTTCGTTAGAGTGGTTTTCGCTATGTTTGGGAGAAATAAAAAGAAGCAGTCACAAACGTACAGGTTTTATTTGATTTAGTGCGCTTACTTGAGCCAGAATTACAAATGTTTGTTATATTCTAAAATGCGTTTGTTAATATCGATGTCTTCTTATTACAAATAAGAAAATGATCAGATTTTTTGTTTGTCTGTTCGATGCGATTTAACTAGTCGACAGATTAAATTTTTATTTTTATTTTTATTAACAGAAAACTATATCGATACAAAGTTCTACAGGGTATTTTTCCCCAACAATAATGGCTGACCGGTTGGCTTGGTTGGAAGTGGCCCCGCCTTCTAAGTCAGAGGTCGTGGGTTTGATTCCCACCCGGGGCAAATATTTGTGTGATGACCATAGATGTTTGCTCTGTGTCTGGGTGTTAATTATCTATATAAGTATTTTTTTAAATTATATATGTATGTTTATCAGCTATCTGGTTTCCATAACACAAGCGAAAAGCTTATTATGGGATCAGATCGTGTCGTGTGTGAAAATTGTCCTGAAATATTTATTTATTTAATACATGCTATTTTTTCCCAAGTTAAACATGAAAAGCCATCATAATACATTAGTTTCTATCGATAAAACACATTACATTATTCAGTACTAACAAGTAACAACCAACAACGATTTATTAGCCTGACCTTTAACGTTTTACAAAACCATACCATGTATTAAATTCAACACAATTATATTACAATATATATACGATATAATTAACCCATTGTTTCAGTCATTTTCATAACAAACAATAGTGTAACAAATTGTTATAGGAAAGCTTATTTAGCGTAAACAAATTGGTTTCAAATAATTCAAAATGAATAAACTATTATCGCTAATAGAGGAATGTAAACATGAACATGGACCTTCTTTACAATGGGCAACGTTGGCCCAACAAATGATCGTCGATGTTTGCCATTACGGCGATTATGAATAGACATCTACAATGACATTACGGCTCTACCACAGGCTCTACACTATCGTGATTGCCTCTACTCGCCCAACACTGCCCATTGTACAGATGGCCCATTAGATATTTGTTGCTATGTGGATGTGAATGGAATATTGTAGTGATTTTGTAGTTGACAAACGAATAGACAGATGGAATGTTTAACAATATACAATTAATATGGGATGCATTTATAAACGTAATAAGTATCCGCTTGAACCGGTGTCGCACGGGTTATATCAACCGGGTAAAAATGTAAAACATGATCATGATGTTTTTCGGTAAGTGTAGCTTTCCTTAAAGCGGCCGTACACGGGCGGCTCGAGCGGTCGATCGTTGACTGCTCGAGCTGTCGCTACAAACCGCGCAGTTGGCGGCTTGAAGCGGTCGCGACGGCTCGAGCAGTCCGTGTACGATAGTGAATGAATGTCCATAGTTCACTACGCGGTCGCGGCTTCAAGCCGTCGGTCTCAACTGCTTGAAGCGGTTTGTGTACGGCCACCCTTAGTCAAATAAATTTTAAAATTATTCCAGTCGTTTTCCAGTTAAATCATAACAGAGAATTAATGTATCGTCTTTGTAATATTTAATATTAGTATACTTAGATACCCCTTATGTAGGTAATGTAATTATGTAGGTAGTTAAGGATACTTCTTTATCACCTATCTCTTCATTTTGTCTCTCTATTATATTATGAAAAATTCATCTCATACGATATTCTATCAAGAAATCTCGTAGCAAGCGTTTTCGTACATAATAAATAATTTATCCCGTAAAAACATCAAACGCAAACTAACCTCCAAAGCAGTATTACTTCCACTGTGGAAAAGAGACACCGCTATATAGATCGTCTAGCGCCATCTCTTTCCCACATTGGAAATAATACTGCTTTAAGACGTCACGGTACCGGTCACCGTGAAACGACATTTTGGGCTCAGGCCCTTTGGTAAAATTGTAAAGAATTGCTTTGTACGTGGGAATAAAGGATTTATTAGTATATCGAGACCACAATGGGAAGAAAGCCGGGACGGGATAGTTTATCAAAGCCCACATTATAATAGAGTGAAGGTACGTCCTTTTGTAGAGTGAGGTATTATTCACTCCTAATATTTACTACTTTTACATAATAGAAAAACTTTAATATGTTTCTAAAATGTTATGTATATTGTAGCTATTGACGTAATTGAAGTGAAACTTCTTTATCGGGGTTGGAAAAAAATTTAGTGTAACATTTTTTCGTTACGCGAGACATTTTTCCGTTACGCGCCATCTTTGTTTTATCCCTACCACGCTTGATTTGACGTATTTCAGTAAAGTTGCATATAGTAAATTATTTTTTGAAAAATAAGGTCATAAAGAAGTTTCACTTCTTACGTGTGTACACTAGTACACGCACACATTTTTATTTATTTATTTAACGCCCGATGTTAATAATTAATCAATCCTAATCCTAAAGTCGCAACCAAATATTACTTTAGTAATCCAATTTCTGATAAGTCTGTAAATAAGTTATCCCACCAAAAACATTTTCATGTAAAATGTTGCCAAGACGCGTCCATATGACTCGCACTGTCAAAAAGTTATCAGATCTCATGTAGAGCCAAGCTTCTAACACTACACGCCCTAACTCTACAAGGCCTAACTTCACAAACTCTACACCTTAGTCAAAATATGTGGCTTGGCCATTTCGCTACATTCACATCGGCGTAAGGTGAAAAATTAATTCACTGTTCATTACTTTTGTGTTATACAATAGTTCTTGTAGTAACGAACGGCCAAGCCACATATTTTGACTAAGGTGTAGAGTTTGTGAAGTTAGGCCTTGTAGAGTTAGGGCGTGTAGTGTTAGAAGCTTGGCTCTACATGAGATCTGATAACTTTTTGACAGTGCGAGTCATATGGACGCGTCTTGGCAACATTTTACATGAAAATGTTTTTGGTGGGATTTCATTTCTTTTTGTTAGTTGTTTGTAACAATTTTTTTTTTATTTTTAGCTACTGTGTGGACGTAAGAGGCAGGAGACGTTCGCAACACTTCTATTCATTCATATTTATATGATCTGATCTGAAGTATATGTCTCAATATATGTCGATTAAATTTTTAAATTTTTAACAAGGAGTACCTATACATATATATATCTAGGGGAACCAAGTTTTAGATTATTAGATTAGACCTCTAGCGTCATCAAAATTTAATTTAAAATTACAGGTCTCATACAAACTCCCATCCCCTAGTTTAAGGGGTTGGGGGATGAAAGTTACAAGTTTTATAATTTTTTTGTTGTTTGTGTGCTAATACTAGCTTACATACAAAATTTCAGCTTTCTAGGGCATTAGGAAATACCTTAAGAATTTTGATGATCATCAGTGAGTCAGTGACGAAATTAGCGTTTTTTAGATATAAATAAAATCTGAAGTATAAAAGCTAATGTAATTAAAACTTTATATGTTCAATAAGTCCGCTATTAACAATATATTCCGAAAATTTTGTTGATCTAGCATAATCCAAACCCAAGTTATGAGGGTTCAAAAAAACGTCGAAGCGCTTCGAGAAAAGGTAGGTAGTGCCCGTGCGCGTAGTCGCTTGGCTCGTCTTGGCGGGGGCACTACCGTGCCCCCAGATCGAAGGACTGTTTTTGTATAGGAATGTAAATTAGAGATCAATCGAAAAACACATCCAAATGGCTACTATATTAGATAGAATATTATAATAGGTATATTAGTTATTGAACGAGACATTTATACACCGAATATTTTCTACATTTTATACACATATGTTTGATTATTTTAACACGTGTATAAAGTGAAGTCCCATGTCCCCAATTGGGGTAAGGGGTAGATGCATTATGCATACATCTGTTTCTTTAGGGACAAGTAGGTGATCAGCCTTCTATGTTCTGTCAGACCGAGACATTTTTTTTTCTTCGTCTCTACCGGGAATCGAACCCAGGACCCCTCGGTTCTACGCTCACGCGTCAACCACTGTACCAAGGAGGCGATCAAACACGTGTATAGTAAACCATAAAACTCGTTAAAACCGCTATATTTTATATAGGTATGTACAGTCATAACATTAACATTAATGCACACTACGCACTTCTTAACGACTTCATTATGAGTACTTGTACCTAGTACTAAAGTTATTTAGGTCATTCATTTCACATAATATAACTATAATATAATATTATAATATGTAACATTCTCGTGTCAAAGTGTTTGTAACCAAATTCCTAAGAATCGGCTTGACTGATTTTAATTAAATTGTGATAAACGGTGTGAGCAACTGTTTTTATACACTTAGGAAAATGAAGTTTGCTGCTTTTTTCTAACTATAACAGTGTAAAGACATAGAACTGAGTAGGAGATAAGATTGGGAAGGGTAAAGAAAAATAAAAATAAAATAAAAGACGTGTGGCACTCGGGGACTGCCGCGGTAAAGCTATTGCATGCTATGCCTTCAAGCCACACCTCCGTGCCCGTCGCAGTGGGGAGCGTGAGGTTTTTTCGTTACGGAATTTCTGGATTCGGTCCCCGCGCTCAAGGCCCGCGATAGAAGCTATGCAATAGCTTAATAAAAATAGAAGAAAAAAGAAAAGATACGGACTTCTAAGGAAAAATATGTGGCAAGAAGTAAGTATTTTACGCAGATATATACATATATAATATTATTATATTATATATGTATATATCTGCGTAAATATAATAATATTATATATGTATATATCTGCGTAAAATAATCTTCCATCGCAAGATTGTCCAAACTTCTACCTAAAGTACTTTTCTTGATCATTATTTCTTACCAAAATGCTTGAGTTAAAAACTAACTTTATAGCCCAGAAACTATTCATACAGTTGGTCGAACTGGACAAGTAATATGGGAAATAAATTTTTATATATTATACGTAATTGTCCGGCCGCTCGTAGAAGTTTATCGGGCGGAGAAATCATTTCTATTGCTCGAGTACTTGGTAATATTTTACGGCCTTAAGTACTGTAAAGTGAAAAGTTTTAGGGTTCCGTGTGGGTTATTATATATGTTTTTATATTATCGTTATTGTTATATTAGTTGGAGTACAATAAGAGAGTGTATAGTTCAATTCCTTATTCGATCATTTGAATACTTTGCAAAAATTTTGTAGTTGTTAATTGATGGATGAAATCAATATTATTTAAGGAAATTGTTATTATTTATTGTGTTATAAGGAAACGTTAAAAGTTTTTGGCTAACTCTGTATGAAATATTAAGCCTAAATAATCATAATAAATAACACCACATACGTTTATTATACGAATTGAAAAATATTTTTTATAAAAAATATATTAAAATTATTAAACTACGGAACCCAGTCACCAAAGAGCATTATACTCGCAATTCTTTATTTAATGCTAGTGGTGGCATGAATGGCTCGCTTCCACACGATTCCAATGCATGATACATTCTTGTTAGGCATGCAATAAGACTAACATGTTATTTGATTCTATATAAGTGTTAGTATCATATCATATTTTATTTTTAACCGCCCTCTTCAATTTATTCGTATTATCATGTATTATGTAGGGGAAATATAAAAAGATCGTGTGTGCCGAGCACACGTGTCAGAAGTGAAACTTCTTTCAAAATTATTTTCTTCTTCTTTCTGCCAAAATCATGACGTGACGGTATTGCCATGACGCGACCTTGAAATTTTACTCTCAACGCTCTTATAGAAGAAGAAGTTTCACTTCAATGAAAGTTGATTTTTTTTTGTTTTGAAATAAGTTATATTTCACTTTATACATAACCAATAGGCGGGTCCACACAACGAGCTGCTTCGCGAAGCAATTACTGCGCGAAGCAGCTCGGACAGTGTGGACGTGGCATAAGCGCGTGTGCTTCCATTTTCCTGAAATAAATTACGTTAACTATCTACTTACTATTGCTAATCTATACTAATATTATAAAGCTGAATAATTTGTTTGTTTGCTTCAACGCGCTCATCTCAGGAACCACGGGTGATTTGAAAAATTATTGCACTGTTATATTGTCCATTTATCGAGGAAGGCTATATCATCACGGAAAGACCAATAGAAGCAGAGCAATGCGGGTAAAAACACGTCCCACAGCTAGTAGCTATACCGTACTGTTCATAGCACATGAATTTACCAACACAGCTTATACAACAAACGTAAAAAGAAGTCAAAATACGAAGCCACTTTAATCAAACAACCCAAAGCTAACGTTTCCATTCGAACGGGACACGTGCGCTTCACTTGTAATAAACTCGACAAAATATATTATTCATTGTAAAGAAAGGGCTTAGCGGGCAATCACGTCTCCACATTTCTTGGGAAGAAGACGAGCTTAACAAAGGATAATCATGAGATATTGTGGGTTGTGACACTAATATTGGGATGGAATGGGGCCTTTTTATAAGGCTAGTTGTATAGAGACTGCGAAGCTATTTTATAGCTCTATGTATATTGAAAGTAACAAAAAGGGTATTGAAATTGTGTAGTTATGGAAGAGACGCTTTTGTTCGCATACTTTTGCTCCTGACTAATCACAATCGATATGGTTACATGCTAGCAGAAATTTTAGAAATTTTATCTTTATGTTTGTATATGCATCACGCAAAACCTGAGTAACTGAGTAAGCACAGTTTTTGCATATTATGTATTTGTAAAGGACCAACTGAAAAAATAGAATTCATTTTACATATCCAAAAGCACTTTTTATAAATTACATACTTCAATTTCGCAAATAGAAGCTAGAATAATAAAAAAGTCATTTTACAAACAGAGATTATATTTCAATACACTAAGCTTCAATCAGCTGATAGGTTTTAATCCTCACAAAGAACGCTAATAAATTATTTCCAATATCATAGCTTGCAATAAAAACAATCCTTATACGGTATTGTGATTGCTAACGCAATATCCTTCGCTCAACTCAATTATATTATTCCCCTGAACGGTGCTTTATTTATAAACAATGCGACTTGAAAGACGACCGATATAATTGTACAGATCCGAAGATACTTATACATTGCCTTTAATAATTTTATACAATTTACGTTGGGGAAAATTGAATAATTTACGTAACAAAGCCCTTCCTTTCCTTCTCTCTTCCTCGCTTGTGACAATGATATTTCTTATCTTATCTTATATATAAAATTCTCGTGTCACAATGTTAGTCTGCATACTCCTCCGAAACGGGTGGACCGATTCTCATGAAATTTTCTGTGCATATCGGGTAAGTCTGAGAATCGGCCAACATCTATTTTTCATATGTACCACGGGCGAAGCCGGGGCGGACCGCTAGTTTTATGTAAAAAAAGGTTACGCAACATTCGATCTGCACATACGAAGACAAAGTAAGATGGCATGATTCAAGTATCGTGAACGAAAAGGCTTTAAGCTCACCTACATCATTCTTCTTATTAAATGTGCCCGAAGTACTTAGCCTATCTAGTATCTACACTTTTCTTCTTATACTATTACTAGCGGTCCGCCCCGGCTTCGCCCGTGGTACCTACATGTTTAAACTATCCTATCTCTCAAGTTGGATCGAACTGCACATGGTGTGCGAATTTTATTATAATCGGTTAAGTGGTTTAGGAGTCCATTGAGGACAAACATTGTGACACGAGATTTATATATATTAAGATTGGCCTGCTCTAAACTGTTTCTGAGAAACCTTTGCGAAGTGATAGGTCATCTTGTCTCGCTTGCACGCATTCTAGTTGTATATTGTCATCTTGCTTCCACTTCTAGAATGCATTTATGGTTGAAGATTTGTGACCTGTGTCACGGTTCGCAGAAAGAATATTGCATATCAATGTTAAATTATTTCTTCGAAGTGAGTGGTAGAGAATTGTATTGAAATTCCAGATATCATAGATTTTGGCGCTATTTATAAAAAATCGGTGGTAAGAATATGTAATTTTTTAAATCATTATTGCATTTGCACATCTCTAGATTGAGATTTTTACAATTATCTTGTTCGCTCTTCACTGTAGACATTGGTTTTAAACACTCGTAATATTTCTGTATTTGAGTACTGTTATTATACTTGTTAATTGATTTTCGAGTTTATTTCTAAATAGATTGAATTTTGACGTGACAATTCACAAACACTTACGCTCGGTTAGTAAATACTAGAATGGAAAATTATGACCGCTTTCGTGATCAAAGAAATTAAGCTAACCTGTATTCATTTCCTAATACGAACTTTTTCATTTCCAACCCAAAGACTAATATAATTATAAAAAACTAGCGGTCCGCCCCGGCTTCGCCCGTGGTACATATTTCGCAATAAAAGGTAGCCTATGTTCTTTCTCAGGGTCTAAAGATTGTCTGTGACAAATTTCATCAAAATCGGTTGAGAGGTTTATGCGTAAAAAACAATACATACATTATACATACATAAATACATAATTACAAACTTTTCCTCTTTATAATATTAGTATATATACATAAGAAAGAAAGAGAAAGAAAGAAAAGAAATTTATTGCCAAAAAAAAAAACACAGCCAAACACATTATAAAATATCTTACAATTAGGCAAACGGAGACAGCCTCAGCAAAATGCTGCACAAAAGCAGCGCTGATTTTCAGGCTGTACCGGCGATTGCGGTTCGTCTTAATATTAAAAAAGAATTAAGTCTAGGTACTTAAAATAATAAATATAGATAAGGAAGTATATAAATATTAATAATAAATAAATAAATGCATATAATTTATATTACGGCAGAAACATATAAATAAGAATAATATAATATGTATATTATAAGGCATATAATGTGTCATATATACATAAATACAATAAATCTCAGGAAAATCAAAACAGTACAACATGTGATACGATATGGAAGCCAAGGTTATATAGGTATTTCATCGCGCCAAGATCAACAGAAAGGTAGCTATTGGGTTGAAGCACGCCAGTCTTCAATTTGCTTCTTTAACAAAGTCTCTTTTAATTTCCTTTTAAATGTTAAGAAGGAGATATCCTGATTCAATTTTAAAGGTGTCATAATGCATAATTACGAAAAAAGTTAGGAAAATTAGATCGATATTGTTTTCTGTATTTTTCTATAATAATTTACTGTGAAAAGATACCTTAAAAAACAGGAAAATACATGATTATTCTACTACTAGCCGCGCCCCGCGGTTTCACCCGCGTGGCTCCGTTCCTGTTGGTGTTAGCGTTATATATAGCCTATAGCCTTCCTCGGTAAATGAGCTATCTAACACCGAAAGAATTTTTCTAATCGGACAAGTAGATCCTGAGATTAGCGCGTTCAAACAAACAAACTCTTCAGCTTTGTAATATTAGTATAGATTAATTTCATCAAAGTATTGCATTACATGTTTGGTTAATAAACTAGAATAATTTAATCATAATTCAGTGTTAATGAACTATGGACCAGTAATTATCATAATTTATAATTATTTCAATAAAATTGCCTATTGTGTAATACATCAGTTGATTACCGGATTATAATGTTAATATTATGTTACCAATCATAGACCGTGAATGCATTGAAATAAACTATCTGTGACCCGCGGATTTTCTCGTAGAGACACGCAAGCAGAGTAGTCTGAGAGCCTTTGTCTCCAACTTGTTATTATTTACTAGCTTTCCGCCCGTGGCTTCGCCCGCTTTGTCTAAAACATAATAAATTATATACTTAAACCTTCCTCTTGAATCACTCTATCTATTAAAAAAAACGGCATCAAAATCCGTTGCGTAGTTTTAAAGATTTAAGCATACATAGGGACATAGGGACAGAGAAAGCGACTTTGTTTTATACTATGTAGTGATTAACTAGCTTTCCGCCCGCGGCTTCGCCCGCTTTATCTTAAACCTAATCTTATATATAAAAATGAATCGCAAAATGTGTTGGTAAGCGCATAACTCGAGAACGGCTGAACCGATTTCGATAATTCTTTTTTTATTATATTTCTTGAAGTACGAGGATGGTTTTTGTGTATAGAAAACGTAAATATGTACCACGGGCGAAGCCGGGGCGGACCGCTAGTAAATTATATATTATACTAAAACTTCCTCTTGAATTACTCTATCTATTAAAAAAACGCATGAAAATCCATTGCGTAGTTTTAGTTTTTAAATATTTAAGCATACATAGGGACAGAGAAAGCCTTTATTTTATACTATGTAGTGATTACAATTTTTATCCAAATCGGTATTATTGGTAAAGTAAAACCGTAAAAGGCTAACAGATTTTCACATTCAAGATATCAGTTTGGAGAGATATTAATCGTAATAATTATAATTTTAGCTACGTCAGCTGACCAAAATAATCCACAGATATGTACAATAATAAGGAACTTTATTCAGCCGAAATAAATATAATAGTCTCAGGATTATGTCAAAGGAAAACCTATATTTGTCCTAATATTAATGTCTCGATAATAGGAGCTCAAGTGGAAAATATTTATAGGAAAATAGCATTTATGTTTGGTTTAATTCAAGCCATATTAAACAACTAGGTTTCCGCCCGCGGCTTCGCCCGCGCAGTCAAAGAAAAACCCGCATAGTTCCCGTTCCCGAGGGATTTCCGGGATCGCGTCATTTTCCCGGGATATAAAGTAGCCTATGTTCTTTCTCGGGTATCAAAATATCTCCATACCAAATTACATGAATATTGGTTCAGTAGTTTAGGCGTGATTGAGTAACAGACAGGCAGACAGAGTTACTTTCGCATTTATAATATTAGTATGGATTAGGAAAAATATATCATCTTAAGCTGAGTCAGTTTAAATTATATTAGGTAGGGATAAAAATTCAATCTGGGGCATATTCTGTGTATCAAAAACTATCAGTCAAATAAATTTCATTTGGTTATCTAAAGTATGAAGGGGATGAAAAAAAATCGATAAAAGTTAATTTAATTAAAAATAGCCATGACCACTTTTCGATAGGCAAGCAATTATAGGCATATTTGTTTATAAAAAATATTTAATAAAAAATACGTCTCATCTGGTTCGGTGAAGGACGATCTCCCACGGGCTCTCCTATTATATTGAAGATTACCAACAAATGTATGATGAGTAATAATGTATTGTATGTGAACTAATGTATTATAAATTCAAATTAAAATTCAAAAAATAGAAAATATGATTTACGTTTTATTCATATTGGATTCATATCATTAATAAATTGGCTATATTATATCTTTGTACATCAAACGAAACAATCTCAATACACAAATAAATTGCTATAAAGCATTTTATTTAAAAGTATAAACCTGATCAATTGGGAAACATACCAATTATATTAGCTTTAATCTCAGATACAAAGTAATGATCAAAACATAAGCTTTGTTGAAATAATACGTATAAAAAGTCCAAACAAGCTTTTATGGATAAGCTCACTTTGTAGTTTAATCCTCTTGCTGTACCAGAGGTTAAATTTGTAGTTTTTGGAAATAAATCTATTTGACGAATACGAAAATTTCTATCCAATACACCCCGAACTGTTCAGTGGTTTGGGCTATGCGTTGATAGTCTTTGAGTTTTATATATTTAGATGTCTAATGGACTCGAATCATGGTCATCGTAATAGTTTTTATTATCTCTATGGTATGCTAGTATAAAAATTTAGGCCTAAAATATAAGAGTAGATCTTAATGTATAACATATGTATATATTTATTTTATTTTGGTGGCTCACGACATTGGAAGATAAATGAAATTTTTGTCCACTCATAATTTTTTTTTTTTATTTCGTACTCTTCACCTTTTGATTGAAGTCTGAATCCTTAACTACTGAACCACTACTGAACCAATTACTCCATTGAGGAGAATAGCAGTCTTTATACATATTTTTTTTACTAGCTGTGCTCCACGGTTTCGACCGCGTGGCTCCGCTCCTGTTAGTCTTAGCGTGATGATAGTCTATAGCCTTAATCGATGAATGGGCTATCTGTAAGTACCGAAAGCATTTTTCAAATCGGACCTGTATTTCCCGAGATTAGCGCGCTCAAACAAACAAACTCTTCATTTATTACAGTATTTTCTCGTCTCTGGTAGTCAGAGATTACAGTAAAAAAATCTAACCACATACAGAATAGATCTTTCTCAAATAAGATGTAAAATACTACTTACAATTCAATATAAATTAATGTATGTGGGAATCAACTGCCAAGAAGCCTATGCTTACGGCTTATAAAATCGATTAGAATTTGTAGGAAAACTCAGTCCTTGTCAGGGGAGTTACGTCTTGACTTTTAAACTTTAATAGTATTTGAACTCGAACTCAAACCGCAAATCTTTTACGTATTACACTCTTATTTAATGTTCAGTCATCTTTTTAATTAGAAGATTTCTAATGTCTCTACTACCTAGAAAAATGTAGCAAGACTCTTCATCGTGTTATTTGAATTTGTTTGTTTTATATTCTAAACTACAACGGTATAAGTATTGTCTCTTGTTAATTGTTATACATATTACAGATCACAAATTAAAATGTTAGTACAATTAATATAACTGTTAAATTGTTGTTATATTGATCACTAGCGGTCCGCCCGGCTTCGCCCGTGGTATATATTTACGTTTTCTCTACATAAGAACCATCCTCCTACTTCAAGGAATATAATAAAAAAAGAATTATCGAAATCTGTCCACCCGTTCACACGTGATGCCGTGACTAAGGGCGCGGGCACACGATGCGTTGCGGCGCCGCACCGCAAAGATTTCACCGTGTCAGTGGGCACACGAGCGGTGCGGCGCCGTAACGTTGTTATGTCGCAGCGGCGTCGTAGCAGCGTTGCACAGCGTGTCCTTCCTTGTGATGCAAAACAACTGAGCGGTGCCGCTCCGACGTCGCACCGCATTCACCCCTCCCCGCCTCGTCTTGGTGGTTACAAGTCCGGTGCGGCGCCGGAGCGCATCGTGTGACATGCCACAGATATTTCTATGTAAGACGACGCAGCGACACCGCTCCGGCGCCGCACCGCCGCCGCAACGCATCGTGTGCCCCCGCTCTAAGGTAAAAGGGGTTTCATTTTTATAAAAATAGATTCTACAATCTTTCAAAGTTATGTCAGAAATGAAGCAATAAACAACAGACTGACGAATAATGAAAATATACTTTAAACAATTTTTTATTCAGGGTATCAAAATAAAAACAAAAACGTATACTTTTTTAAGTGCAAATGTGTACAATTAGAAATTAAAACTCTAAAGCATGATTTAATCAGCTAGCCGGTAGCTGAAGTATTCAGAACTTTTAGTTAAATATTCATTCTCAATCCTTTGTTAAGTGTTTAATTAGAAGAGTTTGTTCTCAAGCATACTGTGCACTGTGCAGTATTGTAGAGATTTCCATCAGAGAAATGTTATACTTTTCTCATAGAATAGTGTTATAACAATTATATATTAACTCTTATTAAAGCTTAGATGTATTAGTACCTAGATACCTAAAGGCGTACCTATTTTATTTATTTATTTATAATACTTCATTGTACAAACATGAATGGACAAAGCAGAAAAAAAAAGAACAAAATTACAAAGGCATCATTTGTACAAAAGGCGGCCTTATTGCTGAACAGCAATCTCTACCAGGCAACCTGGTAGGAAAGGAAATGTAAGAAGGTCGTGGGATAGACCTATATTATTATCTATTTAAAATATCTCCCACCTTTATTTTAACAACAGTACTCCAACAACCAATGGGTTGTAAGTTAAAAAAACCCTGCCTTGTTAGTAGTTTTTCTTACGCGACTTTCCTCACGTATTTTTCGTACGATTACCATTAAAAATATAAACTTAGAGACGCTTAAGAAATTGAATTAGTAAACATAATATGATATTTTTATTATTTATATAAACATTGCGATGAAATTGTTTATAAATATTGAATCATTCTGAGAGTCAGGATATCCGTGTATTTGTTAGTTCGTCAGAATCAGTCAAAACATGAAAATATTATTCTATTTTTTACTCCATTTTCTCGTTCTGCCAACCACATAAAAAAGCCTCATGTTACTTTTTTAATACGCATTTTAAAATATTAAAATTTAATTTTAAAGTTTTATTGCATTTAAAACTGAAAGGATCGATTGTTGATTTGGGAATTGGGATCATAGATGTCTGAGAGGTAAGCGTCGCGTCGCCATGGTACGGCCGTACGGCGATACTCAGGTTCGAATCCCGTCACACGATAGTTATTTTTCTATTCTCTAAATTTTTTTTTTATACAAATTTTGTTAAACCAGTAATCTATATGATTATAAAAATGTCAATTGTTACAAGCGGATAAATTAACAAAAAATAAAGCTTTTGAAACTAAACATTTAACAACAATAGTATAAATTTCACTCACATTCATTAAATTTCAAAATTTCCGCGTATACTAAATTATGCTACTTATAACAATACTGTATGCTAGCCGTGCATCGTACGTGCCAAGATAATATCAAATTATCTTACATCAAATGTGGAGCGATGCCAGATACGTACGTTATGATTTATGTATGTAAAGTAAAAGTGCATTTTGCTAAGTTCTAACATCGAGTTTGGCTAAACTGACCATAATAATCGAAAGGTAGGAAGAATTTGGCGGATTGCGAAATTTATCCATTGGTAAATTTTTTAAAAGTGTATGTGCTAATTGTAGGCTTAAAAAATCAATATAATTCAATCTAGGCCTTTTTAATTATAAGTTCAATTTTGAGACGTTTCGAATATATCATCAATGAATCGAATAATTTATATAAATACTCTTTAGGCTTATAACTTAGTCACACTTTTTCAAACAAAAAACTCTACGACCATTTGCATTATTGAAAAGTAACCGACAGACTCTTGTTTATAGTAATATATTATACTAGCTTCCGCCCGCGACTCCGTCCGCGCGGATGTCGGTCTTCGCGTGGATGGTTTATTTCCCCATTTTGAGTAACTCTGACAATGACATCTTATAAATATCTATTGGACCCAAATACGGCTAGGCCTATTATAATACCCAACGTGAGTTCGCGGTTCTACAGAACAACGTCTATGGATAAAACTGAAAAATTAAGATTTTTTTTTTCTACGTATTTTTCCAGGATAAAAAGTATCCTATTTTACGCCCAGGATAATAAGGTATAATTATATGTACCAAGTTTCATCGAAATCGAACCGTTAGTTTTCACGTGATGTCTTCACATACAGACAGACAGACAGACAGACAAAAGTTTTTTTAATCACATATTTGGGTTTGGTATCGATCCAGTAACACCCCCTGCTATTTATTTTTTCAATATTTTCAATGTACAGAATTGACCCTTCTACAGATTTATTATACAGGGTGTCCCAAAAAGTAGTGATGAACGGAAGCTGGGAGGTAGAGGACCTAGAGAGCTATCCGAATCACCCCCATGTATGTTATGCGATTTTTCGTATTTTCGGAGTTATGACATTTTTTTCAATTTTTCATCTATCGCTGAGTACGATGAGATTTTTATTTATGGTGACGTGACTTATTGCGCTAGATGCTTGATTTTTTTTTGTGTGGTAAGCTGAAAGATAGGCCAATTCAGTATGGTAACATTTACTATCGTTAGATCTTCGAATGGAATAAAAAAAGAATTAAATGCCAAGAAAGATAAAATTACCCAGTATGTTCACAACTTCAAGGGCCCATAAAAAAATAAAATCACATAAAAAAAGTTTTCCATTTGGCTTTTAAAAACTCGCTCTATCTATCAGGTAGCTACCCTAAAAATTTCATTTTATTATTCAGAAGGCTTCAATCGAAAAATTGAAATCTAAATGTGGTAAGTGCAAAAATTTTATTAACATGATGATCATTAAAACCAAATTAAAACCCATAAATAGGTGTTTAATTACCAGAAATTTTTAAAATAACCCCGCTGTTGCTCAATGAAAGTGCGACATCACCGTAAAAAGTTGTCTTTTAAATGTCTGAATGCCCTTTTATCATTTTTAATGGTTTCTTCTGCTACTATGAATTTCCGGGTTATTTCGTCCAAATTGTAGCATTCTCTCAAGTAGCCGAGGTCTTTTTAGTATCCCCATTGAAACAAATCAATGGGGTTTAGGTCGAGGGACCGTGCAGGCCAGGCTTTAAGGCAGGCGTCACCAGCGCATGCGCAGGCTGCAACGACCAATCCATCTTTCAGGGTATCTTTGCCCTTTAGCCTGGCCTCGACGGTCCCCGGACATAAACCCTATTGATTTTTTTCCGTGGGGATACTACAAAGACGAGAGACTGCCACAATTTGAACGAAATAACCTGGAAATTCATAGTAGCAGAAGAAACCATTAAAAATGATAAAAGGGCATTCAGACATTTAAAAGACAACTTTTTACGGTGATGTCGCACTTGCACTGAGCAATAGCGGGGTCATTTTAAAAATTTCTGGTAATTAAACACCTTGTTATTGGTTTTAATTTGTTTTTATTAATCATCATGTTAATTCAATTTTTGCACTTACCTCATTTAGATTTCAATTTTTCGATTGAAGCCTTCTGAATAATAAAATGAAATTTTCAGGGTAGCTACCTGATAGATAGAGCAAGTTTTTAAAAGCCAAATGGAAAACTTTTTTTATGTGATTTTATTTTTTTACGGGCCCTTGAAGTGGAGAACATACTGGGTAATTTTATCTTTCTTGGCATTTTAATTCTTTTTTTTATTCCATTCAAAGATCTAACGATAGTAAATGTTACCATACTGAATTGGCCTATCTTTCAGCTTAGCACACAAAAAAAATCAAGCACCTTCCGCAATAATTGACGTCACCATGAGTGAAAATATCACCGTACTCGGCGATAGGTGAAAAATTGAAAAAAACGTCATAACTCCGAAAATACGAAAAATCGCATAACATACATGGGGGTGATTCGGATAGCCCTTTAGGTCCTCTACCTCCCAGCTTCCGTTCATCACTACTTTTTGGGACACCCTGTATGTATAGATGTGCTATAGTCATAAGACTGTACTACTGTAGCCTATACTACCACATACTACCTTATTAATATACATTCTAGATCTTTGCCGCTCTATAATAATCTCAATAAAATCTAACAAGGGACAATGTACCAAAATGTCACAAGCGCCTACAGCCAGCCGACAGAATGGAATAATTTAACACGTAATTATTTCATTCATTCATTCTATTAATAATGTCAAATTAATTGGAATTTGATTACAAGTGCAATGACCTGACAATTGAGTTCATGTTTTACATAATAATATTAAAAGTTGGACGTGATCTGATGTTAGTATTGTTCGCATTTAGATTTATGTATGTGAACAAAATTGAACATAAAACTAATAAAACATAATAAATAATTGAACATAATAACTAGTATTTTATACAGATCTTTTAGCTTTGAAAGTTCACAAGAACATTTTTTTTGTAGACAGTGTCATCTAAGTTCCTCTGAAATATCTTGATCAATTATTATGATATTTTTGCGAAAATTAGCTAGGTTTGGGAATACCTCGTAAATTATTTATTTATTTTATATATTTATTTATAACACTTTACTATGCTAGTTATACAAATTACTTAAAACTAAAAATTATAGCTAAACTAGCACAGAGGGCGGCCTTATCACTACAGAGTGATCTCTTCCAGGCAACCCACTGTGTGAAGTGATAAAGGAGGAGGAAATTATTTTTATTTATCTAAATAACAAGTTTCTCCCAATAACATTTGCCGGTTACACTGGCAGTATTATAATTTTTTTTATTATCTTGTCAGTTTCCCAATATTTGAAGTTCTTTTGACTATCGAAATAAAGCATAATCTAGAGATAATATGAATAAGGTCTAAACCTAAAGCCGCTGAATTTTAAATACATACTAGCGGCCCGCCCCGGCTTCGCCCGTGGTACATATGAAAAATAGATGTTGGCCGATTCTCAGACTTACCCGATATGCACAGGAAATTTCATGAGAATCGGTCCACCCGTTTCGGGGGAGTATGCAGACTAACATTGTGACACGAGAATTTTATATATAAGATATTTAGGTTAACAAAAAACCTTTTACATAAATGGGCGTAAAGATCTTATACAACCGTCATGTGTGAGCGAAGCAAAAACTTATTTGTAATAAAGTGAACTCACGTAAAAACCGACTGATGTTCAAGCATGTTATAGCTTTTATGAAGGTAATGTGTATACACGTAAATATAAAACATAATAATATAGAGACTAGTAAACATAACCACCACAATTGAAATTGATTGAAATTTCACCTTGTGTTATAATCTTGGCAAGATTTATTTTACTAGTCATATTTTAAAAACCTAATCAAAATATTCGCCTAAAATACATTTTTACATTTACATTACGCCAAATACAATCAGGCCGAATGACAGACAAGAATTTCCACAAAGTCACTATTGTTTCAAAAAAGCGTTTTTTAATTAACACAAGGCATTCGTTAAATAATTTATCAAATCCACCCTCACTTTGCACCGTCCTCGCTTCCTTTATTAAATTAATAATATTTACGTGCTCCACAGCCTACATAGGCATGAAACAAAATTTTGTGTTAGGGAAAATTATGTGATCTTTAAATTACATTGTTCCGCGCTTTAATAAGGTGTTTTTGAGTGTATTTTTGTGTTAAAACACAATTTACGGTGCTTTTAAACAGTTAAATTTAACTTATAAGTAAATGCTCTTAATTGAAATGATGGACTTTTAACAGATTTTAAACAAGGTTTATTCATTGTAATAATAAGTCGACGATTCGAACCGTTGTTTCGAACATTTAAATTTCTAAATAAACATTTTAATTTGTTAATACTCGCGTAAAATCAAACGCAGTGAAATTGCTATGCTCTTAAATTATTAAAAAACTAGCTTTCCGCCCGCGGCTTCGCCTGCTTCATCTAAAACCTAATAAATTATACTTTTACTAAAACCTTCCTCTTGAATCACTCTATCTATTAAAAAAAACGGCATCAAAATCCGTTCCGTATTTTTAAAGATTTTAGCATACATAGGGACATTGGGACGGAAAAAGCGACTTTGTTTTATACTATGTAGTGATGATTTAATAATCTCTATGACAAACCCACCACACAACTTATACGCTGCAAAATGTTGTCAATATCAGTCTAGCTGTTTAGAAGAATAACCAAAACACACAGACTGGCAAAACTACCTACAATTATTCCGTAGACTACGGTAGATTTTTAGACATCATTTCTAAACTTACACGGGCGATAATCTTTTTATGAAAACAATAAAAACTCCATTTTTATTTACTTACATCTGGATTAGGGATTAGGGATTGATGAAAGACCTAAGTAATCGTCCCAAAACAATATTTCATTTACTAAATAAAGACCCGATTTGGGACGCGTTATTTTCTTGTTCATTGGCTATTCGATACAATTTTATATAATATTACTTTATTTCGATAATAATTTGAAAACATGAACCAAGCCACCCTTAATATCTTTACTATTTAATTGAAAATAAATTTATACACACCTTTTTAATTTATATTGAAAACCGTATGTATTTGAAATCTCTTTATCAAGTATTTTTTTGTATGAGTAGGAAATAAAACGTCTTCGGAATAATGTATAACAGATGATTACCGGCAAACAACTTTAACAGTAACTATCCCCACAGAAAATCATGCTTCATCTATACTAATATTATAAGTTAAAGAGTTTGTTTGTTTGAACGCGCTAATCTCAATAACTATAGACCATTTATCGAGGGAGGCTATCATCACGTTAAGACCAACAGGAGCGGAGCTATGTGGATAAAACCGCGGGGCATAGCTAATATCTGAATTTAGAAAACCATTATTCAACTCTTTCATTATCTCTATAAGAAAATAATAATGCGTATTAGAAAAGTATACAAAAATGTTTCATAGACGAAAAACCACAGACAATGCGCTATATAATACGAAATCATTAAAATCAACATAAAATGAATAATTAAATACACTAAAGGTTGAACGTCAAAAAACTCAAGATCAAGATAATTATTTTGCTTGATATTTAATATCCCTGGAGGCTTTGCGGGTAACCCTTTATACCCGCTTTTATCCTGTAATGAAGCCCTTTCACTGTAGGGCCTTAAATTATTTACGTTTTTTACACTAAGCGTTTGCTTTTACTTTTTACTCCACTAAAACCATAATTTTATTTGGCTGAAATAAACGGGTTTGGAAATAAGGTTGGCCTTACTTTGTAAATCTTGAAGCAAACCAGCTGTATAAATTTGTCCACGATCTAGAAAATCTTGTAACTTTTATTATTTCAGAACGAAGTTTTTATATTTTGCCGTATATTTTTTGTTTGAATGTTTCATTCGATTTAGATTTTTAAGCTATTGCATAGCTTCTATCTATCTATTATATAAAGTAAATAAATTTTTCTTCATATGAGAGATCCAATTAAAATATCAAAAATAAAAAACTGTTATTCCATATTATCAATATTGTATGGATTTCCATGTAAAATAAAGTTAACCGACATAGAGTTCACCGTCACGTTAACACAGACTTATATGACTATTTTTTATTACTATTTGTGTAAATTTAGTAATTTTCTGATAAAAAATAATTTATTTTGAAGGCGCGAACGTAAAAATGAATAGAAAAAGTGCTTCCAATATCGACTATGAATGGTTGGATCGTATCCTATAGAAAAAGCTTAGTAAAATTTTTCAAGGTATTTTTTTATCCAATTTATGCGAATCCTTTTCAGCAGATTTAAATAGAGCTTCCTGTTCTATGAATGTGTGTATAAAATGATAAACCTTTAATAATTTAATAGTGTAGATTGATTACTATTAGAAACTAGGTTTCCGCCCGCGGCTTCGCCTGCGCAGGCAAAGAAAATCCCGCATAGTTCCCGTTCCCGTGGGATTTCCGGGATTGCGTCATTTTCCTGGGATAAAAAGTAGCCTATATCCTTTCTCGGCTATCAAAATATCTCCATACCAAATTTCATGAAAATTGGTTCAGTAGTTTAGGCGTGATTAAGTAACAGACAGACAGACAGAGTTACTTTCGCATTTATAATATTAGTATGGACTAGCGGTACGCCCCGGCTTCGCCCGCAAACAGTGGAAAAAACATGAGGAGGCCTATATACCCGACTATGGGTGAATTAAGGCTTAAAAGAAGAAGAAGAATTTATTTAGTTAGGTACTAGCTGTGCCCCGCGGTTTCACCCGCATTGCTCTTATTGGTCTTAGGGTGACGATATAGCCTGTAACCTTCCTCGATAAATGGGCCATCTAACACCGAAATAATTTTTCAAATCGGACTAGTAGTTCTTGAGATTAGCGCGTTCAAACAAACAAACTCTTCAGCTTTATAATATTAGTATAGATACTAGGTACCTGAAAGGTCAATAACCTCCATTAGTTTCAATAAATGCACAATATCAATTACACTTGTCGACCATCGGAACATTGAACTATTTTAATTATTCAGACTCCGGGCCCAATGATAAAGGATATTATTATTTATTTATGAGCGATAGAGTTCAAATTAGTGTGTTATTTAATAGCTGGAAAATATGAAAGACCATTAAAAGTTTTGCTTGCAATAGGGGATATGGGGAACTTAAATTGTAGTGTGTTTACGTACTATTAGTGATATCTATAAACTAATTTAAATGGTCTGCAAAATGCATTTTTATTTGAATTGCTATAATATTTTAACTAATATGTTTTTGGCAATCAATATAATCATATGTCTATCTATTGCAATTTAAAAACTTGAAATGCAATTAAGTATTGGATTATGTTGATTGATTGGACGGGAATATCTCAAAACTAATAATTGATTGTGATTGTCTTTAACAGTACATATACATCAAAATCAGTACTTTATTCAAGAATAAACACACCAAGTTATTTATTAATTCTGTACGTTATAGTATATGGATGAGATTAGATAATGATCAATTTTTTTTTATCTAGTTACCATGCAACTAATCTATACTAATATTATAAAGCTGATGAGTTTGTTTGTTTGTTTGAACGCGCTAATCTTGGGAACTACTGCTCCAATTTAAAAATTCTTTCGGTGTTAGATAGCCCATTTATCGAGGAAGGTTATAGGCTATATATCATCACGCTACGACCAACAGGAGTGGAGCCACGGGGGTGAAACCGCGCGGAGCAGCTAGTTTCTTTATAAATGTATAAGACAGGGATATCGCAAAGCACAGTCAGTATATACGAGAGATAGAAGCAAGTAGCGAGGAATAGCAAGTAACACTCTGTTACACTTTATAAGTTCATAACACGTCTACACGGAGTTGAACTTTAGTTTGGGAAATAACGACCTCTACCTGAAGGTACTTAGGGGAGTATTGTGCTAATATATTTTGTAATGGCATTTAAAACTTATGTTGACCTCCTTCTCCTTCTCGGTACAGTCTTGACCTCCTCATCTTTCTGCCTCCCTGGTACATTGGTTAATGTGTGAGCGTAGAACAAATGGGTTCTAGGTTCGATTTCTGGTGGGACCTAATAAAAATATGTGTGGCGGCAAATAATTAATGTAATATCGACATTTTTTATTATCTCGTCAAGAACGTGATTATGAAATTTCCACTGAAAGAAGAACTGATTTTTTTAGGATTAATTTTTCATAAATCAAATCCTTCACTAATTCAAAACCACCACTAAAACATGAAAAAATTGATAACCTACACAAGACCTCAACGAGGCCTGATAAATAGCCCAGATATCAATCCTAATGAGCCTAAAAACGCTTCGCCAGCACAAATTTGCCAAGCCCTGGGGAGCTACGTCTTATAGCAGTATTATTCCCAGGGTGGGAAAGTGATGGCGCTAGACAACCTATATAGCTCTGTCACTTTCTGACACTGGAAATAATACTGCTTAAAGACATCGTGCTGGGTACGTCCAGTTTATGACGAATTGTGAAGGGTCGAAACGTTAATATCTGAAGCTATCAATTATACGATCCAGTGTCGAATATATCTTGGATTATGACAACATAAATTTTATAGGGTTGAACGTTAAATTGCCGAATGGTTGGGATATCCTTGGCCTCGAATGGTGTTCGTAAAAATGTGCAATTGAAACTATTATGGCAGTTATATTTTATGCGTCTATTTCTTGGTGTTTTACGCCCCATTCGGGCGTTGAAATGTGGGTTAATGTCAAGTGGAGGCTAAATAATGAACATAATAATTATAACAAGAAAATTCGTCTGTTTAATAGGTATGAAAAGCAAAAAAAATACACACACATACCTAGGTACATAAATAACACACTTTTGTAAATATAGTGATACTCAGTTGAATGCACTGATCCAATCATAATACTAATATCATATTTTACTTAAACTTTTCCAAATAAACTATAAAATCCGTCTTTACAATTTTAAAAAACACATTATTAATTTTAACCCATTGTTAACCTATCTTCTAATAATTGAAATCTTATTTCAGACCACCAAGAAAACAAACAATACCAGTTTCCAATAAATGAAAAGACGGGAACAAAATGGCCACTTTATGACGTCACACTCGTCAAAGAACTCCCGCCAAAAGTAAGAAATGGAATATTCTTTTGACAATATTCCCAATCAGAAGGTTTAATTGTGGTGGCGGTCACGATTCCGGTCACGTCGGTTCCGACCTCTTTGTAGATATGCTGCAATGACGATTCGATACTTTTATACCATCCTACACGATTTATCGTATACGGGAAAACATTTATTTATACAATCCATTATTTAAACTATTTAGTACTCAAAATTAATTAGTAATATAAATTTCTGAGTAGCCGGGACCGGAATTAGCTTTTAGCATGTAACTCATGAATTTTTTAATATTTTGTCGTGTATCCACAGAGATACACGACCACGCTGGTCAAGTGCGAGGCAGATGTATGTCGTAGACTTTTTTTTCTTGGACATGCCGGTTCGCTCACGATATTTCCCTTACGTGTCGTACATACTAAAGGCTCGTTTCAGCGTTAAGGGGGAGCGGACACTGATGTATTGAGATATATTCGGATAAAACTCAATTCGAATTTGCGCGCTAAGCGCACGGTTGAATAACGATTCGGGCCAATTGTGAGGAATAACTTTGCCTTCGATCCAATAACGTTTTCGATTATAGACTCGAAATATTTATGTGTCAATAAATAGTGTTATCAAAACCGAGAAAATGGTTTAAAAGGTACTTTATTGATATAAAAGAAAGTAAGGTAATAAGAATTGTGAGGAGAGAGGATATCGAATTAAAATAATGTGCAATAGGTGGTTTTAAGTTTAAGAATCGATGCATAATATTTGATAGAAACCTTTTTCAAAGAAAATAGATGTATCAATTAGTTGGATGGAATGTTGATTGTATTGATTTTTGGTGGATAACCCTTAATTCACAATCCATACTAATATTATAAATGCGAAAGTAACTCTGTCTGTCTGTCTGTTACTCAATCACGCCTAAAATACTAAACCAATTTGCATGAAATTTGGTATGGAGATATTTTGATACCCAAGAAAGGACATAGGCTACCTTTTATTGCGAAATATGTACCACGGGCGAAGCCGGGTCGGACCACTAGTACAAAATAAACATTATATTTTAAAATCATCATCACCCTATACATCTGCTTGCTTATAAGATTATAATAACAAGGCGTTCCAACATTTTGAAATAATAAAAAAGAAAAAGACCGTTCAAGCCGAGGAAAGTTTAGAAAGTAAAAAAGGCTATAATATTTCACGAGCAATAAGCACAAAGTGCAAATCAAACTCCCCTTAACTTAAATAACAGTTGGAAATCGGACTAAAAAAACACGCTGACGCGAAAGAAAAATAAATTGGCATCGATTCGGGAAAGTAATAAATTCATTATGACCTGTTCAACGAACTTTCGTTGATACGGTCTATATATCTCTTGTGACGTGTTAATTCTGCTAGTGTATTGGGATATTTTTATCGAATTATTGGAGTTTAGTGACTTCTACGTGATATATGAGCCAATTTGGTTCGTCCTCTTTGTTTATTTAACCCCATGATGTCTTATAGCAGTATTACTGCCAGTGTGGAAAAATGACAGCGCTATATAGTTCGAATAGCGCCATCACTTTCCTACACTGGAAAAAATACTGCTATAATGTCATTATAACCCCTTGGCCTTGCTGGCTGGCACTTGAGGTTCACAGAAATCCTTTTATTTTGTAGGACAGCTTAATTGATGAAACTATGAGCTATTTTTAGTAAGTGTACTTGATCTATGAGAGGGCTTAGTTGTAATGGATGAGACATTTCCAATAATTATAGGAATACTATTTAAGGAACGCTTTTCACACAATACAAACATGCTATACAAATAAGGGCATCCTATTTACATCGATACAAAGCCATTTGATATGGGTTCGACTTTAGTTAAGACTAGCAATGCCCTGCGGTTTCACCCGCATAGATAGCGATATCGTTACAGTGAAAAGTCTACTATAGGTCGGACTATAGGTTTAATTTTTAATCACATGAAAATCACCTTTACCCCGTCCCGCACTACGGCCTTTTTTTTTGTTTTAGTGGGGAAATCTTTCATAGATACCCACGGCCTCCGGGGGAGGGGGTTATGTCGGATTCCTACCGACCAAAACCCCACTGTGTTCCGTCAAGACGCATATTGGTAGAATTCCTCCGTGACCCCCGCACTACGGCCTGCTCGAACAGTATACCTACTATTTTCTGTAGATTGACACTTTTAAAAATTCGTTATATCTTTTGAATGGAATATCCAATTCTTTTCATTTAAAAAGTATTTTGCTGGTATTGAAACAGTCTACAATAAAACATCATTTAATGGGATAAGGATTAATATATGTGTATGGATAACATGGTTTGATTACTGTCGGCGCTTCTATTTACTTTGAAAACGTAAAAAAGTTGTTGTAGTAACCAGAGGCGGCTCGCCCTAAGGAGCGCTGGTGCAGTGAACTCCCATAAATAATTATAATAAAATCATACTCCTTAATTTAATTATTAACATTAATTATTACTATTTAAAATCAATCGTAATCTTTAAAACTACTGTTAATACCAATGAATATATCCATCATTCCATCATCCCATACACCTGTATAATAACCTACTGTATTAATGTAACGCGCGAAGCGGTGCGCTCACGATTGCGATCCAATGAAAAAAGATTTAGTACATTTCCTAATACGAAATCCAATAGGAGTGAAAGAGAGGGTTTTGCCAAAGCCCTGCGCGTGAAACAAAAGATTTTCTATGGAAAAGTAGCAAAATTCGGAGCGGCGCACCCGCAAACGTTGCCGGTTCGTTTTTACCGCCCGGCAGGACAGCGATAGCGCGCGCGGCGCGGCGCGACGTTGCCAGTTACCACTTCTATTAATATAAACAAACACTCGAGTCAACTTCAATGCTCGCGCGCGATTCATGCAATTTTCTAATTAAAATTATAAAATACGTGTTGAAATAGCCTGTAGTTATCAGTATTACTTGTGAGTGTTAAAATGAACAATAATTATAATGTGGCGTTCATTAAAAAGTGTGATAAAACGTTACAAATTCGGCTTGAATTGAAAGCAGGGACTGCCACGGCCTGAACTTGACCTTTCGCAAAAATGTACGACAAAAACGAAAACATATACGCGTGTGTTTAAATCCGAACAATATTATGTGAAAACACCATGGTTGTGTGGTTGTGATGAAAGCAACAACAGACATTTACGAATGTCTTGTCGCTTTAAGTTATAGATATTTTTGCACACCAAAAAGAAAGACGTATGTATTTCCTTTATAAGTAATTTTTTTGATAAATGTACTGCTTTACACCATGTATTTTCAGTGTTTTATTTCAAGTGAACACCCATAAAATTTTGTCACGAGCCGCCTCTGGTAGTAACATAACTACTGAAGATGGACATATGGTATCGCGGACTTTCTTGTAGATATTGATCCATTCTATAATACCGTAGAACATTTTTTTGTTCTATCTTCAATAGATTCCGCAGCGCACGCGATGACAGAAGTTTTATTGAGGATTTTTTTACACCTTGGGTTACATTATTGCATTTTTGGTAAGGATCTCTAATTTTTTTGAAAATGCAATATAGCCTATGTTGCTCAGTAAAGATGCAGCTTTCAAATGGTGAAAGAATTTTTGAAATCGGTCCAGTAGTTTTTGCGTGAAAACCATACATACATACATACATACATACATACATACTTACAAACTTTTCCTCTTTATAATATTAGTATAGACAAGGCCTTGATCTGACTTATCGTTTCATACGAATATAAAACAGTCTTGATAAGAAAAATCGAGTGCCGAGCATACGTGTCAGAAGTGAAAGTTCTTTGGCAAGATTCAAAGATACGAAAATCGTCGCCTTATTCCATGACGTGACGGTGTTATAAAATAAATTTGCTCTCAACATGCAGAAGTTTCATTTAAAAAATACCAATATCTTTTCTATCAATGATAAATATCGCTAGAAGCAATTGCATTCTCCGATAATTTACAAACGGTATCTAAACAGAATTCACAAGAAGCTCGATAATGCAGTATCTTCACAAGAATATAAATATATTTTATTAATCTTGGAAATGTACAATCGAATAGAAGATGGAAGCTCTGAAGTAAATGATAGATGGAAGCTCTACGTAAATGATAAACTGAATTTCAAAGTATTGTTCTTTTAATAAAATGAATTAGTATAAATTGCATATTAGGGCTTCTTTATAATGCAATGCCATTTCCTGCTAAGATAGTTCAATAGGCCAAAAAGATTGCCTTTTGAACTATAGTAGATATCTTAATCATTACTAATATTATAAAGCCGAAGAGTTTGTTTGTTTGAACGCGCTAATCTCGGGAACTACTGGTCCGATTTGAAAAGTTCTTTAGGTGTTAGATAGCCCATTTATCGAGGAAGGCTATAGGCTATATCATCACGATAAAACCAACAGGAGCGAGCAATGCGGGTGAAACCGCGCGGCACAGCTAGTGCATTATAAAGAAGCTTAAAGACCAAACCTAGTTTAGGTAAGGTTTTAGTAATGTGGTAGATATTTTTGCCTTTAATGCTAATAGCTGCGGAATAGGTACCTACATGTACAACAAAGACATATACAGGTACGCAAATTGTATGTCGTAACGTAACTACAGTTTGTAATTGGGTTATCCCAACAGTAGTTTCCAGGGAAGTTTTCGATGTATAAGATCATAGTTAGAACTGCGGTGTTGTACCCAAAAATGTTTACAATTTGAAACGAGGATTTTAAGTGTAATTGAAAATGTTTAATAGTATTATTGTCTACTAGATTTCCGCCCGCGGCTTCGCCCGCGTTTTCAAAGGAAAACCCGCATAGTTCCCGTTCCCGTGGGATTTCCGGGATAAAACCTATCCTATGTGTTAATCCAAGTTACCCTCTATATGTGTGCTAAATTTCATTGTAATTGGTTCAGTACTTTTTACGTGAAAGAGTAACAAACATCCATACATCCATACATCCATACTTACAAACTTTCGCCTTTATAATAGTATTAAGATGTATTGATAAAAAAGAAACTGGCCTTACCACACAGTCTCTATAATTAAAATTCCGTATCTCCTTGTAGGGTATAGGTAAGGTTAGAAAATAGATAGTATGGGGCTAACGCATTATATGTAGGTATACCTGTGGGGCTAGACAAGTGGCTTTCTATTAGCGTAAAGTTTAATAGAATAGAATATGAATGTATGAGATTGACGTAATCAATCGTCGTCGTCGTCGTAATCAAACGTCAATCTCATACATTCATAATCTATTCTATTGAACTTTACGCTAATAGAAAGCCACTTGTCTAGGGGGGCTGTTCAATTTTCTGAAAATCTTTACGAACAAGAAGGTGACCTGCCTTCTGTTTCCTACCAGATCTATACATTTTTATGACATAACCCAGGTTAATCATACTTTAACAACAGTACCAACCAGACAAAAATGGGTCAAATAAAATAAATCCTACCCTACAAGACGAAAATGAAGCGTTGAAACCTCTAGAAATCTAATATTATCTCAAGGCATAATTCACTAGAAACATAATTCATTTTAGAACTTAACTCGACTTGCCGAAATAATTAAGAAAACACTATACAGATAAATATATGTTGTTATTAATATTCATATATGAATTAGAAGCAGCGGTTAAGCTCTTGGTACGGGGACTGCTAATATGAGGTCGGTAAGATCTGGCTTGCGGCCAAAACACTCATTATAGGTGTTAGGTACACTTGGTACATTGTTTTATATATGTTTAGTAGTTATGTAAATACGTATGTGTTAAAAGGCATTGTTTGATTGGTACAGTGGAAGTAATTCATAATTTTAGCATTCGTAACGTAGTAGACAGCGAGAATCGGTAAAGGAAATTTATAAGCACTTTTTATGTTATGTGTAGGTACCCACATTCTTATTATTATTCTCATCATTAAATAATACATAGGTCATGTGAATCGTATCGTGCTCTTTATATTATTTGCTACATTATTGTGATTTACAATAATATGATTTATTGTTTAGTTTATTTAAACAGAAAAATGTTTGGCGTAGAGCACAAGCCGTTCCACGTGATCTATTGCTAATTTAATGGTGTGAAAATTGTGTAAAAATTACCGCTTATAGAATGGCTCATATTATCATTATACGTCATACATATTATTTTATGCTTATCTTCTTTGTTATCTTCAGCCTAGTCACAATATTTAACAGTTGATTTAAAATTATGTCTTAATCTATCTATTAACGGTATAATTGAAATTCACACACATTTTCCTTGTTGATGTTGTATCAAAATTCACGCACGTGCACATACACCAACAAGAACTCATTGTACCCCCAACCTAATGTCGACAAATTGATGCGAAAGCTCCCATGTATCGTCCGCCGTGGTATTTAAACTTGTTCCCACATTGTAGCCGTGTTACTTGCGATATATCTCTGTCATGTTACATGTCACAGATAACATAACCTACCCACGAGTTATTTAATCTGTGTCAACGGAAAGAAGGATCTGTAGTGGGAAGTCATAATATGTGAGTATATTATATGTTTAATTTATTTGTTGCGGTTTAGCAATAAAAGTGATTGAGTCGATTTTGATGAAAATTGGCATGATACTAAAATTTAAAGAAATTTATAAGTTTTCAACTACATATTGTGAATTGACCCTGTGTTCGATAAAAAAACTTAGTTTTCAATAGTCTCTAACAATAATAAATTTTGTTAAAATAAAAGGTAAAAATAGATTCAGCGTTTTACAAATGTACTGTGTATTTGTCTGTATTTGTAGATAGCCAATTCGGATAGTCGGTTGATAACAAATAGCAGCTTGTCGGTATATCTATTAACCAAATTTTACGATGTAAGCTATAAAAAGTAATAGTTTTTGAAAAAACTAAAATATAAGGTTTTTATTTATCGTTTTTTGTCTATTTGTTTCAGATTATCTCCAGAACGGCTGCATCGTTGAAGATATTTTTCAGAAATCAGTTTTCTCTTGCAATCTATTATACTAATATTATAAAGCTAAAGAGTTTGTTTGAATGCGCTTATCTCAGGAACTACTGGTCTGTTTTGAAAATTATTTCAGTGTGAGATAGCCCATTTATCGAGGAAGGCTATAGGCTATATTATCATCACGCTAAGACCAATGCGGGTAAAACCGCGGGGCATAGCTAGTATACAGTATACATAATTCAAATTTTCATATCGTCTATAATTTAGATAATAGAACATAACTAATTATATTTTAAACAAATAGAACTATTGTTTTCAAACACCCACTTCGATTTAAGTTTAAAGCGATATCAACAAAACATTGCAATTAAAGTGCGACTTCTATTAACTTTAAAGACAATGCATCCAGCAAAGCCTTTTCCGCAGAGGCCACTTAAGTTTGAAGATAGACTGAATTAAACAGTGTTTTGGTCACAATTGTGGTGCAATTTATGAAGCTAAGGCTTTTGGCTTTCATCGCGAATCGTGCCTATTTATTTTCTGAGGTCAATGTTGTTTCTTTTGTTTAAGCTTTTCGCCCGCGGCTTCGCCTACTTTGTATAAAATTTAACAAATTATATACTAAACTCTCCCTCGTGAATGATTCTATCTATTTAAAAACTTTTAATCAAATCTGTTGTGTACTTTTAAATATCAAAGCATAAATAGGGACAACAAACAGACAAGAAGTGACTTTGTTTAATATGGAGTGATTATTATTAAAACACGTGATCTAGATCTTTAAAAAATGGTGTGTTAAACTTCTAGGTTGTAGTGGTCTACTACAATAGATATACAGGGTGTCCCAAGAAGTATGGATGAACTGAAGCCAGAAGGTAGAGGACCTAGAGGACTATCCGAATCACCCCCATGTGTGTTATGCGATTTTTCGTAGTTTCGGAGTTATGACTCTTTTTTCAATTTTTCACCTATCGCCGAGTACGATGATATTTTCACTCATGGTGACGTCAACTATTGCGCTAGATGCTTGATTTTTTTTGTGTGCTAAGCTGAAAGATAGGCCAATTCAGTATGGTAACACTTACTATCGTTAGATCTTCGAATGGAATAAAAAAAAGAACTAAATGCCAAGAAAGATAAAATTACCCAATATGTTCACAACTTCAAGGGCCCATAAAAAAATAAAATCACATAAGAAAAGTTTTCCGTTTGGCTTTTAAAAACTTGCTCTATCTATCAGGTAGCTACCCTGAAAATTTCATTTTATTATTCAGAAGGCTTCAATCGAAAAATTGAAATCTAAATGTGGTAAGTGCAAAAATTTTATTAACATGATGATCATTAAAACCAATAAATAGGTGTTTAGTTACCATAATTTTTTTTAAAATAACCCCGCTGTTGCTCAATGCAAGTGCGACATCACCGTAAAAAGTTGTCTATTAAATGTCTTTATGCCCTTTTATAATTTTAAATGGTTTCTTCTGCTACTATGAATTTCCGGGCTATTTCGTCCAAATTGTGACATTCTCTCAAGTAGCCGAGGTCTATTTAGTATCCCCATTGAAACAAATCAATTGGGTTTAGGTCGAGGGACCGTGGAGGCCAGGTTTTAAGGCAAGCGTCACCGGCGCATGCGCAGGCTGCAACGACCAATCCATCTTTCAGGGTATCTTTACCCTTTAGCCTGGCCTGAACGGTCTCCGGACATAAACCATATTGATTTTTTTCCGTGGGGATACTACAAAGACGAGAGACTGCTACAATTTGGACGAAATAACCCGGAAATTCATAGTAGCAGAAGAAACCATTAAAAATGATAAAAGGGCATTCAGACATTTAAAAGACAACTTTTTACGGTGATGTCGCACTTGCACTGAGCAACAGCGGGGTCATTTTAAAAAATTCTGGTAATTAAACACCAATTTATTGGTTTTAATGATCATCATGTTAATAAAATTTTTGCACTTACCACATTTAGATTTCAATTTTTCGATTGAAGCCTTCTGAATAATAAAATGAAATTTTCAGGGTAGCTACCTGATAGATAGAGCAAGTTTTTAAAAGCCAAACGGAAAACATTTTTATGTGATTTTATTTTTTTACGGGCCCTTGAAGTGGTGAACATACCGGGAAATTTTACCTTTCTTGGCATTTCATCCTTTTTTAGGGTTCCGTAGCCAAAATGGCAAAAACGGAACCCTTATAGTTTCGTCATGTCCGTCTGTCCGTCTGTCCGTCTGTCCGTCTGTCACAGCCGATTTACTCGGAAACTATAAGTACTACAGTGATGAAATTTGATGGGAATATGTGTTGTATGAACCGCTACAAAAATATGACACTAAATAGTAAAAAAAAGAATTGGGGGTGGGGCCCCCCATACATGTAACTGAGGGATGAAATTTTTTTTTTCGATGTACATACCCGTGTGGGGTATCAATGGAAAGGTCTTTTAAAATGATATAAAGTTTTCTAAAAAACATTTTTCTTAAAGTGAACGGTTTTTGAGATATCAGCTCTCAAAGTCGTAAAAAGTATGTCCCCCCCCCTCTATTTTTATAACTACGGGGTATAAAATTCTAAAAAAAATAGAGGTGATGCATGCTAATTAACTCTTTCAACGATTTTTGGTTTGATCAAAGTATCTCTTATAGTTTTTGAGATAGGTTGATTTAACTGTAATTTATTATATTTGCTGCTACGGAACCCTTTGTGCGCGAGCCCGACTCGCACTTGGCCGGTTTTATTTTTATTCCATTCAAAGATCTAACGATAGTAAATATTACCATACTGAATTGGCCTATCTTTCAGCGTAGCACACAAAAAAAAATCAAGCATCTTCCGCAATAATTGATGTCACCATGAGTGAAAATATCATCGTACTCGGCGATAGGTGAAAAATTGAAAAAAGAGTCATAACTCCGAAAATACGAAAAATCGCATAACACACATGGGGGTGATTCGGATAGCCCTCTAGGTCCTCTACCTCCCAGCTTCCGTTCATCACTACTTTTTGGGACACCCTGTATATTTCTATACTATATTCATCATTCTTTCTTTACTATTTCGTCCAGGAAATTATCTCTTTATTTACTGTAAATTCACTTACCCACTGTTTCATAATATTTAACACACGCCTGATTACTACGCACATACACTCATATACACGCATTATAACTTACCATTATGAATAGGCTTTCTTATCTTGAATAGCTATATAATTTCCAGTTGGATCTTTATCTATACGTTGGATCTTTATCTATACTAATATTATAAAGCTGAAGAGTTTGTTTGTTTGTTTGAACGCGGTAATCTCAGGAACTACTGGTCCGATTTGAAAAATTCTTTCAGTGTTAGGTAGCCCATTTATCGAGGAAGGTTATAGGCTATATATCATCACGCTACGACCAACAGGAGTGGAGCCACGCGGGTGAAACCGCGTGGAGCAGCTAGTAAAACCTACAAGTGTTTTTTTTAAAAGCGTGTTAAAAAACGGTTTGAACAAAACATATTCAAAGAACATTTTCTCAAAACAAACGGTCCTATGAAAAGGTTTTATTCTAAAACAATGATCTTTTATCGAGACACAATAAAATAGGTCAGTTATTTTAACACCAATCGTTAAAGAAAAGCTCAGAATAATGTCATGAAATTAGATATTTCCGACACGATTAAATGAATTCTTAAAATAGACCGTCAACCTTTCCTTCCTCTCTATTTTAAACGAATAAGCAATTGTTAAATGGAAAAGACATGAAAGAAAAAGTTTAAATTCATGAATTTATTTATAACTGTTTCTAACAGTTATTTTTACAATAATTACATAATAATAAATGCGCTGAAACGACGAATAGTACCTAAATAGGTATATGACGTAACGACGAATAGTACCTGAATAGGTAAAATGAAATTGTATGGACGAACATACATAACCTACAAGTGCCTACAACATCTCTAATATCTACGTATGCAAGTTAAATGCACCCACAAAATGTTTACTATGTCTAAACAATAGCTATTATTACGAATAATTTAACCAAGACATTAATACAAACACAAATATAAATTTACTAGCTTTCCGCCCGCGGCTTCGCTCACGTTTAAAAAAACCAGCATAGTTCCCGCTCCCGTGGGATTTCCGAGATAAAACCTATGTGTTAATCCAAGTTACCCTCTATATGTGTGCTAAATTTCATTGTAATCGGTTCAGTAGTATTTGCGTGAAAGAGTAACAAACACACACACACATCCTCACAAACTTTCGCATTTATAATATTAGTAGGATATTAATTCCTCTTTTATTCTAACTTAATCCAGTACAAGAACATCAAAACCCAACTAAATTCAAAAGCCTAACAAGAATACGTAATAACAAAAGACACATAATAAAAAGGTATAACCGTAACAATAAGTACAAAAACGTTTCGTTTGAAATTATTGGATATCTCCGTACTTTATCAAATATTTTAACTTCACTTTGTATGATATTCATATTCCGTAGTCAGTAAAATTGCTTCAACACTCACATTTTATTTGGTCGTGTAATAGTTATATACTTGCATGTTGAAGTATATTTTAGACGTAGAGTGTATTCTTATTTAGTGTTATGACTTTTCGTGTAGATTGCGAGTTTTCGATAGTTTAGAAGAGCGTTTTATTCATTCAAATTGTGAATGCAAATAATTTCTTATTAATTAATTTTAATGATATAGGTAATATAAACAGACTGTCCTTGTCAAATAATATACTAAAACCTTTCTTGCATTACTCTATCTATTAAAAAAACACTTCGAAATCCGTTGCGTAGTTTTAAAGATTTAAGCATACATAGGGACTTTGTTTTATACTACGTGTAGAGATTTATTGAATAGTAAGTTACTTTATTAAAACTAGAATAAAAGGTTAATGAAACTAATTAATTTAATACATAATCAACTCAATAGAACATCAAAACATGTCTTAAACACTATAGACCGGGAGATACTGACACAAAATTTCGAGTCATTTGTAACAGGATGGCGGTTCTACAGGGTTCTTAGTACGCAATGACAAAAAGAAAAATGATGGTGTGAACGCTGGTACCGGCGGCTTAGTCGCGTGGGCGTTAGTCGAACTCGTCGGAAAATAGCAAAAGTCAAACGATTTGTAACAGTATGGCACTTATTTTTCCTGTAAATTTGAGGATCAACGAATATAAATACAAAATTTCAAAGATCTAGGTGTTGGAAATCTTCACTTATATAAATTAATAATAAATTTATTTTTCAAGTATGACAGCACTTTTTCCCCCTACTAGAAGTATGGCAAATATAATAATGGTCACATTTTATCAAATACTCTCCAAGAAGCCAAATGCAATACTGTTACAAAAAGATAGGCGAAATAAAAAAATTTTGCAGATTTTCGGCGGTATGGCGACCATTTGGAATCGTCCGAAAAGTATGGCATGGCGATTTTCGTAAATGGCTGCACGACGATGGTTACCTGTGCAAAAGTTAGCTTGGTACAAATGGTTGAATAATTGTTTTTTTTAAATCAACATATTCGCGTCGGTATGGCGGGCTGTAAGTCATACCGGAAAAGTATGGCATGACACTACCGCCTACTTCTTTTTTATGGGCTATCGGTAAATTCTAAAATTTTTGTGTTACAAATCGTTTGACTTTCGCTATTTTTCCGACGAGTTCGACTAACGCCCACGCGACTAACCCACCGGTACCAGCGTTCACACCATCATTTTTCTTTTTGTCATTGCGTACTAAGACCCCTGTAGAACCGCCATCCTGTTACAAATGACTCGAAATTTTGTGTCAGTATCTCCCGGTCTACTATTCCTATTTGATAGAAGACAATCTGATACTGTCTTGTCGGCTTCGTTTGACATGTCTTTGTGCGTTGTTCTCGTAAATATAACATAGGCTTGTAGGCTCCCTGGATGTAACGTGTGCGGCCTTAGACCTTTAACTGTTTTCAGTTAAAGGAGATAAGAGTATAAGAGAAATTTGGTTGTTTAGTTCGTAACGCTATCTCATAAGATTTTAAACGTGTTATCGACAGATTATAGTATAATAAAAAACTTACTTGATTGTTATCTCTTAAAAAAGCACGGTTTTATTTTTGGTGAGTGCTTTTCTCTAAATAAATTGGTGAAACTTTCTAAATAAGCATTAAACTTGTTAAATAAAAACACGTCATAATTTTGAACACACGTTAAAAATATTTTTGGTGACTGCTCTCTATACAAATTGATAAAACTTTATAAAAGTTCAAATAAATAAAATACGCAGTCGAATATATTTTTTTTCGATAAAGCAAATATATTTATCTGTCCAGCGTCCAATTAAAATCGCAAACGGTGTGCATGTTTCATAAAAATTAATATCAAATCTAAAATTTGAAATCAAATCTCTAACTTGTGAATTCATATTTTTGAAAACGAATAAATCACAATCTGTTCGTATTCAAATTCCTATTTCGTCAGTAATAAATCATTCAGAGAGAGAATCAGCAAATGATGATCGATCCTTTGAAGCTGGGAGCATAATTTGACGTTTGCCTAGCAACTAATCCCGATGGTAATTAAGCAAATTTGTAAAGACGTAAATGTACAGACTATTAGCAAATTGAAAGCATTTTCGAATCTCTATTAATGTTTAAAACGCGAAATTAACTCCGTCTTTCTTTTGATTGTCGATATTGATGCAATTTGAATCAAAGATAGTTTGAGGCAGAAAAAAAAAGAATACTTTGCATCTAAGAAATCTCGCAGGAACGAAAACTTTGTGGTTAAAACCCCAGGATGTAAGGCTAATCTATAGATACTAATATTATAAATCTGAAGAGTTTGTTTGTTTGTTTGTTTGAACGCGCTAATCTCAGGAACTACTCTGGTCCGATTTGAAAAATTCTTTCGGTGTTAGATAGCCCATTTATCGAGGAAGGTTATAGGGTTATAGGGCTATATATCATCAAACTAAGACCAACAGGAGCGGAGCAATGCGTGTGAAACCGCGCGGCACAGCTAGTCCTGAATATAACCATAATATAACGTAACTAAGTTTATACCTACTCATTGTAAAGCTCTGTCATTGAAAAAAGAGCGCAATACAATAATTCATTGTGCTCTAAAAAGGCAGTTTTACCGTTTTAACTAATCTATGTCCATGTATGACGTCCATTATTGATGACAAAGCGCTGAATAGCTAGCTATACGTGCTCTCTGTATCAGATAAATGTGTTTACATCGGCATATTATACAGCACGATACAAAGTCAAGACACTTTAACATTAAAAAGGAAATAAAGGTCACTTCTACTTGTGAAAAGAGGGGCTATTAAATGTGTCTATTACTAACAAGCCCTAAAAGTTACCCTTTTTAGTTTGGAAACTACTAACAAAATAGGATGAAAATTGGAGAAAGGAAACCCACGTCTTTGCCGTCCATAGAGAGTATTTGTACATCATTATAACTTTTTGGAACTGTAGAACACTTCTAAAAACCACCTACTAACATCTGCTTGGTGATCGAAAAATACATACCTGGTCATATTAACTAACTAGCTTACCGCCCGCGGCTTCGCCCGCGTTTGCAAAGGAAAACCCGCATAGTTCCCGTTCCCGTGGGATTTCCGGGATAAAAACTATCCTATGTGTTAATCTAAGTTACCCGCTATATGTGTGCTAAATTTCATTGTAATCGGTTCAGTAGTTTTTACGTTAAAGAGTAACAAACATCTATACATCCATACATCCATACAAACTTTCGCCTTTATAATATATATTAGATTTGTGAAGACAATAATTATAACCAGGAAAACAACAAGCAAAAGCAGAGCTACGATCATCATGAATAGACTAGCCTACACTGGGGACGTTCGACCTAATTCCCACAAACTTCAACCGAGATAGGAATCGACGTGCTGAAGTTCATTTTTGCATTCACGTAACAGAAATCAGGGCATCGAGATAAATATTTGTAGCAATTTAACGTGCTTTATATAAGTAAAAATGTCTTCGAGGAAGTTTGCAGTGCTTAAGCATCTAAATTTTTAGAGAATATAAATAAAAAATTCGATCATAAGGTGGGATTCGAACCCGCGTCTTCTGCCTTACCGGGACGACGCCTTGCATGTGGCCGAGTGGTCAGGCGTCCTATTGGATAATACTATATATAGGTATTCGGCTCTATTGACCCGGGCTAAAAGCAGAAATAATATATAGTCTATATCACTTTGAAATAATGTAGCTTTTTACTGAAGAAGTAATTTTCAAAATGGGTTAAGTAGTTCTTAAGTTAATCTATTACAAACAAACTAAATCAAACCTTCTTCTTTTAATTATTAGTGTAAATAAATCGTGTATTAAATCTATTTTGCTAAAGAAATTTTTAATGGAAAATTTTAACTTCTAAATTGAACGGAAACTATTGTATTTTTACCATATTTGCTGTATTATAAAGTTTATGAATTTACCTAACTCGCGAAGCTGACCTAGTTAGCGTAAACAGCTGATCCAGGGGTGTCTAGTTCTAAAGAATATTTAATAATATGTTAATATTTTGCATATAAATGTGGTAGGTACCTAGATGTATCGAAGTGATTAAAATATGGTGATCGATAAAAGATATTTACGTATACTTCTATGGGAAATGTTTTTATTATAATTAATTGTTATTTAGTATTTATTGATATTATAATATCTTACATTAAATTAGACGATTTATCAATTTACTTGTTTTTTGAAACGTTTTAGCAAATTCTATAGGTATAAAAGATATTTTGTGTATTTTATTTTCTTTTAAAACACAATTAATTTAATTTAACGTAAAAAATGGAATGTCTCACAATTTTTCCTTATTTAATTATCGTTTTAAATCCTTTAAAATAATTTTAATTTATTAAGATTTCTAATTGAGATATAGTTAAAAAATTTCGGATAGTGAATTATTACGTCTCGATTTACTTTAAACAGGAATTTTGTATCTTAAGTAATTCATTGCTCCTTGATTATATAGTTCTTAGAAAAGTGTTCAAAATCAAGGATTTCTGAGAAAGGATTATTTGTTAAATTTATATCTGTTAGATATTATATTTTACTAGCTTTCCGCCCGCGGCTTCGCCCCCGCAGCCAAAGAAAAACCCGCGTAGTTACCGTTCCCGTGGGATTTCCGGGATTGCGTCATTTTCCCGGGATAAAAAGTAGCCTATGTCCTTTCTCGGGTATCAAAATATCTCCATACCAAATTTCATGCAAATTGGTTCAGTAGTTTAGGCGTGATTGAGTAACAGACAGACAGACAGAGTTACTTTCGCATTTATAATATTAGTATGGATTCGAAGAAACTTGTTTTTAAATGAAATAAATCAGATATCAATTTCAGCGTTGATATTTGTTTTATGTGAAAATCTTACTAATATTATAAATGCGGAAGTTTGTGAGGATGTGTGTGTGTTTGTTACTCTTTCACGCAAAATAATTCTGAACCGATTACAATGAAATTTAGCACACATTTATAGGGTAACTTGGATTAACTCATAGGATAGGTTTTATCCCGGAAATCCCACGGGAACGGGAAATACGCGTGTTTTTCTTTGAAAACGCAGGCGAAGCCGCGGGCATAAAGCTAGTATGTTATAATTTCCTTTTCCTTGCATAAACTGCGAATATTATGTATAATATATGTTTTATGTATGTATTGTAATTTATTATTAATTTATATGAACATAAGTCCCATATTAAATAAACTTTAAGCTTTATACGTTTAGTTTTTCATTATAGATATCTATTACCTTACTCTAAAAACGACTAATCTAATCAAGATGAAAATAACCACAAAAATAGATTTCATTATAGATTAGTAGGAAGTCTTTTAATATAGGTAAGTACTTTGCGACTGAGCCGTCTGCAAAAAGTAAATCTATAAATAATAAATGTTGTTTTTATGTATGTAAATAAAATGTTTTTACTACTTTATCGGGTCAGCTATATTATGTAAATAAAAATACAGAATAAACTCATAAAATTAGGGTTATCAAACGCCAGAAATATCTGAATAATTGAGCACTGCAGCAACCCTGATGGAATCGTCAATTCTTGTTGATTCGGCCTACTTTGCTTACTCTGTTATAACGAAATGCAGTATGTATCTTAGAATTGCAGGCGATAATGGGTGTTTGTTTTTAAGAAATATTTGTGTAAATCGTATAAAAAGTGTGATAATATATTAATTTGATTGGAAGCTGTAAAACTTATTAATTGGAATATTTCTTTATTCTACATTAGTATAGGTATGAACTGACAATTAATTACATATTATAAAAATATATGAAGCAAGCAAAAATTCTATATATTACTTTCAGCTTGATTTCATACAAACAAAACCCACGCATGCTAAATGTGGATTTACTCGAGCGTCACGGGAACCTATTAGAATTGGTAGATTAGACCATAGCGAGAAAAAAAGGTCCTATAATGTTTTCACTTTTAGCGGTGGGGAAGGGTTTTTTGATTTTTTTTAATTTAAAAAAGAAAAAAATTGGCTTGGAAATACTCAAGTGCGTTAGATATTGATATTTTGCATGCTCCAGGACGTCACTGAAAAAAAGTATACGTTAATCTGACGATTTAAGTGGCGATTTAATCGCTATGAAGAAAGGGTAAAAAATTAAAGTAATATTATTCGAGCGCGTCAGATTAATATATGGGGGGGTTAATTACAATATAAGAAGTCCCCATTTCGCTAATCTGACGATTCGAGCTCAACCTTAGGGAATTATGGATTATTCAAATTTTCCAGCGGGGCCCCTGAGCGCACCCACCAACCATAACTGCTCATATTGACTAGAGGTACTAATGAATAGCTAAGGTACCGTCCCTTATAGTAATCTGACGCGCTCGAGTAAATCCCAAAATCCCCTCTTGGGCTCCCCTACTATAACGTAGGAAATACGAAATTAAACGTCCAACTCATACAACTTCTTTAAGTTTTGAAGACAATTAGACTACAAGCCCGCATAGGACAAAAATATGGGTCAAATGAACCACCAGGGGACATATCTAGAACGATAGCAGAGCAAAAAATAATAAGATTCATCACTATGCCGTCACTTGTAAGCTGTCCAACTGAGTGCAGATGAGAATTGAAAAGTACAGGTAGACTCGGTAAATTTTGGTCATATATTTTTGTACGGCATTCTTAACCATCGATAGATCCATTAAAAATAATAAGAAACCGCTCAGTGCCGTACAAAAATGGTGGTCCACCAAGTCGGAATTTTTATTTAATTTCCGAGAGTTACCGGGGGTAAATTTGGTCATTTGACCATGTACGGCATCTGTGTCATACTATTGCTATACTGCTTTTAATCCATTATTCCGCAACGCCGTACAAAAATCATGGGGACAAGGGGAAAAAATCGAGAGTTGCAATCCCCTCTCTTTCCCCACTCCAGGGGGTCATTTGACTAAGTACGGCTTCGGTTCCAAAACATTATCTAGCACTCAAAAGTACTATTAAAAGCAATGCCGTCAAAAAATAATTGTTCTTTTAAATGTATACCAATAATCATCTTAATTTCATCGAATTCTTAATATAAAGAGCTGTAAGGTCATTTGACCCTGTACGGGAACTTTTTTTTTAACATGATATTGTAAAATTCAATTGTTGTATAGTATTGCCGTTCAAAAGAAACCGTTCTAAAAAAAGTTATAGAGAAATGCAAAACCAGAAATTTTGTTAAAGTTTAAACATCGTAGATTAATGAAATATAATAGTTTTCTACACTTTATCCGTTGTTTTAAATAGTATTAACATAGATAAATTAGGAAAAAACGATGCCGTACATTTTTGTGCAGACCACATCTTTTAGGCTGATGAAAGCGACGAAAGCTACAATTTTAAGGGTGCTTTATGGCCATTTGATACAGTACGGCATTAACATATTTTTACCCAACTACGGCAAAGCAAAAGGAGGGTTATGGTTGTTTACAGGTCATGTATGTATGTTCATCTATTCCCTCGTAACTTCTAAACTACTTATCAGAATTCGACAAATGACATATCATTAGAAGCGTCTGAATTGTTCACTGGATAACCAGCGACCAGCTAGCTAAAGGCTATATGGGGTTTCACAAAATCTAATGTGGCGCCCTCTAGCGGACAAAACATACAGAGTAAAAAAATAAAGTTAAGACAAATATGCAGTGTTTGGTATCATTTGAAAGCGCTTTACTTGTACATTTTGAATATGTATATATTACTAGCATTTGCTTGTGACTTTACCTGTATTCATGGACTGATTGCATATAATTCACATCTTTTCGCTTTTTTATTAGTTCATCAATTTAACGGAGTCCATTCCACCTGACTCCGACTTTCCAAGGTGATAATTAACCACCTCGAGCTTCTTAATATTAATGTATATTATTTATATTTTATTATAAAAATATAAAGCAAACATTTCGTTATATGGATTTTTTTCTTTTTCAGTTTTTCCCCTTTGAACCAACGAAAATGTACGGCACATGAAAAAATATTATCTATGCATAAAATACTTTAAAAATAAATTTATTTCGTGTTGTGTCAAATGACCCCCTGGAGTGGGGAAAGAGAGGGGATTACAACTCTCGATTTTTTCCCCTTGTCCCCATGATTTTTGTACGGCGTTGCGGAATAATGGATTAAAAGCAGTATAGCAATAGTATGACACAGATGCCGTACATGGTCAAATGGCCAAATTTACCCCCGGTAACTCTCGGAAATTAAATAAAAATTCCGACTTGGTGGACCACCATTTTTGTACGGCACTGAGCGGTTTCTTATTATTTTTAATGGATCTATCGATGGTTAAGAATGCCGTACAAAAATATATGACCAAAATTTACCGAGTCTACCTGTACTTTTCAATTCTCATCTGCACTCAGTTGGACAGCTTACAAGTGACGGCATAGTGATGAATCTTATTATTTTTTGCTCTGCTATCGTTCTAGATATGTCCCCTGGTGGTTCATTTGACCCATATTTTTGTCCTATGCGGGCTTGTAGTCTAAATAACCAATTTTAAATTATGTGGCTGAATCCTATATTAATAATGATTCCTAGCAATAGTAGGTGATAGTAGGAAGCTTTAATTAATAAGGCCACACACGAACCTCCATCTATATAGAATACTAGTCGGCTAGTCGCTCGTCCCAACTCCGTCTGCCGGCCTAAGTGATTCAGGAAAAATGTAGATTTCAAATCAGTTGTGTGTGAAAACATTACAAACATACATAAATTATACACAACTATTTCCTCTTTAGAATATTAGTTTTGATAATAATTTACCCTTTCTATTAAAGTATTAAAGTAAAATATTTAAAAATGGTTCACGAAACTGAGACACTATTTCTAGAAAAATAAATCTGTAAAAAATCTGAGAACAAGTAAAAAGGTTATTTACACGCTAGGTTTTGGTAAACCTCGCTAGAAGGTAATTTTGTAGGCGCCTTAAGGATGTTATTAATTTTGCTCCTTTCTTGCTAACGGTACATTATGAAAACTTTATTTTTATGGTATTATGGCGTAAACTACGTTGCTGTGTTTCACTACTGAATCACCCCGGCCTTGCTTATACAACATGAATCAAATTAAATTAAATAATGTGTTGTGAAATTTGGAAATTAAATGTAATTGTATGGTCTTTTGTCTTCTCGCTTTTACAAAGAATTAAATGTAATCAACCGAAGGCACAAGCTTTCAAATAAAAAAAAAAATATCAAAATCGGTTCACTGAGACGTTCTTTGGTAACTAAAGAACTGAGAGAAACTGTGAAGTTAATGTAAATCATAAACAGGATAAAAAATGTTGTGTGGTTTTATGAAACCACGGTAAAAGTGAAACTGTTCGAACGGTTCCGAACACTGCTTTGTGTAGCGCATGTCGCGTGACGGTCGGCTGCCGAGTAGGTATACCTACTCGGCAGCCGCGATACACGCGACATGCGCTACACAGACCAAAAAGTTTGAGACGATTAATAAAAGTTTCACTTTAAAATCATCAAAATCGGTTCACCGAGACGTTCTTTGGTAACTTAAGAACTGAGAGAAACTGTGAAGTTAATGTAAACCATAAACAGGATAATATGACCTCATGCTTCACGCCGTTATAGTTAAACAATTAAACAATTTAAACAACAATTAAACAATTTATTTATTGTTCAGCATGGTGGTGTGGTCACAATCATTTGGAACTTCCCTTTTAAGTCATATAGACCTGTAGTAGGGAAGTTCCCTCTTCCTTACTGAAATATAGCTACATGCTAACAATACAACACAAAAATTATTTAATTTATATGGTACTAAGTAATAATAAATGTATAAATATATTATATAAGTAATAAGTAAATAAATACAATAAATAAAATCAGAATATTTTATATTAAGATATATACAATATACATACATATATATAAATAAAATACATATATATATACATATATATAAATAAAATAGAATAATTTATATAAACAAAATCATGTCAATTTTATTTTTTATTTTTTTACAATAGCAAATCTTCCGCATCATCATAAGTGATAGTTTTGAGCCATTTATGCACTGTTTTTTTACAGTCTGCAAAGGACATTGTGTATATATTTAGAGTTCTATTCACTTTGTTATATAATTTAATTGATTGCGAATAAAATTGTCTGGAGGCAAATAGTGTTTTATTATTTATTTGTGGTAGAACGGAGAATGGTATTCTTTTTTTTAGAATGTTTGGGTCGACTTTTATGTTTTTATGAGTTTTAAGTATACATTGCTGAATATATAGTTTTCTTACCATAAGGACATTTGCTTCTTTATATAGGGTATCGGTTCTATATCTCTTTTTCTTAAATAGCGCAATTTTAATAATAGATCTTTGTGCCCGTTCAATACTAATGAATTTTGATTTAAAAGTGCCACCCCAAATCGTAATGCAGTAAAGTAAAAGAGATTCGACTAACGTTCTATATATGTACATAATTAGTTCCTTATCTGCAATATCACGTAATTTTATAAAGACCCCAATTAGTTTTCTGGCGCGTACAGTGACAAGATTTATTTGCGGTTGCCAACTTAAATTTTTGTCCAAGATGATACCTAAGTATTTGATTGTATTTACTCGTTTAAGAGGGGGGCAATTTGATGAGCAAGATTTATAATCGGTGCAGTGGTGAAGAGTTAATGTTAAATTAGGATCTGGTTGCATATTGTCTCTTATTGAAAATGTAATGTAATGTGTTTTTGACGTGTTAAGTGTGAGCAGATTCATATTTAACCAGTTCGATATCTTAAATAACGCAGAATTTGCTAGATTAAATACTTCGATCCAGTTAGAGCCGTGGATGAAAATAGCGGTATCGTCGGCATATGAAAAAATTTTTCCGTTTTTAATTTTAATATTTGTTAAGTCGTTAATATATGCTAAAAATAATGTGGGTCCAAGGACGCTTCCTTGGGGTACGCCGAAGTTGGAACAATTTTCATCATCACTTATGATGTCATTGTTCAGCTTTACCCTTTGAGTTCTGTTATAGAGGTAATCCGTTATTAATGAATGAAAAGTACCCCTAACGCCCATTTTATTTAACTTTTCTAGAAGAGTGGAGACAGAGACGGTATCGAAAGCTTTTTTTAAATCCAAGAATATGCATAAAACTTTGCGCTTTGCATCTAATTGCTCTGTTATATTATTTGTAAGGCTGGAGATAGCGTCTTCAGTACTGATTCCTCTTCGAAAGCCAAATTGTGAATTAGAGAGAAGGTTGTATTTGTTTATAAAACTTGATAATCGTGAATTTATTAATTTTTCCATTATTTTTGATAGTGCTGTCAGGACCGAGATCGGCCTGTAATTGTTAATGTCGTCTCTGTCTCCACTTTTATATATGGGAACAATAATAGAGCGCTTCAGTTCAAACGGGAAGATTCCGTGGTGGAAGCACAATACAGCAAGATGAGTAATGCTAGGTAAAAGGTAGCTTTTAGCTAGTTTAAGGAAATGTGTAGGAATGTTATCCCAACCGGCCGCAGAATCAGACTTAAGATTATTTATGATAGTTTCTATCTCATTTATATTCGGTACAATAATACCTATCGAGTTTATTTGGGAGGGAAGTGAAGCAATGTATTCTTTTTCTAAAATTGGGTCACTTTTTATTTTTTGAGCCAAGTCTATTCCTATGTTGTTAAAATGTTTATTAATGTAATTTGCAGATTGTAATGGAGTGGTTTTTATATTTAATAGTTCAGAATTAATTGATTTTTGTTTATTTATATTAGTTAGATTTTTTATGCATTTCCACAAGGTCTTGTTATCATCTTTAGATTTATTGAGTAACGTTCTTTCATATTGTTTTTTTAATTTTTTAATTAAGTTATTGCAAAAATTGCGATATCGTCGATATGTAATTTGCAAAATATTATTATTCTGGTCTAGCCGAGCTTTATTTTGTAGTTTATTTCTGTTATTAATACATTTTAAAACACCTGGAGTAATCCAGGGCTTTAGAATTCGTTTGTTGGATGAAATTTTGTAGGTTTTTGTAAATTTATTTAGACATTTTGTTATTAAATCAACTAAGCTACTACATAAAATGTTAGGATCGTTTATATTATTTAAATATGTAAGATCAGTTTTTTTTAGGTCAGAAACCGCTTCTGAAAAGTTAGTAACTGTTTTAGTGAAATTCCTTTTTTTTATTATTATTTTATGAAATATACTTATTAAAATCATTTTATGGTCAGTTATCGTTGTGTCTAATACTGCAACTATTAACTTAACATTAGCAGAAGAAAAGTTAGTGAAAACATGGTCCAGACAGCTATTTATCCTTGTATCATATTTATGTCCAGGTAATAAGTTGTGCGAGGCCAACATGTCCATATAAGTTTCTGAAAATTTATCGCTATGTCCTTCAATTATGTTAATATTTATATCGCCAGTTAAAATAATGTTTTTGGAGGGGTGTAGTGAATTCAGATATGTATCAAGTGAATTTATGAATGAAGTCGGATTTCTTTCAGATGGAGAACGAGAACGAAATAGTATACCTACATATCCATTACCATGACTATTCTGCTTAGCATTAAATCAGCTAGTCGTTTCTTAATGTCTCGATGTAAAAGCTCGGCTTTGGCTGAAGACTTGACCGCTTCAAAAAGATTTTTAAAAGCACTCTTTCCTTACCGTGTTCTCTAATTTATTTCTTCCACGTAGGTCGTTAACGTGGCTCTGGAAAATCTCGTGTAGACAACGACGATCCTCAAAAACAAGTGTTGAGAATTAAGCCGTAATAAAATGCAAATGAGACCTTATTATAGTTGAAGTGATGCGTTGTAGCGGTTTGAAATGGGGCCAGTGAACGTGTGTCCATGGCTCAATTCAAGCATATACAAAATCCTCAACAATAAAGTGCTATTGCGTCTATAGTGCTACATAATGCGTTTAGTAATGTCGATTAAGAGTATTGTTGAATGTTTTTGCTAACGCCTGTGCAATGAGAGAGAATGCATGTTTAAATGTGTTCATTAAAAATTTTACATGTACGCTAATATTTAGCAAATATCCTAAAAGAGAGGAAGGCTTGCAAAGCTCAAGGTGCGATGAAATAGAACGGTAGTTGAATTTAGACCCAAAAACTGTTTGATTAGTAATTAACATAATGTAATACATAATAGTATTCAAATGTATATAGCATATCTATGCCATGATATTTACAAGCATATGCAAATATACAAATCACTATTATAGTCTTACTAGCGGTCCGCCCCGGCTTCGCCCGTGGTACATATGAAAAATAGATGTTGGCCGATTCTCAGACTTACCCGATATGCACAGAAAATTTCATGAGAATCGGTCCACCCGTTTCGGAGGAGTATGCAGACTAACATTGTGACACGAGAATTTTATATATAAGACTAGCGGTCCGCCCCGGCTTCGCCCGTGGTACATATGAAAAATAGATGTTGGCCGATTCTCAGACTTACCCGATATGCACAGAAAATTTCATGAGAATCGGTCCACCCGTTTCGGAGGAGTATGCAGACTAATTGTGACACGAGAATTTTATATATAAGAGATAAGGCATAAAGAGAAAGAAACAAACTAATCGCTCACCACTCAACACCTGCACCACGCTCATGTATAATTCATAGGTAAGTTAAAGTTTGACAGGTACGGTCCGACGTAGGTGCTGCGACGTGTTACACGTATCCAGACGATTAGCTGGACGATTACATGTTACATGTCATGTAATACCTTTTAGTTCTGATTATGCAGTGTTTTGGAACTTTTTGGTTGAATGTTCACAAATAGGATGCGAAATTTTTGGATAAATGTTTGCGAAAAGATTTTAAGTGAGTATGTTATTTTTTAAACTTTTTCTGATCGATATAAATTCATTTAATACCGTCTTATTTTAGTTATTTCGTGATGTGTAATAAGACAGACATACTTAAGTAATTCATTTATTAATTATTAATTTTAATTAAATTAATTATCAATTTCACATAAATCGCCATGAATTGTGTTCGCTAATGGTATTAATTGTACATACAATTTTGAGCATATCAAATAATTGAATTTCACACATCAACGCATTTAATGCTAAAATAATATAAATTGTAATTGATTTATATTCTGTACGACTGGATAGAATTGAAATGACTGTTTGTAATTGTAAAATGACTGATTTTTTATAAAGGTAGGACATACCTATAGCAATTAGTTATAATTCTATAAAATCATCTTCCATCAAGAAAATTTCATTGTAATATGAATAGATGTAATAAGATATTGTAACTGACTGTAATTGTATATTTTAGACATTTTAGACACAAAGGCAACTAATTATATTTTAATTTTTCAGCAGATTAGTGATAATGATTTATACATTTGTGAATTTATCGGTGTTAAAATAAAAAAAAAATCTGCGAGGAACATATACTATATATTCTCAATTTTCGATCAATTCCTCTTATCATAATCGAATCAAGTTAAATTTGTTTTCGAGAAAAAAAATGTAGATTTTAATCTTAGATTTAATGATTTGACGGTCCTTTTATTCTCCGAGTTAATTATGAAAATAACAGATATATAGATACTTAAATGAAACACTTGCTTAATTAATCGAATTATATATTGGTACTTTCCATTTTAAACTAACTAATCCTTTCTTTTTTTGAAGTGAAAACTTCTTTAGCGGCGTTGGGTATAAAATCTTAAACTCGCGTCAGGACACGTGACCTGATCGAAAAAGCGTAAGATGGATGGATATCAAACATGCTCAACGTTAATAATCAAGTTTTCACTTCTGCCGGCCGTCTTTTTTTTTTAAAGTGGGAATATCTTGCATAGAAACCCACGGCCTCCGGGGAAGGGGCCGTGGGTTATATCGGATTCCTACCCACCAAAACCCCACTGTGTTCCGTCAAGCCGCATCAACGACGGGGCCACGGGCATGGTAGAATTCGTCCGTGCTACGAAACTAAAACCAAGTTACTTTAAGATAATTCATAATTCATAATTCTTTATTTACGTTAAACATGGTATTTTTAGATGTTTTATTTTTACTTATATATTATATAATTCCATACATTTTTATAATTTTGTTTAAAATTATTGTATAATGTAAATGTGTATGATAATGATCTATTGTATTGCAATATCTGCGCAAGGTTGCAAATTTTTGTATGCAATAAATGATTTGAGTTTGAGTTTGCAAACCTCGTAGCCACACTCCTAATTCTATCTTTAAAAAAAAAAAATTCTAGCCATACTCAAGTCCCAAATTTCTTTACTAATCACAAGACATGATAATGACAAGATGGCGCGCGGTGTGTCTAAAGACACATAAAACTGAAAGAATAGAATAAATTCGATCGCTCTGGCGGGTCATGAGTGGCTGAGTTGGTCAAGCATCCGCCCCAGATTAGCGTGAAAGGATGCAGGTTCGAGTCCCGCCTAGTGATCGAATTTTTTCTATTCTAAATTTATAATCACAAGACACAATAGACTACTAAGTATTACTGCAATCTGTATCCTATAAGCTAAGTACCGATCCTTAGCTAACTATGAACAAATAACGTCCCGTCTTAAAGCTTAACGGGTATCATTTATCGAGTCCATTCCTCGAACACTGCCCATTAATATATTGCTTCGAAAAATTAGTTCCATGTACCTTTGGGAGATTATTGACGGCTATGGATGGTTCTGGAAACGTGAGTCAGAAGTGCTAACTCTGGATTGGACGTGAGACTCATTAGTATATGGTCGATCTGGTTATTTAGGGACGTGTAAAGCAGTCGGATAAAAGCTAAGTTTAAGTATGTATCAGGTAACGGTCTGCGTAAGAAATGTCTACTTATGTTATAAGTATTATGTATAGATACTTTTGTACATAATAACAGCTAATACCTTGATATTTCTAGTGTCTACGGAAACAAATGTAGGTACTTCTGATGAAATGAAATGAAATATATTGAAATAAAATTTATCCATTTATGTTTTACAATAATGATATAGCAGCTTTTGCTTGGATATTTTGCTGTTCTTTAGCTGATCCATACAGCTTAATTTAATACGCAAGATAGTGCTTCTCGCTGGTCAAATTTTAATAAAAATGAATTTTTACGGTAAAAAGTGAAACGAACACGAACACGAACACGAACACGAACACGAACACGAACACGAACACGAACACGAACATGAACAACGAACAACGAACACGAACACGAACACGAACACGAACACGAACACGAACACGAACACGAACACGAACAACGAACAACGAACAACGAACAACGAACAACGAACAACGAACAACGAACAACGAACAACGAACAACGAACAACGAACAACGAACAACGAACAACGAACAACGAACAACGAACAACGAACAACGAACAACGAACAACGAACAACGAACAACGAACAACGAACAACGAACAACGAACAACGAACAACGAACAACGAACAACGAACAACGAACAACGAACAACGAACAACGAACAACGAACAACGAACAACGAACAACGAACAACGAACAACGAACAACGAACAACGAACAACGAACAACGAACAACGAACAACGAACAACGAACAACGAACAACGAACAACGAACAACGAACAACGAACAACGAACAACGAACAACGAACAACGAACAACGAACAACGAACAACGAACAACGAACAACGAACAACGAACAACGAACAACGAACAACGAACAACGAACAACGAACAACGAACAACGAACAACGAACAACGAACAACGAACAACGAACAACGAACAACGAACAACGAACAACGAACAACGAACAACGAACAACGAACAACGAACAACGAACAACGAACACGAACACGAACACGAACACGAACACGAACACGAACACGAACACGAACACGAACACGAACACGAACACGAACACGAACACGAACACGAACACGAACACGAACACGAACACGAACACGGAGACGAACACGAAAACGAACACGAACACGAACACGAACACGAACACGAACACGAACACGAACACGAACACGAACACGAACACGAACAACGAACAACGAACAACGAACAACGAACAACGAACAACGAACAACGAACAACGAACAACGAACAACGAACAACGAACAACGAACAACGAACAACGAACAACGAACAACGAACAACGAACAACGAACAACGAACAACGAACAACGAACAACGAACAACGAACAACGAACAACGAACAACGAACAACGAACAACGAACAACGAACAACGAACAACGAACAACGAACAACGAACAACGAACAACGAACAACGAACAACGAACAACGAACAATGTGAATGTGAATGTGAATGTGAATGTGAATGTGAATGTGAATGTGAATGTGAATGTGAATGTGAATGTGAATGTGAACATACACAAACACAAACACGAACATGAAAACGAACAACGAACAACGAACAACGAACACGAACACGAACACGAACACGAACACGAACACGAACAACGGACAACGGACAACGGACAACGGACAACGGACAACGGACAACGGACAACGGACAACGGACAACGGACAACGGACAACGGACAACGGACAACGGACAACGGACAACGGACAACGGACAACGGACAACGGACAACGGACAACGGACAACGGACAACGGACAACGGACAACGGACAACGGACAACGGACAACGGACAACGGACAACGGACAACGGACAACGGACAACGGACAACGGACAACGGACAACGGACAACGGACAACGGACAACGGACAACGGACAACGGACAACGGACAACGGACAACGGACAACGGACAACGGACAACGGACAACGGACAACGGACAACGGACAACGGACAACGGACAACGGACAACGGACAACGGACAACGGACAACGGACAACGGACAACGGACAACGGACAACGGACAACGGACAACGGACAACGGACAACGGACAACGGACAACGGACAACGGACAACGGACAACGAACAACGAACAACGAACAACGAACAACGAACAACGAACAACGAACAACGAACAACGAACAACGAACAACGTGAATGTGAATGTGAATGTGAATGTGAATGTGAATGTGAATGTGAATGTGAATGTGGATGTGGATGTGAATGTGAATGTGAATGTGAATGTGAATGTGAATGTGAATGTGAATGTGAATGTGAATGTGAATGTGAATGTGAATGTGAATGTGAATGTGAATGTGAATGTGAATGTGAATGTGAATGTGAATGTGAATGTGAATGTGAATGTGAATGTGAATGTGAATGTGAATGTGAATGTGAATGTGAATGTGAATGTGAATGTGAATGTGAATGTGAATGTGAATGTGAATGTGAATGTGAATGTGAATGTGAATGTGAATGTGAATGTGAATGTGAATGTGAATGTAAATGTGAATGTGAATGTGAACATACACAAACACAAACACGAACATGAAAACGAACAACGAACAACGAACACGAACACGAACACGAACACGAACACGAACACGAACACGATCACGAACACGAACACGAACACGAACACGAACACGAACACGAACACGAACACGAACACGAACACAAACACGAACACGGAGACGAACACAGTCTTAAACTCAAACTCAAACACGAACACGAACACGAACACGGAGACGAACACGAGCACGAGCACGAACACGAACACGAACACGAACACGAACACGAACACGAACACGAACACGAACAACGAACAACGAACAACGAACAACGAACAACGAACAACGAACAACGAACAACGAACAACGAACAACGAACAACGAACAACGAACAACGAACAACGAACAACGAACAACGAACAATGTGAATGTGAATGTGAATGTGAATGTGAATGTGAATGTGAATGTGAATGTGAATGTGAATGTGAATGTGAATGTGAATGTGAATGTGAATGTGTTATGTGAATGTGAATGTGAATGTGAATGTGAATGTGAATGTGAATGTGAATGTGAATGTGAATGTGAATGTGAATGTGAATGTGAATGTTAATGTGAATGTGAACATACACAAACACAAACACAAACACGAACATGAAAACGAACAACGAACAACGAACACGAACACGAACACGAACACGAACACGAACACGAACACGAACACGAACACGAACACGAACACGAACACGAACACGAACACGAACACGAACACGAACACGAACACGAACACGAACACGAACACGAACACGAACACGAACACGAACACGAACACGAACACGAACACGAACACGAACACGAACACGAACACGAACACGAACACGAACACGAACACGAACACGAACACGAACACGAACACGAACACGAACACGAACACGAACACGAACACGAACAACGAACAACGAACAACGAACAACGAACAACGAACAACGAACAACGAACAACGAACAACGAACAACGAACAACGAACAACGAACAACGAACAACGAACAACGAACAACGAACAACGAACAACGAACAACGAACAATGTGAATGTGAATGTGAATGTGAACATACACAAACACAAACACAAACATATTATATACTACTCCTTTACTAATCACAGGACACATCATTACATAAGTAGTATAAAACCAAAAACAGTAAAAATAGTAACAACAAAGTCGCTTTCTCTGTCCCTATGTATGCTTAAATCTTATAAACTACGCAATGGACTATGATGCTATGATTTTTTAATAGATAGAGTGATTTAAGAGGAAGGTTTTAGTATATAATTAATTAGGTTTTAGACGAAGAGGGTAAAGCCACGGGTGGAAAGTTAGTTGTCTTCTATGTATTACCACGTATTACTGCAATCTGTATCCTATAAGCTAAGAACCGATCCTTAGCTAACTATGAACAAATAACGTCCCGTCTCAAAGCTTACGGGTATCATTTTTCGAGTCCAATCCTCGAACACTGCCCATTAATATATTGATTTGAAAAATTAGTTCCATGTACCTTTGGGAGATTATTGACTGCTATGGATCGTTCTGGAAACGTGAGTCAGAAGCGCTAACTCTGGATTGGACGTGAGACTCATTAGTATATGGTCGATCTGGTTATTTAGGGACGTGTAAAGCAGTCGGATAAAAGCTAACTTTAAGTATGTATCAGGTAACGATCTACGGAAAAGTCTACAAATGTAAAAGGTTGGAAGTGTTATGTTTAGATTCTTTTGTACGTTAGAACATCTGATACCTTGATATTTCTAGTGTCTATGGAAACTAATGTAGATACGTCTCATATAGCAGCTTTTGCAAAGCTCTTTTGCTGCTCTTTAGCTGATCAATACAGCTTAATTTAAAACGCAAGTTAGTGCTTCTGGATTGCGAAATTTTAATAAAAATTATTTTATTACGGTAAGTAGTCCCTATACAATTATATTTAATTTTTATAATATAAATGTTTCAAACTTTAGAACGTACGTAGAACTTTAAATTCATACAGACAAACGGGAAAAACGTTAAAAGCTACACTTTAATGGATACATTAACAATTCGAGTAAAATGTACGTCATTAAAAATAATTTTAAAACCATGTCTGCCCGCAAACGAGAAAGTGCAACACAAAGTTAATACAACGCGCAGTGTACATTAAAAATGAATTTTAATATCAAATCTAAGCTTTAATTAAAACTACGTTTATTTCAACAATGAACACGTTCGTTATAATTATTTCTAATTACCTTTGATAACTTTTGTATGGTTCTGTTATGAATTTTTTGTACTGTTTTCCTTTTCTGCTCGAACTTTCCTTGTTATTTCTATAAAAGATGTACTTAACCGCTGTCAAAAAAGGAGGAGGATGGATTTTGAACAGTTCGTCAATTTTTTATTTATTAATGTACCTACTAGCTGTGCTCCGCGGTTTTACCCGCAGTGTTCCGCTCCTGTTGGTCTTAGCGAGATTATATAGCCTTCCTCGATAAATGGGCTATCTAAGTATCTAACACCGAAATAATTTTTCAAATCGGACCAGTACTTCCCGAGATTAGCGCGTTCAAACAAACAAACTCTTCAGCTTTATAATACTAGTAAGTATAGATTCATCTATCAACAGATCACAATTGATCTAGCCTAATCAAAGTTATCGAGGCTAAATAATAATTCAAAACGTTCTGTCTTGAATATAATAATATCTAGGTATAAGTTATGATTTAGTTCTTGGATTGGTTTCTAACTGAAACTCGTGCGGTGGAGTTTGATCTTAACTATAATGAGCTTTGTTTGAGCGAAAACCACTGAATATATTAACGTTAAAAGGAATAATTAACAGGACATTTAATTATAAAGAGAATAAATTATTGACGGCGTAAGTTTTAAAGGAATATAACTTTTATTACAACTATAGTTAAAGTTATTTTCATGTCAAATTAAATATAAATATCACTCTATTCAACGTTATTGTCATATCAAATAGCGTGAAACACACAATTCTTTTTCTTTTAATAACGGTTAAAGATGAAATGATGAAACTGTAGCGAAATAATGAACTGCACGCGAGCGAAGCGAAGCAGGAAACGTAGCGTCTTTACGCGGCCGCGGGTTTAAAAGGATATGGTGTGTTAGGTTAGGTGTATTCTGTATTATAGACGCCAATTTTCTGTCCAAAACAGCATATTAGTTTTATAGTTCTGCAGGAACACGGTTTATCAGCAAAACCGAAGAGGTTTAAAAAGCAAGTTTTTTAGGTATAAAAAGCAATAAATAATTTTATCTCTACAAAAATGTCTGACCAACTTTTCAATTGATTAAAACAATATTATATTTTGGTAAACCAGCCCAATTTGCGCGTATCATCACAATGTAATTTGGAAAGTGGGTTAAGTAGGCAAGTCCATTATTAGCGAGTGTAGCATATTGTGCTTTTATTTGGAGGTTGTTCAACTTGTGGTTACTATTTAGTATTTACATGAGTATATTAAATACTCGAGTATATTGTTTTAAGGAGTGTCATTGAATAAAGGATTAGTTATAACTTATACCTAGTCAAAACTCATCGCCGGTCAAAACCACTTTGGACTGAAAATTAATTTTGACTGTAACATATTATAATAGTACACTTCTGGATGTTGTGTTGAACGTTATTCTATTTATTTTGATATTTTATTATGTTTTTTATTTAATGGATAAATTTTAATTTAATAGAAAAAAAGTTTGGTTTAAATACTACAAGCTGCTTTCATTTGAGACAAGATTTTTTTAGGTTAAAAGGTTAGGAAATAATATTCTAATTTTAGCATTAATTTACATATCACTCCTTTATTTTACAGTTTATTATAGATAGTTGCTAAGGAGGGTGAATGTAACATACTCAAGTAACATAGGATAAACATCAGAGAAATAGATATGCTAATTTAAATCCTATACAAAATTTTCTTTTTTAGTATTTATTTTTACCAGATATTTTAGTACTTATAATAAAAGAAAACAAACGTTAATCCAATTGTGGTAAACAGAAATACACCAGATGGGAGAATCCAAAGCAATATAAATCTGTATCAACGTCTACTTATACATTAGTGACCCTGTCTAGAAGTCTGCGAGCTTATTTCCTTGAAAAATTATGTCTTTTAGCAATATAAGAAAAGAAAAGGATGACAAAATGGCTTTTTAATTGTATTGCAGTTTCCATCTGGAAACCTTTGTCAAACGGAAATGTTATTTGTAAGCAGGAGCATAAAAATAGATTTAAATAAAATGGAATAATAATAACATTTTAGTTACTCCATATTTTTTATATTTTTGTAATATTTAAATTTTCTGTGACTAGTTGTAACACTTAACATGAAAATATGGAAGTTAAAGTTAAAGTTTTTCACAAAGGCCTCTTTATTAAACCATTTATTTAGGTACTTAACTGGATGTGATCCAACCGTTTTGTTGTTTATTATAGCAAATAGACTGGGGTAGAAGCCTTTAAAAATAATGAAAAGATAAAAAAAATCGCAGTCGGATGAAACCCATTAGAAAAGGAGGGGAACATGATGAAAATAAAAGGAAAAATAAATTACGGTCAATCCGAGTTCGGGAAGTGGGAGGGGGGAGCTTTTAAGAGAAAAAATGGTTTCTCTCGATTTCCGACAAAACTACAAGTCCTACAGAAAAAAGTTCAATGGCAAAGTTGTAGGTGATTAAAAGTTCTACAACTTTTGTATTTACAATTTTTTCACATAACCTCAAAATTTTGGTGAAAAATTCAAAAAACCAAGTTTTTGGTCTTTTATGTTTATCTACTTCAAAATTTATTGTTTTTCTACGAAATTTGGTGGAAACTTACTTTATTATGTCCCAAATTCACTGTAATTTATTTGATTGAAAATATTTATTTTTTCGCCTTATTTTGAATTAATACCAAAAAAACAACCTAATTTCAAATCGAAAAGTCACCCGTCAAAATATCAGTTTTTTTCAAAAACTGGGGGTGCCTTTTATTCATTGAAATCTCTACTTTCATATGGTGTAAAAAAATAAACACCACTATAGTAAATGTTCTCAGGAAATGCATACAAACAGTGTGATAATGAGCTTTTACTAAATCAGGCACACTTCTCGAACTCTATATCTTCTCTTGTATCGGCTTTTCGGTAATATTTCAAAAGAAAAATAATTATCTGTTCTAAGTTTAATATTTTACAGCATATTCAAAAGCAAAATGATGTCGATAAAAACATTTCAGGTAGTTCGAGAAGTGTGCCTGATTTAGTAAAAGCTAATTTTCACACTGTTTGTATGCATTTCCTGAGAACATTTACTATGGTGGTGCTTATTTTTTTTATACCACATGAAAGTAGAGATTTCAATAAATAAAAGGCACCCCAAGTTTTTGAAAAAAGCTGATATTTTGACGGGTGACTTTTCGATTGAAAATTAGGTTGTTTTTTTGGTATTAATTCAAAATAAGGCGAAAAAATAAATATTTTCAATCAAATAAATTACAGTGTATTTGAGACATAATAAACTAAGTTTTCACCAAATTTCGTAGAAAAACAATAAATTTTGAAGTAGATAAAAATAAAAAACCAAAAACTTGGTTTTTTGAATTTTTCACCTAAATTTTGAGGTTATGTGAAAAAATTGTGAATACAAAAGTTGTAGATCATTTTATTACCTACAACTTTGCCATTGAATTTTTTTCCGTAGGACTTGTAGTTTTGTCGGAAATCGAGAGAGACCATTTTTTTCTCTTAAAAGCTCCCCCCTCTCACTTCCCGAACTCGGATTGACCGTAATTTATTTTTCCTTTTATTTTTATCATATTCCCCTCCTTTTCCAATGGGTTTCATCCGACTGCGATTTTTTTTTTGTTTCAAAAATTATCTACTCTAGTCTAAAAAGCATATTATCATTTTAGAAAAGTTAATTTAACGCGCCGTTTTATAAAAACCTAGACTATTTATTAAACTACTGATTCAACCAATTCGCTGCGACACATATTACTTCTATATCCAAAGCGTCTATAGGTGCATAGTAATAGCATCCATTTTCAGTTACAATCGAAATACCAACTCCGCTCTGGTACTGAGGAATTTTATAATGTTTGGTATTGGAACACAGGAACTCTAGTTGTCTAGTCGCTTTTGTTATCGCTTTACCAACAAAGCACATTCAATATAAGGAAAAGCGTTATAATACTTATAAATACCAGTATAATGTACTTAGTTACTTATAAATTTATAAAATGTGTAATTATCAAAATAACAAAGAAATAATGTGTTTACATTATTTTTTAGTACGTATTACAAATGAAATATTTTTACGAATCAGTTAGGTGGTTTCTGAGCTAATAGCTTTCCACCCGCGGCTTCACCCTCATTGTCTAAACTTAAAATAATACCAAGAGCCTTCCTCTTGAACCACTCCATCTATTCAAAAAGCGTATTAAAATCTGTTGCGCACTTTTAAAGATCTCAACATACATAGAGGACAGATACACAGAGGTTAGCGACTCTATTTTATAGTATGTACCTATATCTAGTTATAATATACATTTGACGAGCCAGTCACTTAAACGTACAATCGTTAAAGACCAATATCGTATTATTTAATACAATATAGAAACACATACACTATAGAAACGGCTTCTACATGTTTATGTATGGTAAATTATATCCGCAGGGCAGGCAAAGATTTAAAGGCTTGAGGCGCGTTGTAGCAGAATAATTCTGCTTACGATGTGGTGATGACAGTGCCGGCTTTGAGGTACAGTCACTCGAGGCGCCAGATGGCAAGGGGCGACAAAGTGACGACGTGTAAGAAAACAGCTAAAAAAAGCAAATTAATGGTGTGTGACAGTGGTTTTTAATTTCATTCCAGAAGCTTGGTCCTAATTCAGAAGAGTGTATGTTTAAATTGTTCTTATAATTTTAGCTCTACATTGTCTAATAACAACTGCTATAAAAAAAACGTCGTACGAAAACCGGAATGTCCAAGATTTCTATATTTAATGACATGTAGCATCTACCACCCGCACTTATTGGTGCATTATTTTGACCTAAAGCTTCATAATCTGTCTTGAACTATTAACAAATGACATCTAATTTAGGATTTTTATATATTCTTTAAAATTGCCTATTAAATAACATCTAGCTAAGATACCGATAATCATGATATATACTAAAAAATAAAATTGATACACAATTATTACACACACACACACACACCCAAACAAATAATAATTTCGTTTATACTTTGTATTGTTACTTCTTGATGGAAAGCTGCATTTTATAGTAATAGAAACACACAATTAGTATTACAATATACTAGTTTATTGTAATAATAATAATAGTTTAAAAAAAACTAAAAAACACGGTTTTAGTTCGGTTTTTTATAAAACGCGTGTTTTTTATTTTTTTTTTAACTATTATTTATTTTATCAAATTAGTGTATTGTCATCGGTCCTAAATAAATCTACAAAGTTTGAACGAAATCTGGCCGTTTAAAGTTGGTCAAAATCGCGCCCAAAGAAGTCGGTTACAAACATACAAACATACAGGTGAAGCTAATATAAAGCGTGTAAAAATATAAATAAAGTGGAACTAGTGAATTATATTATGTTTCTATCAATATCATTTCAATCAATTATTATGCATCCATACTAATATTATAAATGCGAAAGTAACTCTGTCTGTCTGTCTGTTACTCAATCACGCTTAAACTACTGAACCAATTTTCATGAAAATTGGTATGGAGATATTTTGATACCCGAGAAAGGACATAGGCTACTTTTTATCCCGGGAAAATGACGCAATCCCGGAAATCCCACGGGAACGGGAACTATGCGGGTTTTTCTTTGACTGAGCGGGCGAAGCCGCGGGCGGAAAGCTAGTAATATATAAATGCGCTAACATTAAATGTTCGATACAGCCGGCCCTGGTGACTTCTCACGTGGAAACTAACGTCTTATGATGCATTTGGACCGAATACACTGTGACACGATTTGTGCTGGAATTTTTCCTGTTTATAGTTTACTTTTACTTTGATATTTAGTCTGAGGTTTTCACTTTTACTTATTTTTACTATTACTACTATTAATATATATGTTATTCAAAACAAGTTAGTAACTATATTAAAACATTAATAATTAAAATAAATAATTGGTTTGCACTTTAATTTTGTACAAGTATTCCGCCCGCGGCTTGGCCCGCTGTGTTTAAAACTATATAAACCTTCCTCTTCAATCACTCTATTAACACGTTCAGGACGGGGCCCGATTTTGGCAACTTATCGTTGGCCGGCGAACGACGAACGACGAACACGAACACGAACACGAACACGAACACGAACACGAACACGAACACGAACACGAACACGAACACGAACACGAACACGAACACGAACACGAACACGAACACGAACAACGAACAACGAACAACGAACAACGAACAACGAACAACGAACAACGAACAACGAACAACGAACAACGAACAACGCACAACGAACAACGCACAACGCACAACGCACAACGAACAACGAACAACGAACAACGAACAACGAACAACGAACAACGAACAACGAACAACGAACAACGAACAACGAACAACGAACAACGAACAACGAACAACGAACAACGAACAACGAACAACGAACAACGAACAACGAACAACGAACAACGAACAACGAACAACGAACAACGAACAACGAACAACGAACAACGAACAACGAACAACGAACAACGAACAACGAACAACGAACAACGAACAACGAACAACGAACAACGAACAACGAACAACGAACAACGAACAACGAACACGAACACGAACACGAACACGAACACGAACACGAACACGAACACGAACACGAACACGAACACGAACACGAACACGAACACGAACACGAACACGAACACGAACACGAACACGAACACGAACACGAACACGAACACGAACACGAACACGAACACGAACACGAACACGAACACGAACACAGTCTCAAACTCAAATTCAAATTCAAATTTAAATTCAATTCACAAACACGAACACGAACACGAACACGAACACGAACACGAACACGAACACGAACACGAACACGAACAACGAACAACGAACAACGAACAACGAACAACGAACAACGAACAACGAACAACGAACAACGCACAACGCACAACGCACAACGCACAACGCACAACGCACAACGAACAACGAACAACGAACAACGAACAACGAACAACGAACAACGAACAACGAACACGAACAAGAACACGAACACGAACACGAACACGAACACGAACACGAACACGAACACGAACACGAACAACGAACAACGAACAACGAACAACGAACAACGAACAACGAACAACGAACAACGCACAACGCACAACGCACAACGCACAACGCACAACGCACAACGAACAACGAACAACGAACAACGAACAACGAACAACGAACAACGAACAACGAACAACGAACAACGAACAACGAACAACGAACAACGAACAACGAACAACGAACAACGAACAACGAACAACGAACAACGAACAACGAACAACGAACAACGAACAACGAACAACGAACAACGAACAACGAACAACGAACAACGAACAACGAACAACGAACAACGAACAACGAACAACGAACAACGAACAACGAACAACGAACAACGAACAACGAACAACGAACAACGAACAACGAACAACGAACAACGAACAACGAACAACGAACAACGAACAACGAACAACGAACAACGAACAACGAACAACGAACAACGAACAACGAACAACGAACAACGAACAACGAACAACGAACAACGAACAACGAACAACGAACAACGAACAACGAACAACGAACAACGAACAACGAACAACGAACAACGAACAACGAACAACGAACAACGAACAACGCACAACGCACAACGCACAACGAACAACGAACAACGAACAACGAACAACGAACAACGAACAACGAACAACGAACAACGAACAACGAACAACGAACAACGAACAACGAACAACGAACAACGAACAACGAACAACGAACAACGAACAACGAACAACGAACAACGAACAACGAACAACGAACAACGAACAACGAACAACGAACAACGAACAACGAACACGAACACGAACACGAACACGAACACGAACACGAACACGAACACGAACACGAACACGAACAACGAACAACGAACAACGAACAACGAACAACGAACAACGAACAACGAACAACGAACAACGAACAACGAACAACGAACAACGAACACGAACACGAACACGAACACGAACACGAACACGAACACGAACACGAACACGAACACGAACACGAACACGAACACGAACACGAACACGAACACGAACACGAACACGAACACGAACACGAACACGAACACGAACACGAACACGAACACGAACACGAACACGAACACGAACACGAACACGAACACGAACACGAACACGAACACGAACACGAACACGAACACGAACACGAACACGAACACGAACACGAACACGAACACGAACACGAACACGAACACGAACACGAACACGAACACGAACACGAACACGAACACGAACACGAACACAAACCAAACTCTCAAATTCAAATTCAAATTCAAATTTAAATTCAAATTCAAATTCAAATTCAAATTCAAATTCAAATTCAAATTCAAATTCAAATTCAAATTCAAATTCAAATTCAAATTCAAATTCAAATTCAAATTCAAATTCAAATTCAAATTCAAATTCAAATTCAAATTCAAATTCAAATTCAAATTCAAATTCAAATTCAAATTCAATTCACGAACACGAACACGAACACGAACACGAACACGAACACGAACACGAACACGAACACGAACACGAACACGAACACGAACACGAACACGAACACGAACACGAACACGAACACGAACACGAACACGAACACGAACACGAACACGAACACGAACACGAACACGAACACGAACACGAACACGAACACGAACACGAACACGAACACGAACACGAACACGAACACGAACACGAACACGAACACGAACACGAACACGAACATAAACAAAAACCAAATTCACATTCACATTCACATTCACATTCACATTCACATTCACATTCACATTCACATTCACATTCACATTCACATTCACATTCACATTCACATTCACATTCACATTCACATTCACATTCACATTCACATTCACATTCACATTCACATTCACATTCACATTCACATTCACATTCACATTCACATTCACATTCACATTCACATTCACATTCACATTCACATTCACATTCACATTCACATTCACATTCACATTCACATTCACATTCACATTCACATTCACATTCACATTCACATTCACATTCACATTCACATTCACATTCACATTCACATTCACATTCACATTCACATTCACATTCACATTCACATTCACATTCACATTCACATTCACATTCACATTCACATTCACATTCACATTCACATTCACATTCACATTCACATTCACATTCACATTCACATTCACATTCACATTCACATTCACATTCACATTCACATTCACATTCACATTCACATTCACATTCACATTCACATTCACATTCACATTCACATTCACATTCACATTCACATTCACATTCACATTCACATTCACATTCACATTCACATTCACATTCAAATTCAATTCACGAACACGAACACGAACACGAACACGAACACGAACACGAACACGAACACGAACACGAACACGAACACGAACACGAACACGAACACGAACACGAACACGAACACGAACACGAACACGAACACGAACACGAACACGAACACGAACACGAACACGAACACGAACATAAACAAAAACCAAATTCACATTCACATTCACATTCACATTCACATTCACATTCACATTCACATTCACATTCACATTCACATTCACATTCACATTCACATTCACATTCACATTCACATTCACATTCACATTCACATTCACATTCACATTCACATTCACATTCACATTCACATTCACATTCTCATTCACATTCACATTCACATTCACATTCACATTCACATTCACATTCACATTCACATTCACATTCACATTCACATTCACATTCACATTCACATTCACATTCACATTCACATTCACATTCACATTCACATTCACATTCACATTCACATTCACATTCACATTCACATTCACATTCACATTCACATTCACATTCACATTCACATTCACATTCACATTCACATTCACATTCACATTCACATTCACATTCACATTCACATTCACATTCACATTCACATTCACATTCACATTCACATTCACATTCACATTCACATTCACATTCACATTCACATTCACATTCACATTCACATTCACATTCAAATTCAAATTCAATTCACGAACACGAACACGAACACGAACACGAACACGAACACGAACACGAACACGAACACGAACACGAACACGAACACGAACACGAACACGAACACGAACACGAACACGAACACGAACACGAACACGAACACGAACACGAACACGAACACGAACACGAACACGAACACGAACACGAACACGAACACGAACACGAACACGAACACGAACACGAACACGAACACGAACACGAACACGAACACGAACACGAACACGAACACGAACACGAACACGAACACAGTCTCAAACTCAAATTCAAATTCAAATTTAAATTCAATTCACAAACACGAACACGAACACGAACACGAACACGAACACGAACACGAACACGAACACGAACACGAACACGAACACGAACACGAACAACGAACAACGAACAACGAACAACGAACAACGAACAACGAACAACGAACAACGAACAACGAACAACGAACAACGCACAACGCACAACGAACAACGAACAACGAACAACGAACAACGAACAACGAACAACGAACAACGAACAACGAACAACGAACAACGAACAACGAACAACGAACAACGAACAACGAACAACGAACAACGAACAACGAACAACGAACAACGAACAACGAACAACGAACAACGAACAACGAACAACGAACAACGAACAACGAACAACGAACAACGAACACGAACAAGAACACGAACACGAACACGAACACGAACACGAACACGAACACGAACAACGAACAACGAACAACGAACAACGAACAACGAACAACGAACAACGAACAACGAACAACGAACAACGCACAACGCACAACGCACAACGCACAACGCACAACGCACAACGAACAACGAACAACGAACAACGAACAACGAACAACGAACAACGAACAACGAACAACGAACAACGAACAACGAACAACGAACAACGAACAACGAACAACGAACAACGAACAACGAACAACGAACAACGAACAACGAACAACGAACAACGAACAACGAACAACGAACAACGAACACGAACAACGAACAACGAACAACGAACAACGAACAACGAACAACGAACAACGAACAACGAACAACGAACAACGAACAACGAACAACGAACAACGAACAACGAACAACGAACAACGAACAACGAACAACGAACAACGAACAACGAACAACGAACAACGAACAACGAACAACGAACAACGAACAACGAACAACGAACAACGAACAACGAACAACGAACAACGAACAACGAACAACGAACAACGAACAACGAACACGAACACGAACACGAACACGAACACGAACACGAACACGAACACGAACACGAACACGAACACGAACACGAACACGAACACGAACACGAACACGAACACGAACACGAACACGAACACGAACACGAACACGAACACGAACACGAACACGAACACGAACACGAACACGAACACGAACACGAACACGAACACGAACACGAACACGAACACGAACACGAACACGAACACGAACACACACGAACACGAACACGAACACGAACACGAACACGAACACAAACCAAACTCTCAAATTCAAATTCAAATTCAAATTTAAATTCAAATTCAAATTCAAATTCAAATTCAAATTCAAATTCAAATTCAAATTCAAATTCAAATTCAAATTCAAATTCAAATTCAAATTCAAATTCAAATTCAAATTCAAATTCAAATTCAAATTCAAATTCAAATTCAAATTCAAATTCAAATTCAAATTCAAATTCAAATTCAAATTCAAATTCAATTCACGAACACGAACACGAACACGAACACGAACACGAACACGAACACGAACACGAACACGAACACGAACACGAACACGAACACGAACACGAACACGAACACGAACACGAACACGAACACGAACACGAACACGAACACGAACACGAACACGAACACGAACACGAACACGAACACGAACACGAACACGAACATAAACAAAAACCAAATTCACATTCACATTCACATTCACATTCACATTCACATTCACATTCACATTCACATTCACATTCACATTCACATTCACATTCACATTCACATTCACATTCACATTCACATTCACATTCACATTCACATTCACATTCACATTCAAATTCAAATTCAAATTCAAATTCAAATTCAAATTCAAATTCAAATTCAAATTCAAATTCAAATTCAAATTCAAATTCAAATTCAAATTCAAATTCAAATTCAAATTCAAATTCAAATTCAAATTCAAATTCAAATTCAAATTCAATTCACGAACACGAACACGAACACGAACACGAACACGAACACGAACACGAACACGAACACGAACACGAACACGAACACGAACACGAACACGAACACGAACACGAACACGAACACGAACACGAACACGAACACGAACACGAACACGAACACGAACACGAACACGAACACGAACACGAACACGAACACGAACATAAACAAAAACCAAATTCACATTCACATTCACATTCACATTCACATTCACATTCACATTCACATTCACATTCACATTCACATTCACATTCACATTCACATTCACATTCACATTCACATTCACATTCACATTCACATTCACATTCACATTCACATTCACATTCACATTCACATTCACATTCACATTCACATTCACATTCACATTCACATTCACATTCACATTCACATTCACATTCACATTCACATTCACATTCACATTCACATTCACATTCAAATTCAATTCACGAACACGAACACGAACACGAACACGAACACGAACACGAACACGAACACGAACACGAACACGAACACGAACACGAACACGAACACGAACACGAACACGAACACGAACACGAACACGAACACGAACACGAACACGAACACGAACACGAACACGAACACGAACACGAACACGAACACGAACACGAACACGAACACGAACACGAACACGAACACGAACACGAACACGAACACGAACACGAACACGAACAACGAACAACGAACAACGAACAACGAACAACGAACAACGAACAACGAACAACGAACAACGAACAACGAACAACGAACAACGAACAACGCACAACGCACAACGCACAACGAACAACGAACAACGAACAACGAACAACGAACAACGAACAACGAACAACGAACAACGAACAACGAACAACGAACAACGAACAACGAACAACGAACAACGAACAACGAACAACGAACAACGAACAACGAACAACGAACAACGAACAACGAACAACGAACAACGAACAACGAACAACGAACAACGAACAACGATCAACGAACACGAACAACGAACAACGAACAACGAACAACGAACAACGAACAACGAACAACGAACAACGAACAACGAACAACGAACAACGAACAACGAACAACGAACAACGAACAACGAACAACGAACAACGAACAACGAACAACGAACAACGAACAACGAACAACGAACAACGAACAACGAACAACGAACAACGAACAACGAACAACGAACAACGAACAACGAACAACGAACAACGAACAACGAACAACGAACAACGAACAACGAACAACGAACAACGAACAACGAACAACGAACAACGCACAACGCACAACGCACAACGAACAACGAACAACGAACAACGAACAACGAACAACGAACAACGAACAACGAACAACGAACAACGAACAACGAACAACGAACAACGAACAACGAACAACGAACAACGAACAACGAACAACGAACAACGAACAACGAACAACGAACAACGAACAACGAACAACGATCAACGAACACGAACAACGAACAACGAACAACGAACAACAAACAACGAACAACGAACAACGAACAACGAACAACGAACAACGAACAACGAACAACGAACAACGAACAACGAACAACGAACAACGAACAACGAACAACGAACAACGAACAACGAACAACGAACAACGAACAACGAACAACGAACAACGAACAACGAACAACGAACAACGAACAACGAACAACGAACAACGAACAACGAACAACGAACAACGAACAACGAACAACGAACAACGAACAACGAACAACGAACAACGCACAACGAACAACGCACAACGCACAACGCACAACGAACAACGAACAACGAACAACGAACAACGAACAACGAACAACGATCAACGAACACGAACAACGAACAACGAACAACGAACAACGAACAACGAACAACGAACAACGAACAACGAACAACGAACAACGAACAACGAACAACGAACAACGAACAACGAACAACGAACAACGAACAACGAACAACGAACAACGAACAACGAACAACGAACAACGAACAACGAACAACGAACAACGAACAACGAACAACGAACAACGAACAACGAACAACGAACAACGAACAACGAACAACGAACAACGAACAACGAACAACGAACAACGAACAACGAACAACGAACAACGAACAACGCACAACGAACAACGCACAACGAACAACGCACAACGCACAACGCACAACGAACAACGAACAACGAACAACGAACAACGAACAACGAACAACGAACAACGAACAACGAACAACGAACAACGAACAACGAACAACGAACAACGAACAACGAACAACGAACAACGAACAACGAACAACGAACAACGAACACGAACACGAACACGAACACGAACACGAACACGAACACGAACACGAACACGAACACGAACACGAACACGAACACGAACACGAACACGAACACGAACACGAACACGAACACGAACACGAACACGAACACGAACACGAACACGAACACGAACACGAACACGAACACGAACACGAACACGAACACGAACACGAACATAAACAAAAACCAAATTCACATTCACATTCACATTCACATTCACATTCACATTCACATTCACATTCACATTCACATTCACATTCACATTCACATTCACATTCACATTCACATTCACATTCACATTCACATTCACATTCACATTCACATTCACATTCACATTCACATTCACATTCACATTCACATTCACATTCACATTCACATTCACATTCACATTCACATTCACATTCACATTCACATTCACATTCACATTCACATTCACATTCACATTCACATTCACATTCACATTCACATTCACATTCACATTCACATTCACATTCACATTCACATTCACATTCACATTCACATTCACATTCACATTCACATTCACATTCACATTCACATTCACATTCACATTCACATTCACATTCACATTCACATTCACATTCAAATTCAAATTCAATTCACGAACACGAACACGAACACGAACACGAACACGAACACGAACACGAACACGAACACGAACACGAACACGAACACGAACACGAACACGAACACGAACACGAACACGAACACGAACACGAACACGAACACGAACACGAACACGAACACGAACACGAACACGAACACGAACACGAACACGAACACGAACACGAACACGAACACGAACACGAACACGAACACGAACACGAACACGAACACGAACACGAACACGAACACGAACACGAACACGAACACGAACACGAACACGAACACGAACACGAACACGAACACGAACACGAACACGAACACGAACACGAACACGAACACGAACACGAACATAAACAAAAACCAAATTCACATTCACATTCACATTCACATTCACATTCACATTCACATTCACATTCACATTCACATTCACATTCACATTCACATTCACATTCACATTCACATTCACATTCACATTCACATTCACATTCACATTCACATTCACATTCACATTCACATTCACATTCACATTCACATTCACATTCACATTCACATTCTCATTCACATTCACATTCACATTCACATTCACATTCACATTCACATTCACATTCACATTCACATTCACATTCACATTCACATTCACATTCACATTCACATTCACATTCACATTCACATTCACATTCACATTCACATTCACATTCACATTCACATTCACATTCACATTCACATTCACATTCACATTCACATTCACATTCACATTCACATTCACATTCACATTCACATTCACATTCACATTCACATTCACATTCACATTCACATTCACATTCACATTCACATTCACATTCACATTCACATTCACATTCACATTCACATTCACATTCACATTCACATTCACATTCACATTCACATTCAAATTCAAATTCAATTCACGAACACGAACACGAACACGAACACGAACACGAACACGAACACGAACACGAACACGAACACGAACACGAACACGAACACGAACACGAACACGAACACGAACACGAACACGAACACGAACACGAACACGAACACGAACAACGAACAACGAACAACGAACAACGAACAACGAACAACGAACAACGAACAACGAACAACGAACAACGAACAACGAACAACGCACAACGCACAACGCACAACGAACAACGAACAACGAACAACGAACAACGAACAACGAACAACGAACAACGAACAACGAACAACGAACAACGAACAACGAACAACGAACAACGAACAACGAACAACGAACAACGAACAACGAACAACGAACAACGAACAACGAACAACGAACAACGAACAACGAACAACGAACAACGAACAACGAACAACGAACAACGAACAACGAACAACGAACAACGAACAACGAACAACGAACAACGAACAACGAACAACGAACAACGAACAACGAACAACGAACAACGAACAACGAACAACGAACAACGAACAACGAACAACGAACACGAACACGAACACGAACACGAACACGAACACGAACACGAACACGAACACGAACACGAACACGAACACGAACACGAACACGAACACGAACACGAACACGAACACGAACACGAACACGAACACGAACACGAACACGAACACGAACACGAACACGAACACGAACACGAACACGAACACGAACACGAACACGAACACGAACACGAACACGAACACGAACACAGTCTCAAACTCAAATTCAAATTCAAATTTAAATTCAATTCACAAACACGAACACGAACACGAACACGAACACGAACACGAACACGAACACGAACACGAACACGAACACGAACACGAACACGAACAACGAACAACGAACAACGAACAACGAACAACGAACAACGAACAACGAACAACGAACAACGAACAACGAACAACGAACAACGCACAACGCACAACGAACAACGAACAACGAACACGAACACGAACACGAACACGAACACGAACACGAACACACACGAACACGAACACGAACACGAACACGAACACGAACACAAACCAAACTCTCAAATTCAAATTCAAATTCAAATTTAAATTCAAATTCAAATTCAAATTCAAATTCAAATTCAAATTCAAATTCAAATTCAAATTCAAATTCAAATTCAAATTCAAATTCAAATTCAAATTCAAATTCAATTCACGAACACGAACACGAACACGAACACGAACACGAACACGAACACGAACACGAACACGAACACGAACACGAACACGAACACGAACACGAACACGAACACGAACACGAACACGAACACGAACACGAACACGAACACGAACACGAACACGAACACGAACACGAACACGAACACGAACACGAACACGAACACGAACACGAACACGAACACGAACACGAACATAAACAAAAACCAAACTCTCAAATTCAAATTCAAATTCAAATTCAATTCACAAACACGAACATGAACACGAACACGAACACGAACACGAACACGAACATGAACACGAACACGAACACGAACACAAACACAGTCTCAAACTCAAACACAGTCTCAAACTCAAACTCAAACTCAAACACGAACACGAACACAAACACAAACCCAAACCAAACTCTCAAATTCAAATTCAAATTCAAATTCAAATTCAAATTCAAATTCAAATTCAAATTCAAATTCAAATTCAAATTCAATTCACAAACACATCGCATCAAAATCCGTTGCGTAGTTTTAAAGATTTTAGCATACATAGGGATATAGGGACAGAGAAAGCGACTTTGTTTTATACTATGTAGTGATACAGTATTAGTAAGGTTTCGATAGCCAAAACGTATCTAAGTGTTTTCTTTGGAAATGTTTATTCATCTCAAGTGGGATCGCTGAAATTTACGGAGATCTCTCTAGATAATAAAAGTGCTGTTTGGCTCTGGATGCCCGCCAATGTAAAAGATTAAATTAGGGTGTATTGACTAAATTAACTTCCCTTGTTTATGACCTTGATTGTGTTTTGGTATTGTGTTTAATTCACAGGAAACGGTCATAGATGTGAAAATGTAGCTTTAATTTTAGAGAAAAGTGTAGGTTCTATTATTTTTTTTTAGGTTTAAAGTTTTAAATCTGGCATCCTGAAAATTCACAAACATTAACAACACTAAGGTGTGTGTGTAAGTGTGTGTACATATAAAGGATAGATTGTAGATATAATAATTTGTGTTGTGTGTTCTTAGACAGATTGAATTTAAAAATTTGAATTTAACTTTGATATAGAAAAAAATATAGGTCGATTTCCTTAGAAAACACCAAAGCTTACGAAGCTTATTTACCATCAAATAAGATTTATTGCGTTTCCTTAACAATGTAATAAGTGAATTTAATATGAATTAATCTTTCAAAAAAAGCCAAGACTGGGTTTTTAATTTTTATTATTAGTTAGATTATTTTCGATAGAGGCCATATTGAATTATTCCCGTTAGAATAATTCTACTGGGAAAATATTCAAATTTTGAGAATACATAATCTGTCCCATAATTTCTTACATTATTCAAAAAATCTCGACTTGTAACGGAAACTTGAATGAATAATTAAATAAGGAAAATGCGGGGATAACGATGTTATTCAATTTTTATTCCGAAATATTGAGGTTAGAGTTTTGATTTATAATTAACGTTATTAAAATATATGTCTTTTTGTGTCTAGTTAACAATTGAATAGGCAATTATTTTTATAATTAACAAAACGTAGTATTCGTAGTTATCTTATAGAATTAGTAAAAACATTTTAAACCACCGTCTTCATACAATTAGTTTTGTAGGATAGTTTTTTTTTGTTTGTTTGATCGCGCAAATCTTCGGAAATTCTGGTCCGATTTGAAAAATTATTTCGGTGTTGGATAGCCCATTTATCGAGGAAGGCTATATAATTGATCACGCTAAGACCAACAGAAGCGGAGGCACGCGGGTGAAACCGCGGAGCGCAGCCAGTATACTATATGTATAGATTAAGGTAGTGTACCTAACATTACTTCCTTCCACGATGAAGCTTTGGATAGACGTAGATATCACCTAATCACTAATGTATAGTGTTTCTAAACAATAACTACATTGGGAGTTTCAAGAAAAGATTGAACTGAGAGTTTCTAGGAAGTGGTAATATGATAAAGCCCTGGTATTTGCGACAAGCGTGTGTGTGTGTGTGTGTGTGTGTGTGATATCTCCAGTGTTGCTACTATTAATAGCCACATAAGATAAGGTGGACTATTTGCTCCTTTGCTTGCTCTGCCATAGAAAGAAATCTTAAACTAAATAGGTAGCAATTGTAATTAGTCTTATATTAAAGTTTCAATTTCTGAGTACGTTGGATCACTACGCAATAGCTGAACTCATTAATTCTACAATGCCCAAAAGTTTTACATTTTCACATAGGTATTATACCTTATAAAAAATCATATCGTTAACCCTTCCTATCAAAGATAGGATTCTATCGAGATCCCCAATTCCATTTAGGGACTTTTCAAATGATTGTCGATATCTATACTAATATTATAAAGCTGAAGAGTTTGTTTGTTTGAACGCGCTAATCTCGGGAACTACTGGTCCGATTTAAAAAAATTCTTTCGGTGTTAGAAAGCTCATTTATCGAGGAAGGTTATAGGCTATAATATATCATCACGCTACGACCAACAGGAGCGGAGCCACGGGGGTAAAACCGCGGGGAGCAGCTAGTTTAATATATCCGTTTAACATACAAAATGTAACATCAATTCGCACTTCAGAAACTATAGGCTTTATCGTTATTTTAAACGTCGAAGTTCGCCTGTAGGTTCTTCTGGTTTCTCTGTTCTTGTATCCATATACATCTAGCAATACTGAATTCATTCTAATGGAAACAAACATATTAAATTTTAAATTTTAAGGTTTCACAGCGGATTTGAGTCGTATTGCAACCTGGGCATCTAACAACTCTCTGCTATTAAACCCCGTCAAGTCCAAATATATGATTATCGGGACAAAGGGGCAGGTTCACAAAGCAAAAAATCTGAATTTGTCAATATCCATTGATGGCTTCCCGATTCAAGAAGTGGAAGAGGCTCGTAATTTGGGAGTGATCTTTGACAGTAATCTCAAATTCGAAAGCCATATTCTTGAGATTGTTAAAGGGTGCTTCTATCGTCTAAAAGTAATGTATAAGTTGCGTCCCTTTATTAATACGGATCTCCAAATTGTGTTGTGCGAGTCCCTTGTCCTTTCTAGACTCAATTACTGCATTAACGTATTCGGGTCTTGTCTACTGGAACGGTCACGGAGGCTTTTGCAAAGAGTTCAGAACGCCTGTGCCAGATTCTGCTTTAATATTCCTGCCAGGTCCCACATAACACCTTTTCTTAACTCTTCAAAGATGCTTAACATGAGGAATAGACACAAGCTCTTCATGGCATGCTTCCTGTTTGATCTTGTGAAAACTAAACGCCCATTGTATCTATTTGAGAAGCTTGTCTGGCGTAAGGACACAAGTCGGAATCCTTTAAGATCTAATGTTGATGTACTCTCAGTACCGAAGCATCATAGCATGGCTTTTCGTGGTTGCTTTAAATACTGTGCCACAAAATGCTGGAATAATATACCGCCGCCTCTGCGTCAACTTCGATCCAAAATCACTTTTAAACAAAAGTTAAAGCATCTACTTCTGGCAGAACAGTAGTTACTGCATAGTATTTAAAGCACCAATCAACCAATCAACACCGCATCTCTTATCATTTAAATTCATATTCATATTTATTTATTTATTAATATCTATTATTTGTATTAGTTATCTATTTATTATTTATATTATTTTTCTGTAGCAAATCAGTGGAAAGTCGAAAGCACACCCTCCATTCGGTCTTGACAGAATACCAGCGCTGTAGTCGCAGCTTGCTGCGATTATGGCAGAAAGCTGAGTCAAGACCCTTTTCTGGATATGCAGTGCACACACAGTACCAGATTCTCAACAACATGGCGTCTAATTTATGTCTAATTTGTAAATGTATATAATGTATGTATAATGTATAATGTTTGTAAATGTATCGTACTTTCTTTTTTCTTCTATTTTGTGTTTTCTTCTTGTGTGTGTACCTTTATCTAGAAATAAATGTCTTTTCTTTTCTTCTTTCTTCTTTCTTTTCTAAATAAAATTATTAATTGCTTGATTAATAATAATTGTAAAAATACTTAATTATAGATAACATTAATTAAAATAAAATTCATAAATAATTCTATATAATTTCGAGAACTATCTATTATTGTAAATGCTGTGTACAGTGTACACCTTTCATTGATAAGTACCTACATAATATTAATTAATTAATAATGTTAATTTTATCATTGTCAAATGTATTTATTGTTGGTGTGCCAAATTAAAATAAATAAATAAATAAATTAAGCTCTAGCTGACCCGTGCCCACATTACAGAAAATCGAACTACATAATATTATATTGTTATAGTAGAGGAAACATATTTTTTATCAAATATTATTTACTAGCTTTCCGCCTGCGGCTTCGCCCACTTTGTCTAAAATCAAATAAATTATATACTTATTTCTTAGACCTTCCTGAGCGACTTTGTTTTAAATACTATGTAGTGATGAACAATTAACTTTAATCGATGTTCTTTCATAACTTTTTTCTCCCACCGGCACACAGACAATAAATTCACATGTTATTTAAGAGCAACAAACATAACCATCTCAGGAATATTATAGTTTTCTACTGCTATAATTTCCTTGTAGACTTCGATTGTAGTCAATTAAATACGCCTGAAACACAACGTAACAGATCTTAATATAGCAATATTATCTTGTAAATTGTAATTCCGGTCCTTTATTTGCGATCTGAAGCGACTCAATTTATTAGGCGGACCCTTGATGTCACTTAATCTCTGAGTAGGGATTGTGATATGAAGATGGTCGATACATGTAACGGCGTAGTGATGTGCGTTGTATCGATATCGATGTTTTTATACTTTCTTTGTGACAATTTTTCGAAGACAACAAAAGTTTGATTCACCAACTTTCTCTATAAATATATAAATTGTAAGGTTCTATATTATTTTAATTTCTTAATCAGTTAACAATATTGTACGTTGAAATACAAAACAAATTATAATACAACTAGCGACCCGCCCCGGCTTCGCACGGGTGCAATGCTGATACTAAATACACTACAGAAAAACTGTGAACGTTGTATATAAAAACATAGCGACCCGCTCCGGCTTCGCACGGGTATAAAATAGATAGCCGGGCGGCCGGCCGGTACCGCCGCAAACGCTACGTCCCGCAATTTTTAAATCTGTAATATCTTCGAAAATATTCACTTAAATCATACAGTGTAAAGGGCCATATAGATCTATATTAAATGAACAATGTATTCAAGGTATTTAATTTGTTAAGGATTAATGCTGTATTGGTTAAAATCGCATTGAAAATTAGCCATTATTTGTCGCAAAAAGTAAATGACAAAAAAAGTTATTGTGGGTTATCCATAAGAGATAGACATATACCATCGCGGACTTTTCTGTTGACCTTTTCAATGTGTACAATACTTAGTACATTATTTTGATAAAACTCGTAGGGTTCAGCCTGCGTTTGCAATGTAAGCGGAAAAAATGTAATTATTTACGACATCACATTAGAAACCTCAAAAATAACAGTACTTCTCCACTATTTAATGGATGTTATTATACATATAAACCTTCCTCTTGAATCACTCTATCTATTAAAAAAAACCGCATCAAAATCCGTTGCGTAGTTTCAAAGATTTAAGCGTACAAAGGGACATAGGGACATAGGGACATAGGGACAGGGAAAGCGACTTTGTTTTATACTATGTAGTGATATACAATAATCACTCTATTTAAGAATCGTCGTCTCAGCCACTGCTGTTCATAGGCCTCTCCCAAAGATTTCCAGAATGGCAGATCACCAGCGGCTTCCCGTCATCTTGATCTGGTCGTCCGTCCATTAGTTGGAGGAATCGTCCTGTTTCCATTCGAGAAGCTTCTGCCTCAGCTGTCATCGGCTCTATTTATTAATAATGAAAATATATCTATCTGCGTTTTTGTGTATTTGTTTACCTATTGTGATTGTGTGTGTACGTGTTTCCAAAGGGTTGTTGAATACTCTCGGACCACTGGACTGAGATGAAGGTTACATTGAAAATAAGTTAAACTTTTTTTACGCAACAAAAACCTTAAATAATAAAAACCATGACTATTGTTTATTTAAGTTGTAAATAGGAAATGAAAGAGCTAACTAAAATAATCCAAATCTTATAAGTTTTACCGTGAAAAATGATTAGATAACTTTCCAATAACAAAGATCTATTATAACTATAGAACATCAAATATGTTATGCAGTGAGATGTAAATATAACTTTTCTCACATAGACGTTAACTCTGAAGTTCTGAACACAATGTAAAACTTTATCAATACTATTTCTGAAATAGCATAAAGTACAAATGCATATTATTAAACTTAAACTAAATAGATAATTCACCGATTATTACTATGAAACTAGCTGTCAACAAAAAATAGTGTCGCGCGCTTTTATCGATAGACACGTCGTAAATACGTCAACAATTTTATGGTGCGATAAAGGATTTATGGGTTGTTAAAGCTCGCTGTAACGTGAATAAGAAGTTACAAGTTTTTGTGTTGCAACTTTCTCAAGTTTTTACTGCTCTTATATTGTTATAGTGGTGATTACATATGTTTAGATGCTATCATACACTGTTTACTCCGTGAAGCGATAACAAACATGTTTATAGCGTTTAAGTGCATAGTTCTTTTGCAGATTTTTATGTCTTTCTGCTTTTCTAGCGTTAAAGTGTATCTTTGGTGAAGTATCTATAAATATATCATCAATACATATAATAAAATTCTAGAAAAGTGGTGTCTGTACAATGAAAACATGTAAAAAAAAATTAGCAGGGGTTATTATTAAATCGATCCCAAACCCAAAACTGTAGTTAAAAAATTTTTTGTCTGTTTGTCTGTTTGTCTGTATGTTTGAACACGCTAATCTCAGAAACGGCTTATCCGATTTCGATGCGGTTTTCACTAATATATTGTTGTAATCTTCATTTAACATTTAGTGTTTATTTCATGTCAATCGGTTCATAAATAAAAAAGTTATGACCATTTAAGTACTCACGGCGAACATTTGCTAAGGCATTCTATGGTACACATACAGTGTACGATAAAACGTAAGTTATCTGTTATACGCTACAGTTATGTCCAAGTGATCATATCGAAAGTCCCCAAGGGTGGGGGGGTAAGCTGAGGTAGTAGGGGGGGGGGTTAAATTAAAATTATACTTATTTCTAGGTAAATTTTATACATAAAATGTCCTTTAAATTATGTCGTATTATATTATATTTTTAGCCCCCGATGCAAAAATATGGGTCATAAGTGTTTGACCGCTGTGTGTGTGTGTGTTTGTGCCACCGTAGCTCGCTAGCAGGTAATCCGAATTAGATGATGTTTTTTGTTAGGCAGCATATTTTCCGACGCTGGTTCTTAAATAAACTGTTTCAAAATCGGATCATCCATTTATTGTAACTAGGTATATAGGGGTAAAAGTGGGAATGAAAATAACTAAAGTTGTCGAATATACTTTAGTGATAAATTAAATGAAAGTGAACGACCTATCAGTAAAAATAAGTCAAATTTTACCAAAATCGGTTCATCCATTTATTTGATATAGGTATAAAAGTGGTAGATAATAAAAAAAGTGAATTTTGACTCAAGTGACATATGAAATGAAAGGGCATGACGTGTAAAGTATAATTAGACATATTTAATCAAAATCGGTTCATCCATTTACTATACCTATATACAGGGTGTAATGGTTAAGTGTGCACAGGCGATTTTTCCGTAAGTATTACAGATAACAAAAAACTTTAAACTGATATCGAAAGTACTTAACCTAATGAGTAAAATGGCCGTAATAAATTTTTAAAAATAAATCGAGAAATATCTAAAAAATTATCTTTAAACCCTCCCATACATTAAGTATGAAATATGAATATCCCGTATGTACATTTAATATGAAAGATTTTAGCTTTCTTTTTCTTTTTTGGTTTTCTGCTTTAATTACTTCGCAAATTTGAAGTGGCATTTTCCACGCTTTTTCCGGACATTTTCACGCATTTTCCGGATATTTTCCGGGGATTTTCCGAGCATTTTCCGGACATTTTCCAGGCTTTTTCCGGACATTTCCACGCATTTTCCGGATATTTTCCAGACATTTCCCTGGCATTTTCCGGTTATTTTCCGGGATTTTCCAGACATTTTCCGGGAATTTCCCAGGCATTTTCCGGGGATTTTCCGAGCATTTCCCCTTTCATTTCATATGTCACTTGAGTCAAAATTCACTTTTTTTATTATCTACCACTTTTATACCTATATCAAATAAATGGATGAACCGATTTTGGTAAAATTTGACTACTTTTTTTACTTTACTGTATAGGTATAAGTGGGAATGAAAGAAACGAATGTTGTCAAATATTGTGATAGTACCTACCTAAGTGATATATCAAATGAATGTGCATAACGGGTGAATTACAATTAGTAATGTTTTATCGAAATCGGTTCATCCGTTTATTACATATAGGGCACTTTAGGGGTGACAGACGACAGTGGATAGATAAATAAACCAAATGGAGCATCAAACGATAGGATATGACGTGTACATATAGGTACAATTAGATAATATTATTTACATCAAAATCGGTTCTGCCATTTACTAGGGATGGAAAGGGAAGGGTTGAAAGGCTGTGAAAGAAGAGGGGGACATGGGAGCGAGAGGATAGCCACACCCTGGAAATTTTGAACTCTTCTGTAACAAAGTTTTATAGCTCAGTTTAGTTTTAATTTTACTAACAGTTATTTTGTGTTATTATTTTTTTTATTTCTTAACTGTAAAATAATCTGTAAGTACTTATAATTTAGTTGTTTATGGTAGTACGTGTTTCAAGACGTGTTTACTCAATAATTGTGTGTTAAGTAGTAACTACTATGCAGTCACTATTCCACGCGGACGAAGTCGCGGGCACAGCTAGTCTTAAAATAATATTATAAATTATCCTTTTATACAAGTAATTAGTTATACTAGTTTATCGATAAAATCTATCGATACTTCCCATCACTACATGTTACGTATGCTGTCAGATTTGAACAGTAGCTTTACGAGCTGGTTTATAGTCGGCCGCAAGTGGCCGCAAGGCGTTCTAAGCGTAACCTCTATGCTGTTCTTACCAGCCGTTATACGGCCGCCATTTTCATTTACATGGTAATGAGATGCATGTTGCAATTTCATTGAAAATTACTTAATTATATAATGAATTTTCGTTTTATTGGTGTATACTGTTATTAATTTCTTGACCGCCTCCTTGGTACAGTGGTTGACGAGTGAGCTTAGAACCGAGGGGTTCGATTCCCGGTGAAGCCGAAGAAAAAAATGTCTCGGTCTGGCAGGACACACAAAACTTATCTCCTACTTGTCCCTAAAGAAAATCGATTAGTGAAACATAATATTATGTATGCATCTGCCCCTTACTTCATTAGGGGACGGACTTCACTTTTATGTTGCAACTTCGTTGAACAAGGAAATTTTCGTTTTATTGGTGTAGGATGTACTGTTAAGCTTTCTTAAAATATATAGTGTTGTTAATTCATTTACTGATTCTGTATATTTTATTCCGCAAGCCAACTAGCTTAATCAGTCTTTGTGTAATTAAGAGTCAAGGCAATTTACGGCCTGAATAAAATTCAGCTATTCAATCAACTAGGGTATATTACATTTAAATACTTGCATAAAAAAGTTATTTAAATTTAGCCCTAGTCTTCACTCTACAATAGTTACTACGTAAGAAATGTTATGAAAATTTGATAACAATGGAACTAAATAAAATAGCATATAGGTAACTAGCGGTCCGCCCCGGCTTCGCCCGTGGTACATATTTCGCAATAAAAAGTAGCCTATGTCCTTTCTCAGGTATCAAAATATATCCATACCAAGTTTCATGTAAATTGGTTCAGTAGTTTAGGCGTGATTGAGTAACAGACAGACAGACAGTTACTTTCGCATTTATAATATTAGTATGGATTTTGACCCGTATTATCAAAATTGTTGTTCAAGTGTACAATTTATACGATTATGAGTCTAAAAAACTTCTAGCATAGATATTATATTTGTATTTGAAACCAGTTTTTCCCTATAACTTAATGTGTTAAGAGGTTGTGAGTAGGGTAGCGTGAAAAATGTCACTGTTGTAGACACTAATGTTTGTTTGTGTATATTTTGTTTCTTGAATAATTACCCTGTTGGGTTTAGTTGTAATAGATAGCCAAATATATTCCGGCACGGATAAAGTCGCCTCTCGAACAAGGCTAATGATCCATATGATTGAAATAGAAACCGGACATTTTTACTAAGATTGATCGGTTTTTCTGAAGTATGGAAGGGTTTCTCCAATATACACCATTTATACGTACATGTAAATATTTTATTGTAATGCAATTGTATTAAAAAAAATCGTTCATACGAATAATTAAACTTGTGATTTAATAATTCCAACATACTATTAAAATAATTAGATATTAATCAAAACAATCTCAAATTCAGAACAATAAAACACAACATAATTATCATACTTTATTCATCATAATACAGATTAATAAACACTTTTATTATTTACATATTCCACATCTCCCGCAATGTTATACACTGCCTCTATGTACAGGTACTCTGTCATACCCTCATCTCATCAATGGCGGCTTGTGGTAAGTTCTGAGGATGCATTTTACCCCGCCTTAAAGTAGCATGAGGTACTCTCTCTTCCCTTGGAGACCCAGAGCCATTACCGAAAAGCCTCTCCCCATTATGCCCTATATTTTTCGGCAAAGTCGCATACCCCTGATACGTATTCGGCAGTCGAAAACTACTATTCCTACTTCCCAATTTACTGGGCAACATCATGTTATCAATACTCAAGGTCGGACTGGGCGATTTGCCATCTAACGGCCCTTTAAAGTTCAAATTAGATAGGCTCTGATCCATTTTCTTCCTATTCTGCCGTTCAACGTCCACGACCAAACTCGGCGCTAGGGTCGGATCGATATGATAATGCGAGTGCTTTCCGGATATTGTTTCGAAGTGTTTTTCGTTGAAGCGTTGCTGTTTTCCCCTCGACCTCGACTTATCCCTTTGGTAATATACGCCGGCGAATATTAAAACGTTGAGGATTAGGAGGGAACAGCCGATTGCTATTGTGACGCTTAATGCCGTGGAGTAGGCGGCATATCCTGCTGCTTCTAAACTTGCTAGGGTATTATCACTGTTATTGTAAGTTTGTAGATCTCTTCCGCTTGGTACTATAGTAACGCAAGTCGCTAGAATTGTGTCTACAGTTGTCAATGCTGTATCGGAATACGTGGAACCATTTCGTCGTACCTCATTGTCTGTACGTGCTAAGGGATCTGGTCTAACAATGCCTTCATACAGTTCCTGGTCGTTGTGGTTTCTGAAGAGATTGTGTCGTGTTGCAACGTCTTCCATACCAGCTCGATGCAGTTCAGGGACCAAGCGGAGCCATACTGAAAGCTGGTGCGCTCGGTAATGATTCTTGAGACGGGGTTTGACACCTGTGATAACAAAATATACTTATAAATGCGAAATAATTTCAAGATATAAAAGCTTGGGAATCTTAATCATGTTAATGAGAGAGCGGAAACTCACTAGGGATCTTTTTAGTAAATCGGAAGAGATAATAAAATTACTTAATTTTTTATTAGACCATGATAATAATACGAATTAGTCGCTGTAATTAATTTAATACCATTGCCCACGTATATAAAATATTATTCTTCATTACATTATTATTACATCAAATTCTTCTGCTGAATTATAGGCACCATAGGGTGGTATGGGTACATTAATTGTAAAACATAAATTGGACAAATAAATTTATTTCATTTCGAAGACTAAAAATAATTACTAACTTCATCGTAATCAGCTCAATAACAATAGACCTAACTCAGATAGCATCTAGAACCTTCTAGTTTTCTAAAGGCAAAGAAATAGATGTTTCATTTATGACCCGGCACGCTCAATTCAAGTACGATCTAAAGCTTTCAGACGCGCTGACCTATATCCTAGTGGTGTCGAGTCGTACCTAATTTGTTGGTAGCTTTTTTGTTCGCGGCTTAATTTAAAATGTTGGAATTTTGATCATCGGAATTTCTAATTGGAAACCGTTGGCAGTTATATTGGTTAGTCATGGTGGAGTAATAAAATATATTTGGAAATGGGGTTTGTACATTAAATAGTATGGAGTGCATGTGCATTTTTTTCCTAGTAGGTATGTAAAATTACTGGTTTAAATATTATTCATTTAAAACAAAGTAAACATTAATTGTATTGTATTCCCAATGCAGGGCAAAGGCCTCCCCAAGGCGCAAGCATTAATTATTAGTACTTTAAGTGCAAATCATATTGTAACATTATATTTTACTGCGAATTTCACGCAGAAATATTATACCATTAAACGTAACATCCTAAAAGACTCGTTAATAAGGTCTTAAGATAATTCCGCCCATTACGAAGGGAACCCTATTGCATCATCTTAATGAATTCTCATAATTCGGAGTTAATCCAATTAATTTGTAATATATTGAGAAATTTTTGGCTTCAATTTTTTCTTAATTATAAGTGACTTATAACCTTCTTTACAAATTTATAAAAGTATATAAATATATTCAACCATTTATTGATAACATTTTTATGGCTTTCATCTCTTTACGTCATTTTTTTTTTATTCAGATCTTAATAAAAATTAATATCAATTTATTATAGGTACCACTTTTACAAAAAATTGCCTAAGCACAACCAATAGTTTATTTTTTTATTTATTCTACGTACACTAACCCACGTCCTATTAAAACTTGTAAACAATTTATTAAATTGAACAACGCAGCGGGTCACCAATACCTTTTTCCGTGATCACGCTATAAATTGAAAGAGTTTCCCTATTTCCTACATTATGTTGTATAAAAATATTGTAGAAATTTAAGAATTTTGCAATGGAGAGTTACAAACACAGGGCAAGTTGAGTCAGCTAAGTCATTGTTGTAGAAAAACTATAAACATTTTGACTCAAAATTGCCTATCAAAAGGTCGTAAAAAATTACCGAGCGCGAGTTTTATAGAACATACATTACAATTAACACCTTATGTCATGGCAGTAGTGTTAAAATTCCATTGTATCGCTTATAAGTAACTCTGCCTAATTGTACTGCAATGTAGAGTAATGGAAGAGAGTGCACTGGTGTTTGTTCACATACTAATGCACTAAGATCTATTGTCCACGTATACATTTGTCATGTGGAAGCTTTTGTCCGTTGACGATTGCAAGACGAATACTTGCATTTGCGTAGAAGCAAACGTCCACAGAGCGGCAACGTCGCGTCAGCCGCTCGCCGTGCGTGTTTCTTGCGGAGCGGCAACGTCGCGGCAGGCGCTCGTCATGCGTGCAATGTGCGGAGCGGCAACGTTGCGTCAGCCACTTTTCATGCGTTCACCGTTCGGAGCGGCAACGGCGCGTTGCGCGTTGTGTTTTGATTGTTTCTATGCAAGATGCATGCATTCGTCTTGCAAAATTCAATAATAGTCAATTGACGAAAATCCATTTCATAATCATAATAGTCAATTGACGAGCGCATACATGGACGATGGGGCTAAAATAAATATTTTTTTTCTAGACCTATAATTCCTTACCTATTTCCAGATATTTTTGGTGCGTAGAATCATATTCTTCCCACACGATGCCTCGGAATTTGTTCCTCTCTCTGGAAGCTGGTAGGAGAGCTTCTTGCCGCGTGTTGTCATTGGGATTTCTAGGAAAAATAATTATATTAATATGAAAAGTGAAAGCATGGGTAAGCTAGCAGGTAAAATTTATTTAAAGCTACATAGTAATATGGAAATTTAAATATGTAAGTAGGATATTTCGAATAAAAGTTTAGATAGAGTGATTTAACTACCTTTGAGCTTTTTTTTCAGACCATATTGAATAAATTAAGTACCTTTATAAATAAAAAAAATTCAAATTTGCTTATTTATGAATTGACTTTTCCTTTCCCTGGTAATCCATTGCAAAATATCAATAACGACTGCAATATTATAATTAGTTATTTATAAAAAACTTCAAACACTTACCCAGTCTTAGCAAAACTAGCGACATACAGCATCATGGACTCCGCTAGAGCGACCTCCGACTTCGTGTAGTTTTGTGGAAAATGGCCGAAGCCCTGGACGAGTGGTGCGCCGAATATGTATGGCAACTCTTCACCGTGGACCGCGCCCATTCTCTGTACAAAAAAAAACTCATTAGTAATTCAAAAAATAAATATTTTTTTTTATTTTAGAAGTGAAATTTCTTTAGGCGCGTTCAGAGTAAAATTTCAAGGTTGCATCATGGCAATACCTGATGCGTGATACGTCATGGAGTATGGCGACTACTTTGGGATCTTTGAATTATGCAAAAATTTAGTAAAAATAAGCTATTTTCTTCACGCTTAAATTTCTTTCAAATTACATTTATCACACACAAACACACACACAAACACGACTTTCATCATTACATTATTTGTATCGCTATATTCAACATACATAGTACCTACATCAAAGTTAATACAGCTAGTAATATAACTAAATAGAAACAGAATATTGACTCAAATACCAATACTATTCCTTTCATTTCTATAGTCAAAGGAATCTCTTCAATACTATTTACATAATAAATATACTTCATTTAATATGATTACTACTAGCTTACCGCCCGCGGCTTCGCCCGCTTTGTCTTAAACCTAATAATTTATATACTAAAACCTTCCTCTTGAATCACTCTATCTATTAAAAAAACCGCATCAAAATCCGTTGCGTAGTTTTAAAGATTTAAGCATACAAAGGGACATAGGGACAGAGAAAGCGACTTTGTTTTATACTATGTAGTGATGATATAGATGCTATTATATTATTAGAAAATAATATAAACTTTGCCCAGGAGGAAAAAAGTATTTTAAGGAAAAAGAAGTAAAAAAACTCCATAACTACGCCCTAAAAACAAAATTTCATCCGTTAGTTTATTTTACTTTTCTTTTATGATTTATACGGGTCTTCGCGAACAAAAATAAAACTAATTCTTCTAAAAAAACTTCTGGCTGCTTCACGTGATTATTGAATTAAAGGCAATTTCATAAAAATGTTAACTTATGAAAAACTAAAAAACATTTTCCGTACAAAATATAAATTTTATAAATTATATTGTTTCTTCAATACAATTTGAGAAATTTCAAATCTACATAAATAAGCATTCAGCTTACAAAAATGTTCACACAAAAAGTCCAATTCAGTGATAACGTGCAAAGGTTTCTTACAACAGAACTCAAAGTCACTTTTAAAATGTAAAAGTAAACGAAATACGTGTCACCATACACTACTGAAAGCTACAAACTTCAATTTATCACGCAAAAGCCTTTGCTGGGTCACATTTATTTTATATAAGCATTGAATGAATTTCAGAACGTGTACCGTATTACATTTATATAGCAATTTCTGAACGCAATTTTCTTTACATGTGACCTCGGTCGTTGATCTAATTAATTTTTAAATTTGAATTGCGAATGTCATCGTTTTATATTTTTTTATTCACATCGCTGGCCGTCAATACGGATTCGAATTAAAACCATTCAAAGATGGCGGGAAACCGAAGTTCAAAAGCAACGTCAATATTAAAGATTAATTTTGGTTTAATTAATATTGCTTATTTATCGCAAATTATGAGTTGGTGTGGATTTTAATTTCTATTTAGAGTTTGTATTCTATAATTATTTTTGAAGTGAAACTTCTTTAGGTGCGTTGAGAGTAAAATTTCAAGGACTTGATAGGAATTTTCGTCATGGCAATACCGTCACGTCATGGAGTAACGCGACGATTTTGTTTTCCTTTAATCTTGTCAATGAAGTTTCACTTCTGACACGTGTGCTCGGCACACATAGATTTTTATTCTACATATTTCATACCCATAGATTATATAGTCCCTCCCCGAAGCCTTTGGCAGCCCTCACAAGCTGCTTGGCTTCATGGAGGAGCTCGGGTGGTTTCAATTTTAGCTGGTTTCCCCCACCTCCCTCTCTCACGCAAAATAGGCGCTTGACGTCGAGTTGCGGAGAAATGCCCGTATTATTATTATTATTACCCATAGATTAACAAACGAGTGATAATTTGTGAATAATAATTTATAATCTGTTTGTTAATAGCGGTAAATTTAATTGGATACTGCAATAAATTTATTAAATTTGAGATTAATATGTTTTATAATGTAAAACGATCCATTTCATGTGATTGAATTTTAATGGTTATCTTATTGGAAATATCTGAAATACATAAATTGGAATAGTTATCGAAAATATTTCAACTAGAAATAGTTTTTAGCAAAATAAATCATTATTATCCTATAAACTATAATTACGTAATTAGTATTGATTCAAAAGTACTTTAAAATGTAAATATAATTCATAATAATAAATGTGTCAGACTAAAATTATATTAAATATTAAAATATAGACTCCATTGTTCTAACCACAATGTTTAAAACGTAATAATTAAAGCAAAACTGAGGGTAAAATTAATCGTGAATTGTTAGAGCTTCAGAATTAGTTTTAACAGCCACAATACAATGTAGGAAAATGCAGTGTAACTTTTACGGTTAGTTATGGAATGAAATGAGTGCCATTTTAATATTATTAAGATGATTAAAAAATATAATACAATGATCTAGTACTATTTTATAATATTCGATCGAATTTTATGTGTGTTAAACACTAGCTGCACTCCGCAGTTTCACCCGCGTGGCTCCGCTCCTGTTGGTCTTAGCGTGATGATATAATATAGCCTATAGCCTTCCTCGATGAATGGGCTATCTAACACCGAAAGAATTGTTCAAATCGGACCAGTAGTTCCTATAAAAGTATAGCTTTATTTATATTATTTCTCTGAAAGAGAAGAGGATTCTGTATAGTCTCCACTATTTCTTTCTCCTCTATTTTTACTTTCACCTTTACGTACTGCCCTTACTTTACGAGTGTAGAACATTAGTGAATCATTTTTACGCACGTAACAATAAGGAAAGCTTACGAAAAAGATATACCCAACTTGATACTTATTTTCCATGGGAATAACCCTCAGAAATGGCCAATCCACAATATTATATGTTTGAGCCTTCACCGTTGTTTTTATACGAAAACAAATGAGCAACGTTTATTTTATGGTAACCCAACATATAAACATACAAACAGTGTAAAAACATGCGAAGGAAAATTTATTTTGAGCGGCAAAAAGGGTACAAAATGTTTGTTTTTAAAATGTATTTTTAAGGTTCCGTTTTGTGTATAAATTTTGACAGTTTGTTTGTTAAGAGCAATTGTGGCTTATATTTTAATTACATAGGTAGCTTAAAATCGTTGTTATTTAGTTAATGTCAAATTAGATCTGTGTTCGATTCTCATTCGAGACAATTAATAAAATGTATACCAATCTTGGTGAGAAAAATTTCAGAATGCAGATTACATTATAACAACGTTACATTAAACAACTTGACGAGTTGTCCTTTAATCATTCAATTGAATGTCGTCATTCAATGAACCCGCTAGTCATTCAATTAAATAGCAGTTTTAACCAGATACTACGACATCTACACATTGTCATATCTAATAGCTTATTATATCTAGCAGTTGAATAATTAACCAAAAATATATCTCGAATTAATTCCTCATGAATATTAAGTCCTTGAAACTTTCCTTACATTTGGGACAATTAAATTAGAATATCAAAATGAGTCCAGAGCTGTGCTATATCTAAATAAAACAGTTAAATCTGTTGTTACAGAGCAGATTAATTAACTTTGAAACTGGGTTTATATTTTTATTGGGCATTTAAATTTATAAGTGTTCGTCGGTTGATAGCACTTTTATTATATCTTGAGATATTTTGTTCGTTTTAATATATTCGTTTTAAAATATGGTTTAATCTGTTTTTAACCGACTTAAAAAAAGAGGAGGAGGATTTTATTCTTTGCGATATAGGTGCGTGTAATATATTTATTGTTTTTATGAAATTATAATTTAGGATACAATTTAGATTAGAGTTTTATTTTTATTTATTAGAGTAGGACTAAAAACTAGGAAAGTTATTAACTCGTCAATGTAGAATTGTGGAAATGATCACATTCAAAAGTGCTTTTATATTATTGCGTTTAGACGTTTGTTTTTAATAATTTTTACATACCCTATAGCCTTCCTCGATAAATGGGCTATCTAACAATGAAATAATTTTTCAAATCGGGCCAATTGTTCCCGAGATTAGCGCGTTCAAACAAACAATCTCTTAGCCTTATAATATTAGTATAGATTTATACTCACTTGAGGATAATATCCATCCTTAGTCTGATAGTCAAACACATAGAAGAAGGTCCTCGTCGCACGACCAGGTCCATCTTCATCGCTGGTCGTGGCTTTCGGACCTCCACTGAGGAGGTCCCCGCTCTGGACCAGCGGGGCCACGTATTGTGCGTCGGATATAGCTGATACCGTGGCGTCGCGTGTGTTTATTGGGTTCTGGAAGAGAAAAGATGTTAGAAAACTTCGTTCGATTAGATATTGTAGTTTTTATTTTATAGCATAAAATTTAAAATTATTATTTTCATAGTATTGAACTGAAAAAACTGAATAAAAAGTATTTTACAGTAAATACCCGTATCCGTTTTTTCTAGACTTTATTCTGCAGAAATAAGCTAATACAAACCTATTTCGATTCCGATCCGAGCCCATACATTGATTGGCCCATAACCTTTTTGTACAACAAAATAACAAAGCCTAGTTTCGAATAGAGAAATGTTTCAGCAAAACGCGTAGAAATTTAAGAATACGAGAAGATTATATTTGATCAGGGCAAACCCGTTTATTTTTATGGCCCGGCCGTGGAAGAAAATTGGTCGAGCTGAGCAGGTATTAGGAGTTATTAATAGTGGTTTTTTATTTGTAGCAACGGAATAGGGATGAAATATATGGGCACGAATGTGTCATCGTGTGGGATTTGTATGAGTTATATTAATATGTGTACTTATTCAGGTTTGTGTACATACGTATGGTGCATGTGTGCGTGAGTATTATAGGTCTTGCTTTTGACAGGAAAATGATAAATGTATGTGATAATGTTTCGTGTACGTGTGTAAAACTCACACATGTTATTGTAATAGTAATATGAAATTGTAGATTTGTAATAAGCATTGGTACGTAATGAATTTTTGGTCAACGTATTACCACGTATTACATACAAATAATATACGCTAGAACTAGGCAATAGGCATTTCAGTTACGCCTAATTTTTTCAATATAATATTTTGATAAGTATTAAAATTTATTAATAACCGCGTATTCTCATTTATTTTGGCTTTCAACAGGCTTAATAGAACTAGGTAATCCCTAATAATTTTACGTTAAAAGTACTTCCGAAGCCGGTACTCTAAGAATTAATTCCTATATTGGTACTATAATTCTGTCCTCTGATATTACAAGGAACCACTTATTGTAATTCAAATATTGATATAGTATGAAATAACCAGATTAACAATAAAAGTGTTCGGAACCCCGAAGCCCCCTTGAGATCACGATTCGCAATTGAATTTCAACTTTACTCCTTGAAAATACGGTTCAATTTTCGACGCACTTAATGGTATAATAGATAAAAGCACTTAATATTCTCGGACATTTCCGAACCCAGTTACTTATACTTTGGCAATTTGAATAATAAACAATACTCTACCGTACGAAGGCTGAGTTGGTCAAGCATCCGCCCCGGATTGGCGTGAAAGGATGCGGGTTCGAGTCCCGAATTTTTTCTATCCTACTAATATTATAAATGCGAAAGTTTGTGAGGATGGATGTGTATGTGTATGTTTGTTACTCTTTCACAAAAAAACTACTAAACCGATTACAATGAAAATTAGCACACATATAGAGGGTAAATTGGATTAACACATAGGATAGATTTTATGCCGGAAATCCCACGGGAACGGGAACTAAGCGGGTTTTTTCTTTTAAAACGCGGGCGAAGCCGCGGGCGGAAAGCTAGTTCTTTATAAATTTATATTTATAAAGCATTTGAATGCCATAAAACCAAAAATATCAATTTCAATACTCTACCGTTTTCTCCCAGTCGGTGTATTCGTTTACAATGGTGTAGAAGATCTCGCTCAAGTGATATGTGTATGAGTTTCTGACGTATGTCCTGAAATTGAATTCTTTATTAGTTGGTGTAAGCGTCTTTTATAGAAAAGGTTCATGGAGGGTTATTATAAGTATAGTTATAAGTTTTAATCTAAGTCATAAGGTGTCTATATTAATGTTAAAACAAACATTATATTATACTGCATAATACAGGTTAAATAGCGTATATTATGGTGTCTTCAATAATACTAATAATTCAATCATCAATCTGCACAATACATTTAGCAAAACGTAGATATACAGAACAGACGTAGTAAGATTCAACAATTAAAGAAGAAATATTTTACTTGTTACAAATTTACAGGTCACAATTCATTTAATCGTTAATTACAGGTTAAGCTTTAAAATATTACGTAATAATAGGCTAAACTCAATTTGCAATTGCACAAAATACAAAAGCAACGAAATCCAAACAGTGATTGCTTCAGGAAAATACATCTCCATTTGGCACAACAAGGTGAGGTCATAAATGAAAAACAAACCTCAACATCCGATCCCGACGTTCTGGCTCGATGCCATTCTGGATATCATTCGCCGAAAACTTCCAGAGCGCTTCACAAGTCACAACACCAAACAGCAAGTCATATTTGTTCTGGAACAATCTTCTACCACTGTCACTCCTTTTTGTATGGACATTTGGAATCATATTGTTTAAAGGACCAAAACTGGGAAAGTCTCCGGAACCATGAACTGTAAGGAAATCCTTGGCAAAGTCTGTTTTTATGACCACTCCGTCTACAGAAGGGCCAAAGGCGGTGAGGAAATTCGGCGCTGATATGTCCATGGATAGCAATTCGTCTATTGTAGCATCTCGGAGACAGTCGACAATCACTTCGTGGTCTTTAGCAAGGTCTTCAGGTATTGTGCAGTTCATGTGCTTCGCTAGCTTCAACGAATAATATACAGGGTCGTCCACAATAGCCCAAGAACTGAGCGCTGAGCCAGATAAAAGTATCGCTCTATGAAATAAACCTGCAAATAGACTGTAATTAGAACTTGGCATATGAATGCGTCCCTGTTATCGACAGGTATCTACAATGACGCTGAATGAAGCGAATTGCAGAATTTCTAAAGCGCTTAAACGTATTGTATGAAACTCGAAGGACTAAATAATTTTCAATTTTTCCTTGTTTGTTAGAAAGTTGTCGTATAAGCAAGCCTGCGGCTTTGTTTTCAAAGTTGAGAAGCGTAAAGTGAAGTATAAAAGTATGTTAATGACGCGAGGAGACACGGAAGTGTAATTTTAAAAACATTTTTTTAAACTTTTATTTTATTTTGAATGAATTATTAACAGTGCAGATAGGGACAAAATTTTTATAATTTATGTGACCATTAAAATAAAACCGGCCAAGTGCGAGTCGGGCTCGCGCACAAAGGGTTCCGTAGCAGCAAATATAATAAATTACAGTTAAATCAACCTATCTCAAAAACTATAAGAGATACTTTGATCAAACCAAAAATCGTTGAAAGAGTTAATTAGCATGCATCACCTCTATTTTTTTTAGAATTTTATACCCCGTAGTTATAAAAATAGAGGGGGGGGACATACTTTTTACGACTTTGAGAGCTGATATCTCAAAAACCGTTCACTTTAAGAAAAATGTTTTTTAGAAAACTTTATATCATTTTAAAAGACCTTTCCATTGATACCCCACACGGGTATGTACATCGAAAAAAAAAATTTCATCCCTCAGTTACATGTATGGGGGGCCCCACCCCCAATTCTTTTTTTTACTATTTAGTGTCATATTTTTGTAGCGGTTCATACAACACATATTCCCATCAAATTTCATCACTGTAGTACTTATAGTTTCCGAGTAAATCGGCTGTGACAGACGGACAGACGGACAGACGGACAGACGGACATGACGAAACTATAAGGGTTCCGTTTTTGCCATTTTGGCTACGGAACCCTAAAAACACACGAACAAGTTGTAACTTATTGTAATATGTCTTTTAAAGATCCTTACATTTTAATTCCAAAAAAAATACTTGTTGTACATTTTAAATTAAACATAGCAATCCCACGTTATACTTACAGGAGCCACAAAAAATATTCATATTCAAATATTTACCTTATAAAAGCAAAAGTTATTAAAAGTGTATCTATATAATTTCATCCACATGAGCATTAAAGTACATGTGCCAAAAACATGATTAAGAACACATACATTCAAAACTAACCTGGCATAACAGTAGGCGATATCATCAGAAAATTGATACACGCCGCCCCTGACCCGTGACCCATTAGGGTGATGTTCGCTGGGTCTCCTCCAAATAGAGCGATGTTCTGCTGCACCCAGTGTAATGCTGCTATCTGGTCCATTAGGCCATAATTCGCCACTCTAGCTTTTAGGTGTGGAGCTGGATTTGCGTTTAGGAACCCTGTAATAAGGATAGAATGAGTATCCATTGCAGATTTGTATGTTTCTTTATTGTTTATTTATTCGTAAATGGTAATAGACATGTGCTTTTCATTGTATATATCCATATAATATACGCTATAAATTATGGAAACAAATCTGTCTTTATTTGTGTGATGGAATGATTTTAGATTGGAGACTCTGCTTATTATTTTTAAATGGTTATAAAAAATGAGTGGTTTAAACACTGTATATGATATGCATTATAATAAAGGTAATCTATCTGTCTATGTAAGCTAATATCGAGCAGATTTTAGCTAGGAAATTCCCTATGGAAACAAATAAACCGCAAGTAATGTCAAAAATATTAAAGAATTCCTTCCCAATAATTTCACAGGGAAAATACGTAAGACCAACCTAGCAAATTGGCTACAAATGCCAAATTAGTTCTCGATACGAACCATTTACTCAACGTTTATAGAAATGCGATGGAACTACGAGGCAATCTTATAAGCATATTTGAATCAATTCTTCACAGTAATAGGGGATTGTGCCATAAGACCCTGATTTCAATGCCGCTGGAGCTCGGGCGACAGTCAAAAGAAAATTCCTTTTACTCACAAAACCTTTCAGCTAGATTTATCTTCGCAAAGGTTTCGTTATAATACGCGATTTGCGGGATCAGTTAAGTTGGCAGGATTCCCAGTCTACTTTGAGTATTACGTTGGATCTATCGATCCTTCGACAATCGCGACTTGGGATAGGCTGGCGATTGTGGGTGAGCGGAAGCGACAGCGGAAAAGATTTTGGAAGTTAATTGCTGATTTTAAACTCAAACTCAAACTCAAACATTCATTTATTCAATTAGACTACTATTTAGTTGCACTTTCGAATCGTTATTACATAAGAATTTTTACATTTACCACCGATTCGGAAAGCAGTATCTATGGAGAAGAATCGGCAAGAAACTCCATAGTTGCTCTTTTAAATGTCTTTTATTTGTTATTTCATTTATTCCGAAGTGCAGACGGACCGTCGGCTCAATCCGATTGCATAAAATCAAACACAAGATACCCGGTGTTTACTGATAGCTCATGAAATACTAAGTAAAGCACTTTTAGTAAGAAAGCTCGACACTGGTGCATAAATTGCTTAAATAAATAAAATTGCTATTGCTTATTTCTTAACCAGTATTTAAGACACAAAGGTTACAAAATATTATCTTTAATCATGTCACCATTTTGAAAAATATAAGGCGAATATATTAAATTTCCCGCTTTCATAAGCTTCGAGAACATAACCTAAGATGCGTGACTTCGGTTTCATCAGATAGGTAACTTTTCTAACGTGAGGATCCACGATAATAAACTATACGAGATAATGAAAGATGGGATATAACAGGAAAACTTATAGGACAGAAAGATAAGTCTAATTATTTGTAATAAAAAAGCGTTATGAAAAATAACAATTTTAATAAAAAAATGTTGTGTGGTTTTATGAAACCACGGTAAAAGTGAAACTGTTCGAACGGTTCCGAACACTGCTTTGTGTAGCGCATGTCGCGTGACGGTCGGCTGCCGAGTAGGTATACCTACTCGGCAGCCGCGATGATGATGCGTAATAAAAGTTTCACTTTAATTATCTTTTTGTATATAAAAGAGTTGGAAATTTTATTTCATACAACAGGATTTATTTTTTGTTGATTTATCTTAACCTGGATTATTTTTTTTTAAATTTTCAATAATAATTAACACTTATCATCGAAATCCAAACAGAAACAAATACAATAACGAAAAATTATTAAAATCAGTTCAGCGATTCTTGAGCTAACTATATAAAACAAGTTTCATTTAACCAACTTTTCGAAAATGATGTGATGGTCTCGGGTTAATATATATAAACGTGCAGATAAAATGATAATAATTATAGGAAAGACCAATCTTGTAAAACCTGCAAGTCAGCACATTCATAGAAATTAGGTCACGCGTCCTATCTTTAGACCGGTCTTCTATATGACCTTTATAATATAAAACCTATATGTTGGCATTTCCATATTATAAATTCCATATGAGGCATATTTCACTGGGTGTTTAAAATTTCATTGATATCGTGGCTATTGCTTTGTCCCAACATAAAATAAAATATAAATGTTAAAGTTAATAGGTACCTACCTAATGAAATAATGTGTAGCAACTTTTCTTACTTTACAGTTAATGTTAAAATGATTTATTTATAATGTATTGCTATTACTTTTTATATAATTTTAATAGCGTTTTTTTATATATTATGTCGATTTGTGCTTTTTAAGCTATTACATAGCTTCTATCGCGGGCCTTGAGCGCGGGGACCGAATCCAGAAATTGCGTAACGAAATACCTCACGCTCCCCACGGGGACGGGCGCGGAGGTGTGGCTTGAAGGCATAGCATGCAATAGCTTTAACGCGGCAGTCCCCGAGTGCCACACGTCTTTTTTAGGGTTCCGTAGCCAAAATGGCAAAAACGGAACCCTTATAGTTTCGTCATGTCCGTCTGTCCGTCTGTCCGTCTGTCCGTCTGTCACAGCCGATTTACTCGGAAACTATAAGTACTACAGTGATGAAATTTGATGGGAATATGTGTTGTATGAACCGCTACAAAAATATGACACTAAATAGTAAAAAAAAGAATTGGGGGTGGGGCCCCCCATACATGTAACTGAGGGATGAAATTTTTTTTTTCGATGTACATACCCGTGTGGGGTATCAATGGAAAGGTCTTTTAAAATGATATAAAGTTTTCTAAAAAACATTTTTCTTAAAGTGAACGGTTTTTGAGATATCAGCTCTCAAAGTCGTAAAAAGTATGTCCCCCCCCCTCTATTTTTATAACTACGGGGTATAAAATTCTAAAAAAAATAGAGGTGATGCATGCTAATTAACTCTTTCAACGATTTTTGGTTTGATCAAAGTATCTCTTATAGTTTTTGAGATAGGTTGATTTAACTGTAATTTATTATATTTGCTGCTACGGAACCCTTTGTGCGCGAGCCCGACTCGCACTTGGCCGGTTTTATTATTATTTTACCTATCAACATTTTCCTACAGATATAAATATTCCCGTTGAATCAGGAAGAATATAACAAAAGCTTCAAAACCCAAATTTATGTATCCTATATAGTACCCAAAAGAAAATGATTATTTAAATTGACTGGAACTTCTATAAGACTTAATTGCCTAGAACTGACTTTTCTAAGAAAGATTTTATCGGTATATTCAAGCAAATGATTATACAGCAGTTTCCACATGTTTCGATCCGTTTATTAGGGTTCCGTACCGAAGGGTAAAACGGGACCCTATTACTGAGACTTCGTCGTCTGTCTGTCTCCAGGCTGTATCTCATAAACCGTGATAGCAAGAAAGCTGAAATTTTCAATTTATGTATTTCCTTTGCCGCTATAACAACAAATACAACCCATGAACCCATAGTACGGAACCCTTCGTGCGCGAGTCCGACTCGCACTTGGCCGGTTTTATTTCAGATATATTTAGGTCGGCTAGAACGTGAGGAACTTATTGAACGAATTTAGGGTGAAGCTATCTAGCACGATTTATCGTAAATGAGAAGAATTTCCGTTAAATTACCTTTAGATGTTCTTAAATCGGTTTAGTGTTGATCGATGTTCTTATGGTTTAATGTGTTAACTTTGGGTATAGAGATTATTGTTGTTTGATATTTTTTGAGTTCATGGTTACGTCTTGAAAGACATAAATTAAGAATTCTAACACTATATTATACTGTGTAATTGCACGCCTCATAAGCGAAGCGTTGAGGTGGGTACTACTGTCACTTCGCGCAAAACATCTGATTTTTCAAACTTAAAATGTCTTTATGTATCATACATTGCACTTGTAAGATAATACATACACACACATATTAAGAAAAAACACTATTTTTAACATTAATGATATTTTTGATGTCATTTTTGTTATTTAAACTAGTTAAAAAACAGTTTAAAAAAGTTCTGTCTTGGACGTCCGTGTGTCTGTATGTGCGGATCCTTTTTCTTGTTAACACGATAGCGACCGAAATACTTTACTAATCGAGTCTTTTTTTTTCTCTTACGCTTGAGTATGCTCAGGAATAGAACCCTTTCATTTTTCAGGGTCTGATTCGATGTGGTTTAATTGTTATTAAATAAACAAAAATAATAATTAATAAATAATTATTAAAAAAAATTATGAGGCGTGCACTTTTGGATTTTCCAAATTATTTACAATTTTTTAGTTATACTTGTGGAAATACATATTGTTACATATTGATCGCTACATATTCTCAAATTAATCTAGTAACATAATTTCAGTAGTTTTTAGGTTGATAGATAGATGGAATATTGACAAAATAAATGAAATACAATCACACATAGTTCAAAACCTTACATTACTAACGACAAACACCCATCCACACAATAAATAAATAAAATAAATAAATAGATATTTCAGGACAATTTTCACACACGGCACGATCTGATCCCATAATAAGCTTTCGCTTGTGTTAAATAGACTAATATAATTGAATCATTAGACTAATAGCATTTATAGCTGTGCTTCATTTATTTAAAGAAATGACCACTTACCAAGGACCCCCAATCTGAAGTTGAGAGTGACCACCACGAGGTCTGTATAGCTGGCCAGCACGGCTCCATCGTAAGGATTGCTGGAACTCCACGAATAACTTTCTCCGTGAATGTACACTACGACCGGTAGCGCTATCTTCGTTTCGTCCACTGTAAGAAATATTGTGTTAGTATTTAGATGCAGGGTTAGTGACCTCAGTATAAGGCAATAACATGAAATGTTATTGCCTATAGAGATATAGACATATAGAGATACTTATAGTACTTTTCTCGCGTTGACAAATTTGTATTGTCTATGTGTAGAGTCTGTGCCTAGAGTCAAAAAGCATCGCTTATAATTTCTATGAATGTCATTTAACGAAATCTTTAGTGAAGTGTGCATTTATTATATGTAGAAGATCATTATTGATAGCAATGCTCAATTACATTAAAATTGATTGCAAACTATGGAGTAGCGGTTTAAATATTGCACTTATTAGCAGCTATCTGTATTTGGTTAAAGGTATATGTCTACATAAGATTCGGATAAAATAGTCAATTGAAAAAAAGTCAATTTATTTATTATACTTAATTGCGTGGCTTGAAAAGTCGAATATATAATAGACGTTTTTATACATAATATTTTTAAATCTATAGAACTTTGAAATTTGTTGATTATAAAGTCAACCACATTATATAATATGACATCATTAATTTCAAAGAGTTTTTCTAAATAGACGCAGTAACGGTCAGTGGAGTTCATTCATATTTAAAAGCTACTGAATTCTTTTTACCGGAGGCATATTTAATATTTTATGAACGACCTTTACGTATAAAATATTAATTAAACATACCTCGAATATATAATGTTTTAATTTAATTCGTCATATTTCTGACCTATATACATAAATATATACTTTTCACTCACATATTTTAAAAGGTTTAAATCGCATCACTGACACCGCTACTTTAGCATAACCAAGGCCTATTTAACATAAACAGATTTTTTTTTAATTCGAACTAGTAGTTCTTGATATACGCTTTCAGCCAATGATGCAAAAAGAACTATTAAACTTTAGCCGTTAGCGTATACCAAAACTTTATTATTCTTATTTTGTTATGCTACCTCGAAGGATAGTAGGTACTATTAATACTGTAAGGGTATAATTTGAGTTTGTATTAGAAAATTTAATCAGAGGAAATTTTATTGCTTTTGAAAAGAGTGAAAGCATTTTTTACCAGAACCCGAAATCGAACCGAGCAAAATCTATTTAAATTGAAACTTGTACCTTTATTAATTAATCCTAATGGTCAATTTTAAAAATGAAATCTATCTAACAAAATTAAGTAATCAAATGAGAGGAGAATCTTTTAATACTACATTATACTACAGCTTATAAAACTTACTTTGTAACGGTGCAAATATATTCAAATACAGGCAGTCCTCGCTTTGATTCTTAAGATACGGTATCAGTCTTTTGATATATTCTAATCTTCCTTTGGGCATTTTCTCTAGAAAGATCCTCTCATCATTCAGGTCTGGGATCTTCTGTGGACACGCGGGGCCTGGTCTGTCTGATACTCTTACACCTTCCCAGGGTGATGGAGTCCGTGTTGGACTGAACCTGTAATATTTTAGTAGTATAATTTTCGAATGTATAAGGTTGTAACTTGTAAGAAAGTTGGCGTATAAAAGGAGGTAATTTTGGGACAATAAAAGGAAAGTTCCTTATCCTCCTGCGTCACTATTTAAAGTAAATAATACAACTTAAAGTTATCAAAACATTCAGCATGCATTTAAAACCCTTACGACCCACGTCTTATATTTTTTTGTTGGTATTATTACTATAAGAAGACAATGTTGTTATTTATTTCTCTTTACTTTTTCAAGTACGTAAGGAATCGTTTTATAAATTAGTAGGTACCTATCTAGAAAATATCTTATAGTATAGATAACGATATCTACACTAATATTATAAAGAGGAAAACTTTGTTTGTTTGTTTGATTGTAATGAATAGGCTCATAAAGTATACTGGACCGATTTTGATGAAATTTGGCACAGACAATCTTTAGACCCTGAGAAAGAACATAGGCTACCTTTTATTGCGAAATATGTACCACGGGCGAAGCCGGGGCGGATCGCTAGTAATTTATAAACTAATTTTAAAATTGTAACTTTCTCATAGTTTGATTTCAAGTCACGAAATGTTAAAGTAAAAAACTTTTCAGACTATGGCCACTTACACAGACATCACGTCCTCAATGTAATTTATTTGGCGCAGAATCTAGTTTATGAGCCCATTAAATCTGTGTCAATGCCAATCTGCTTTTATGTCGTTTTTAATAATTTATGACATACTGAACAACAATTATTAAGGGCCGTTTTATGTCAAAGTCAAGATCATGTCATAAAATAACGAAAACATGAATGAAAATTGCATGTTTAAGATAAGTAGGAATTGAGTTTTATAGCATTCAAAAGGCTTATAAATGAATTATTTTTACAGAATGGAAAAAAAATCGATCGCGAGGAGGATTCGAAGCCGCGTCTTTTGCGTCGCCTCGAACGGCGAATGACGCGGCAAGAATTTTTCCATTCCTAAAAAAAATCTTCTTTTTAATATTATATTTTCTTAATCTATCTTCACACATTTAATCACAATGTCTTTATTCTATAACAAATCAAAAAAAGCGAAATTTCTAGACGCCATTACGTCACCGTCACTAACGTTGACAGCTATAAAATTTTGACGCATCGCTTTTAAATGGCTCAATTAACCGTCCGTTGTTTCGCGTCCCTTGCAATTTTTACAGCGCACCATTAAATTCTTATGGCGGCTCCACATTTGTGCTGTGAAGTTCCGTGAACAGGCGTGAACGTTAAGATTTTCGCGTTGTTGTTCGCGCACGTTCGCGCCTGTTCGCGCTCGACTTGCAACCTTGTGGACAAAGTAAATTATTAGCAACTGTCGTCATATAATTAACGCGCTAGTCATTCAACAATGCGCCGAGCGTTATATGCGCTATATTTTAATTTTACAATCTGCTTACAAATCACTAAAATTGGTTCCATACAAACATATTCCTCGCTACACATTCTCGCATATTATTGATGGAAAAACCTCCTTATACCTCGAATTCACTGCGTTAATGTGAAGCCGCCATTAAATAAGGACTGTCAAAATGGCATTTCCCGCGTATCCGCCATATTTGAATGGAAATTGTGCGCCGAATATTTTTAGGGAGAATTGCTGCGTGACCTATTATTATTTGGAACTAGTTGACGCCCGTGGCTTCAGCCGATTTGTCTAAAACTTTATTGCTTGGGAATATAATATACGTTACGTATTGTTTAGAGTCTAAGGCTATATAATATAGGGAAAGACCTAAGGGAAAGAGAGACAGAGGAATTTTATTATTATTTATATAGTTGTATATAGTATTTTTACTCAATTCAGTTTTAGTTCAATTGAAGCAAAGGCAATCTTATTATTGCACTATCAAAATCAGAGGCAATAAAGTTGAAATTCTGCGAAATGATCAAATGCTTTTAGTGGCTGGTGAAAGCTTAGCCTGAAACGTTCCCGTTAATCACAATATGGAATCGAAATGCAATAGTTCATACGTTTCTCCTGAATTTAGTTTAAAGCTACTAGTAAAATTAACGTTAAATAAGCAAACAAACATACAACAAGTAAATCAGTTTAATTTGATTTCAACTAACTCTGATATTTAATAACCAGAAAGCAGATAAATTGCATTGCATTTAATGCTGGTTCGCAGGAAGGCGCATGCAATGATTGCCAAAAAAAATGTTTTTAAACGCATTTGTTGTCCGTTTCGCAGAAACAGTTAAATTTGATTCTAAATTGATTAACTCTGATATTCAATAATCATATTCATTACAAGCAGTTAAATTGCATACATTTTTACGATAGTTCCCAGGAAAAGCGCAAAGCCTTTTTTGGCGAATATTATTCGTATATTGTGTTTTACTCTGTAAGCTTTACACATTATCTCGTAAAGGTCTGTTTTCCGGAGTGGAATATCATCTAGATTGATTCAAAGCTGTCCCGTAACCGGATAGTGTTTTGTTAAATGTATTAGGTAATATATCATCCAGGTAGTACTAGATCGATCAACCTAATAATAGCAATGTTAGAGCCGTTTTACAGCTTCTGGATATGTTATATTTAGCTTATCTATCAGATAAATGGCAAATAATGTATGAAAATATATGTCAAAAGGTATTAAATGAATCAGAGTCAATAAAAGCAATTAAATATATAATATTAAAAGCTTCACATTCAGTCATGTTCTAATAAAATTGTACTTATGGCAATTTACTTCTAAAAGTATCGAACAAATCGGGAATAATATCAGTAATAGGAGAAACCAGGCCGGTTAAGCTGTTAAAACTTCAGAGCATACAGAGATTTAATTATTACATCATCATAAAAATATAATATATCGGATACATAAAAGATTTTATTATAAAAAATAAAAAAAAATCTTACCTATTAGATCCCACAGGAGGAGTAGCGTAAGGTACGCCTAGGAACACTTCTAGCGGACTCAGAAATCTATGTTCGTCCATTGCCAACACGATGCCCTGTAGCTTCCCATACTTCGTTTGAACTATCCTACTGCTAATCTTAAATTTAACCTTCGTCTTTGGTATAGGATTAGATGGATTCAAGTAATATCGCTTATAGTCCCCGTAATTGCTATACGAATTCTCGTGTCCATAGAATTTGAGGAAATCTTCACTATTATAATATGGGTTATCGAAATTGACTTTAAAACTCTCCGTGTCCTGATCATAGTCTTCGTTCGGTGCGTCGTTCTGTTCGTCGCTATGACGGTTCATGTTTGTTGTGTTCGAGTTGACTGATTGGATAAGAAATAGAAGAATGAGGTAATACGAATTGAGTATAGCTTTAGTTTTTCGTTTGGCGCGCGTTCTACAATCATACTGACGCATTGCATCGGCCTCACTCCGCGCTATATGGAAGCAACGGGGTGGAAACATATTTCGTCATGTTTTTATTTTTATTTTTGATTTACCGCTACAATGGTCATCGATTCGATTCAGCTCGCCTTCTCGCCATCTGGAATAAATGCAATATGTTCAGTGTTATTGGTTTGTGTACGCTATAGCTATATTACTTTTGCACATAGAAATCTAAATAACAAGACACTAGAAGTCGTAAGCGTGCGTGACCTTGTCGCCACTTAGGTGATTTTCACATCACCAGTGCATTCGTCACTGTTCAGTTGCTCTGGAGACGTATGAGTGTATACATGGTGTGTTTCAGCAATTCCCATTGCGGAAATTCTTCCACAAGTTGTAATTATACTTATAAAGGAATAATATTTCATCGGAAAATATTTTTTTTTAGAAATAATGCCGTTTTTCCTTAAAATTATAGAATATTTACAAGTATTACGAGTGTCACCATAGTAATCGAAATAACAATGAATGACACAGTCGACCATTCTTATTATCACGTTTGTTCGTATTGGAGCAAAAAGTCTCATATACTTAGGGATGTTATTCTAAAATAAACCGTAAATTCGTGCGTTAGGATACATATTCAAAAGCTTAATTTAATAGTTAAGTTAGTTTTCACTAAAATCAAGCTGTCCAATAAAAGGCATAGTTTACTTGTGTGTACTGTTTAGCTTTCGGTTTGAATGTGTTGATTTTGGCGACAGCGGTTTTCATACGAATTATGACATTATAGCACTTCTATGTGTCTTGTTATTTAGATTTCTATGCTTTTGCACTAGGAGAATTTTGAATGTATTTATTAGTATTAAATAGTGCTCTTTCGAACTAATTTCTTAGGTTTGTTTTAGCCGAAAAAGTAGAACGATTTTAATATAATGTCATATTCGAACTGATTTAACTAGAGTTGAATTGCATACATATTTAGAAAGAACCAGAAATTATAATAAAAAAATAATTTCAGGTTTATGCCAAAACTAAACAAAGTTCCACAATAAAGACCAATGTTGCAAACATTGCTGGATGTAATAAAATTATCAAAACATGAATAAAAGTGAAACCACTACTGCAAATTTAAACTGAAAACATTAGCCTAAATTGTTGTCGCAATTTCTATGGCCATCTATGCATGTTACATAAATATCGTTTTATAACAAATCCCGTATACCTTCGATGAAATACATTTTTAGATAACCTTTTCAATCTAACGAGCCCAGCCTAAAGTGGGATCACAATGAAAGGATTTCAAGATCTATCAGATTCAAGCCCTTAAAAAGGTAAATTCGACGTTTGATAACAATGAAATGCTAACAATAGTCTATATTTTATACCCTTAATATTTTACGACCTGTTGAACATATTTTGCAAAAATTACGATCAAATCTTTACATGGGATTAAAAGTTTTCTACTCAAATGGGCTTTGATATAACATGATGTAAATAAGACTTTATTAAAAGCTCTCAAAACCGTATTTAATAGATTAATGTGTAGGTAGTTTGAGTTTGATAGCTTGCCTTTTAATAATAATCCGAATTTATATTGTACTAGCTATCAGCCCGCGGCTTCACCCGCTTTGTCTAAAACCTAATAAATTATACACTAAAACCTTCCTCTTGAATCACTCTATATATTAAAAAAACCACAAAATCCGATGCGTAGTTTTAAAGATTTAACTTTTAAGCATACAAAGGGACATAGGGGACAGAGAAAGCGACTTTGTTTTATACTATGTAGTGACTTCGATAAATAAACCTCTACGAATCAAATCTGACGATTCTTTAAGTACTATATAAATGCAAGCATTAAAATACTCTTTGAAAAGTAAACACTGAATAAATACCGGGATAAAAATTTCACTAACAGCTACGTGCGGTGTCATTCATTAACATCACTTGGGAATGCTTTAATCCGGGATAAAAAGTAGCCTGCGCTAATCCAGGGTAAAACCTATCTTCGTACCAAATCCTTTGTGACACACACAGTTTAAAGTATTAGTTTGTGTTCAATAAAAGGATGATAATAGGACCGTTTAACCACTTTTAAAAATGTTTGTGTAGGTACTACCTGCTTCGGCAGGCTTTATTCTGCCCTGCCCCTTTTACGTTTTTATCTCCATAATAGTTACTTTCGTTTTGCTTTGACAAAAATGTTAAAAACAATCATCTGAATTGGTCGAGCCGATTTCACGATTTACGCTTAGCAACACGTGACGTATTGATCACTTTACAACGCTTACTAAAATACATAGGTACCTATTACTACTAGCCTAAAATGAAACACAAGACAATAATATGATAAAATAACTTTTTAGGGTTCCGTACCGAAACGGTAAAACGGGACCTCGTTGTGCGTTGTCGTTGTCTGTCTGTAGGCTGTACCTCATAAACCGTGATAGCTAGAAAGCTGAAATCTTCACAAATGAAAATCGTGCGCGAGTCCGACTCGCAATTAGCCGGTTTTTTCTTTCTATAACTATAAGAATCGCATGGATTTCTTTAAGCCCTGAACAACATATTGATTATTGGGTATAGAACCTACCCATATTCCATACAAGCCAACAAAAGGGAAATACCATAAAACTTTATCCGTATTTATATCTGTACATCACCGTTTTTATTTTAACGACTGAAATAGAGTGTACTTTAGAAGCGTGTTAAAAGCGTCATGAATTTTCGACCCAATTTTTAGAGAGCACTATGAAACGTTTAAATACAGGGATACGTTTAGCAACAATTTGCTGTTTAATAGTCAGATTGAAATGCCAGTTTTTATATGCGTGTTTTTATCGATTTATTTAAATCTAATATAATCTATACTAACATTGTTAAGCCGAAGAGTTTGTTTGTTTGAACGCGCTAATCTCGGGAACTACTGGTCCGATTTGAAACATTATTTCGGTGTTAGATAGCCCATTTATCGAAGAAGGCTATAGGCTATATATCATCACGCTAAGACTAACAGGAGCGGAGCAGTGCGGGTAAAACCGCGTGGCACAGCTAGTATGAGATAAATTAAATTTATTACTATGCGAGAGGCATAAAAGTTTCATCTCTAGTAAGTCATTTGATCCCGTGAAGAAAAATGATATATTTTTCGTACGATGAAAATTATTGAGTTTATCAAGTAAATTTAACTAATAGTTATAATTATGTATCTGTTAAGAAACCCGAAATCACTTATTATTTGAGTATAAATAACAATAACTGATCTTATATTTTCTTGTGTTTGATTTTACATGTATAAGAATACATCACGGGGAGACGCTCGCTATAAAATGTGCAAAACGTCGTCGGGTTATGAATATAACGAACTAGCTGCTGTTTTACCGTAGTGCTCCACTCCTGTTGGTCTTAGCGTGATGATATATAGCCTATAACCTTCCTCGATAAATGGCCTATCTAACACCGAAAGAATTTTTCAAATCGGACCAGTAGTTCCTGAGATTAGCGCGTCCAAACAAACAAACTCATCAGCTTTATTAATAGTAGTATAGTATAGATTAATCAAGTTTAAAATCCGTTAAAAAGCCGTCGACCTATATTTAACCTGGCCCTCCAACTATCCAGTATGAAATAGTTTCGAACTAGCGAACAAGTATACGTTAAAATGTACACTATGTTTGAAAACTCCGTAAACGCTTTCGAAATTTCCCTGCGCGTTTGACTTTGTTCCTCAATAGAATACCTTTTCATTCAATAAAGAATTTCGTTGGCATACAATGCAGCCCCCCTAGTCAAGTGGCTTTCTATTAGCGTAGCGTTCAATAGAATAGACTACGAATGTATGAGATTGACGTAAGCTTTAGATAAACGTATCTACAGCTTACGTCAATCTCATACATTCGTAGTCTATTCTATTGAACGCTACGCTAACAGAAAGCCACTTGACTATGGGGGCAGGCCTTTCTTTTACCGTCATACTTCATAGCAGTAGCTTTCATGTTAGTAGAAATGAGGGTATTTATGAGTTGTAAGCAATGTTTAGATCAATATTATTTTGTGTGATTGAATCTCCTTGAATCGACTCAACGAGATGTTTTAATACAGTTTTATAAAATGTCTATTGATCTATTAATAATTTATTTATTTAGGCAAGAAAAACTATAAACGTATTTAACGTAACGAAAATTATCGAGTTTAAGGTCTTCAATTTATCAATATTAAATTTTTAACCCATTGAGCGGCCCGATCGGGCCGAGAAAATAATCAATTTCCAAAAATCATCTTAGTTTTTGGTACATACGGTTCGTTTATTTTTATTTAATTGTAAAAGATACATGGATATGTTAGGATGTCATACAAAAATATCATGTGACTGTAGATTTATAAAAGAAAATGTGTGCGTGTAGGTACTAGTGTACACACGTAAGAAGTGAAACTTCTTTATGACCTTATTTTTCAAAAAATAATTTACTATATGCAACTACAGAAATGTCAAATCACGCGTGGTAGGGATAAGAAAAAGATGGCGCGTAACGGAAAAATGTCATGCGTAACGAAAAAATGTAACACTAAATTTTTTACAACCCCGATAAAGAAGTTTCACTTAAAATTTTTCATATGTATATCAAACAAAACACTTATAAAACGATACAAAATATTGTACACAATATGATCCAGATTAAAACAATTTATCATTAAGTGTAATTACAGATTATAATATTAATTAATTTGCAGAATATATTGTAATCAATTTATCACGCTGCGGTATCTATTCAATTCATCAAAGATTCATCATTATATTATTGGAGATGAATTATAATTTGAGTAAGTAAATATGCAAATTACTTGGAAGATAATAGAGAACTTGTAATCTATGGATCTCAACTGTATAATGTACATACTCATAAATTTATTAGTTAACTAACATACATATATATAGTATGCAGCTATATAGTAGGTATGTATGTAGTACTTACTAGCTGTGCGACGCGGTTTTAACCGCTCCTATTGGTCTTAGCGTGATGATATTATATACCTTATATACCCTTCCTTTAGTCAAAGGGGAGATCGAAATCATTATTTTTAAAACAATACAACATCTCTATGGTTAGTTAGATACTTTATGTATAGCGTAAATTAAACTGCCACTTGCTAAACACAACAAAAAATATGTTAATTATTCATTATCATTAATAATCTTCCATTGTTTTGGGAATGTTTGATAAAATAACGTGCAAGTCTTCATAACATTCTAATTTAGAAGAAAAATCACTTAAGTCATATCCAAAACAATAATTTAATACGCAAATAGATTAAATGCCTTTGAAAGCTAGAACACTATAAATAGCTACATATTTCATCATATTTCTTTTCATTTTACGCCAAGCTTTCTGTATAATGAATAGTAAATTCTCGCCATATACTGAATTGTTCAGAAAATTGTCTATCCGTCTCGCTCTAACCAAAGAGAAAAGAAAGAGCAATATGCGAGGTTAAACACGCAATAATATGAAACAGGAAATTCCATTTGTCCTCTGTAACCTAACAGCTGTTTTTTCCGATCTTTATGTATGAGAAAATCTTGGAGTGAATACATTGCTGGGGGTGTAAGGAATCTCGACGATGGTACGTATGAAGTATGGTATGTAGTGAGCAATGTATGATCGAATTAAATCTCTAGTTATTGATCCGTATGCACATTACGTTATCCATATTAATGAGTTCTCTACAGTTATCATGGAGCTTCTATTGAAATTAAATTATAATATTTCTTTCGTTTTCCGAGTAGACGAATATTTTTCTAGAAATTATGTGTAATGAATGTGTTAGTTTTTAACACGGTGAATTATGAGACAGTTACATCATATCTTTAAAAATATCTTCAGTGAAGGTTTTAAATCATTATTCAATAATCTGTATTTCGCTTTTCTAGGTACTTATAGAGAACGCTGCCGAGTGATTAGAATTGTAATCATATCAATATTATTATGTGTAAATATGTATTATACGCATTAGGGGTTATTTATTTACTTATTTAACATAACATAATATTAATTCTTAGATGATATAATTTACATTGATGCAATCATAAACTCATTCAAGCGGTTCCGCCAATAATATGCGAGAATGTGTAGCAAGGTTTGTAAATCACTACATAGTATAAAATAAAGTCGCTTTTTCTGTCCCTATATCCCTTTGTATGCTAAAAAAACTACGCAACGGATTTTGATGCGGTTTTTTTAATAGATAGAAATGATTCAAGAGGAAGGTTTTAGGATATCATTTATTAGGTATTAGACAAAGCGGGCGAAGCCGCGGGGGGTAAGCTAGTATCCAATAGTAGATATCGTTTCAAACGCTTTAAGCTTCAAACTTCAAACTATTCATACTCAAACTCAAACATTTATTTATTCAATTAGACTTCTTCGAGAAGCACATTTACCACCCATTCGGAAAGCAGTATCTATGGAGAAGAACCGGCAAGAAACTCCATAGTTGCTCTTTTAAATCATCAAAACTTAATAAAACAACAAAAACTGCACACCATAATGTTCCATACATAACAAGCACTGTATAACACTCATAACCTAAAACACCCTCCAATTTTTCACCAAACTGACCTCTATCTCATCAATTATGAATCCCTTATCACGCTCCCTAATTAGTATGCATAATACAAGCTATCTTGACAGAATCTATATAGCCTGTACCTCAAATATTTGGGACTAAATGAAGGCAGAGTCGAATCATTTGTCGTAGCATAATGGTAAATTGTTAAAATTAGAAGGTACAATAGTAGGTAATATTATGAACACACATTTTAAAGAAGTTTCGAATCGTAATGAGCTTTTAAAAGTTATCGATAGATACTTTATATAATTTTTATTCCTTTATAAAATCTTCTAAAATGCTAAATTAAAGTTTCATTTAAACAAATGAAGAAATATTTAAAGCAAAATAAAAACTTTTACACATTTGAGTCAAAATTCTATAATAGTTGGACCAAATTTAAATAAATAAATAAATCATTTATTTTTAAAAAATAATTTTACAATTAATCAAAGTGACTCCAGGCTCCTGAGATAGTAAAAACTGTTTTTCAGGAGCCTGTGTCTTCCATTTACAACTACACGGACACGAAGATATCAGCACAGAGTGACAATTAAAAAAAAATTAAAATAATGTAAGAAAATTATTTGTGCCGTTGATATTTTGCTATTTGCTCAAATTATTTCATTCGCTTCTTTGCATTAACTTGTATAGTATATTTTTATACAAACGATAAATCTCGAATAAATAAGTGCTTTAACGACACTCCACACTAACTTTCATATCTTTCGTTTGAGTTTTCCGCCATTTTAAAAGTTATGATGAGGCATCCCGAAGTTTTCAACCTTTCGGAATTTTTCAAGTAATTCTTGGGACAGACCACAAATTGGAGTGTGCGGAAGAAAATATACACAAAACAGATAAATCATATATTATAAGTGTCTGTATGTGACTTAAAAACAGATTGTTTTGAAGTGAATCTTCTTTAAGGCGCGTTGAGGGTAAAATTTCAAGGTCGTGTCATGGCAATACCGTCATATCATAGGATAAGGCGACGATTTTGGTATCTTTGAATCTTGCCAAAGAAGTTTCACTTCTGACACGTGTGCTCAGCTCTTTTATAATTATTTATTTATAATATATCAATTCGTAGAGATTAAGAAGTTAGAATAAAATATAATTTTTATTATCTATAGCGTAAAACTTGCGTATCCAAGAGAAAAGAAACGGTTCATTGCATATTAAAATATAGAAGGTTCTAGACTTCCTTTAATCTTATCTTGAATTGCATTTTTATCGCCTTAAAACTATTTTCAATGGGACAAATGTAGCCCGTACTTTACATTGCAAATTATACTCCTAGAAGAATTCTTAATGAGAATAATTTAATGTAGATGAGTGCAATGAAATGGAAGTATTGTTTCTTTATTTTTGTTGTGAACTAGCTGTGTGGTTTTGCTATATTTTCAATTTAGTTCTTCATAAGGGAGTGTGGTTTTATACGTAGTGTACTTAAAACGGAATATAATGTTGAAATTTAATTTAGAATTAACTATTCTATGATTTACAGAACAACGTACAGATTATGAGTCTAATATTAATTTACCCAAGTTAATGCTATCAAACTTTAAATCTATGAATATCTACTCTATTATAAATAGGTCTCTAACATTCTTGTATCTACTATAATAGTCTAGTCAAAAATGACTCAAATTCTCATTAAAGTTTATTAAAGTACTTTCCTTTCTCAAATGTGTCTACTCTTAATTTTAACACAAGAAATTTTCAGTGACAATATCATTCAGGACATTCAAATAGGATACAGCTAGCCTTTGAAATTCCCTGTATTTACGTTATTAGTATTCGAATGTCGTGTTGCAGAATTTCTATGAAATTCGTGAAACAAAACCCGGTGCCGTAATGTCCTATGACGCATCTATATGTAATAAGCTAATGCTCTTTGCCAAGATTTTGGCAGTGCCACCAAATCAATACTTATTTGAATATAGTTTAATAAGAGCGCGCATTAATTTCTGACAGTCATATTTCTTTTTCCCCCTTCTATAGGCCTTTTGTTGAATTATTTACTTCATCAACCGACTTCAAAAAAGAAGGTGGTTCTATTATACTGTATTTGTTTAGTTTGTTACTTCAACTGTAAATAGGGTTTTGAAGTGAAAACTTCTTTAGCGGCGTTGAGCACTTTTTCTGTAATGGGTATAAAATCTTAAATTCGCGTCAGGACACGTGACCTGATCGACAAAGCGTAAGACGGATACCATTCCAAAATATCAAACATGCTCAACGTTAATAATCAAGTTTTCACTTCTGCCGGCACTCCCGGAGTGCAACCCGTCTTTTTTTTATTATTATTTATTGGTTGCCTTTCGGTTGGCCCCATTAAAATTTTGTTTATTCTGTCAGTTTTCAGGCGCTTTTTTTCAATACTAAATTTGCTTGTAACTTGTAAGCCCATTATGATGGTGGTGGTATCAAAGCACTGATCTTAATGTTTCACTGATCTTCTTAAGGGCTTATAATATGCCTTCTCCGGCTTTACAAGAATACATGTTCAGAAAGGAAGATATGTTAATACATTATACATGAAGGGGAAGTTTGTATAAATCTTACTAATATTATTAAGTTGAAAATTTATGAGGATGTATAAATGTTTGTTCATCTTTCGCAATAGCTACAAAACAGGTTTTGTATTGAATACTTGGAAGCTTTTGAACTAGAATAAAACATAGGCTATCTATAGAAAAACTTGCTTTTTCCATCTCTATAGAACTAAAACCTTTTAAATATATTATTCATGCGTTTGAAGTGAACAAAATGAACAGTCAATAAAAAGCCAACCTTTCAACAGTTTATCAGCAGAGTACAGTAAAAAATCTGAACATTCCAACGTTTACAAATCCCTATTGCCTCGTTCAAGCCAGAACTTACAGGGCACGCCCTTCGGGAAAACACGAAAGTGAAATACGTTGCGTTTATTTTTAATGTAGCTTCGAATTTATTTCCGATGTTTATTTCTCTGGGGCACCGCACGTCCGTCTCTCTCGAGCGCTAAACGACAAATGAGATACAGTTTTGATTTTTGTAAAAATAATGTGACATTTGTATAGAGAAATTCAGGGTTGGTTTTAACGGAAAATATTTATAGCGGAGATTATTACAATCTCGATCATTATCATGTCATTATCACGATCATTTTACTGTTTTCGTATGTTAAATTGTTCGAAAGGACGATTAATTATTGTGTTAATTTAACTAAAGAGAAACTATAGGGGACTGTTCCCTCACTCGCTTGTACCAGTTTTAATCTATTAAATTTCATATAGAAACATAGTATCAGAGTACCTAAAACATATTTACCAACGCTTATTAATCCAAGTTAATCCAAGTTACCTTCTATGTGTGCTTAATTTCATTGTAATTAGTTCAGTAGAATTTGCGTGAAAGAGTAACAAACACATACATACACATCCTCACAAAATTTCGTATTTATAATATTACTAGCGGTCCGCCCCGGCTTCGCCCGTGGTACATATGAAAAATAGATGTTGGCCGATTCTCAGACTTACCCGATATGCACAGAAAATTTCATGAGAATCGGTCCACCCGTTTCGGAGGAGTATGCAGACTAACATTGTGACACGAGAATTTTATATATAAGATTAGTAGGAAATGAATTATAATTGTGAATAAAATAAACTTATTCAACAAGACAAGAAAAATTAATAATTGCGACCGGAATCATACAATTAAAAACGCCATTACAAAGGCTTGTTAGGAAACGTAATTTTCAAAGTGAAATTTACTTAATTACAAGGTCTGGATGGGGTCCAATGGTATTTGGTGTGGAGCCAGACATTCGGATCGCTGTCGTTAACTAACGTCATTAACTCTCCTTTACATCATTACGTAAATTACTTTTGGTTTTATATTAATTTTAATTAATTAATTAATTGATAATTTGGATCATTATTATAAAGCAGCATTTTATTGTATTATGTAATTACTTCTACTTAATCTAATAATTGTTTATTTTTTCCGTTTCTCAATTTATTATCTCGCTTCTCTGCCTTCCCCCGTGGTTGCCTGGCAGAAATCACTGCATAGTGATAAGGCCGCCCTTTGTGCTTTTGTTTATTGTTAATTTATGTATCTGGTTTATTGCACAATAAAGTGTTAAATAAATAAATATAAAGGGTTATAATTGTTAAGCAAATAATGAATGTGTGGCTCCATAACGTTTTGCGTGGTATTTTTCGTTCAATAGTTTTCAGTGTTTGAGCGTATGCATAAATTACAATTAAAGTCTATCTATGATGGATAAAATAACTTTTTCTCTTAGCTTTGCTATTTTCCTGCAAAAATATAAAATGTAAGTATATAATTATTATAATATAAGGATTTGTGTCATTGGAAATTAATGTTTTAGCGACAGCGTAATACGTATAGGTAGTGATATCATTTTTCGATTCTAATTTCATTTCAAAACACAAGAAATGACATGCAAATCGGTTTAGCAGTTTTTGCGTAAAGCAACAGCAAACGCAAACTTCCGATAATACAGTTGGAAAATTGAAAACAAACATTATAATAAAATTTATAACGCGTCAGAACATTCAATTTGTTTCTAGAAAAATCGTACTTTCTCAATAAAGAAAGCAACTTCAACTTACAATATTCCCAAGTTACGATATTAGTTTACAAGTTGAACGGTTGTTCTAAGTTTTTGTACATAACATAAGTATGAAAATTGTTATGAATTTTTGTATTATGATCTATTGCATAAGAACAATATTTCTTAATTAAATACAATACAATACAATACAACATTCTTTATTTAAAACACACGCACACAAAAGAAAAGAAAAACATATAAGATACAACATGTTAAATAGGCGGCCTTATCGCTTGCAAGTGATCTCTGCCAGGCAACCTTTGGATAGGATTAGTTTTATGAAATAGAATGAGACTGGATAAATACTTATTGTAAAAAATAATAATATAGTTATATTATAGTGTAAGTCATAATCTAATAATAATGAACAAATTAAAAAGAATACGCTTAAACCAAGTCCGGAACGAAGTAATTCGCCAGAGAACGAAAGTTACCGACATAGCTCAACGGATTAGCATGCTGAAGTGGCAGTGGGCCGGTCATATGTGCCGCAGAACGGACAACCGCTGGGGCACACCGCACACATGTACTAGAGTGGAGACCGCGGCTCGGCAAACGTAGGGTAGGACGCCCTGCTACAAGGTGGAGTGACGACATCCGCAGGGTTGCTGGGCATAACTGGCGTCAACGAGCGAATGACTGGGCTCAATGGCGTGCCATGACTGAGGCCTATGTCCAGCAGTGGACAAACATAGGCTGTTAATGATGATGATGATGACGCTTAAACTCATGAAATTATTGCATAAACACTCATTCTTAATAAGTATTTAATCTGTACGTTTAAAGTGGATCAAAATCAAGTCTTAAGTCGATTACATAAAGCCATACAAGCGAAGTTAATAAAAGCGTGTTAAAGAGTAAAAACAACTGATTAAGATTTCAAAGTAATAGTTACGTAGTAACTTCTTAGTAATCTGTAGTAATATACGTTATATTATTCCATATAATTATTAATTCTCTGAGAATACAAATTAGTCTAAAATCTGAAACTTCCAAAGTCGTAGGAATGTATTTAATGTGCCACGATTGCATAATGCACACTCTAACTTTAATTTTATGTAAGGTACGTGCATTCAAATTAATGCAAAACGTTGTAAAATTAATAA